>NC_050071.1:8743804-9386498 GCF_009764565.3 Dermochelys coriacea | reverse complement strand
GCCTGTACCCCTGACCTCCTCCCGTGCTCCAACTGCTTGCCCCAGCCCTGATCCCCCTCCCGTCCTCGGTACCAGTCCGGAGCACCCTCCTGCACCCCAAACTCCTCTTGCACAGTGTCCGCAGCCGGAGTCCTCAAACCCCTCCCCCAGCCTGGAGCCCCCTTCCGCACTCTCAACCCTTCATTTCTGGCCCCACCCTGGAATCCGCACCCAGAGCTTATATCCCCTCTCACACCCTAACTCTCTGCTTCAGCCTGGAGCCCCCTCCCATACTCCAAACCCCTCTGCTCTGCCCGCAGCCTTCTCCTGTACCCCAAACCCCTCATCTGAGGCCCCACTCCAGAGCCCACACCTCCAGCTGGAGCCCCTCCTGCCTCCCAACCCTCTGCCCTAGCCCAGAGCCCCCTCCCACACCCTGAACTCCTTATTTCTGTCCTCGCCCTCTCCCACACCCCAACCACCAATTTCATAAGCATTCATGGCCCCCCATACAATTTCCATACCCAGATGTGGCTCTCAGGCCAAAAACTTTGCCCACCCCTGCTTTAGGAGTTTGACTTCAGGTATTGTTCTAAGCTTATGTTGTCAGAGTTAAAATACCAACATTAAAACCTTTTGTGTCGATATATCCAGTAAAGACACCTATTTTTGAACTAAATATTACACTTTTAAACAGATTTTAAGACGTATTTTCAACACTTTTACAGTCAAAAGTTAGACACATTTCTTGAGTTTGGTTCTGGCTTTTTGTATAGGGAATTGTTCTTTGATGTCCGTATTCATGGAGAGAATTCTTTACTATTAAGCATTTATTGCTGTTTTTGTCCTGGGATTTAGATGCCTTCAAGATGCTGAGGAGATGTTGAAAATAGCAGTATCCATAAGTGAAACACTGGAAAGCAAAGTGAGTAGCTCTTAGCTAAGCTGCAGTTATTCTACAGTGTTGTGTTGGTAATTATAATATGAATGCGATTAATATTCTTAAGAGCTTTATTATAGATAATTTTAAATTTATGTATACCTGCCTTGCTTTAGTTTCTGGCCCTTGATCTAGCTTTTGTTGGTATTCTTTTGATGGATTTTAAAAAAGAACTTACAACTCCTGCTGCAGGAAGACATGCAGGAAAAGAGAACTATGCATCCTTTCCTCAGGGAGGGTTTGGCCTCCTACAGGCTGGACACTCCCTGGAGTCTAATATGGAAACCAGACTCCATTGCCCCTGGATCCTGAGTCTTGTGCAGTTCTGGGCTATGTAGGATGCTCTCTAGAAACCTCCTTCCTTCCATCCTGTCTGCCGTTTGCTTTTGTCTGCATGTCTTGACCATCCCCTGTTCGAGGGTAGTGGTTTAGGAAGCATAGCGAGAGGGAGCTATTGCTGATTAAAACATGGTTAAGTCCAATATGGGTTTCCTTTTGGTAGTCTGGATGGCTATTAGATGAACTGGCCTCACAGTGACTGTTCCCCCCTTGGCCCTGGAATCCCCACTTGATATTCCTGTAGGCCCACTAGACCTCGCAATTGCTACTCCACACCTTAGTTACCTCTGTTTTTGTTTCCCTGTATTCATGAGCAGGCAAGGGCTCAGAACCAGGACCATTTAGGAGGGGCTGTTGGGTCTAAAAAATATCTTAGCCCAAGTAGACCATCTATCCATTACAGCTGCAACTTGGAGCAGAAAATAAAAGGAAAGCAAAGGAGCAGACAGACAAGCCCCTTTTCAAATTCTGTGCGCTTTCTACTTTTCAGTCCCACGGAAAAGTAACCTCATTGTTCTATCCAGACACTTACACTAGACTTCTCAAAACCACTTTTAGCCCCAAGCAGTGCAGATTCCTTAGCCTTTGAACATATCAGCTAAAACAAAACTTCTAGCATGTCATGTCCCTTCTTGATGTTGTCATGATTAAGAGTGGCAGGCCTTCTCCCAGGATTGTAGGGCATAGTTTCTTAATCTGTAGGGCTTTAGCCACTTCAGTGTCTCTTCCCCATAGGAAAACCACATTTGTTGGCTCCATTGGCAGAAGAGTTGGATGATGTTAAAAGCCAGAGGTTGAATGGGTATGGAGACTTGAAATACTGTCACTTCTAGAAGTGCTGATACCTTTGGGTCAGGGTTGACTGTGCCATTCCTGTTTTGTGGATAAAAAGTACATGTCCTTGCCTGATGGATAGCACTATCTCACAAGCACAGGATATTTTTAATTTCTGGGAGAAATTTGTAAAAATTGTTTTTTTATTGTGGATTATCTTTCAGCCTCAGGTGAATGAAGACATAGTGAAATGGCTCTCTAGGACTGCTCAGGGATTTCTAGCTCCCCTTGCTGCAGCAGTAGGTGGTGTTGCTAGCCAAGAAGTCTTGAAAGCAGTAACAGGAAAATTTTCTCCTTTGCAGCAGTGGGTAAGTTTTTTCTCTTTTTTTGATGTTTAGCTTTATTAATACATGGCAGTGGGTATGGAGGTTGTTTCCACGTGCTGAAATTGAAGGCAAGCATAGACACTTATTCTTGTCATTGTCTGTGTGAAGGTATAATATATAATCTATGCTAACTTGAACTACTATAGATAAGAACGGTGCTGCCAAGGATGCTGGGACTGGCCTCTAGAATGTAATTAGATTAAAAAGAGTCTGAGACTCATTGGGAACTACTTTCAAAAGGACTGGATAAGCGATGATATTGTCATAGATCAAAAGAAATATCTGAATGCTATGAACATACCAGCTTTTTCTCTGGCATAAACGTTTATTTTCAAGTTCATTATAACCTTTTAGTAGCTAGGAAAAATAACTCCCAAGTTAATGATGCTATTTAATTGTATATTGACAGTAGAGATTTAGCCTATCTTTCATATTTAATTTTCCTAATTTTCATGGCTACATACTGTACACAGAAAGTGTGCATTCCTAATTGTCTCCTTCTAAATCAAATACATTTACACAGTAATCTGAAATATTTTCACATGATCAAATTATTTTTCCCCCCCCTTAGCTGTATATTGATGCATTGGACATCACTATATCTCTAGACAAGACCAGTTGTGAAGAATTCCTCCCAAGGTACAGCTGAAATTTTCTAAATGTAATAATGTTTTAGGTACTGAATCACCTGTGGGCATGCAATCCAATTTTTAAGATTTTAACCTAGTAATGCTTCAGTACATACTTTGACTGCATTTTTTTTTAATCTGTTAGAGGAAATGTTCCCTAGGTGGGTATATCTTATTTTTAGAATCATAGAACTGGAAGGGACCTCGAGAGGTCATGTAGTCCAGTCCCAAGGCAGGACTAAGTAATGAGTCCTGAGACAGTATGAGTTGAGGGGAAGTTTTCACCTTCTTATCTTAGCTAATATTGAAGCACAATATATGCCATTTATCATATGTAGGTTAGTATCCCTCTTGCCAATTTACTGTTTTCCCTCTTTATCTGAATGTATCTGTACAGGGGAGATAAATATGATGCCTTGAGGGTTTGCATTGGAGAGTCCCTGTGCCAAAAGCTGCATAAGTTGAATGTTTTCCTGGTAAGTTTGGCTTATGATATGAAGTCGTGTGTTCTGTGAACTGTCATATATTATGGTGCAAATAATTTATAATTGTCCTCAAATTAGCCAGATCTATAGTGGTTACATGAATAACTGGACAGATAACCATTCAAAGTAAAAGTAGATTCTCAGTAATACACACTAATGTCTAATAAAACAGGAGTACTTGTGGCACCTTAGAGACTAACAAAGATGCATAAGTACTTCTGTTGTTTTTGTGGATACAGACTAACACGGTTGCTACTCTGAAACTAATGTCTAGGAGATCCATTGTAAATTACTGAATTTGTAAATGATGCCTTGAACCTGCAAGGGGCTATGTACAATGAGACACTGCTCATGTGGACTTCCTTGAAGTTCAGGGTCTTGGTGAGTAAAGGAATAAAAATAAAGTATGAAAAGAATGCAGTGCAAAATTATAATTTTTAGAATGACAGTTCAGTTCTTGCTGTGGTGCTTCATAATGTCCTAAATGTAAAGGAACTGTGTCTGTATATAGAAAACAAGTCTTATTTAAACAAGATGTATTAAACCTTTGGAGAAAATCTTGTAGTAAGATTTTCTCTAAATCACTCTTCACTTCTATTTGTAGTTGTCCAGAAAGGTCATCTAACCAGCCTAACTGGGTAAACTTTAATGGTAGTATTTATAAGATGTCCACTGCTTTGGTTTCTGGGCCTGCTTTTCATAAAACAGCTCTGAATATCTTTCCTGCTTTGCAGTCCATCAAAGCAGCCAACCTCATTTTCCTCAGAGAATCCATGGAAGTAGCAAGAAGCTAGTATAAAAAATGTCAGGGAAGTTAGTGAAAAGCCTGATCAAACAATGTCTTGCATCTCTCTCGGAGAGTGGCTTGGTTAGGGTTTAGTTGTATATTTGGCAGTGAGTTGATGGTGGCTTGCCACAAAGAACATCCTCCCCCTAGCTGCTGCTGATTTCACACTTCGTTTACATGGTTGGAGCATTCCTTCTGAGTGAAAGTGTTGCGGCAGGTCTTATGGAGTCTCTGATAATTAGGGCCTAGATCTTTCAGGACTTTTGTAGCTAAACATCTGAATTTTGAATTTCACCTCAATGTTTACTGTAATTTATATACTTTTTCAGCTAATCTTATGTTATGATGAAGTCCCCTCCTGTTTTTTTGAAGTGATAGAAATAAATGATGGCTCTGACTATTTTAAATGTATTTTCTTTAGGTTGGGTGTGGAGCTATAGGCTGTGAAATGTTGAAAAATTTTGCACTTCTTGGAGTTGGTAGTGGCCGAGACAAAGGCATGGTAAGTTTTATGCATACACAGGCTTGTCTTTACATATCTAAACAATAACACAAAACAGGGTTTATTGTAAATATGGCATGCTTTGGATGTATTGGAGACTGAGGTGAAAGTGAAGATAGTATACAGAGGTGTGCTTGTCTCATTTTTTCCTCTCTTTTAAAGAGGATTGTTTATTATGAAAACCAGTTTAAATACCCTCTTACACATACGTATTTTAAATAAAAATTGTATCCCACTGTAGTCTTATTAAGGAGTTAGTCTTGTTTTGGATTAAGTTCTTTGGTAGGAGGAAGAGAGTTATGTGTAAATTGGGATGTTCATGTGTAATTTGGAAGTAGAACTCATGAGCAGCACTCTTGGGAAATTGTTTTAAAATCTAAGATGTTAAAATAGATTGTTGTAACCATCTTGATGCTCATGTTACCATCTGTCAGGCTTATTTTGACACTGGATTTTACAAAAAGAGCAGTGCTGAACAGCACACTTAGTTTATAATTTCAGCTATTCTTTTTTTCCTTCTTGTTGTAGGTCACAATTACAGATCCAGACTTGATAGAGAAATCCAACTTGAACAGGCAGTTTCTTTTTCGACCCCATCATATACAGGTAGGCTTTCTTTTTGCATCATAGTGTCTCCTGGCTAGAGTATGTGCTGCTGCTTTTACCCACTGTGAGACCTTAGCTTAAGCATATAAATATTTGTGTGCAAAGAAAGGAGTCTTTGAGAAGACTGGGGTGGGGAATGGACTTTAACAATACTAAATCTAATATTGAGACTTATTCATATATCTAAATTTAGTATTTATATTAACACCGGTTTAATAGGCTCAAAAAGCCTGATTCTCCACTCATATACTCCAGCATCACTCCATTGACTTCAGTGAAGTTATTCCTCCTTTACATAGCTGTGAGTGAAGAATCAGAAGCAAGATCTTTTGCAGGCCACTGAGAGTGATGTAAATTATGAACTTACAAGCAGTAAACATCTTACATCAGGTTGTTGTGAGTTGACAATTGAAATATCAGAATTACTTAACTGAAAAGTATGGTGAAGCAGTATACAAATTATCCAATAGCAGAAATATTAAAACAGAATTTATAATATGTTAGTCTGCTTTAAACATTTCAGCCATGACTTTCTGAAATATTGGTATGGAGACCCTGGAGTTATGATACTAGATGTTTTAATTTGCAGTTCATAATAGTCAAATCAACTTGCTTGCCTGTGTGTGTATGTGTGTGTGTGTGTATACACACTGTCCTAACTATTATGTTTTTCATTAAGTAATTAAATACTTTGAAAAAAGCATGTAATTAATTATTAGGCAACACAAAGCAATAGTTCATTCTTTGAAAGCTACTAAAAGGAGAAAGACGGTCGACTTTTCACTGTAACGTGCAGTAATCTCAAGCTTTGGCGGACCAATGGGAGAAGCCAATTCCATAGCTTTCAGTTGTTCAGATGTAGCTGTTGCTAGCAAAGACGGAAATGGCAGCAAATCGGGGGAGAGATGATGTCTTGCATGGCTAGAACTCAACCTATGTAGGGCTTTACAGACCAATGTCAGCATTCAATTGCACTTATTTCCAAGTGCAAGTCTTTGGAAAATTGGAATAATATGTTCCCCCAGTTAATGGTGTCAATTAGGTGGATAAGGGCATTTTACTGTGACCTTTGAGGTCAGCCTCATGTAGATGACATTTCAATAATTCAGTTTTGAAATCACAATGTTATGGGTTATTGTTTGAGGTCTATTTTGGGTAAGCACTGGCCACGTTTTCCTGCCTATAAACAATTGAAGTACACTTTTAGCCACAGAAGCTACCTAGGAGCAGTAGGAGATTCAAAAGCACCACAAGCAGAAAGTCTACTGGGGCAGATATCATCTCTACCCTATCCTATAGATCAGGAGTGGGTAAACTTTTTGACCTGAGGGCCACATCTGGGTATGGAAATTGTATGGCGGGCCATGAATGCTCACGAAATTGGTGGATGGGGTGAGGGCTCTGGCTGGGGATGAGGGGTTGGGGGTGCAGGGTGCTCTGGGCTGGGACTGTGAGATTTGGAGGGCGGGAGGGGGATCAGGGCTGGGCTGGGGCAGGGGATTGGAGTGTGGGAGGGGGTCAGGGGTGCAGGCTTACCTCAAGCAGCTCCCAGTAGCAGCGGCATGTCCCCTCTCCAGCTCCTAAGAGGAGGCGTGGCCAGGCAGCTCTGCGCACTGCCCTGTCCACAGGCACTGGCCCTGCAGCTCCCATTGGTTGTAGAATCATAGAATCATAGAATATCAGGGTTGGAAGGGACCTCAGGAGATCTAGTCCAACCCCCTGCTCAAAGCAGGACCAATCCCCAATTTTTGCCCCAAATGGCCCCCTCAGGGATTGAACTCACAACCCTGGGTTTAGCAAGCTAATGCTCAAACCACTGAGCTATCCCTCCCCCCTTAGTTCCCAGCTAATGGGAGCTGTGGGGGCGGAGCCCCCTGGCTGCCCCTACATGTAGGAGCCGGAGGGGGGACATGCCACTGCTTCCAGGAGCCACGTGGAGTGGGGCATGCCCCCGACCCCGCTCCCTGGCTGGAGCTCGAGGGCTGGATTAAAACGTCTGGAGGGCTGGATGCGACCCCCGGGCCATAGTTTGCCCTCCCCTGCTATAGATGCTTTCTCTCCAACTTCCCCGAACTACCAGTATTGCATCTTGTCTGGATTGGGTTTGGCCAGGCACTGAGAGCAGATCTTTCACAACCTGTTTCGGATGAATAGGATGATTAAAGGTGAAGTGCTCATTTCTTGAGTAACCATAACTTGGTTTCCTGTCTAACTTTTTATTTCCTCATTTTCAGCAGTGGGATTTCAGATTTATACATTTTATACGCTGAATGGTTGTTTAAACCGCAGTCCTGGAGGAACTTTCGTGACCTAAATCTATCCACCTTGTTTGACTCGTGGTTTTAGAATTAATATTGCAATAAAATAAACATATTTTTCGTTTGATTAGAAACCTAAAAGCTATACTGCAGCAGCAGCAACCCTGAACATCAATCCTCAGTTAAAGATCGATCCGTATCTTAATAAAGTGTGTCCAGCCACTGAGAACATTTACAATGATGAATTCTACACCAAGCAAGACATCATTGTTACAGCTCTAGACAATGTGGAGGCAAGGAGATATATAGACAGGTAAGTGTGGTGCGATGGGAGTCGTATCTGCTCTTCTGTTTTTCCCCCCCCCCGTTCTTTTTTCCTCCAAATCTAGTGTGTGTGTGGGGAAGGGGGAGCAGGGGTTAAAATGTGGCTTGACAGTAGTATCCTCAGTTTTGTCTTTCAGACCTTGAGAGAAATGTAGGCCACAAACTGGATTGCCTTTTTTTAAATGCAGCAAAATCCATCTCGGCTGATATAAACAGCAGTGGCAGCATGTAATAGGGATGGTCTCGGAATGTTTTTTCTGGCATAAAATAGCAGTCAAGAAGTATAAGAGAAGAGGTGGTGGGCAATACCTCAGTGGTGTTGAGAATTAATTATGTATTTCTAATGTGCTTTGAGATACTTAGATAGAAGATGCTGTGAGCACGAAGTATTAAGCATATGTTGTAGAATATCAGATCTATGGAAGTGTTAGAAAGTATACTCTTTGAGGCAGGAACTATTTTTATGATCTGTTTGTACAGTGCCTAGCACAATGGGGTATTGGTCTGTGACTGGAGCTCCCAGGTCCTACGATAACACAGATAATAAATAGTAAGAGACTAATCCTTTACGCAGAGCAATGTGCTGCTGTTTGAGGGTATTATCTGTTTTACCGTCACAGTGTTCTAAAGCAAGGCATCTGAAAACTGAAATACTTCCCTGTTTGTCTGTCTGTATTTCTATATGTCCTACACAGACAGTTCTTCATGCACATATTAAAGCTAAGCAATGACCAAGCCAGTTGGGACAGTTTCAGCCATTACATTCTTTAATATCAGATAAACATAAGTGTCGTTTTTAGTTTGATTGGAATTCACTTTGTTGTTTTCCAGTTTATTTAAAACCTGCCTGGAATCTGCATTTTCAAAGCTCCTTGGGAACAGAGTGACACTTGAAAGAAGTCCACGCTGGGGATTTGCTATAGTTACAGCCATCTTTGGCCATCCATTTGTGTAGCTGCATTAATGGAAACACTTATTGTAGACAAGCAAGGCCTCAATAAACTGATTTGTTCTAGTGTGGCGTCCCCTTTTTTAATCAGGAATAAGCTACTCCAGTGTAAATCAGTTCATAATGGCATTGCCTTTGATGGCATAAGTGATTGAAATCCCCAGTGAGACAAGGCCCAAGACAAGTTCAGGAGCCAATTTGTCAGTCTTTTTTAAGTCTTTCCTATATCCTTAAAATCAATTTGGGGTTCCTGGATACCTGTAGCATCACTGGATAACGCATGACTTTGGAGTTCCTGAGAATGGAGGGAAGGGAAGTCCATTTCTAGTTGCACACTGAATGCCCATTCTAGCCTGGATAATGGAAACATTGAGCTCAGATATTAGAAACTGATGTAAATTTTCAATATTCTTTGCAGTTCATCTTTAAAAATGCGTTTGATTCTGGTCTGAGAAGTGATTCTTCTTAAATGTTGCAGTGCGAGGTTCCCCCTTTGTTCTGGATGCAGTGACTTCCATATTCAACTTCCTATGTATTATTACCGAGATTATGTAACTCACTGTTCAGCAAAGTATTTAGTGTTGGGATAATAAATACAACATAAAAACTTAAAATACAAAGGGTTTGAGGGTTGCAACTTTAAAAGGGAGTGTAATTGGCAGAGAATAGATAATAAAGGACCAAGAGTGGACCTTCTGAAAACACATTTATGGGGAAAAAACATGGAGGTGCTTTTGAAGAGTGTAGAGAGATACAAGGTAGGACGTGAGTTCTATCATGAACGGTCCACCATAGAAAAAATGAGACGTGCCAACTCCAGGAAACTGTGAAGGAAAACCCAACCAGTAGATGGTTTGCAAACACAGAATCCCAGCCAGAGAATGCTCAAAGGAGAGGTCTTGAATGCAGTCAGGGAAAACACTGTCAAGGGCTAAAACATCAGGTTTGACAGCAAACCTTGTTTTTGACTTCGTATGAAACAATCCTTCACTTAGGAAACATTCAGAAGCAAAAAAGAGTATCCATGAAGATTTTTTTTTAAGAGTATTTGCCTTGATTTCAGATACTCCAGGGTCTCGTTGGCCTCTCCGAATGATTTTTTTCCTCTGATATCTTTTATGTTGTATTTCTACGTTAGTCGTTGTTTAGCAAACCTGCGTCCCCTCTTAGACTCTGGAACAATGGGAACTAAAGGACACACAGAAGCTATTGTGCCTCATCTGACAGAGTCTTATAACAGCCATGTAAGTGTTCTCTTCCTAACAGTAACTTGCCCTGTGTGGTTGATCCCACAAGCTCCTTTTTTCTTATACTTTTTCTGCCTCTTGTGTATTTTAAATACAAGTGACCCGCTTGAGTCACTGAAGATGCACCTCCTGTTGTTGGAAAGTCAGACTAAAAATGTGGCAAAAATGATTTTTCTAAAGACGTTCACAGAGGAGAATCAAAACTGATATGTTTTAAGGGTTTTGTTTCCTCTATTTAACCAGCAGTTACAGTGGGATCAGGAATTAAAAATAATTCTGAAATAACTTTAAAATGTTGGCACCTGCTCTTATTTGAAAGTGGGGAAGTGATGCCCTTACGTAAATGCAGTTCACCCCATCGTCAAATAGCGTTTCATGGTTCAGTTTTGCTTTCGGAGCTCCTATTCTCTTGCCTTTTAAGTTTTGTTTTTAAATTGTAGTGAAAACCGTTCAACTTTATAATATCCCTCTTGTCTGTTAGGAGACGTCTAATGCCATTGTGGCAATTTAGCTTTGTTCTGGCAATCTAATTGTAATGCTTTTATAAACAATCCCCAACACCCTTTATGTTTAGTATCCGTTGAAGTTCAACCTACAGATAATATAGACATTTACAATGCACCTGTAGTAATATACGTTAACATGTCTGTCAGTATACACTGCTCTTTTTTTTAATTTAGCGAGATCCACCAGAAGAAGAAATACCTTTTTGCACTTTAAAATCTTTCCCAGCTGCCATTGAGCACACAATACAGTGGGCAAGGGATAAGGTAAGTGTAGTGCCTGTCAAGGTACACACATTCATTCTGTATTTAGAAGTGTATGTGGGGAAATAAACTTAGAGAATATTGACCTGCCCAACACCATATTTCTGCTTTTGTTTTTTAGTTTGAAAGTGCATTTTCTCACAAGCCTTCATTGTTTAACAAATTTTGGCAAACCTACCCATCCGCAGAAGAGGTCTTGCAGGTAGGAATAAATGTTGTGATTAAAATAAGGGGCTTGAAGTAATGGCCCTTATTTTAAGATCAAGATTCAAGTTCAGTTCTGTTTTCATTCCTAATACAGAATATGTGATGTGATGATAATCATTAAGGGTGCGGGTTTGTAACGGAAGTCAAGGATTCCATGACCTCCGTGACTTCTGCAGCAGCCAGTGTGCCTGGCTCAGTGGCAGCTCAAGGAGCCCCTGTGGGGCCACGGTGCCTCCCCCCTCCCCCCCTGCAGCAGCTGCAGAGTTTGGGTGTGGGGCGGGGGTTGGGGCATGGGATGGTGAGGTGGGCTGTGGGCAGCGCTTACCTGGGGGGCTCCCCAGAAGCAATGACATCCCCCTCGCTCAGTTCCTAGTCGGAGGCGTGGCCAGGCAGCTCTGTGTACTTCCTCTGCCCAGAGCGCTGGCTTCTGCAGCTCCCATTGGCTGGGAACCGCAGCCAATGGGAGCTGTGGGGGCAGTGCCTGCAGGCGGAGGCAGCACACAGAGCTGCCTGGCCATGCCTCCGCCTAGCAGCTGAGCAAGGAGTATGTCGCTGCTTCTGGGGAGCCCCCAGGTAAGCGCCACCCAAAGCCCGCCTCACCCCGTCACATGCCTCTGCCCCGTCCCACACCCAAACTCTGCTGCTGTGGGGGTGTGGAGCCAGGTAGGGAGCCTACCGACCCTGCCAACCCAACACCACCCCCCCCAGCACCAGTGGGGGTCCTGGGCTACGCGCTGCCACCACCTTCCCCTGACCCCAAGCAGCAGGGCTGCCCTCTCCCAGCCCCCCCTCTCCCACCCCAAGTTTTATTCACTGGTATTTTTAGTAAAAGTTAATGGACAGGTCACGGGCCATGAATTTTTGTTTACTTCTCATGACCTGTCCGTGACTTTTACTAAAAATATCTGTGACTAAAACATAGCCTTAATAATCATTGGTCACCTTGGGTGCAAAATAAGGTTAGTTATAAATATCCACAATCGCCTTACCATCAGGAATACCCCTACCACTTCCTGAATTGCCACTGTGTCTCAGTTAGTAGCCCAAAGTTGAGTCAGTTGTGTGTAGAAGGCTGCTCTAGCTGATATGTACCTGTACACATGGGTGGGAGCAATGAGTCGTTATACTGCCCTCTGATAGTGGGCATCTTCCTGAGAACGGGTGTAACAACTAATCTGAAGAAATTAGAAAGAAACTAATTTGCTTCCAAGTTAATCATTTCATTTTTCTGCATGGTAAATTAACATGCAACTTCCAGTAAGAGGATTTGCACCTTCATTCTCTATACTGAGCATTGATTACCCCATGGTAACGAGGATTGAGGCCAATTGAAACAAAATAGGATAAACCTCTTAAAAGCAGGTAACTTCAGAACTGCTATGTTAGGCAATAGTGTTTGGAGAAATTGCAAAGCTAAAGTTGCAAAAAGGGTGGCATGAAGTGAAATAGTGAAGCCTAAAATAAAGAATATTTCATAAATGAGACTTCCACTTTCCCTTTTCTTAGTAAGGTAACAAAGTTTAATTTATTAAATAGTTGTAACAGAGCTTGTCCAGTCTAACGCTGTTTTCCTATTCCCCTTTTCTGTTCAGAGAATAAAGTCAGGAGAGAGTTTAGAAGGCTGTTTTCAAGCTATTAAATCACTCAGTAGAAGACCCCGAAATTGGTCTCAATGTGTGGAACTTGCAAGAATAAAATTTGAGAAGTATTTTAAACATAAGGTTTGTATGTAAAACCTGTTATGGTTGAGAAATGGCTTTTGATTAATTAAGGCTTACAAAATAATTTATTTATCTCATGGATAAAATACCAACATTATTTGCAAAAAGTTTTTCAGATCTGTTTCCTGTCACTTTCCTCCAGAATTACCAAATCTTTGCTACAAATGCTACAATTAAAAAAACGCAAAGCTCAGCTCATCTCTTCCCAATGTGAAATCTTCGGTATAGTCTTGCATAAATTATTAGAAATCCTCACATTATCTCAGTGTCTCTAGACTGAAACTTCGGTTGGGACTTACTTTATTTTTTGGCAGTGTATCTGCTGAATAAATACCATATTTCTCCAGTCCCACAAGGTTGCCCCTCTATTAAAATATTGCTAATGCTTTCAGTGAATTGACTTGGAAGAGTTCTGTGTAAGCTCAAAAGCTTGTCTCTTACACCAACAGAAGTGCGTCCAATAGAAGATTCTACCTCATCTACCTTGTCTCTCTTTTGTTCCAGTAGTCTCTTTTAATATTGCACTAAGTTTGGTGTCCTCTTACTTCTTGTATTGTTGTACTTATTCAGTCTTCTCAAATATATAGGAGACAGGATGATTAAAACATACCGACTGTGTTGATGTAGTTTTGAAGGTGTGATATGTAATGTGCTTAAATTATGTGTACACAAATGGGTGACTGTGTTGAAGAAAAAGTACTAATTGCATTCACAGTTCCTTGGTTGCTAGTGTGTACTTCACATGTTAAACAATATTTTTGGATGAAGACTGGAGAGTGCCGTATTCAGTTGGCACCTGTCTTCTGATATGCACGAATGCTTTCATTACTTCAACCCTGTGGTTCTGAACAATTGGGAAGGAGCTCCCTACATGAACATAAATTTCTTATATTTTCATAACTGATTAGAAAACTTTCCCTCTATCAGAGGGAAATGTGACAAAGCTGGATCAAGACTTTAGAGCACCACAATGACATCTTTTTTATTTCATTCTTATTTTGAAGCGCTGATTTATGTATGATGGAGTATTAATAGTACTCTGGCATTTCTTCTTTAGGCTCTTCAACTACTTCATTCTTTTCCCCTTGATACACGATTAAAAGATGGAAGTAAGTATAAATAGCCACTTATATCTCACTTCGATGTGACTTTATATAGTAAATCATTGCTTTACTATGTTAGTAACTACTTAGAATTTCACTTTAAATTCTTCCAACTACCAGGTTTGTTTTGGCAGTCACCAAAGAGGCCACCTTCTCCAATAAAGTTTGAATTTAGTGACCCTTTGTAAGTATTGTACCTCTATTGATATTTTGTATATACCTGGAGGGAGGGAGGGAGGAAGGAATATTATGTAATAGGCTTGTGTAGATATAGAACTCATCCCACGTTGGTAGAGTGCATAAGTGAATTATCAGAAAAATTGTCATCTGTGGAACTTGGTTTTGAACTGAGCTAAGACCACACAAACTGAAGTGCCGCCCGCTCCTTCCTGTTAATAGTAACCTCAGTGTAACCAAGGGTAGACTTCAGTGTTGCAAATAACTAAACTGAAAGTTTTAATGCAAAAGAAGCATGTCAAAGTCTTGAGGTTTTTCAGATGAAATATCTGCTTCTCCTTTGAGAAATTGCTCCCCACTCTTGGGGAAACATTAACCTAGTTTGTGAACTCAGGCTCTTAAAAAGTGGGATCAAATGGGAATATATATGGCAGTGCGTTGGATGTGGTTATTATAAGACTGAATTCTTTTGAGCGTGTGAAACATATGCATTTCCTGCAACAAGTATTTCATTGAATTCTCTCTGGTGTGACACTGACAAGAATAAGGGGGAGACTAAAAGTAAATCACACAGGCCTCTTTTGAAGTTGTGCAGTGTCAGGACTTGTCTTCACTACACTGCTGCAATCAATGCAGCAGGTGTCAATTTAGCAGGTCTAGTGAAGACCCGCTAAATAGGTGGCAGAGCGCTCTCTGGTTGACTCCAGTACTCCAGCTCCCCGAGAAGATTAAGGTAAGTTGACCGGAGAGCGTCTCCCATTGACGTAGTGCAGTTATTCTCATAGCTGGAGTAGTGTAACTTAAGTCGACTTACCCCGGTAGTGAAGGCAAGCCCTCAGTGAGGATTTCAGCATTTTGACAAGATAGTTTTGATTATACTCAGCTGTGATTAGCTGAAATCCTCCTTTTCTCATGTGTTCCACCTACTTTCTTAATGATCCTGTAATGTAAGGAAAATTATTCTTGGGCAATAGTTCCCTGATGTGTAGAAGCATCCGATGATATGTTGTTGTTAGTACTTTGGTAACACATTCGCCTTCATTTTTAGATCATAAGTACTTAAGGGCAGGAACCTTACTGTCTTGTGTTTTCTCATAGTCTGACCCACTGGGGCCCCAATCCTGATTTGAGCTACAGGGTGCTACTGAAACACAAATATTATTTTAAAATCTGAATTTAGATTTTGGCACAAAAATAATTGCCTTCTCTCTTTTTTTCAACAGACATTACAGTTTCATAGCGAGTGGTGCAAAACTCTTTGCAAGAGTATACTGTGTCCCTGTCACAGAAAAGGTAGGTGGTAATTCAATTATAATTAAAACAGAGGTTAGATGTACTTGATACTCGGTATGCATTCAAATGCAATTGTTTCTGTTCGGTCTTCAGTGATAAATTGTTGAGAAACCAAATATTTTTAGAATTACAACTGATCTCTCTACTGTTTTAGTCTTCAGCATGATGGTCCAGTGCCACCATTGCTGCTCTTTATCCATATTAATCTTCAAGAAGCTGCTCTACTTTTTAATTGTCCAAACTTTCTTTAATTCTGTCCTTAAGAAGAAGAAACAACACTAAACTAGGATCTTGGCCGCATTCAATCCGGATTCATTTCATTTGCCCTCCTCACTTACTTATTAGTGGACCTGTTTCCTCCTTATAATTACTTATCTTGACAATATTTGTAAAGGTCTGTCTTGCTCCCCTTAACCTTTTTGGCCAGCATTAACTCATTTTTCTTCCCATATCCTTTTTCCTATAAACCATAAGTGTGTTTTTTTTGCCTTGCCTCCATGATCTTTATTTGCAGTTCAGATTTTTACCCTCAGATCTTTAAGCAGTCTCTCATGTAGCCACTTTGGCCACTTTTTGTTCTTTGCAATCTCCTTTAGCAGATGAACTACAATCAAGATGCAACACAGTATGTTGTCTCAGGCTTTCCCACCCTTCTCAGTAGTGCTTAGATGAAGGAAGAACAGGAATTTTAAATAAAGGAAATGCTGGGTTATTTTTCACTATTGTGCATTTAACTTAATACACATCTCTAGCTGCAAGAATATAAACACATTATAGAGAAGCAGATGTAAACATAGTAGCATTAACATATGACTGTTGTAACGTGTATAAGTACCTAGTTATGTGCAATACTGTGATTGCGTTTTATAATGTAGGTAAATGCCACTTTTACAAACTTAGACCTTTATAGAATGGTTCAGTATGAAATACCTTTGTGTTCCTCAGCCGGATAGTTTATGATGTTTCTTCAGTTTTAAGTAAGTGCGGGGTACCTAGCCCATAAAACTGTAATTCTGCTGTAAATGAAGTATAAATTACAAATATGTTTTTTAACTTTGCTCTTTTTAAAAAGGCTAGTAGATATAATAAGGTTTTGTCTATTTTTTATAAAAGTAAGTTGCAGTGATCTTTATTTTAAAAAACAGGATTTGTCAGAAGAAACTATTTTGAAGATAATTTCAGGAGTAAATATACAAGAGTTCAGACCTTCAAATAAAGTAGGTTTAATATTTTAATAAGCTCTAAGTTAAGCAAACACCTTTCTTGTGATCTTGCTTTTGTCAGTTGGTAATTCTCCCCTTCCTGTTATGTGGAGGAACTCCTGTTGAAAATATGGTTTGTGTAGCATATGTTCTTGCTTTGTTTCTCTATGTTGTATATTCAAGATTTTGCATTTAAATATCCCAGCTAAATTGAGCCAAAATGAAGCTGACAATGATCTGGACTCTTCAAAATTTATTTTTTGTTTTTAAATTGAATCATATAAGTGCAGTCCATGGCCTTAAGCCTCCAGGCTTTGTTTTATACCTGCACATCAATGTTTTTTAGTTAACTTTTAATTACCGTTACAGTCAATGCTCTGGGTTACATTATTGTAATACTAGGCAAGAAAATGGGATTGTTTTTCTCCATGACATAAAGCTAGTGTTTTAGAGCTGTATTAACCAAAAAGATTTCAGTGGGTCAGATCAGGATGCAGCCGCTTAAAATACGTGGCAGCAAACTGTCTCTTGAAATTTTTTATGTTGCAGCTTTGTAGAGAATGGAGTTGTTGAGACTATAAATCCTGTTCGTGTGTAGTGCTGTTACGTTGTTGGTGATCTTGATAGTTTGGCAAAAGATGTATATTACCCCTTCATATGTAAGGTCTTCTCTGTGTTTGAAATCCAACAGCAGCACAGTTGCAGCTCTGCAGCTGTACTACTGTAGCACTTCATTGTAGACACTGCCTAAACCAATGGGAGGGTTTCTGTCCATGCAGGTAATAACACCTCCCTGACAGGCAGTAGCTAGGTCGACAGAAGAATTCTTCCATTGATTTAGTGCTGCTTACACCAGGGGTTAGGTTGGCTGAACTATGCCGCTCAGGGATGTGGATTTCTTCAGTTTTCCTAGCTGTTGAGAAAACATCAGCTTTTTGGTTAGATGTGGTGATAATGCAAGGCACATGCCACATTTAATCTGTTTGGGCAAACGTGGCCCTTGAGCTAAGGGTAATACCATGCTACATAAACAGTTGCTGCATATATTCATAGGTTGTGCAAACAGATGAAACTGCCAGGAAACCAGACCATATTCCAGTAAGCAGTGAGGATGAGAGGAATGCTATTTTCCAGCTGGAAAAAGCCATATTATCCAATGAAGCTCTGAAAAGTGAGTAACTTCCTTTGTAAAATACTCCGCTACTTGTTGAGTTTTAGCTGTTACCGTAGTGCCAACTGTGTGCTGCTCAAGTCTTTGGAAATATAGTTTAGTACTTCACCAGCTTTTCACTTTGGTGAGGGTTTTTAAAGGTTTCTTGTGTATCATCTAAAAAACTAAAAATCTCTTTTAAGAGATAATAGCTATCCATAACAGATTGTTTAAAAATATAAAAAAGCACAGAATGACTTCTAAGGGTTCCCTAAGATATAAATATCTCAGTCCTTGTGGCTTTGCCATTATGGCTGTTATATCTCTTGAAGTACAGGTTCTCAACCTGGGAGTCGCAAACGGGCGTTAGAGCATTGTGACCATCCTGCCCTTTTCCCGTTGCTATGCATGTGCAGGTGGGTCCTGGCTAGATCCCAGCCAGACTGGGAGTGGTCCCTGGTATGGGAAAAAGGTGAACTGCTGCCTTAAATTACTTTCTTAAGGGGAACTTGATTTGTAATTGCCCTAATAGTAAAAGGGTACCAAGTCAGGTACTTCAGACACATGAAGATATTGATGCTTAAAAAAGTGATAATTAGATGTAACACTAGTCTTAGTGAAATGATTACACACTGCTAACACTCACACAAAGGGGAGCTGTACAGTACAGGGTGGGGAGAAAAACCCCATGCCTGGGTGGGGAAGAATACCCACAAAACAGTCCAACACTGGTTCCTGGCACTGCAAAGGAAATTAAGTGCTTTGTGTCTCCATTAATATTAAAAAAGAAACACCCCCCCCAATGCAATAAACTCAATCATCAAATATGGCAGCTGGTTCTCTTTGTAGCACAGATACCCCTGCACCAGGACCTAATACTCCCATATCTTTAAAAAGCATATAATTGAAACTGTATTAATAAAATAAATTACTGATGTTCTGGGTCTATTTTAGAATTCATTCATCTTACTGGTGAACATTTGATTTTTGTTTCATGAACAGATGACTTACAAATGAAGATTCTCTCCTTTGAAAAAGATGATGATGCAAATGGGCATATAGACTTCATAACAGCAGCATCTAATCTGCGAGCCAAGATGTACAACATTGAACCAGCGGATCGGCTCAAAACAAAGCGGATCGCTGGAAAGATTATTCCTGCCATTGCAACTGCTACTGCTGCCGTATCTGGCTTGGTCAGTGAGTTTACATCTTGAGGAATCTTTATTTTGTGAAACCACCTCTGATCTGCGAGAAGCAAATCCCCTCTTTTCTGCCTGTTCTTCATTATTTGAGTGTTGGTTAATGCTAATACATCCCTGCTGCAAGACTTTTGGTAAAACTGATCCTAATCTAGGTTTAACTTTACAGTGGCCTCTTGCTTCTGTGATCCTGCAGCATAGGCTTTATGGCATTGTGGAAAGATTGGGAAGCGGGGGTATTAATTGTCAGTATAATATACTTATCTTTAAACAAATAGAAAACTTTGAAAGGCAAGAAGCAGATTTTTCTGTGGTATAGAATATGTATGTTAAAACTCACCATTTTGAATGTGATACAGCATTTGTTGTTAGCAGTATGAGAATCCAATAGCATAGTTTATAAACCAATTTCATCATGCTTTTAATGCTAGTTTGGCAATTAGAAGGAAACTTGAATGTGCAAACATTAAGGGTAACTACTGCATTTACAAAAGACTTGATTAACTAGTATTGAAATAGGATAAACCTAGTAATGTTAACACCAGTGTGAGTGTGTCACGTCTTAGCAAGAAGGTGACCGCTACCAGACGTGAGTAAAATGTCAGTTTGCAGTCCTTTATTTCACATACATTCCTCACTTTATATCTGAGAAATGTTTACTCCATTGTGATCAATACAGGCCATATGCTGTCAAGGAGCGAAGCAGTTGCCACTGAGTTTAATCTTATGTAATGTAAGAGTAGGTGAGAGTCCCTTTAATTACTTGAAATTAAATGCATGCCCCTTCCTTTTTCTGTTGTGAAGCGGTCATGTATTTTTAGCAGTGGAATAGCAAAGAAATTGTTTATAGTCCAGGAGAATAAAGGCCTGGAGTGTGTCTTGCTGATCTGTGTATGGATCTCTGAATTTCCATGGTCACTTCCACACAGAGGGGTAGGCATTCTCTGCAGCACCATCCCTTGCTCTGTGTACCAATTTCTACATAGTAATACAGGTGGAAGAGTCATATTCCCTCACCTTGGGTCCTTTCCACTGCTGTTGGGCAGCCAATGTTGGCATGGCACAGGCAGGAGCAGTAATGCTGTGGGAGAGGGGGACTAGCAGAGCTAAGAGTGCCTTTCAGTCTGGTGGGTTTTGGGGGTGGTGTTTCAGCCTTCAGCATATACAGTCTGTTAACCTCTTCCACCAGAGGGAACCTTTCCAGAGGAGGGTGTGAGCCAGCCCATGTTCATGATTGCTGCATATCTGGGTTCTGATGATAGAACTTCATTTGTAGCAGAATAAAAGCAAATTCATAGGTCAAAAAAAATTCATTAATTTTGAATATAAAGCAACAAATAACTTACCAACGAAGTGGGGAAAAACCTGAACACACTATTGGCATATTTGCAGAAAACATCAATCTTAAACTGGAAAACCAACTGTAATGTCAATGCTGTCGAGGTTCAGCTATTTATACCCAGCTTCATTTTTGGCTGGGAATTTCCTTGGTTTCCAAAAACGATGACAAAGTTTCAGTGATGGGACTAGCTTTCATGCTATGCACTGACTGAGGAAGTTGCAACTTATGCAAGGATAGATTTCACTTCTTCCCCAGACGACCCCTAAGCCTGCTGTTCTCCATATCAGAGGTGTTGCAAACTTTGCTGTATTGGAGTTCAGAACTCTTTGCAATACCAATAACCTAGCCTCTCTTCCTTTCTCCCACCAAAAAACAGTCAAAGGTCTTAGTCCTTGCCAAAACCAGCAGAATAAAACAAACTTGGAGTTACTAGGCCAAGATGTTGGGTTATTACTAACCAAATTTTTAAAATGTTTAAGATCTGAGATCACTACCTTATTTTTTCTGAACCCATCTTTCCCAAGTTCCTTGTCTGCTTTGTCTCAAGCTTTCCAGAAAGTTCTGCCCTAATGTAAGAACATATATGCCTGGACGTAGAATTGGAGATATTAGGGAGGGGTTTGAAACTGGGCACCCTGGAAGGTTACCAACTTTAATTATGCCCCGCCATGCTGACACTCTGTCCCCTTTCTCTGACAGTGATTTCTGTTGTTCCTATTAATATTAATGGAAGACCATACCAAATGTCTTCCATATAGCAGTCTTAGCCTGCTGTAAGTCCTTTACTTGAATTAGCATGCTGCTGTGTACATCAGATTTTATGTACGAGCTTTATTCCAAGAAATTCTGTAATTTGCAAAGTATTAAGTAACTCTGTCTTTGTGTTGACCCTAGGTCGCCCTGGAACTGATCAAAGTTGTGGGTGAACATCCATTTGAAGCATATAAGAACTGTTTTTTAAATCTAGCCATTCCAATAATAGTGTTCACAGAAGCTGCTGAAGTAAGAAAAACAGAAATAAGGTAAGGAGCACAATGATGGTGTGTTGTCTAGGAATTTACATTTGATATTTGAGAGGGGTGTAATCTTGCATCAGGATCTGGAGACACACAGTATGTATGGGAGTTGGAGGGAACCCATACAACCTGGCTACGTGTTGTCTTTTGGTCCTCATACAACAACAATATGAAGAAACCACAGTTGGGTTCCAAGTAACTATGTTAATTTTGTACAGACATACAAGGCCTCGCTACCTACTACAGCTCTGGCTGGTTTCTAAACTACAGAACACAGTGAGCACTTGGAGGGTAGTATGCAATTCCTATCACGACACTAAGCATTACTAATATTCTTAGATCTGGTGAGGCTGTTCTCAAATGTACAGTGCAAGGGTTTGGAAAGCCAACATAAACATTCTGACCTATACAAACTGGAGACCAGATTTTCCAAAGTGCTCAGCCTTGTTCTCAATGGGAGCTGCTGATTACTGAACAATTTTGAACATCTGGTCCCTACTTACTGCCTTTTTAACTATTATTTCTGTTAATAAATGCATTAGTCAAACATTGTTCAGTCTGCATAGTCTTTGGTTGGAAATATACATATCTATGCAGTATAAAACTACAAGTTTGGCAGTATCTTTCTTCACCTTATTTGTTTTATAGTAATATCTGGAGGCCTAATCTGGGTTCAAGGCTTCATTGCACTAGGTAATGTGTATATGCATACTGAGGGATGGTCTCTACCTCAGAGAACTTAGTCTAAATAGACAAGACAGACAAAGGGAGGGAGGGGAAATAGGGGCAGAGAGAGGAGGAAAGTTAAACAGTAGATTAATAGCAGAGCTACTGATGATGACAATATCAGTTTCTGAAGAAAAGACTTTGAATCCACATTTCCAGAGTGCAAGATCAAATGAATGTTTAGCACTCTGTTCTTTTTCAAACAGAAATGGAATATCATTTACAATCTGGGACAGGTGGACTATTTATGGGAAAGAAGATTTCACTCTGCTGGACTTCATAAATGCTGTCAGAGTAAGACTTCACTTACTGTAATGGTTTAGTAGAGGATGTGGGGAAAATGGCTTCATTTTTTTCTGGCTTGTGTCAAGCTCCAATTAATGCCAAAATAATTTTTAGGAATAAGTGCATGTTTGTGTGGCCCCTGATCCGTGCTGTCAATTGAGTATATAAAAAGATTCAATCAAATCAATTTCAATAAACCATTGGTCAATTTTATATTTAATGCATGGAAATTTTTCTTAGCTGGGATGTTGTTTTTTAGAAACGGTTCCATCATTTGGAACTAATTGTCTCTCTCTGTCTGCAGTCTGCTAAAATGTTTGCATTTCTGAATCGCAGGAGAAATACGGAATAGAGCCAACAATGGTTGTACAGGGCGTCAAAATGCTGTATGTCCCTGTGATGCCTGGTCACGTCAAAAGATTAAAGCTGACGTAAGTGCTAATAAGGTAGTAAAAACGAACTGTGGGTCCAGGGACGTGACCTGGTACGTTAATGATTCCTTTTACTTACTTAATGTGGCTGGCACCTAGATACCATGGTGATAGGCACAGCATAAATACCTGAAAGCTCTCGATAGCTCCATTGCCTCAAGGGATTCTTGAGCAGCAACTTGGAGTTCTGTCCAACATACGCTACGCTCTAACTCAAGCCACAACTGCAGGGATGGCAGGACTACAAGCATCTCTGTTGACAGCTTCCCTACACCCTTCTCCGCTCTGCACACGGCTTGCCAGTCACCCATATGTGGAATACACATAGGGACCATCACTCAAAGACGAGATGGAGGTTACTTATTGTAACTGGAGGTTCTTTGAGATGGGTGGTCCCTATCTGTATTCCACTACCTGCCCTTCTTCCCCTCGGCTTTGGATCCTGTTGGATTGTGCTAAGAGGAGGAACTGAAGAGGCATCGACCCGCACTGCCTCTCACACCCTTGGTCAGGAGCACAAGGGAAGCAACTGCGCATGTGCGTGTCAACGGATTCTGCTCTGGAAAATTGCTGGTCTTGGGCACATGGCGTGCTTGCGTACCCATGTGTGGAATACAGGTAGGGGCCACGCATCTCGAAGGACCTCCAGTTCCAGTAAGTAGCCTCCATTTCCAGAGTATTGAGTGCTGGGGGCACAAAGCTGCAGTTTATAGCTATTTATCATGTAGCTGGCTACAAGCAGGCATTTTCATAGTGACAATGGGGTCGTCCCCCCCTCCCCCCATAAGTTTGGTTATATTTTATTCACCCTACAAAGTGGTTTTCTTTGGTCTCTTGAAGTTTTAGTTTTTAGCTGCACTGGTGATTGTAGTGCATTTTGAGTGACCTTATAAACCCTAATTGTTTTTTATTTCCGAGGCGCTGCATATTTTCATTCTTGCTCTAAAAATAATTGCAACCACCCAATGGCTCAGATTCGCCAATGTAGGCGTTTGTGTCATGCCCTTGCATTCAGAATTGCATCAGTTTGTCATTCTGTCTTATGAAACTTGCTTTTAAGGATGGCTGGGTGGCTCCATTGAATTTACTGTCCACCTCTTGTGGAAGGGTAAGACCCTTATTGTTCAGGTGAGAAGAGACGTACGCTTTTAGTGGTTCTTGTAATGTAGCAAATTTCAAAGAGCGCAAACTTCAACTAGATTCCAAATGAAGACTGCAAAACTCATAGAATCTCACTGCAGAGCACTGATCTGCTGTGCCAACTCAATCAAAATAGTTAAAATATTTTGGGGTAACTGGTAAATGTGTAATCTTAACATAATGTTAGTTGGCTCTTGCAGTTCAGAATGTTACTATAAAGTTTTATTTAAGAATAAGATGCTGTACAATGAGGCCGCTCTTCCAGGGTGGTACTTCAATAATAATGCCACGTACGGGGCATGTTTTAGTGCCATCTATTGCAATAAGCCTACTAGTATTGCAGCTAATAGTCAGCAAGGGCTCAATCCTGGCTCTTTGCCACCACCAGTACCCGACTCCAAAATCCCTGGCAATAGAAGGCCCAAACTGCAGCAGAACAGTCTCATTGCAAGCGGACACTGTAACTTCCTGCACGCAGAGCTCCATGATGGCTCTCTCCAGAGAACCATGGAAAGGGCCATTGTCGGTGGACAAGGGAGGTTTTGGAAGCGTGACCATTCGATTTGTTCATACACAGTACAAATCCATTGGTCAAAACCACATGTGGGGTGTACAAAGGGCCATGCCCATGACTACTGCCCATATGATCGGGGCAACAGCTATTGCATGGATCTGTCTGCCCTATTGGTGGATGATGGGGGAAAGAATTGTTGTTTTCCTCCAGACTCCCAGCCCTGCACAAAATCGTTTCTTTGCTTTTTATCAGAAGCAACATAATAGTTCAGAGGTTGACTGATCTCGGAGCAAAAGCAGAAATACACTAACTGAAATGTGACCTTCCACAACAAGAGAGAGCAGCTTTGGTACATTGCATTAATAGAAGTTTCATTGTCTTTAACCAAACTTCTGAGGGGTTGCACTTCATTCCTGGAAGAGCTGTCAAAATAAAACAACTTCCCATAACACAGGATAGCTCAGCCCAGCCGGCTCTTTGCTTCTTTTCCTGCTCTTACAAAACTTGTCTTCCTTTCTTTGCAGGATGCAAAAGCTAGTGAAACCATCAGCTGATAAAAAATATGTGGATCTCACGGTGTCGTTTGCTCCAGAAACAGATGGAGATGAAGACTTGCCAGGACCACCAGTGAGATACTACTTCATCCATGAAGACAATTGATGGTAATGCTACTAAAGTCGCTCTAGGACCATTTGCTTTGAAGGGAGTGTGCTGATTTCAGCTTAAATCGAGTAATACATATTTCTTTGGTGAAGCCTTAATTAAATCAGGAACGGTCAAAGTCAGTGAATTGCACTGAAGAAGTCTGTCAAACTGGATTTACTGTTCATCTGTCCCTATTCTCTGCATACATCTGCCCGTTCATAAAGAGGACTGGAGGTTTGCTGAAATGGAATGTCATGTATAATGCTTACCACAAAGAAGAGATTTATATTAATTTATGGGGGAAGGGGGAAAATTGCAAACTTAGCATCTTATTTCAATATGCAAGATAAATGTTAAATGGGGGGAGAGCAAAAATTGGGGAAATTTTTTTATAACATGGTGGTCCATAATGTTTCATAATCCATTTCTCATGACTCTCTTCTAAAATTGGGGTGCCAACCACATAATCTGAGCACTAGGCCAAATTCATCCCAAGTGTAACTCCATTAAAAAAGCAAATGAATTTGCCTCATTTACATTGTCGGTGTTCTCTTCTGAGCCATTGCTATTACTGTATGTTGGAGCAGTTCTTTTTAGGTCAGTCTGGATGTGGAAACGCAGGGGGCGGATTGTCAGCTGGTGTAAATTGTCATTGCTCATTGAAATCAACCGAGTGATGACAATTGAGTTCTGCCCCAAGATCGCAGCTTGGGAACAGTGAAGTATGGAGAAAGCTGAACTCTGTTGGAGAGTTGTGCCCTTATTCTCCCAATTAATTCTACTTGATGAAGAGGCAGGTGAAGTTGTGGCTAAAATTTTCTGCCTCCAAATTAAGAGCACAGTAGCAAATTGTTACCTTTTGAAGGGGGAGGGTCAAGAGGATATTCTGTGTATTTCATATCAAACATTTGGTTCCTTTTATCTCCTCTTGGTGCCATAACTCTAGAAGGAAACTTTAAATAGCATATCTGTCTCTACAGCACAAATCTGAGTTAATCTGAAAATTGAGTTTATATTGGCCTCAATCTATAATTTAGGCATCTAAAGTCTGATAGATCTATTTAATTCAGTGGCAGTCAGGAAATCATTTTGGCAATTAGTAGAAAATGCTGGTGCAGTACGACAGCATCAGTGGCAGAATTCTTCAGCATCTACGCACTGGACAGGTGAGCTTGTGTGAATTGTTTCCCTGATTATGGAAAAACTAAAGCAAGTGAGATGGGAACAAAAATCTAATCTACTAACATCGCCCTGAACATTATTATTAGTTTTGCTTTGGAAATAGTTTGCATTTACTGTATCTCCTGCATATGATGCAAAACTTGTTCACCATTGTAAAATCAGTGATGTCAATATATGATTCAGTTTATTAACGTTTAGGGATATTTTGGAGCCTAAAATATTGGATAATTGTGCTTGTTCTCATCCCCCCTTTCCTCCCAATTTTGTTTATTCAAGAACAAAATATCCGGATGGCTCGGCATTTGGACACCAAATATGTATTGAATTTACAAGCTGGAATCCACTAAAATTATTCCAATATTTGGGAATAAGTCTTAAATGTAGTACCTCTTTTGTAAGGTGTATATATTTTTTTACTCTCAACATAGTTTATAGATATTTTATAGTTTTAACAGATTTGGTCTGAAACCCAGCTGGTTTATTTAACTTTTTTTTTTTTTTAACAACTTACTCTTTTAAAAAAAACAAAACAAAAACTGAACATTCTGTAAAACAGGCAAAGAGATGGCATTCATAGAGATGGCAAAGTGCATAATAATTGACATAGGCAAAAGGCAGACAGGGAAGACTATTTGAGAGTAAATATCTGTTTCTGAGTACTGACTGAAATGTGTTTCCCCCCTCCCCAGCAATAGTAGGGACTGTAAATCCCAATGGAAATCTGTGATATGGGTTTTATTTTTTATTTAAATGTTTGGGGCAAACGTAAAGCACTGTGAACTCTAAAAGTCAGGGGCTGGGAAACAATAAAATGTAATTTGAGTAACTAACTTCTTTGTTTATTTACTCAACATGAAAGCAGAGTCGGCTGTTAGCTGGATGTTAATATCACATGGAACACTTTTGAAAATAAGGAGTCTGTAAAAGTCTGTTAGTCTGGGTGCTTTCCTGACTTAGATCTGATGGTCTCTTCAGGGTTAAAAGTCAATATTCAAATGTAACATACTGAGTGGCCTTTATTAACAGCTTCCTATTTCCTGACAGTATGTAGTTACATGCAGCGTTGGCACTTGAAAACAGGGCTTGCTCCAGCATTGAACACTCGTGCACTTCTTTGTGAACCCTAAATATAGAGGTGGTGGGAATTGGGGGCCAAAATTAGCAAAACACAGAGACATCTCCATGTCTCACAGTGGGTGCCCTTTGAGTGCCTTCTGTGGATGATTTCTGCCTAGCTGCACCAATGTGTTTAGAGTAGTATATATGCTAAGTCACTGCGCGTTCTCAGTTTGATGTGTATTTCTCTGGATTTGTCTGAAGAGAGGTTGACAGGAGTGGGTTTTTATTACCAAATGTAAAGAGAACATAGCCTGTGACAGAAATGTGTGTGGCCCTACCCGCCAGTAAGAATTGCTCTTCATCTTTTCTCACATTAAAAATAACCTGAACTACTGACAAAGCGGATGTACATATTTTTAAATGGAGATGTCTGTAGTGACATAATAGCTGCCAGGTGTGCACTGATTCATCCCAATGATGTATCAACCAGGAGCCCTAATGACAACATGAACCATGCTACTGCTAATCACTTCAGCAAAACCACAATTTGCATATGGAAAGTACAAGACACAAATGTAGTGAAGAAGAATCAAAATTCCCAATTTCAATTCACAGCAATGTGCAAATTTCAATTCGGGGTATTGCAAACTGCTGCTAAGTGTTGCTACTCAGACAGATTACTTTAGCAGAATGGTCCTCCTCTGTATGCTCTGAAATCATCTGAAATGCCTTTTTTTATAAACATGAAGTTGCTCTCTAATACTTTAGAAAAGTCACTGTTCAGCAAAAAGGATACAACAATGTACGGTGTGAAAAGCCGTGTGCTCTCCCTTATTTCTCCATTTGAGTAAGGCTGAAGAGGTGGTGCGGAAAGCACCTCCGAGAGAGAGATTATTTCTGCCATATCGAGGGCACACATCCGCCTCTTTTTACTCCATTTGCAGACTTGGGCTACTACTGAGCTGCTATTAGATGCTCATAGCAGCAGTGACCACCATGGCTCTCTCAGCTACAGGTTGTTTCCATTTCTTGCAGAGTTAGGCACTGTCTATAGAAGTATGGTCTGTCACCACAAGATTTTGCTCTACAGCACATTATCCCTTCAATCAATTCGGAACTCGAAGCTGGTGCAAAGTGCCCCAACTTCAACTTAAGTGGGGAAACTTCACTGATTGATTACCTGTTGATTTCTGAGTGGAGCTTATGGTGTTTAGTTCTGAACTATAAAGCTCTGAATGGACTGGAAGCTTCCTAGGTGAGGGACTGCTTTTCTCACCGGATATACAGTGCTGCTGCAGTTGCTATTTACTGCTCAAGCTGGACCTACTCAGTTAATACAAGTGGGGTTGCAGTACTGGTGGAAGCAAATCCTTTGGGAGGGCCTCTGAACTTCAAAATTGATTTTCCTCTTCCTTGGGCCACAGTAGTCCAAGCCTAGACTTTATAGGCTCTCTGAAGATCCATTTCTTTTGGCAGGGTACGGGGAGGGAAGGTGCATTGATCAAGAGCTAGGGCTGAAATGGGTTGCCCTCCCTTCCTGCTTTTGAGGAATATAAGAACATAAAAACGGCCAATTGGGGTCAGACTAAAGGTCCGTCTAGCCCAGTATCCTGTCTTCCAACAGTGGCCAATGCCAGGTGCCCCAGAGGGAATGAACAGAACAGGTAATAATCAAGTGATCCATCTCCTGACGCTCATTCTCAGCTTCTGGCAAACAGAGGCTAGGGACACCATCCCTGCCCATCCTAGCTAATAGCCATTGGTGGACCTATCCTCCGTGAATTTATCTAGTTCTTTTTTGAACCGTTATAGTTTTGGCCTTCATAACATCCTCTGGCAAAGAGTTCCACAGGTTGACTGTGTGTTGTGTGAAAAAATACTTCCTTTTGTTTATTTTAAATCTGCCTATTTAATTTGACGACCCCCGCAGCAGCCTAAATTTGGCCTCCAGGACCTCTCACCTATCCTTCCCTATGTCATTGGTACCTACGTGTACCACAACCACCAGCTCCTCCCCAGCACTACACGTAAGTCTATCTCGATGTTTCAAGAGATCTGCAACCTTCGCACCAGGCAGGCAAGTCACCATGCAGTTCTCGTGGTCATTGCAAATCCATCGATCTATGTTTCTAATGATTGAGTCCCCCATAACTATTACCTGTCTCTTCCTAATAACGGGGGTTCCTTCTCCTGGAGAGGTATCCTCAGTGCGAGAGGATACCACAACATCATCTAGAAAGAGGGCCCCAACCAATGTTCCCTCTAATTTTTGACAGGCCGTGTGCGCAAAAAATTTCTTCTGTGCAAATTTTTGTGCGTGCAGTATTTTACCGTGTGCGCAGAGTTTAGGATCTGTGTGCGCACACACAGCTTAGAAGGTACAGTGGTCCCAACTATGGGATCATTTCTCTCTGCTCCAGTTGAATGTTCCCCTTCCCTGAGACTTTCATCCTTCTCAACAGCACAGAGGCTATCAGGTTGAGGGACCGTTCTATTGTGTCCCAGAAAATCTCATTAGGCTGCTGAGACAAATGTGCTTAAAGCCATGGAGATTTTGACTTTGTTTTGTACAAACTGGAAGCCTTAGGAAACAGACATCCATTTAATGTGCAGTAATTTATTCCATCAGCTTCTGAAATTTGTTGATACAAGGTGACACTGTACTACTAAATTTAGGCCCCACTGGGATTTCCTGGTCTAGAATGTGACTTTTTTCCCGAAGAAAACATCTGTCCCTCCTACATTCTTCACTTCAAAGGGGTTGATTTGCGTGTTGTCTGTCAGCCTCTTGTCTCTTCGATTTTTCTTTCAGCTCTTTGCAAACAGTTTCTGAAAGAATGGGAAAAACACTTGTTAACACTAGAGAGCGAAAGTGTCATGGCAGAGCCATTCCAACTTCAGCAGCTTCCCAGCGGGGCTTGCTCTCCATTGTCACAACATGGTTTCTCAACTCTCACTCTGCTTATTTGCCTTATTTTATATTGTAGGTAGAATCTACAGCCTCTATTGAGCTAGGTACGTACACACTTTTTTCATTTTCTTTACTAATTTGCCATAAACACTCCATTCCTTCTGTGCTGGGCTAGCCCTGACTCCTGTCTTAACTCAAGACAATAGGAGAAGCTGGAGGGAGATGATTTAAATATTCAAACTGTTAAACTGTACTGGTGGGAGAAGTGCACTTCCAGCTCAAGTGCTGCCCTTGCCACCAGTAGCAGAACTGCATTTTGTCTACTCTATCCAGCATAATCAGAGGCCCTTTCACATTATCTACTGTAAATAAGTTTGTCCTAGGTCAGTAAGAGCACCTTCGATTATTTCAACAGTTTTTATAACTCTGTTGCTTTTCACCATTTTTTTTCAATTTCTCTGAAAATCCTTGTCATTTTCTCAGCACTGCACGGGTCTGGATTCCTCCCTCTGTAGAGGAATCAACTGGATTACTTTAATTCATGGAAGCATTTCCCTTGGCTCTAGGTTTTAATGAAGTTTGTTCTTACAAAATCTAAGTTTGGGGGCAAATTTTAAGTCCGTATCCTTAAGCATAAGCAAGGTAAGCGTCCAACGGAGGTGGCTAGGAGTAAATATTGTGATTGGGGCCCTAATGTACCAGGTGCTGTACAAACAGAGCTCCAGGCCCTGAAGAACTTCAATCTAATGACATAAAGAGGATGATGATACAACATGCAAGCAAATTTGGTGAAGTGGCACAGGTTTGTCAATTCAAGGAGGTTTTTTTTTAATGGGTTAGAGGAAGAGAACTGGAGAAGTGGAAGAGTCACAGCTTGTCACTTGCCTGGCCATGATCAGAATGGTGGCTTTTGGAGGCATCATGGCGAAGGTGAGGTTTAAAGAGGACATTCGATTAGGAACTGTTCAGATTTTAAGAGTTTTGCCCATGTATAAAGGGCAATATGGGGGAGAAAAGGCGCAAAGGCCAGGGGTTGATATTGTGATTGGTTACTAGAACAGCTAGGGAGGGTGGGACTAGGTAAGAAGGGCCTTGAAAGATGAAGACGAGAAGCTTATGTTCTTATGAGGCAGTGAAGGAGGGAGCTAGCTGAGGGACTCCGAGGGGGTTGACATGGTCAGAGCACAATCGAAGACAGGTTTAGCAGCATTCTGAATGGGATTTAGAGAGCAAGGGTGCAAGTCAGGTGAATTAAGGGCTTGGATGATAGTTTTGGACAGATGAATGGCTAGATGTTAGAGACCAGTAAGGAAAAGCAAGATAGAAAAATATGAATATGTAGAGAGACAAAAGGTGGTGAGGTAATGTCTTGTATTGGACCGTATCTACCTTTTATTACCTCATCTACCTTCTCTCTGAGCATGGGACCAGCCAGGCAAAGCCACTCTCCCATTTGTGCCAGTGCAAATTATGGCTTTGCCTAAACCTGGGGTTTGCACAGGTGCAGCTCAGGAATAGCAGCTGTGCTTGGCAGGGCTGAAGACAAGTTTCCCAGCCCACCTGGCGGCAGCATGGTTTCCATGTGCCACTTTACCGTAACCGCATGTAGGGACAGTGGGGTGGGACAGTGCACATAGCCCATGCAGTCCTTGGCCTCGCTGCTGAGACTGCCAACAAGTGTCAGTACCAACTGCGGGCTCGTGTGCCACAAAAATGGAGAGACCGAGCCAATTCATTTAACATAGGGCGCTAAACAGGTGTCAGTCGCTGCAGTCATCATCTGGGTTGAACCAATACACTTGAGGCAAAAACCTGTCTTCCATCTCTAATCCCTCCCTGTGGCCACTGACAATATCTACTTGAGTCTACCCCACATCCTGAGAAGTCCTCGTCAGGGGGAGAAGCTATGCTGCTTTTGATAGTGGGGTGGTGCAGACTGATAGAGAGGCTGCTGTATCCCCCACTGCATGTGACTCTTCCCTCCCCAAAAAACTCAATTTCCCCTGACTTCAAACCTAACTTTCAAAGAAACAGAAGGCCCCCAAAGCTGTCCTGTCCTCACCATGCATGTATCTGGCTACAGGATTCTCCTGAAGTGGTGCTATTACTGTCTCAGGCATAGGGCTTCTGAGAGGCTTGGCTCTGGGATGAGGGACAATCGCCGGGTGCATCTCTCTTGGAGCATGCTCTAAAGGAAGTCCAGCTGCAGAAAAAGGACAGAAGATTTAACGTTCCCCTGTGTGTGGGAGCAGTCTCTTTCCTGAAGAATATAGCCCCATTTATTAAGAATAAGGGTATGTGTACACAGCAAAAAAAACCCAGTGACTGGCTGGTGCCAGTTGGCTCGGGCTGTGGGCCTGTTTCACTGCTGTGTAGACTTCTGGGCTCAGGCTGGAGCACAAGCTCTGGGACCCTCCCAGCTCTGCTGAATGAATAGGTGGCTTACTTCAGTTCTTTTGTAATTAGAGTGATCAATTTATTTGATAGAATTAACTCCTCCTCTGTTTGTAACGTGAGATGTTTTTGTTCAAAATATTCAATCCATGTCTTATGCCCAAATGTTTCAGCCCATATGGCCTGCTTGCAAATTAGTTACTGTGCTTACGTGTAGAAACAAGCTGCATACCCGATTTATTGTCATACGTGTGTGTGACAAATGGCTTCAAGCTCCCTTGGGTTTGATTCACAAAGTAATCTATGACATCATGAAGGCTCAGGAGTATAACCTAGGTAACAAAAAGGGGTGTGAAAAGTTACTGTGAGCCACGTTTTCAGTCTGAAATGTGTTAGCAGGTAGGTACCTAAAGATATTGTCAAGTAGCTGAAACTGCAATGCATTGTGTTTTGAGAGCCACCTACTTACTATAAGTGCGGTGAAAATAGGAGCTTCCTGAAGCATCCAAATGCAAGGGCAAAATACTTGCTGAAAATCAGCATTGCGTGTTAGGCACATTGTAGGAGCGGGCTTATGCACTGCACTGAGGGGGATGCGCTGCAGGCTTGGGCCTTGAACAAGGCAGAAGCTTGGGCTTCCTTCCCAGAAACCCCTCCTGCTGCCTTTCTCTCCCTCAGTGCAAAGTGCAGCTCCAGCCAGGCTGGAAACACACTGGTGTGGAGCTCCTTTTGGCCCCAAACAAAGGAAAGTGCTAGTACAATACAGTGTGGGTTCCTCCCTTGTCCCCAAAGTAAAGCCTGGGCTGAGACATGACACAAACCACTAGAAAAACACTTGTCTCTTGAGGTCCTGCCCCTCTTCAACTCAAAGTTTTTCTAGACAGGCTATCGGATCCTACAGGGGGAATTTTGGTTGAGTGAGAGCACCTGGATTTGGCCTTGGATTTTAATCTTGTTGTCAGAGAGGGAGGAAAATGAGCTCAAAGGTTTAAATAAAATGACTCCACAGGATATTCCACCACCCCCGTCATGGCACAGCTTCATTTTAGGATCCTCACCAAAGGCAGATGTTTGAATAGCAGGAGGAGATGATAATACCCAAGAGATGCTTCCAGGACAACAGGGGAGTGGAGAGCTGGTCTGAAGTTTTGTGGAGTCCAATGCAAAGTAGAACATGTGCTCCCTTTCCAGATTTGTTCCCCTAGGCTTGCACACCTATGACACCCTTGTCTGTGATCCCCGGAAGCTGCTGCAACCTCTACCATTGCCAGTTTGTGAGGCTCCATGGCTTTACTATTTGTCTGGTGTTCAAAATAATTTTCATTAGTGTTTCACAGTGCTTTTTATCAGTTGATCTCAACGTGCTTTACATAGGAGATCACGCTCAGTATCCCCATTTTACAGATGAGGAAACTGAGGCAGAAAGTGACCTAGCGGGCCTCTGGCAGAGCCAGGAATATAACCCAGGCCTCCCGAGTCCTAGTCCAATGCCCTCTCCACTAGGCAACATTGCCTCTCATTTGGTCTTTTGTTTTATTTCAGCTTTTTAAACCAGTTTCTGCACGTAATGTTTGGGCTTTGCTTCTGGGCACTTATAGCAACCCACTGAACTAGTACCAGTTTATTTAACCATCTTTGGTTTAGTCCTTTTCCTCTCTCCTTTCTGTACTAAGTCAGTAACATTTTTATTTGAGCTAACAATCCCCACATCCGATTCCAGTTAATCTGGGGCTATTCAGTGGCAGAGGCCTCAGAGAAAAGGAAACTTGTAGATTTCAGGAGACAGAGTTGCAGGGTATGGTGTGGTAACACCCTTGAGTACCCAGTCAAGGGCAACAGAAGTTACAATTGCCTACTTTGAGCAGTTCCACAAGGAAGCTGGCAAGGGCCAGCATGAGCACAGAGATCTAACCAACCTGCAAATCCAAATGAAACCTTAGTGATCCTGTAGTGCCATGGTAATTTTGGGCGAGCAGTCTGATTTCTCAAGTTTCAATTTCTAAATTGTGATGGAAGACCCGGCATTTGAGAACTAGATAGAAGAAAAGTGTGAGCCACCCGGGAGAAAGTTGCACCGATTTTAATTTAAGGTGTGAATTTCAACATATCTAGCTAAACTGGTTTAAAAAAAAAAGGCTGTATGGACACTTATTTCTGCATAAACCAGGGTAATTTTAGTTTAGTTTAAACCTGTTCTTAATTGATTTAACTGAAACAAGCCTGGCTAAAAGCAAAATAAGAGAGTCCACACAGATTTTGCACTGTTTTATCTAAATTGGTTTTAATTCACATTTTTAGTTAAACTGGTACTGGTAAATGGGTACAACTCTGCACGTAGACAAGTTCAGATACGAGTTCAGTTTACAGGCTGGTCACAGACATAGAATTAACTTCTCAAAGGTATAACATGATCCAATTTTTAACTGAGTAATTAACCAGTGAAAAAATTTACCAAGGGTTGTGGTGGATTCTTGACAATTCACTGACAATTTTTAAATCAAGATAGGATGTTTCTTTAAAAGATCTGCTCTAGGAATTATTTAGTGGAAGTTCATTGGCCAGGTCAATTTAGTCTTACACAGGTCAGACTAGATGATTACAATTGTCCCTTCAGGCCTTAGAATCTATGAATCAGACAAATCCCTGCTTTTTTTGTTCTACTTTTCCATACTCTTTCCAGCTTTCGAACACAGACCCAATATATGGTTTTATATCGCCAACAAGGAAACACCCACTTACTGGTCTTGCCAGTTCAATTGTGTAACCTTTGCCCATGTTCACCACTCTGTAGTGCTTTATGCATGGCCCACTGGAACAAAAAGAAAGTACAGTATTAATACACTGCTGTTAATAAAATAGTGTAAATGAAAATGAATGGTGATGGCTGCAAGTTTCCTATCTTTTATTTAAGATGTTCATTTGATGGAAAGTTTCAATACACTAATTTTATCAATCTCTTTTTGAAACAGTTCATTTAAAGGTGACCAGCTAAGGGGGAAAAATTGGATTGTTTGCCTTTTTGCTGCTTTGTGATGTATCAAGAAGAAGCTGGAAAGGTATTTTTTAGGTCTTTTTGTTTTACTTTAGAAATACCAGGAATAGCAAGTTTTGTCTTCCTAGGTTTTGCTCAAGGATGCTGGAAACATCTTGGAATAGTTTTTTGGTTCTAGGTGAAAATCTCATAGAAAGAATGCCAGAAACTTTAGTGACTTTAGATTTCAGACTCAGTTATATAAATGTTCTACATCACGTTTCAAAACAGCACACACATTCCCTTGACTGGTGCAGAGGGACCCTTCTGTGCACCCAGCTGCTAAAATTCTCTGTGTCATGGACCATCCCAGTCTCCAACCACTGGCGCCACAAGGACTGCAAAACTGTGTGAGTGGCGGGGAAGCAACCAAACGGGCCAAATTTGAGTGATGGTGCAACCCCATGTACCAGGTCACAACACCCCTCACTCGAATTTGGCCTACCCACCCCTCTGTCATGCCAGGGGGAAGGGCTCTGTCATTGTCACTCAGCTTCAGACAGGGGCCAAGGTAGGACGGTTTGGGCCCCCTGTCTTTACTGTGCTAAGTTCAGGTTCTCAAATATGGATGCACATAGGTAGCCCCCATTTAAAAATGGTGAGCAATGGCCATTTGCCCCCCCCCCCCAAAATCAGTGCCCATGTCACCAACCCAAACCCTCCCTGGGACTTCTCTATGCTTTGGGGTCCTGGCTGAACGTCTGGTCCCCCTAGGGAAGGAGGCAGAAAAGGTTAGTCCTTGAGGTAAGTGAGACCAGGAAGAGGAGAGCAGGAGTAGTGTGTTTGCTACCTATCGGCCCAATACTTTGTTTTGGGTCTCAGCTGCCTCTGGTTCTGAAGCTCTCCAAACGCTGAAATGTAACAAGTCTTGTGTGGTTTGATGCTGAGTTCAATTTTATTAGCCTTAACTCTGATCATTTGTTCTAGTGTTAGGTACGGCTCCAGAGTGTGCATGTTTGTTGGTGCTTACTCTGGGGTTTGAAAGTCTGATTCCATGACGTAGGATATGACATTTCAAGGACCAGGCACATGCCCTCTGCCTCATCAGACCAGCACTCTTTGACTGATTTGTATCTCCTTTGTCATGTCAATCCTCTCCTCCTCCGTAAGCCAAATCCCACTGTCTCTTGAGCCTATGCTCAATGCCTGATTTACCTTCCCCCCATTATTCTCACAATTCGGAACAGATTTCACAAGCGATCCCTGGAAATTCTAAATTAGGCATCATAACGCAGCAGTTATCAATTAGCAGTTAGATAATATCTTGTGGATTCAACCTACTCTATCACCTGTCTGATAGTGACTGAGTAGTTCTTACTGTCACTACCAGGCCGCAGGATCAAGTTCCCCCAAGAAGGATTCATCTCTAACATCTCAATCGCTTTTTGCCGTGATACTGCATAGAAGCACCTGCAAAGAAGGGAGGAGAGAAGCAGTGTGAACACAGAGTTCCACTAGCAGAAGCCGATCGATCTACAGCGGGCAAGTAGCATGAAGACTAGACCTGCCCTACCAGCCTATTCGTAGAGTACCCTGTACCTTAGGTATCTGGGGCTGCCATTTGCCTTTGTCGCTCCAAGAAGTTTCACACATGAAAGGGCCATTCCATAGAGTGATGTCACCATATTAGCCAATCGGAAGAACTCCAGATAGCTACGATTCATCCCTTTCAGCGTGTGACATGGGGCACAGCTCAGAGGGTAGGCTGTGTAACCAACAAGGCTTAATACCCAAAGTAAAGTGAGTAACGTAAACTGACCCATTTTGCTCACCTGATGTGGAATGCTTTGAATATCCATCACCAGCAAATATATTACCTAGTACAGTATAATTTTCCTAGAAAGACAGACATATGTGACAATCTAAGTCATGGTTTAAAAAAAAAAAAAGCTTCCACTCAAGCTGCATATGGCCCATTTGTACTTTCTCAAAACAAAACACATTGAAACAGCAAGGCCAAAAATCTCTGGCAAGTGGAGGGAGACAAGATGAGTGCAGTGGCCTTTCTGAAACGCTGCTACAGTATCAGGAGTGACGGGGCTGAAATGCCAGAATTCTCCAGTGTTGTCAGAGTAATCTAAGTGATTACTCAATTACAGAGATGAGCCTGAACCAAACCCCTATATCCAAATAACCCAAACTCTGTGCACTGAAATCCAGAGCTGAACTTTGTAAATGATCCCTATCTCTACAATGGGCTAAAACAAAATCTCAGATCCAAACATCCCTGCCTGAATTTTGATGTGTTCAGAATCCGGATCCTGACATGGTGGCTTTGTCCCATCACCATGGAAGAACCTGCAGTCTATCATGGCTCCTATTGTTTATCAGGGATTTTTTGAAGATAATGAGGTGATAGTTCCCGAAACCAAGAATGCACCCATCAAATACACATATATTCGACAAGGAAACAAGCAAGTAACAGTTGTTCTCAGACCTCTGGCACCCTCTTCTTTTTATGCAATAGGTATTTTCAAGCACTGGTTCAATAAACGAAAAAGGACAAGTGTAGTACAGTGTTCAATGGAAGAACAAATAATACATAAAATTCCATGCTACTCATGACAAAGTCAAACTTAAACCCCTGAATGTATAATGATTAAGGCTGCGAGTCTCTCACGGAGGTCACAGAAGTCACAGATTCTGTGACTTTCTGGGACCTCCATGACTTCTGCAGCGGCCGGTGCAACTGGCCCAGGGGCTGCCAACCGCTGCTGGGGCAATCTCGGGCCACCTCACCATGAGCAGCAGCAAGCGCTTGGGAGTGGGAGGGGACTCGGGGGTGAGGACTCTGGGCAGCACTTACCTCGGGTTGGGGGGGCTCCCCAGAAGCTGTAACATGTCCCTTCCTAGGCAGAGGCGTGGCCAGGCGGCTCTGTGTGCTGCGTCCACCTGTTGGCAATGCTCCCACAGCTCTCATTGGCTGTGGTTCCTGGCCAATGGGAGCTGCGGAGCGGGTGCTCGAGGCGGGGGTAGCATGCGGAGACACCCCTGGCTGTGCCTTTGCCTAGGGGCTGCAGGGACATGCTAGCCACTTCTGGGAGCTGCGCGGAGCTGGGTAGAGAGCCTGCCAACCCTCCCTGCAGCTCCAGTGGGGGTCCCAAGCCACCCCCCCCAGCACCAGTGGGGGTCCTTGGCCATGTCCCCCAGAGCACCCACAGTGCTCCGGTGTTGCCCTGAGCACCCGCGGAGCCTCCGGACCACTCCCTTCCCCAGGGCACCCAAGTTTTAATTGGGTATATAGAACAAGTCATGGACTGGTTACGGACCATGAATTTTTGTTTACTCCCAGTGACCTGTCCATGACTTTTATTAAAAATACCTGTGACTAAAACGTAGTCTGAATAATGATTTGATGTAAATAATTGGTTTTGTTTGTAAGAAAAGCCATACTGGGTCAGACCAAAGATCCATCTAGCCCCATATTGTGTCTTCCGACAGTGGCCAATACAGGTGCCCAGAGGGAATGAACAGAACAGGTCATCATCAAGCGATCCATCCTGTCACCCATTCCCAGCTTCTGACAAACAGAGGCTAGACACACCATCCCTGCCCATCCTGCGATTGATGGACTGAACCTCCATGAACTTATCTAGTTCTTTTTTGATCCCTGTTAAAGTTTTGGCCTTCACAACATCCTCTGGCAAGGAGTTCCACAGGCTGACTGTGCGTTGGGTGAAAAAATACTTCCTTTTGTTTGTTTTAAATCTGCTGCCTGTTAGTTTAATTTGGTGACACCTAGTTCTTGTGTTTTGAGAAGGAGTAAATAACACTTATTTAATTTCTCCACACCAGTCATGATTTTATAGACCTCTATCATATCCCCCCTTAGTCGTCTCCTTTCTAAGCTGAAAATTCCCAGTTTTATTAATCTCTTCTCACATAGCAGCCATTCAATACCCCTAATAAATTTTGTTGCCCTTTTCTGAACCTTTTCCAATTCCAATATATCTTTTTTGAGATGTGGCAACCACATCGGCACGCAGTATTCAAGATGTGAGTGTACCATGAATTTATATAGAGGCAATATGATATTTTCTGTCTTATCTTTCCCTTTCTTAATGATTCCTAACATTCTGTTCGCTTTTTTGACTGCCGCTGTACACTGTGTGGATGTTTTCAGAGAACTATCCACAATGACTCCAAGATCTCTTTCTTGAGTGGTAACAGCTAATTTAGACCCCATCGTTGTATATGTATAGTTGGGATTATGTTTTCAAATGTGCACTATTTTGCATTTATCAACATTGAATTTCATCAGTCATTTTGTTGCCCAGTCGCCTAGTTTTGAGAGATCCTTTAATAGCTCTTCGCAGTCTACCTGGGACTTATCTAGAGTAGTTTTGTAACATCTGAAAAATTTGCCACCTCACTGTTTACCCTTTTTTCCAGATCATTTATGAATATGTTGAATAGGTCTGGGCACAGTATAGACCCCTGTATGCTTATATATAGGAAAATTAAAATACTCTGAAAGAAAAGAGAAAATTCTGATCAGACTTGTATTGACATAGTTCAATCTGAACTTACTCTGGCATAGTGTTCAGTTTGTTAATGTAGTCTCCACTGTTTGTCTTCTCTGTGCTCAAAGATGCACTGGGTGACTGTTCCATTGCAGTCCTCCTTTTCTTTTCTTTCTCTAGCACATCATGCAGCTTAATAAGTTGTCCAGGTAGCAGTGACATACACACTGGAACTGACAACTGAGAATTAACAAAAAATAAAGTTGCAAAAGAAATGGAATGGGGAGAACAACATTGGTGGGTGTTAACCATGGTGAACCCCAACACCACCACCACACTCTAATAAAAGACAACTACAAAGCAGAATCTTTTTTTAATGGCTGGATTTAGTAGATGAGCACTGGCTGGTAAATGGAACTGTCTTGTGTCCACGTCTACCGTGGAATAAAAACTCCAAAGTGATTCTTAGCAAGTGTAGCTAGATGTTCATAGCAGTGTTGGTGATGATAATATAGTATCTAGGCCTGTTTATTAGCCTGAGATAGAATTTTGGGTTTTGTTTGCCCGTTTGACTTTTGATATTCTTATATCCTTACTAATGTGTGAACAAAGGCACTGTGTGTTGCATCTGCCCACAGCCAGCTGGGGTTTATAGCAAAATGAGAAAAGATAAGGAATAGAGTTAGTGTTGCTGGGTAGTATGGGAGTTTAATATATGAGTGTACACTTGAAGGCTGCCCAACTCCTCTCCCACGCCAAGGTCAAGCAACCAGGCGGGAGGGGTGAGGGAGTTGGTGGAAAGGTATAAGAAACATAAAAGCTAAAGAAATGGTGACCCCGGCTGAAACTCAATCTCACTCCCTACCCATCCCATGGGGTACAAAAGAGGTGGTACTACAGCCCCCAGACTCAAGACCCTCCAAAATGGAATATGACCATAAACTGTAAGGGTTGGTACCAGGGGCGAGCACTACAGGTATAATTAACCCCACTAAAAAGGAGAAGGGGGGGAAGCAAGCAAGCTCTACTGGTGTAAAGAGCTGGGATATGCTTGCTTGTTAACCCCAATAAACATTGCATTACCTGTGCTTTGGACTCTGGTCTTCTGCTTTCTGTCTGCGTGATAAGAACCAAGAGAGGGCAGGGGAGCCTTAACAAGCAAATGCAGCTGTGGCCTGACTTTCTGAGATGCTGAGCACCCACAACGCCATTAATTTCAATGGGAATTGTTTCAGAGTAGCAGCCGTGTTAGTCTGTATTCACAAAAAGAAAAGGAGTACTTGTGGCACTTTAGAAACTAACAAATTTATTTGAGCATAAGCTTTTGTGAGCTACAGCTCACTCCATCGGATGCATGCAGTGGAAAATACAGTGGGGAGGATGAAGTGAGCTGTAGCTCACAAAAGCTTATGCTCAAATAAATTTGTTAGTCTCTAAGGTGCCACAAGTACTCCTTTTCTTAATGGGAATTACGGATACTGAGCCCTTCTGAAAATCAATCATATGGAGGGTGTCTACACTGCAATAAAAAACCCAGAGCACTGAGCCTCAGAGCCCATGTCAATTGACTCATGGTCACAGGACTGAGGTCGTGAGGCTAAAAACTGCAGTGTAGATATTCAGACTTGGGCTGAAGCCTGTGCTCTGAGACCCTCCCCCCTCACGGGGTTCCTGAGGCCGGACTCCAGCCCAAATGTCTATACTGCTATTTTGAGACCCGTGAGCTCAAGTCAGCTGGCCTGGGCCAGCCATAGCCATGCCATGGATATTTTATTGCAGTGTTGATGAACCCTTAATGGCTGGGCTACATATGAAATTTGTACATTTAACTAAAATCAAGTTTTAAATCAATTTAATTAAGGCAATGCAAACTCCCATGTGGACGTACTCAAATCAGTTTACAGCTGGCTTAAATCACTAACCAATCATCATCCACCAATTTGGTCTTTTAAGCAAAACTGATATAAGCCAATTGTGAACAGACAGAAGTATGTCCACATAGGGGTTTGTACAATTTTAACTGAACTGATTTTAAAATTTATTTTAGTTAAACTGGTGTAAATTTTGTGTTTAAATGTGGTTTAAGTCTCAGCCTGGAGCTGTGAAGAACAATCCCTGATAAATTGGCTAGAACAAAGTGGTTTTCAACCTTTTTTCATTTGTGCACCCCTAAATAATTTTGAATGGAGGTACAGACCCCTTTCAAAATATTAGACATAGTCTGAGGACTCCCCAGGAGTCAGTGGACCACAGGTTGAAAACCATGGGGTTGGAAGAAGGAAAGGGAGAAGGCTGTATAGGTCAGGCTGTTGTAGTTAAGACATTTCAAACAGCTTATTTCAGGTCTTTTCTACCAGCCTGATAGCATTTGACAAGGCTTGTGTTCTGACCAAAGCAGAATCACACTCCAGTGATTTGGTCTGAGCACAATGGTAGATTATTTGCAAAGAAGCATCTTGTCCACAGAAAAACTGCAAGTGAAGCAAAAGTTATATTTAATAATGACAAATAAAACTGAATGGAACAGCCCAGACTTTGTCACAGAGTAAAGAAACTTCAAATTAAGCCAAAAGAAACCACCCTTCTTGCAACCTTTCCATAAGTTCTTTTTACAAGAGACAGGTATTGCGGCCGTTTCAATTTTAAACTCTGAAGAGAACAGCACAAGAGATAATGCATGGGTTGTCCTGGACCCTGGGGAGAAACCGCAGTCTGCCAACAGGGGTAAATCCCTTTTTGTGCAATATTGAACTATTGCATTTAAAAAAAAGTCTAGTATTTTACAAAAAGTGCATATGGCAAACACTGCAACTGCTCAAAATTGTAAAAAAAAAAATGAACGCAAGCCCACAATCCTGCAAACACATAGGCACATACTTAATGTTATCGTAGCTTGAAACAGGGTGGTCCTCCCCTGTAAGGACCTGCAGGCCTGGGGCCAGCCAGGTCTGTTCAATCAGCCCACCTGTGCCATAATTAGCTGCATCTTAGCGAGAAGAGGGCAGGACTAATGGAGGCAGGCGACAGCTTGTTAAGCACCGATGTCTCATACTAGATCTGAGAAGGCTCACTTTGCAGTAGGAACTACAGAAAGTGATAGTCTCCTGAAGAAGGGCCTGAAGAGACTTCGGGAAAAGAGTCTGGTCTCTATTCCAAAGCCAGAGAGCGACTTAAAGGTAACCTAGAAGAGGCTGGGAACTGAGCCTGGAGGGTGGGCTGAAGAGGAGCCTAACTCTTGTAGGACTTTCCTTACCCTGGAAGGAGGTCTGAATTAGATGCAATATAGCTAGAGGGAAAAGTTGTGGACAGAAACAGGCCATTGTAGGGCCCAAGAAGCATCTAGGGGGTGCTAGATGCAAAGACCCCTGCAATGCCATGCCCTGATGCTATAGGTCATGCGTTGAATGAAACACTCATAGCCCTGTAAGTAATATTAAAAGTTACGCTTGTGCCTAAAGTGTTGGCAGGATCAGTGCCGTAGGGAGCCTAGCTTTACCTCACAGCCGGCTCCCAGTTCCACAGCTGTCGGGGGTCCATTTCCAAGGCAAGCATATGGACTGAGGCCTCTCTCTAACCCAGTACAACAGCATGGATATTTCTAAGGAAGGTAGACTGAGCCTTCAGTACTAGGGCAGCCTGCGGTTTTTGCTGTTAAGAAAGCCCCTGCGTATGGCATAACCAGTTACACTGGCTCAGTTGGAATCATGTGACTAGTGAGATGGCAAGACTCTGCACCAGTAGGAGCCAGTCTGTCACATACAGGACATTTGACCAACTCTGTCCCTTATGGATGAATAGTCTTTTGGCACGCAGCTGTGAGTAACTGAATAAACTTTGAACAAAGGAACTTCTGTTAAATGGATGAACTTTTACTGATAGCCAGGAAAGAAGCAGCTGTGATGCAATACTGGCATAGAGAACTCTATGACCAACGTATGCTGGGCTAATATATATAAAAATGAAAGCCTTCTTCAGCTAATGCAAGGTGTTATAGGATACTTAACATAAGTGAACAGGATTATAGAATTCAGGCAAAGTAATTGCTAGAAATGTGTGTGATTTATTTATATATAAACACATGCAATGTTCTAATTTCTAATTGTGTGCTTAATGCATATTAATATGTTGATGTGATTAATTATATCTATGAATTATTCATACCACATTAATATTAAGCACACTATCAATGTAAATTTGAGTGTAATATACAAAATCACACATATGTAGTGATTATTTGGCCAGAATTCTATAATCCTGATCATTTATGTTAAGTATCCTATAACACCTTGTGTTAGCTGAAGTAGGCTTTGGCTTAAGTAGAGGGGTGTTGTACCATAGTACAAGCATAGGAGGTGCCTTTATGACCTTGGTAGTGGTAATGCATTTCTTCAGAACAAAGAGATAAGAGGTACACCTGGTACCATTAAAAACAAGGTGGAAAGATGACTGGCTAAATCTAGCCTCAGCTGAGGCATGTAGTACCTTTTTACTGTGAACAGGTAGGAGAACCTTGGGGTATAACTTTGGAAGCACACCTCCTGTGTAAGATGAACTTAATACGGCATGAGACCATAGAATATCAGGGTTGGAAGGGACCTCAGGAGGTCATCTTCAGGAGATGTGTTCCTGAAAACTGGTATTGTATTAAGTTGTTTTTCCCCTGCACTATACTATTGACTTTTCTGCAACAAATAAGGCTGATATTGGTTATTTGGTCTCTTGAGTATATTTCATACAAACCAACATGTGATCAAGCAATTGACAATACAATTTACCATTTGCTGAGAACCAGCACTGAAGAGCTTCCCTACCTGTGTGACCGTGAAGATAAAGCCTTTCCATTCCTCCCCACTATCATAGTCCTCGACCTGAGAGAATAAAAAGTAGAAACCTAAGAGTGACTCCAAAACCAAGTATTTCCTGGTCTCTGCTGTGTGTGTCCTTCTCACAATCCCCTCTGAGTCTGCATTTTTAAGTTGACTTAAAAAGGAAACCAGCTGGAACTTGTCAGGTTTCCTCACTGTCACCTCTTACTACTGCCTTTTTGTGCTGAGTGTTCAATCTGTACTCTGACTAGGGTGACCATATTTCCCAAAGGAAAAACGGGACACCATGCAGCGCTGGCCCAAGCCCTGCCTGCCCCCCTGGACAGGGCTTAAAGGGACTGTCCAGGCCAAAACAGGACATATGGTCACCTAACTCTGACCTCCTCTGGAAGCTCCCCTTCTGATTTAATGCACAGGATGCCATAGTGACTACCTACCTTGAGACTGAAGACAGGTACAATCCCTCTGTATGACACCCTCAAACCCCTTCTCACATAATGTGGAGGGGGTGATAGGCTATGGAAAATTGATTCCCTTTGCCCAATACTTAGCAGGGGTGGAGGGTGAGAGCAGGCACTCTAGAGAGAGGCAAAGGGACCTCATCACTACACATCTGCCTCTCAGTATGTATGGGGCGGAGAACAGTAGGGGATGAAGACACACATGTAACTATTTTGGAGGGGGGGAGAGAGTAGAATTCCCCCTCATGTACTCCGTGCCCCACATTCATCTTCACCACTTCCTCTTGCTTTTTTTTTATCCCCTTTCCCATTCTTCCTCTCCTCGTCCCATATCTCCTCACCTTCGCTGCATATGAGAGAGAAGGGAAGTGGAAGTGAGCACTGCACCAGAGGCAGACCTGGGTTCCCTAACTGGCCCTGCCACCGACTTGCTGTGTGACCTTGAGCAAGTCACTTCTTAGCTCTGTGCCTCTGTTTCACCTCACATCCTGTCTGTCTTGCCTAACTAGACTGTAAGCCTTTCAGGGCAGGGAAGGTCTCTCTGATTAAGTATGTAGAGTGCCTAGGACAATGGGGTGCCACTCTTGCTTGGGGTGCTATGGAATGCATATAAGTGATAGAGATGACATGGGAGGAAGCGAAGATAGAGACAGGCAGAAGTTGAGTCCTGACACACAAGGAGCGGGGGGAGGAGAAGGAGGAGCCCCCTTGCTTCAGCAGGGAGCAACAGTGACTGCATGTGCAAAGGAAGCCCTGCAACCCCCTCCCAGGGCTGGAAAGAGGGGAGTGCCATGGTCCCAGAAGATGGAGAAGACCCCTCCCCAGGCCAGGAGTGGCAATGCTCTCTCCCAGAGGTTCCATTCTGGGTGCATTTGTTATTTAAACAAACTAGAATGATTCCAAAATGCCCCTTCCCACCCCCAAAAGGCAGTGGGTATCATGCACCAAGCTTTGAAAAATAACAGCCCTGCCACTGCTTTTTGCTATGTTATGGGGATCAAGAACAGCTTGGGTCAAATACGGCAAATGTGCACAAGTCATGCCTTTCTAGCTTCACTGGGTTCACTCACCTTCAGCTCCACTTCCTCATTTCTCAGCATCAGAATGAACTGTGCACCGCACTTTTCATCTGGATAAATGTTCACTACTGATGTCAAATTCGTCAGCTCTAGTTTCTCTAAATACTGAGAAAGGAAAGAAAGATGGGCATGCATTAGAGCACATCTAAACAAGTCAGCTGTTCCCAGCAGACACTAACTGAAAGAAGAAAACACCAGGGTTTTCTTAAATTTCAGATTGGTGCCATTAACATACATGGCAATACACAGTCCTTTATTTCTTCTTTGAGAAGCTGTTTTCAGCTACAATATACATTTTTGGGCAAACTTCTCACCACTCTTCAGTGTAGGTATGCAGCACAGATCCCAGAATTCAACAACATTCCCAGACTGATTACAAATTGTGCTAGATTCAGCTCTGGGTTACACTGATGTGTCCCATGTGGAGTTATTTTACTGATTCACCCTGGCAGCCAAATATGGTGGGTCCCATTAGCTGCAATAGAGGAGCATAAAAAGTTGAGTCTCTTTGAGGCAAGAGATAACTAGATGGTGGGACGGAGGTTGTCCTGCATGGAGAAACTCTTAGGAAGAGCCCACTCAGCAGAGAGGGCAGGGTAAATTATATGGGCCCTATCATGCCAATAAACACACAACATGAGTAAATGTTATTTATTGGCAGGATAGGGCCCTCTCATGGGGTGGCTTGCCCCTTTAAGGGAAGTCAGGGTCCACTGTACCCATAACAGGCATCTTTAAGGAGAATGAGCCCAGCTCACCTGTAAGCAGTCAACTCCTTAGGTGGCTGGTTGGTGGCTAATGAGTATCTGCCTCTGATTAAAAGGCAACCAGATGTCATTTATGGGAGACTACTCCTAAGAAGAGGAGTTCAGGGAAAGGAAATAGCTCCTCACAGGCTGGGCTCCCTACAGCCATGTGCCGTTGGGAGAAAAGTTGCAGTTAGCAGGAAAGCCATGGCTCCAGGGAAAAAATCAAGGTTGAGAGTTAGCAAAGTGCTTGGCTGTGGGATTGATAAACTCAGAAGTCATCTGTCTCCTGGCTGAGAAGCCTGGGCGTAGTTCAGTCATGCATTCCCAATAGTAAATCAGACCCTTGGTTATGGGGATGCTGTGTGACGTGCTAAAGCCACTCAGGGAAATTGAGGAAGGGTGCACTTCCATTCCTGGACCTGGCAGCAAGGGGTGCATATGGATGGCACATACTATTGATAGGCTCATAAACTTTAGTTTGTGCTCTCCCTTCCCAGGCTGCCCCTTCTCCAGGGGGTGTCTGTTGTGGACATCTGACTGCTCTGAGGCCACTTCACTGTGGCTACTTTATACTGACATGGAGAGGTAAAACTCTTCTCTCTACCCTAAGGTTCCCTCAAGCATGCCACTGGCAAGAACATTAGAGCTACAATGAAAAACAAATAACAAATGTTAGAAAGCTGAGAAATGCAGCTTTAAGGGGACACTTCTTACACAAAACACCCACACAACTTTTTAGCTTTGAGCCCTGTAGACTAACAAGAGTTACAGTACTTCACTAAATGTTCCTTCTAGAAGTTCTCTTGTTATGGTTGACTCTTGGGTGAGTAGGAGGTGTCTGTGACTATGCATAGATCTGTTGGAGAAAAAAATAAGGGAAAAAACATCTTTCTCCCATCACAAGTCCATCTCAGTATGTACATCCTGTGATGGGGAACATTTTGGGGATGTTACTTGAGTTCTGTGGAAATCTACAGTAAAAGTATGTTAATTCTTTAGGGTAATTACCTGGGAATTGCTCGTGTGAGCATCTTGCTCAGTTACTTTCTGATTTGAATTGAACAGCACTTCCAGCTCCATTCATTGAACAGATTTGTTGCTAATATAACTGAAGTAGTTTCACTGAGCAAAGGCACCGACTTCTGCTGGTGCCAGTGGGTGCTCGCCCCCCATCTGTCTCCAGTCCCGCCCTGCCCCCATTCCAACCCCTTCCCCAAATCCCCGCCCCAGCTCTGCCTCTTCCCCGAGTGTGCTCCATTCCCGCTCCTCCCCATCCCTTCTGGAGCTTGTTACGCTGTGAAACAGCTGTTTTGCGGCAGCATGCGCTGGGAGGTAGGGGGAGAAGCGGGGATGCAGCATGCTCGGGGGCGGAGGTGCGGTGAGGTGGGGCAGGGAGGGGAGTTTGGCTGCTGATGGGTGCAGAGCACCCACTAATTTTTCCCTGCAGGCGCTCCACCCCTGAGCACCCACAGAGTCACCTCCTATGTCACTGAGCAATATGGACTGGAGTTTTTGGTTTAAGAATCATGTTATAAACCATGCTATAAAGACTGCCTAAAGCAACAGAGCTGATATGCTCTTCATTTGCACAAGTGTAATCAAGAATAAACCCAGTGAAGTCGATGGACCCACAAAAGGGTATATCGTATGTGAGAGAAGAACTGGATCCCTTATCTATAAAAATGGTCTCAGAAAAAAATCCCTGCCACACTGCTCTGAGAAGCTATACATAAAGAACACGTGGTTGTTGCGAGCAGAGTTTCAACCGCAGTTCAAACGGGACAGACTATGTCCACGTGGGATATGAAAGAACTTTTGCTTTGTATTGAGCCTCATTTCTGAGGTGCAGATTTTTGGCTAGAAAGGCAGAAACTCTGCGTTGGAGCAGTTTATTGGACAGACTGGTTTAAGTACCCATATGCAAGATGCAGAAGATGTGCATATTATAACTATATCGCACCTTTTACCCTGACTGGTCTCCAAACAATTAAAAAAGTGTATACACACATATAGCAGCTGCTTCTGAGGTAAAACATGAGGGAGGGAAAGTCTTAGTCAAGGACTGGACAACCTCCCTGCTCTCATAAGTGCCATGTGCAACATGTTCTTGAATGATCCTGTATAGTAAATGGGCAGGAGTTAATGGGTGATCAGGATATTCTGAACTAAGGTTTGTAAAGCACATTGAAGATCTAAAGAACTGCATATGGGCCAAGCAAAAGGCTAAAATCATTAATATCAAAATGTTGCGTTGCTTGCAGAGTGCTCCCCACTAGCCATTGGTTCTCATCTCAAAAGTGAATACACAGAATAGCCTGAATGACTAAGAATCTTCCTTTTGTTAGGAGTAGACACACACTATTTTTATTATTTGTATCACTTTCTACACTGTAACTCAGGATGTCTGTTACAGTGCTTGATACATGTTCCATGGATTTCAAACCTGCGAGAACAGGGATGGGAGAGACACTTGCAGTATATGAGTATATACTCACTTGGTGAAAATGGCTACTAAAAATAATCATATATACATACACACAAGCATGTTGTACTACTCACGGTTGGGGTTTTCTTATCACTATAAAAGAAAAGTGTAGTCCCTCTGAGTTCTGTCCAGTACTGTTCAAAATCCTGTTGGAAAAGGGCAAGTTTTAGTTTACCTGGAAAATCTTTTTAGCCCTCAAAGAAAAGTGAATGAAATATGGATAAGAAAAGTACCATAACCCAGGTAGGTTTATTTCAGTGCTTTATAGTTTGGTAAACCTCAAAGACCTTCTGTTTTATAACTTCCAGCAAATGAAACAATTTGTAAAATTATTTCATTCCAGGTCAGGAGTTCCGATATATAGACTTGGGGGCTGATTCATTACTGTGCTACTCCAGTTTATGCCAGTGTAACTCTATTGGCTTCACTGGAGTTATTTAAGTTTAAAACTAGAGTAGCATCGTAGTGATCCACATTCAATATCTTGGTTATGGTAACTGACCAAGTATTGGTATCAGTATGGATTATCAACAGCACTGACAATATCTCAGTATTGATGACCAAGTAGTTTATATTTTTTGACATTTTTGCCCCTCATTTAAAACGTGAACTCCAGCCTGGGGGAGAGAACTGTTTAATAGCTTTTATTTTTCATATTGCTCATCCTAAGTTGCATAAAAAGCAGACTCCGTACTGAAAACAGATGAAAAGGAGGGCTGGAATTTGTATTAATTCAGACTATAATGACTGTGAACTAGGGTGGGAAATGGGATTTGGGTCATCTATGGCAAACAGCAAACTAGACAAAGTGCAGACTTTCCTCTCACCCCTGTCATCAGTCAGTTTGTTTTAATTATTTAAAGCAGTTAGGGATCAGCACAAAACCAGTCACTTATTATTCATCAGAGATACTTTCTTTGTACACCTCTTTATTTATTCCATGATTTCTACTATAAATCTGGAATCCGTACATCTTTCTCTGTTGACTGGGAGTGTATGATTACTACTTTTTTCCTCAAATCCATCAGCTAATTTCTGTTAAAGCTTTAGGTAGTGAATAGCTGTCTAGACACCTTCTGAACACATGCATGGGCCAAGATTAAAAAAAAAAAGTGTGTGTAAAGTTAGGCAGGCTATTAAGTCCCATTTCTAGATGTGACGGGTTACCTCCTACTCCGGAGTGCCACCTGATGTCCTGGGGTACCACTGAGCCCATCTGTTTCACCAGCCGAGCTACCTTACCCTGTCCTGCTAAGCCAGGCCCTCAAGCCTCCTCTAGCACACACACAGATAGGGACACACCCAGCTACAGAAAGACACAGATACTGAAATCAATACTGCATGGGAAAGCTTTCGGCTAAGGAATTGCCCAGCACTCAAGTGCATGCCCACTCTGGAGAGTAGACCCAAAATTGTATTGTCTTGCACAGAGAACTGTACAGTGTAAGCTAATTGAAATTTGCCTTCTCCCTCAATATGGACAGAGATATGCACAGCTTTTTGCACCCACCCTCCCCTTCCTGTGTTATGAATTACACAAACTGGGTTTAAAACAAAAACAAGTTCATTACATACAAGAGATATATTTTAAGTGATTATGAGGGATAGCCAACAGATCAAAGCAGATTACCTTAGTAAATCCCCCCTCCTCCCGCAAACTGAGTTTAACACACTAGCTAGGTATGATATAAATTAGCAAATTCTCACCCTGAGTGATAAACGGGCTGGCAGATTCTTAAGGCACAAGTTGCTTTGGCTTTCTCAGGTTTTCATACACAGGCTAAAGATCCTTTTAGCCTGGGACCATCACTTCCCACAGTTCAGACCTTGCCCCTCAGGTGTTTCCAGGTGTGTTGTTGTAGGGAGAATGAGAACCCTCTTGATGTCATTGTCCCCCTTTTTATATCTTCTTCTCACTTGCTGGAAAGCTCTTTTGCTGTGACCTAGGTCAAACAGTTCCCATTGCGTAGTGCTACCTCTGAGATGTTTCTATTGTACACAGTTCCTGGGGTAATCCTTGTGCTTGTGTGCATTTCCTCAATAAGCCATTCACATTGTTTGGCCTTTTTACTGTCGTACCTGGCAGGCTGCTTGTGGGTGTTTTCAACCTCACAACATGTTTCAATAACACATAGCCAAACTTCATAACTTCACATACAACGACAGCACATGCAGTCCAATGAGATATTAATGTCTAGCAGAGCAAGCCTTTTAGAATACCTCAGAAGACATACTTTGTACAAAACTCATCCTAATTACACGACAGTGGTGAATATTGGGGTGTCACACTACGTACCTAATTAAGTGGAATCTGATTTTTTTTCAGAAGCGCTTATCACCCAGAAGCAATCATGTGGAATCCCCATCATTAGAGGTTTTTAAAAACAGGTTGGATAAACACCTGTCAGGGACGATCTAGGTTTACTTGGTCCTGCCACAGCACAAGGGGCTGGACTTGATCTACACATCCTACCATTGTTCCCCTGAATAATCTAGTCCCACAAAGATTAATATTAACTGTACTGGGTTGTTTGTTCACCAATATCTCCCTCTAACCTAAAGCTAGATTGTTACACTCACAGTGACACTTTATCTACTTCCCCTTTCAATGATGATAGACTATTGATCTGCAACCAGCTATTGCCTTATTGTTGTAAATCTTCCCTGTAATGAACATGCTAGTTAGTGATGGGAAAGGCTGTAAGACAATTGCAATTAAACACTCTGCTCTCTTGTCTGAGGATGCATGAGAAGCATATATTGTGGGCAAAGCCTTCCATTTTGGGATTTTATTTGTTTAAAATTGCCCAAGTATTTATCAGTGTTCATTACAAAAATTAAAAAATTAACATAATAGTTTTCTGGGTAAATACGAGGATGGTTAATACTGAGAGGCAGGAGGACAGAAAAAAGCAACAAAGAGAAAAGAAAGAGTATTGAATGTAAAAGCAGTTTCAGGCTGTGGTGTATTTCATGAACTCTACATTAACAGTATGTATACTATGCCAATGCAGGCATGTATCTCTTCCACTACCTTGCCTAACTTTAACAGACAACCTTACATTTACACTGAGACTAATTTATTATTAACCTAAACACATCTACCTGTTTGTCACATACTTGGGTGCCCCAAAATTCAGGTGAAAATCAGTAAAACCTTTTGTAAAACCTGGGGATTTTTTGGTAAAATTTGGTTTAAAAAGAAAAACAAAAAACAAGGGCCTTACTTATGGACTAGTAAATGAAGACAGAAAAACTGTAAAATATACTTTTGAAAAAGTACTATTTTGGAAAAAAAGTGAGCGTTTCTCACACAAGGGTAAAAATTGCACATCTGCTAGGCCTGACAAACTAAGGCATGGATGATATTTCCTCCCCAAACCTCTACCTGGTGACCTCTCCCCCATAGACTTCAGTCTCATAATTCTTTTCAGTTCTCCAGAACCACTTGTGGACTAGAGTGATTCTCCCCTCAGCATCCTTGTAAGCCCTGAACTGTCTAGAATGGGGTTATGCACTCAGGACTGACGGCCTTCTTCCAGCTTCAGCCCCAAAAGAACTAATGAAGGCTGCTAGGCCCCGTCCTTGGTTAGTAATTCTGGCCAAGAACAGCAGGATGACAGGCAAAGTTTCACCTTTTTTTGTTATGAACGAGTGATACTTTGCTTTACTGAAAATGCACTAGCTGACTGGAGGAATTCCTGCTATCTACTTACTGAGAAAATCTGGTAAAGATGTTGCTCTGCATGGCTATATAGGGTGCAAGGGACTCTCTCATGCTCCTCCTGTATGGCAGGGAAGCAGCATCCCAGGGACTGACTCCATCCCTCCCCCAATGCTGGCTGATAAACTGAGGGATGTACACTGCATCAAACATGGAGCTGATACACAGTATGTTCCTCTCATCTCCATCCTCCATCTTGATCTGCTTCTCAAAGCACGAGAGGCAGCCCAACCTGGTGCTGCCTCATACAATGACCTTGTCGCAAAGCTACAATTTAGACCAATGAAATTGGCAACATTTCACGAGAAGAATATTTACTTTTGAAAATGAGTAGTCAGGTGACCTGATCCTCTCATACAGCTATAGTTCAGGCTCCCCACTTTGGATAATGTGTAAAAGAAGAGGGATCTGATTCTCCACATGCCATTGCAGCTCCACTGAAGTCAGTGAATTCCCCCCCCCCCCCACACACACACAGAATGAGCTGACACAAGGGCTATGCACCACTTTAGTCTCTCATAACCCCGTTTTGAAGGCTTAAGAAGTGCATAGTCTTTATACAGACATTCTGCATAGGCATGAATTTCACCCTAATAAGAATGAGCAAAACCAGTCACTCTGCAAGCTCTGTGCATTCAGGAATATCTTTGGGTCACGGGTAAACAAACTCAACACTGCCTATAAATAAGGTGCACAGACTTGGTCACCTTTATTCCAACTAAAATTAATAGAATTGTGAACCCATGCTGCCTTCTCAGCATAGCACCTGCTCTGTAACAGGCTGTCCAGAACTGCCATTTCAATTGCATGTAATGCTAGTTTTCCCTTTTCCGATTTGTTGTGTGATAATGCTGTGGCCCGAATAATAATGGCCATGTTCTACTCAAGGCGTTATTGCATTTCAGAGGTGGGTGAAGTGATTTCTATTCGTAAAATGCTTGGGGATTAAGAGCAGAGCCATTATATAAATGCACATTTATTACTATTAAAGCTATTGGGGGGAAAGTGTTACTAAACATGGCTATTTCCATCATGCTAGATAAAATAAAGAATCGTTTTAGAATAAGTCTGATTGCTGCTAGCTATTTGAATAGCAAGAGTAGTAGTTTATTTGTGGTTTCTTGGTGTTTCAGTTTACTGTACTACCTATTACTATGCATGTGAATCACTCTGCTATTTTTGTCTTTCAACTGCGTCCATCCTTAGTAGCATGTAACTCCTGTGTGCTCTCTGGCTTCATCTACACTGCAGTTTCCTCCATGTTATGAAACTTTTCTTGAACGAATTTTTAATTTAAATAATTCTGATGGCTGGTGCCTCAATTTTTAAATAGGTATTTTTTTAAAAAATTATCTTTAAAAAGTAGCTTTGGCAAAATTATGTTCTGTCCATGCCAGCTAGCATACCAGTGTCAACAGAAGTCATTCTTTAGACATGGATATAAACTGTAGGCAGATGGGGGATCTTTATTTCTCTAACTGATTTTCATGGCTCTGCCAATTATGACATCAACATTGACATTTATCTGGAGCTGAAAGAAAGGAGAGCAGGGGGAGAGAGGCAAGGTTGCCTTTAAGGACACGATTCTGCAAAAAGAACCATGCAAGTTGACTTTTTGGTTGTGCAGAGCCCTATAGAAATCAATGGGGAATCTACATGGGCATAGAGATCTGCTCATGTGGTTCTCTTTACTACATTCAAATAGACTTTGAAGGACAAGTAAGGAATGTGCAGTATCTAATTTGTTTATTATAAACAGGCCCTGACTGAGAACCATAGATCCAAGCCACATACTGTCTTTAGGGAAATATGACTCCAGATCCAACAACAACAAACTTCACAGCTTGGTTCCGGCTCTACTTTTTATTCCCAGCAGATACACATTTGAGCTGATACCTCAAACACAGAGCTCCTGGTGCTCTGCTTGATCGTAAAAGATTGCATGTTGAAGTTTGGAAAAGCAATGTCCTGTCCTGGTCTTCTTAGCAATGTTTTCCCCTCCTCAGTCTGTTACACTGCATACTGTGTGCCAGTGGGTCTTCTTCTGTGCCTACAGCTGGCTGTCTTTCAGTATGTGAAGTTTTGGAGGCTATTTCAGGATGAAAGGTCCTACATAAACGTTATATTAAATTATTTTATAGTATGCTCCATATACAAGCATACACTGTTAATGATGGACATATCTCAGATTGAAGTTTTTATTTTTCTAATCACTGGTCCAAGATGAGAGCTTCAGTCATGTATTGGTCCTGAATCGCTAAGATTTTCAAAAATGAGAGTCTAAAAGTTAGGCTCCTAAACTCATATTTACGCCTAACTAAGTAACCTGATTTTCAGAGAAGCTGAGCAATGCTATCTCCCCTGGACTGCAACAGCTGACACCATGTATAATTTTTCTAGCCATGATGGTTTCTGAGGTATTGCGCCTTAAATGTAATGCTGATCCCTTAGTGTAGCAGTGGGGTTTTTAGATTAGTCTAGGACCATCTGTAATAACCTCAGTACATATTTTGTCAGTGGCTTAGTTTATTTTTTTTTATCCTTTTCACTGCCACATATATTAGGTTTCACATACTACCAGCAATCCCCACTATGTTTATCAGCAACACACACCCCTACGGGAGCTTGGGGAGACCTGCTAGAGTTTTAAACCCTGCTGAAACAACATTCTGTGGAAAGGTTTCAGAGTGGTAGCCGTGTTAGTCTGTATTAGCAAAAAAAATGAGGAGTTCTTGTGGCATCTTAGAGAAAAAAAATGTATTTGTGCATAAGCGTTCGTGGGCCCGGCTATTATCAGCAGGAGGAAAAAAAACATTTGTAGTGATAATCAGGTTGGCCCATTTCAAACAGTTGATAAGAAGGTGTGAGTAACAGTAGGGGAAAAGTTTCAGATTAGCAGCCGTGTTAGTCTGTATCTGTAAAAAGAAAAGGAGTTCTTGTGGCACCTTAGAGACTAACAAATTTATTAGAGCATAAGCTTTCGTGAGCTACAGCTCACTTCATCAGATGCGTGGGGGTAATTAGATGGAGTGTAAACCTCTGCAAAAGCCAAACTTTTGGTAATATCTATTGTTATACCCCTGCTCCTGGACACTTTTGACCTAACCTTGATAGCAGTCCCTCTCATTATTAAAATTTCGTAAGGAAATGCAGTTCTGTAACAGACCACTCCCATTCCTGAAATTAAGTCTCAATACAAGCTACCATGGCCTTTTCTGATGCCCAAGAAAATGTTATTGCAGCACTGAAAAATTATCAGTTACATGTATGATTCATAGATACTAAGGTCAGAAGGGACCATTATGATCATTTAGTCCAACCTCCTGCACAACGCAGGCCACAGAATCTCACCCACCCACTCCTGCAAAATGCCTCTCGGTGATCTTGGTGTTGTGCAGTGAACTGCCAGTATGTGAGCTAGTGACTCTGGAGAGAGAGTGGCTTTTAAAAGATTTCACATATGGGGGAAATTGAAAAATATCTGCTGTTTATTTCTGGACTGTTACGCAGCAAAATGAAACTTCAACCAATCTTCCATGTAGGAATACATCATTAATAGTGATGTTCAAAAATATCACTGTTCTGAACTTCCTCTTGCTATATTGTAGTTAAAAAAAAAAAGGTAGTAGTTACTTTTCTCTTTTTGAGATAGTGTATCCACCCCACACTACTAAAAAAAAAATAATGGGGAAATATAACTTTACCTTCAAACTTATTTTTTAAAAAATTCATATTTGCACAGTGATCAAGCACAGAAAATATTAAATCTTTTATAGCCATGACTGGGTAGGGGAAAGGATTATAATGGAAACTGTTTTGCAATCTTAACTATAATGATCACTGTCATCAGGAGCTAAAATAGAGAACTCTATACTAAAAAGCAATCAGCATGTTCAAGGACCTGGTCTGTAAATACTTACTAATAATGTTCACACATGCATACAAGATCAGGATCAGGGCATAAATTATTATCCTGCCTCATAAAAATTCCACTGTACTGTGTTTCCAAAGTAGTCCATAAATAAGTTAAATGATTTCAGCACTATATATTTTTAATTATTGTAAGTCATCACCATGCTCATTTTAAATGCTCCATGACTGAGAATGAAGGCTTAAGACTAGTATGGGATATTTCAGAACAAGATAAACAAATCAAACTTTGCTCTTGTGGCTTAAAATGTAATCTACGTGTCTCATCATTATTGCAGCTCTGAAATCAGTCTCAATCAACTTTCCTGTAGATTATAAAAAAAATATGATGGGGTACTGAATAATTATTATGGTGTGTAATGCAATTCTTTTGATTATATACATTTATAGAATAAAACTGAAATGGAGTAAGAGTCCATTGGAAAACCCAATGTAAACTACAGTTTCAGAAATCAACATCTTTCTCAATCTTCGATTGTTATAATATTGTCTACAGAAAAGGAAATGCATGTCTATAATGCATCCGATGAAGTGAGCTGTAGCTCACGAAAGCTTATGCTCTAATAAATTTGTTAGTCTCTAAGGTGCCACAAGTACTCCTTTTCTTTTTGCGAATACAGACTAACACGGCTGCTACTCTGAAATCTATAAACATGGAGACCATTATGGTACATTTTATATTTATATTATTTTGTTAAAGAGTCTATTTAGTTGAAAATATATATATATATATATATATATATATATATATATATATATATATATATTATATATAAATAAGAATCTGAAAGCAAAAAAAATAGTAGTTTCAAGTACGGGAAATATTACTCTCTGATGCAACATCAGAAAGTGCCAAGAGATACGCAGGTTTTGTTTACACACAAACTTAACTGAAATAACTAAATCTGTTTTAATTTATGCCTTTAGCTATTTCAGTGCAAATCTGTGTGTGGATACTTACTTCAGAATAAGAATTTCTTATTTTGATTTTGCTTAAATTGGTAAAAAATTGACTTCAACTAAATTGTAATGGGACACTTTTATTCTGAAATAAGTGTGCACAGGACTTTCACTAAAATAACTAAAGGTGTGAATTAAAACAGATTTAATTATTTCAGTGCGAGCTGGGGTGCAGACCAGCCCTAAGGAACAGGTCTCAACACCTGTAATGGGTTACAACACATTTCTCAGAAAAAGTTTAATTGAACGTAGCTGCTCGGATTGTGCACCTTACCTGGTACCGTGCACGTCTGATAGATAGAAACCCTTCAAAGTACAGGGGCAGAGCAGTAAGCCTCTGTCTCGCCTGGAAGATTCGTCGTGGGGCTGGTTCAGGGATTTTCTCAGGCTCAGCCATCCTGCTCCCTCCCTATCCGCTGAATCTTGGCTGTGTTCTTTTCCTCTGTGTATTCTTGTCTGCTTATCTTTAGCCTCTGGCAAAGGAAAGGTCACTCCGGTTTGAGAGAACAAGGTGACGGTACAAAGAGGAAGTCTTGGTGGTTATTTTTAAATAAACAACACACCACACAGATCCCTTTCTCACTGTATAATCCGAAGAGGAACAAGATTAAATGGATTAAAGGGAACGTTCCTAGCACGCTATTTGTATGTTTCCACCCTGCAGACCAAGGTTCACAATCACAAATGATAATTATGCCATTTCTTACAAGGATTATTATTATTGGATTTAGTTGGGGATCTGTCAGAGAAACCTCCCTCTCACAGTTCAGACTCTGGAATCTTTACAGGTGACCTGCAAAGAAAGAGAGATTGTGCCTGTTTGCTTCTGAAATGTTTGTTTTGGCTTTTTAAAATTCCACTTGGCTTTTTACATAAAGAATGTCTGACAACTGCTTTTGCTGCAGATCTGGTGGAATTCTGACATAAGAGGATTGAGAGAAGAAGGTATTTTTAATGAAAACTGCTGTTTTTATTGTTGATACATGTGTAATTCAGATTTCTGATAAACACTTGGGGGGGAAAACTTTCTTTGTGAAAAATCCATCATCCCCAAAAGTTCAGATAAGGTATGGGAGAAATCCCTTTCCCAGGGTGAAATTCTGGCCCTACTGAAGTCAATGGCAAAACTCCTGTTGACTTCAACAGGGCCAGGATTTATCTTCAGGTTTGCATCCCTTCCAGAAATCCTCAAGAAAGAACAGGGACAGCAAGACATTGTGATACTTCTATAGGTAACAAACAAACAAAAAGTATTTGAAAGCGTGCTCTAGAAAAAGGGAACACATTTTCCCCCGTTATTCTTGTGGGTTACCTTCAAGGCTCCTTTTCTGCTTCCCTGCAACCTTCACGCAAATCTAATAGGGCTTTAATATATGTGTCCTGTTTGCGAGGCAACTTTTAGACTCTGCAATTGCTAGGCAAGGGTAACAGAAAATCTGGTACTTCCCAGAACTACGTGAAAGTAAAATATCTACTTTTACTCTGCAAGTAATGACTTCTTAGAAACATCCATATTATTAACTTTTTCTAAGAATTTATTAGATGACAAATTTTTTCCAATTGTGCTACTTTTGGAATATTTTTGTAGTAAAATGGCAGAACTTGACTCTACTGAGGAAATTCAGCAATGGGGCAAGATATGCACCATTTTTGCAACATTCAGTAGCTGAAGAGCGGCACTTACTGAACTCCCAGCCTTGGAAAGCCAGCACAATCTAAAACCACCATCAGTTCAAATCAGAAATCAACATGTAATAACTGAACCAGTCTTACTATATTTTGACAGATTACAGCATGATTTAGTGAAGGTTTTGATCCCAAAAGATTTTATATTTCAACTCAGAGGTAGACCCTTGAGGTCTAAAGCATTACTATCTAAATAATACTAGACCTGACTGACAACTGTGTTGCAATTTATGTGGGTGTTTGTCTGTACATCATGAATGCAAAACGGGCATAAAATGCTAGTAAATCAGAATGGTAGCATTATATTCACATTGCAGGGATGTGAATGACTATCTAAATTTGTTAGTGTCTAAGGTGCCACAAGTACTCCTTTTCTTTTTATATAAAGTGCAGGGTGTTGGAGAATCAGTTTCTGTTTATTAACTCTTAAGAATGCTTCTTTTTAATAAAATCACCGGAAACAGCATGTCATGTGTAGTATAAAGATTCTCACACTTTAATCACCACATTTCTGTAACAGAGTGTTACCATATTAATTTATATCACTGTGTGATGTTTCTCTAAACAGAAGCTTGTTGTATAATCTTGTTTTGTCACCGATATTCAAATAGCAAGGATCTGTAAACCTCTTAACTATTCCTAAATAAATAAGGTTTCTTTTTTTAAATTACTTTTTTGGTTGTATTTTAAAGTGACTGTTTGTTCTCAGTGAGTTGCCTTCTCTGCTCTACAGCAGTGTGTGAGACAGCTTCCCTTTTGAATTTTTCATGATTTTTTGTTAGTTTTTTTGAACACAAACCGTAGGATACATTGTACCATTTAAGAGGTAACATTTAGACCTGTTTGAAGCTTCCCTTTCTTTTGAGACATGCCATTTATGATGAAATGTCATCCATGATACCTTCCCTAGTGGAAAAGGTAATTTTCACAGTGAAAGAACTACAACCTGTTCCCACAAACTTCTTGTGACTTTGTTTTTATAAAACTAAACAAAACAGCAACCATACAAACCCAAAATAAATTCCAGGCACATCTGCAATATTGTTTTATATTTTCATAAAACTTAGATTTTTCACTTGAGGCATCTGGCTCTAGAGGATCCCCTCAAAACCTCTGTTAAGATTCTAACCTATTCTGCATTGCCCTATGGCCCTTTTACTCTACTCCAGTGGAACAAAGGTACCATGAAGACAGCAGAGCTTTTTACCAGGGAATATCACTAGTATAGATGTTTTTTGGATGGCGCTGAACTGACTATAATGGCTCTCTGCTGCTCCCTTTGAACTCCAGTTTAGAAGGAATGCCAGGGCTACCACCACAGTGCCATTGAACTCCAGCTATTTTTGGCTGCCGGAAGAACCCCAACGGGCTATTCCAGCCTCAGACAAGTTAGAGCATCTCCGAGGCTGCAATTAGAAAGACTTCAAATGTCTTTACTTTTAAATGTTTGCAGAGTCTAGTGTGTCTCTATGTACCTATGCAAATCCCATTACAACACATATTTTTAAGCAAAGGCAGATGCAATTTTCTGGGACAAGAAATGTAAAATGTTTGAAAAATTGCCCTTATCTGAATACTTGATGTGATTGTGGGTCAGTTATGCCAATGGAGAAAGATGGTAGAAACTGCCAGAGTCATAGGACTGATGTCTGGTTGATGTTTGTGGTGCTGGAAATGGCCCACCTTGATTATCACTACAAAAGGTCCCTCCCTTTCCCCGCTCTCCTGCTGGTAATAGCTCACCTTAAGTGATCACTTTGGTTACAGTGTGTATGGTAACACCCATTGTTTCATGTTCTCTATGTATATAAATCTCCCCACTGTATTTTCCACTGAATGCATTCGATGAAGTGAGCTGTAGCTCATGAAAGCTTATGCTCAAATAAATTTGTTAGTCTCTAAGGTGCCACAAGTACTCCTTTTCTTTTTGAAAATAGTCATGGACAGTTAAGACTGTGAATTTAAAAATAAGCTAGGCCTGACCACAAGAGAGGTACACTAGTAAAGAGAGGTTTCAGAGTAGCAGCCGTGTTAGTCTGTATTCGCAAAGAGAAAAGGATTATTTGTGACACCTTTAGAGACTAACAAATTTATTTGCGTATAAGCTTTCGTGAGCTACAGGTCACTTCATCGGATAAAGAGGATATACTCAGCAGCACACAGCTGGAATGGATGAAGAGCTGCAGCATGTGGCTTCTGCCAAAAGCAGACTTTGCAGCTCGTTGCCAAAAAGGGGCCAGAGTGATAAAGTGACAGATCTTCCCTGTCCCGCCAATTTCTATGGGACAAATTTTCAAAAATGGCCTCTGATTCTTCAATTTTTAGGTGCTCACCTCTGGCTGCAACAGCCTAGATTTTAGCAGAGCTAAGCACCAGCAGCTTCTATAAAAAGAAAAGGAGTACTTGTGGTACTCCTTTTCTTTTTGCGAATACAGACTAACACGGCTGCTACTCTGAAACCAGCAGCTTCTATGAATCTCAAATGGAGTGACGGGCGCTCAGCGCTGCTAAAACGTCAGGCCTTTGTATCCAGAGCTGGGCACCCACAAAATAAGAGACACATTTTACAGCGCTTAACAAAACAAAGCCCCCAACATGACCTTTTAGCTGTGATAGGAACAACAACAAAAAAAAGTGGGCCTCAAAGCTAGAACAGCACCTGTCCCATGTTAGGCAGCCAATCCGCAGGAGCGAGAATCTTGCACAGCAAGTACTGTATCTTTAGAGAATAATGAAAAGGAGGACTTGTGGCACCTTAGAGACTAACAAATTTATTAGAGCATAAGCTTTCGTGAGCTACAGCTCTAATGCTTTAATAAATTTGTTAGTCTCTAAGGTGCCACAAGTCCTCCGTTTCTTTTTGCGGATACAGACTAACACGGCTGCTACTCTGAAACCTTTAGAGAATAATGTTACCCACCTTTGTGAACTGCTTTGGGTTCTACAGCTGAAAACCACAGTTTATTGAGCACATTTCTCCACGGGGCTGACTCAACCACCCAGAGATTCTACAGCTGGTCTGCAAAGCACGGACTGAGGGGCGTAGGCATTGGCTGGGGGTCTCAGAAGCTGGGATTCTAGCCTTGGATCTGCCACTTTTCTTGCTGCGATAGCTTACTATTTACCCCACTGTTCCGCGTGACAGCGTGAGGGGCTGCGAGTTCACGATAGACATGGGCGGTGCCCCAAGAAGGTGAGGGGGGTGTATGTCCAGGAGCTTGCAAAGGGATGGTATATGAATGCACGATGGCAAGGCGCAGGGATAGCCCTGGGTGCAAAAGTGGCCACGTGCGAGTAAGAAGGGGTGGCTGAGAGCAGGCCAGGCAGGGGCCTGTGTTTGAAAGGGTGGGCACAGGAGACGGAGGGCTGTATGGTAGGGCGATGGAGTGGGGGAGGCTGGTGTCTGTGTGAGGCAGCAAAGCGTGGGGGGAGGTGGCAACATGCATGGGACAATGGGGGGGGTAGGGGTAAGGGGGTAGTTCAGGGGTAGGGAAGGGCGCGGGTACGCAGTGAAACAAAGCCGGGGGGGGGGAGGGGGAGGGCGATGGTGCTGGTTGTGAGGGAGACGGGGGAGGGCGCGCGGGCTCTGCCCAGACGGCAGGGCTGGGGGTACCAGGGGGCGAGGCAGGCCGGGCAGAATGGGGGGGGGCGGGGGGATGGGCGCGTGTGCCCGGGGGTGGGTGCGCGCGGCGGGCGGGAGTACGGGCGCGTGTGCCTGGGGGGGGGCGGGGCCGGGAGTACGGGCGCGTGTGCCTGGGGGGGGGCGGGGCCGGGAGTACGGGCGCGTGTGCCCGGGGGTGGGTGCGCGCGGCGGGCGGGAGTACGGGCGCGTGTGCCTGGGGGGGGCGGGGCCGGGAGTACGGGCGCGTGTGCCGGGGGGGGGGCGGGGCCGGGAGTACGGGCGCGTGTGCCTGGGGGGGGCGGGGCCGGGAGTACGGGCGCGTGTGCCGGGGGGGGGGCGGGGCCGGGAGTACGGGTGTGCGAAGTAGCTCCCTGCCTCGATTCTGGCCCCTCCCGGCTAGGGCCGCCGGCTCTGTGGGAAAGAGAGGCTCGTGCGCAGGCGCAGCACCCCCCCCCCCCCCGCTCCGGCAGGCGGCGACGAGCGAACGGCTGCCTCTGACGCACGCTCCCGTTAACCAATGAGCGTTCCCTATCCCCGCCCTCAGCGGGAGCGCGTGCGCAGTGGAGGCGCCCCGAGTTTTCAAATAGCCGGAGCGGCGAAGGGCGGCGCGCGCGCGCGCGATCTGGGCCGGGGACGGCAGCGGCGGCGGCGCTGGCGCCGACATGGCGGAGCCGCTGGTGAGAGAGCAGCGTCCTCCTCCTCCTCCTCCTCCTCCTCCGCCCGCATCAGGCCCGGCCCGGCCCGGCCCTGGTTACCGCTTGGGCCGCCGCTCCCGCGTTGGGGGTGGGCTGAGGGTGCTGCGGGGTGGTGGTTTGCAGGGCAGGACGCTGGGCGGGGTTCGGGAGGGTGAATGTGGGGGTCCTACCAGGGCATGGTTGTTTCTTAGGGTGTGTTACGGTAGCGCCCAGGAGCCCCCCGGGGGGGGGTGGTTATTGCTTAGGTGTGTTATGGTAGTGACCGGGAACCCCAGTGGGGGTAATTCTTTATTAGGTATTTTATAGTGGCGTGCAGGAGCCCCCCCCCCCCCGGGGTAGTTATTTCTTAGATGTGTTACAGCAGTGCCCAGGAGCTCCCATTTATTAGGTGTGTTCCGGAAGTGACCAAGAACCCCACGGGGGGGGTAGTTAGTTATTAGGTGTGTTACGCTAGTTCCCAGGAGCCCCCTCCCCTGGGGGTAGTTATTTCTTAGGTGTAGCCCCACGGAGGGTAATCATTTATTGTGTGTATTACAGTAGCACCCAGGAGCCCCCCAGGGGCTAGTTATTTCTTAGGTGTGTTACAGTAACACCCACCAGCCCTCTGCCCTGCGGGTAGGTATTTAGGTGTATTACAGTAGTGCCCAAGAGCCCTGGTCATAGGCCAGGGCCCCATTGTGCTAGGCATTGTACAGATACAAAGCTTGCCCCTCACCCCCCCCACCCTATGGAGCTGACTGACTGCCTAAGCGTACAACAGTGGGTAGAGCCAATCATATGTGGGTCGGCTATCCACTCTACCTGTGACATAGCCAGCCCATCTCCCCTGCAGTCTCCTTCTTGGAGTGGGGTGATGCTGCCCTGTGTGATGGCAGCTGCCTGTTGCAAACCAGGTAGATTTTCCTGGCTTCTTAGGGCTCGTCTACGCTACCTGCCAGATCGGCAGGCAGCGGGTAGTCGATTTATAGTCGTGATAAATCGACCGCTGAGTGCTCTCCCGTCTGCTCCGGTACTCCACCAGAACAAGAAGCACAAGCGGAGTCGAAGGGAGAGTATCAGCTGTCAACTTACTGCCATGAGGACACCGTGGTAAGTAGATCTAAGTATGTCGATTTCAGCTATGTTATTCAAGTAGCTGAAGTTGCGTATCTTAGATCTTCCCCAAGTGGTAGTGTAGACAAGCCCTCAGTCTCCTGTGCTGGGGCTCTTTGTCTCACCCAAGAGGACATTTAGGAAGTGCCTATCATCCAGACATCTTAATGTACTTGATAATCTGTTTTCTAGTACTGCTTGCTACAGCAGGGTCCTCATTAAACTCAACAATTCCCAGCAGTTACTGCGCACTGGGGTTATTGGAGAAGCTTCTCTATGTGGTTAGAATAGGAAATAACTATGGTAACTGGTATATAATGGCAAATGTTGACTTGTTAATGGTGACCTGCAAAGGGTGGAAGGAAGTCTGTGTTCTTTATGATGCTTCTTTATGATGTACTTATTTTAAATATTAGAAATTCAGGTCTGGAGCTATGTAGAAGAACCATGGGATTATGATATCACAAAAGACTGAAACTTCAGCAGTTTAAATAGAATGGATTTTTAATGGTGACTTAAAAAAAAAGAAATTGTTCAAAACATTTATGAGAAAGAAAGTCTTTGCTGAAGTTCCAGAATTCCCAGTTCTTTAGTTAAGGTGTGAGAGGTTTTCATACACATTTGAGATTAACAACGAGTTCTCCAGCAATTTCAGGGAAAGGCAGGCTTGACATTCTTAATATTTCTCGGGCTAAATAAAGAAAACATAAGCAGACTGTTTTTTGCTAAACTAATTTTTAGTCCTTTTTTAAGCAAATGATTCATGAAGAAGCAAAAAACGGGCTCAATTTAAAAAAATTAAATTAAAAAAATCATTTGCAGTTCATTTTTAATGGTGACTTCTGTAGATCAGTATAAGTAATCATTCTGAGATGCAGACAAATGCTTTTTACTGGAAGAGTTTGTAGATTAATTACCAATAGCTTGTTCTACCTTGTGTATTACGTATGTGTTTTAAACTTGATCTCTCACCACAGCACTGTTGTTAAGCAGGCTTCCATAATGTAATACATGATTTCCTATCAAACTTAGTTTTACAGTAGTTGGATTTTGTGTGAACTTTGTGCTATTGTGTTTAAAGTTCCTCAGGCTGTTTTCCTCAGCCGTTAGAGAGTCTCATAAATGTTAAATATTCCTGTCTCCATTTTCTGGTAGCAGGTCCTGGACATGGCCTTCTAAGGACTATGAGAAACAGAATTAGCAACAAGTAAAATTTTCTCAAGCAATATCATGTCCATAGGATTCTAACTCTTAAGTCTTCTGCTTCTCATGTGATACAGGTGGGATCTGCTCCAGATCTTAATGATGGCTTTGAGTTACCAGTACCTGTACACTCAGATTCACAGGTCATATTTTGACCATTGTATCTCAGCTCCCTCTACATCCTTCCCAACTGGTATCTTTCTAACCACGTTCAAGCAATGGAACTCCCTGTTGGATCTGCACCTTTGCTGCTGGTTCCTGCTCTCTGATTTTACCAGACCTTGTTCCATGCATTAGACTAATAGCATTCTAGTCACTCATTCTTCTTTAAGAGATAACCTGTAACTTGTTCTTGATCCATATGTATATTGGATTACATGATCTGGACCTCCATGACTTCTCTGCTACTGCTTTTCTTGACAGTATAGTCTTGGGGGTTCATTGTTGCCTGGTGTCATAGCCAACAAATAGGTTTGTGGTCAAGGCTCTGGTCCTGCAGTTGTTTCTCCATTAACATGATCGCTATTGGCTTTGAATCAGCTCTTGTACTGTCATTGGGTTTTGATGCTTGAGGAAGATTGCTTCATGTTAAGTGGTGGCTTTGATGTATACGGGTTGCTGCTTTGTTATATTCTTCACCTCAGAGCCCTTTGGATTTGTCTTGATGCGCGGCTGCTCTGGTTATTTCTTCACAAGATGTCATCCGTATTCCTGTCTAGCTGGTGGAAGAATGGAAGTTCAGAGGCATTAAAGTGTCCACTGAGTGCAGTTTCGCGTTCAGTCACCCCTAGGCTTGAGAGCTGTATTCATTGCCTGGGAGTCTAGTACAGTGTGACGCTGAGTGTTGGATGTGCCAGAAGATGTTATCAAGGACCCCATTAGGTTGAGACAGGAATACCTGAAATTCTATCTTAGGTCCCCAGAGAGAGACACTGCTAAAAGCTGTCCTGAGGCTGATCTAAACTGTTTTCAAAGTTGTCTACCTCAAAGCACAAACCTGTAATTTCTCTGCTGAGTGCTTGGATACTCTGCAGTGACATGACTCAGGTTGTAATAATCCCAGCAGTGCTATTTTGAAGCTTATCTTGAAACAGTTTGTATCTTCATACAAGCTAAAAATCTCTTGTTTAATAGTTTTTTGTGCATTAGCATTGGGGCTTTGTTCCTGTGACAGTTTGGGGGATCAGTATGTGCAATCTATTCATTCTTTTTGATGTTGGGGTCTTTTTATATGTATCTATGTCAGTCTACAGACTCCATTTGTGATGTGTTTTTTACCTTGTCTGTTGTCCTGTTACCTCCATGCTGGACTTAAATTCCAAAGGTTGATGGCAAAGGGCTAATCATAGATGGTTCTTGATTTAAGTGCTCTCCCATTGATATGAATCATTCTAAACAATTGACTGACTACTGTCCAGGAGAACTGGCTTGTCAGAGGAGAGAGCGCCTATCAATAAAGTGACCTGGTAAGTGTCTTGGATCACCTGAAGAGGCTGATCCAGGGGAAGGGACTTGTTAATTTAGATGGAATCAAGGTGTTAACATGACTCTAACTGTTGAACATTAAACATTGAGGGGCCCCTCCTGGTTCTAGGGACTGGGCAATGGGTAACATTGTTGCAGCCCTTAGAAGGGGGGGCTAGATACAAGATTTATCGACAGTCTGGTGTGTGACCAAGAAGAGGCACTCTCCTAAAGATGTGACAGCTCCAACCTAAGTGCTCTGAGGTAGTGAAATATCCAATAGCTCTCTTAATATACCATCGTTGCTACCTTTGATGAAGTAGCTTGTCATCTCAACCAGCCTCTGACTACTCTGCCTTAAGCCTTAAAATCTAATGGCAATGACTGAATACAAATAGTGCCGAAGACAACGCAGAAGAACTGCAGGACCAGAGTCATGACAATATACCTATGTGGTGTTAATCATAGGAATATTCTGGCAATTTTCTTCAGTGGCCTGCATGCCCATCCTAGCAATGTTACAAGCTCAAGGTTAAAAACCCCAAGGACTTATTAGTGGAACAAAGCCAACAACCCCCTTTTGGGGGAGGAGGAGGGTTACCTCTCTCACTGGGAGAACCGTATTGAAATACTGTTTGTAGCCATTGATTCTTGCTTAAAAAGGACCTAGGTAGGAAGGTTCTAGGGCAGGGTGCCAGATTCACTTGGAGGAGGGGGCTGAATTCTGTTTAATTATGGTATAAATTCAGGACTCTCCACATTAGAATTCACTGATGCCAGCAGGAGATTTATATAGCTTGAGAGAAGAATATTGTATTTCTTCAGTGCTTTATTGTTGCATTAATTGTCAGTGAGAAAATAAGCTCCCCTTTAAACCCACTGCTATTTCTGCCTTTTGTTTCTGTTTCTTCCCCATCCTCATTTCCCTGTTTCTCTCTTCCTTCCCAGTTTGAGAGTCTTTCCTGTTCTTTTTTTCTTCAGCAACTCTTAGTTCCCAGCCCAATGAGCATCCTACCCCCTTCTCCATTCCATCCACTAAATACTCCTGGGGGAATTCTGCACCAAAAAATTAAAACTTCTCCACACAGTATTTTAAAATTCTGCAAAATTCTGCTTATTTTATTTGTCAAAATAATACAATATAATCACACCAATTTCAATTATTTTGGTAATTTATTTCAAAATACTTGTCAGCAAGAATGTAACAATACAGACAACAAAAAAGATTCAGGAAATGTTTTTTGACAAATAGATTCCTTACTGGGCATATTAATACAGAACTCTGAGTAATAATTTAAACTACAGTATAAAACTGTTTCCTGCACCCCTCAGAAGAAGTGCAAAGGCTTGGGGGAGTCAGGGGTAATGGAGGAGCTGAAGGAGAGAGAAGTAATTGCTGGGAAGGAGTCTTGGTATGAACTTGAAGTGTTGTTGGGTATGGGTGGGAAAAGTGTGGAACAGGTTTTTTAGGGGGGCAGGAAGGGATTATTGGGGAGTATCCCCAGGCAGATCCTGGCTGACTCCTAGTCTCTCCCTTCAGTCAGGCACATCTGCCCCTGTCCCCATGTGTCTCTGCCATCCTCCTTCCCCCTGTATCTCTGCACCCCCTCTGCCCATGTGTCCCTGCACCCTCTCGGCCAGGCCCCTCCCCATATCTCCATGTGTCCCTGCATCCCCTGTCCTCATGTGTAACTGTGCCCCCCGCACAGCCATCCCCCTGTAGCACTGCACCCCCTATCACTCTGCCCATGTGGCCCTGCACCTCCTCCCCCCACCATGGCCCTGCACCTCCACTCCCATTCATCCCCCTCCCCCACTAGCCCTTTTGAACCCCTGTTTATGACGCCCCCCAGCAGTCCCATGTTGTCTGTCTCCCTATTTCCCCTGTCTCCTGACCTGGCCCGATAGGCGTTGTGAAGAAGGCAGGCTCTTGCTCTTCCCTATCCTGGCTGGGAATGCAGCTGTGGCCCGAGGTGGGGAGCAGGACTGGGTGTGGGGCTGGGAGCTGGGGCTGGCCTACTGCGCCCCTCCGAATGTTCTCTTTGCCCCCCAGGGAGGTGCACCCCACATTTTTGGGACCGTTTGGATTAAACTATTTAAATGACACTTCAGTGCCAACATTAAGGTGATGCTCCAATCAGATTGATAAAAGACATGGGAGTTCACCCGTTTGAGTTATTGTTTCATGCACTCTACAGACTCAGGGAGACATTGTTCATTTAGAAAACATTCATTGTACATTTAGAAAAATTATCTCTGCAGTCATGATGACTAGAAATTTTTTTTAAATGAAAGCTTAGATTCTGGAGAACCTGAATGTCATGTGTGCCATGTAATTAAATCATGCTGTCTGGATGCTTTACACCCCTATTTTAGAGGTAAGCTGAGTTGCTGTCTATTGGTATACATGTATCCTCATGTGTGGGTACAGCTACCAGTACTGTAGAGGGCCAAAAAGCATCAGCTAAGGGAGATCCTACTTGTTTCACACCAGCACAAAACAAAAGCCTGGGAATCCTCTGGACTGATGTACTCAGGGAACAAGAATTAGTTAAATAATTTGAATTTTTCTTTTTCGAGCAGTATCATGTTTGATAATAAGAAATTGACTTTTGTTTTTTAACAGAATCATTTAAAAAATGACTACAGAGCAAGATTCTGCAACGGAGAAGGGTAATTAATTTGAGTTGCATTTTAAATTTTAAATCTTAGATACTGACCACTTGTGAAAGTTATGTTGGTTTATATCAGTAGGTTAATATCATAACTGCAGTCTATCAGCTATATCCCTTTAAATTGGTTATCAAATTTGCTTAGTGTTTTGCTTTTATTTTTGTGATGTGGCTATGTGGAAGTTAAGATGTTAAATATTAAAGTAGTGATACTGAAAGCATCTCATTTTTCCTCCCTCTTGGATGTCATGGACAGTTGAGCAATCCTCAGTTAAACAGAGTATTTGAAGGTGGACATTGACAAGCGAGTGCATGGTTGGTCACTCAGAAGTCAATTAATGCCAGTATTTAGGTTGTGTACATAACCTTAATGTTGCTTTTTGCTTCTTAGCTACTACATTACCCCATCCAGCAATCCTTTGATTTGCCTCTGGGTAAGAGGGTGAGTGCAGATAGGGTCTGTTGATACTCCCTCCTCAGGCCCCAGGATCTTTTCAGAGCATTGATTTCAGCCACCCCAGGTTGTATAGAGGTCTTGGTGGTAAGGGTGGAGGACTTGCGGGCCTCTCTTACCAAGCTATTTGTCAAAGAGCTATTGGAAGGGGTTGGATGCTGGCAGTTCTGGAGCAGGAAGCTCAGTGCTCACTTCAGGGACAAACCTTCTGTGCTTTCACTGATTTTTATTTGATGGGGGGAAATTTCTGTTTCCTTTCCCCTGTCTATCCTAGCTTCCAATGCGGATGGGGTTACAATTGTGCAGTCTCGTCTGTGCCCCCACCAGCTGACCCTCCCGTTTTTTCCTGAAAGTTGCATGTTTTTCTCCTAATTCCCTCATCTGACTCCTGCTTCCTATGATTCAGGGGGAAAAATCCTTCTGTTAATCCCTGCTGTTTCCCCTCTGAGGGAAAAGGCTTGAAAAAATCTTGAAGTTAAATTAGACTTATGTGTGTACGAGGAAGAGGTGGGAGGTAGCTGGAAGTGCTCCTTTCTTCCTTTCCTTCCCACACCTTAGGGCTGCTACCCCTGGTTCAGTTAGTTGCTGCGATCCCTGATGAATCCTTCCTAGCTGATGGAGGACTCATGGGGTGGGCAGGTTGGCTTTTGCCTGCAGAAAGGAAAAAGACAATAGGGGATGCCTAAAAATTAATGAAAATTATTTTAATTTCGTTTTTAACAGTGACAAATGTCAATGAGTAGAACTGCACTATGAGGTTGTTCTTGCAATCTTAACTTTGGCTTTTCCAACTTCTGAGTGTTTACACCATGCAACTATAGTGTTTCCAACCTAGCTTTTTCAGTTTCACAACTGGAAATATTTGGCTAGGCACCACAGAAATGCCCTGTCTAACGCATTGTAGGCAGTAGGAACCCCTCTCTTGCTCTCACCATAGCTAGTCTACTGGGTAAAGCCCCTTACAGAATTTTCAGGTATGCTTCCTTGGCCTTTGTGCACCTTAACAGCCTTCAGGAGTAATTCCTCAATCTATTCCTCCACTACAAGTTCCACCGGGGACCTTATTCAGCCTCTTCACACCTTAGTTTCAGCAGGAGCCATTTCCCTTTTTGTAGTTGTCCCTGCCAATTTGCACTTATACATTTTGTTATTTTACTATGCATTTAAGTCCCACATGCATATGCTGGGAGTCCACTTTTAGGTGCACACTTTATTAGCTTAGTGAAAAAATCTACCCTACTTGCCTAATAGCTGATTTTTAAAAACTTGTGACATATTCATTTCAAAAAAACAATTTGTTCCTATCCTCTAGGCAGTTCCTATCCTCTACCCAATGAGAGCTGCTCTCATGCCAGATTTCACCTCTCATTTTCAAACTGTTTTACCTGTTTGGCAGTTTAGGAAAAAAGTTGTAAATTTTGTTCTATGAGAATAAGACATTCCTTCACTCCCCTCATACTCAACATTGGTTGAGCTGTTTTCCCTTGAATTTAAAAAAACAAAAAACAACCCAAAATAAAAAAAACAACCAAAACACTCCATGCAGAAAGCTAAGCATGGTAAATGAAAATTTTACAGGAAGCTATGAACTAATGGAAATAATGATGACACTGTTAACCATTATGTAATGTTGAGCATAGTGCTTGCTGCTGCATATGCTGAGATAAACAGGCTATGTGCAAATTTTGAGTGGGTAACTTTTTACTGCAAATGATTTTCAATGTATTTTTTTCCTTCTTCCCTCTAGAAAACAACAGATTAATGTACAGCCAGGCCAAAATGTACTGAAAATTATACGAGATTGTTTTGAAAGTAAGCTTCTAACTTTTGCCTGTAATTTTTATCTTTGATTTATCTTTTTATGAGCAAGTCATAACTCTCTCCTTAATCTCGTGTAGTGGAAAAAGGAATAGTTTTATAAGCGGTTTGATTTTTCATGTAGCATGTTTATAGCGTAATGCAAAAAAATGCAATGATTCTAAAAATACATGGAAACTGCACTATAACCTGTTACATAAACTGTATATTTCCCTGTTGACTGGATTTTTTTCCTCTCAAATTCTGAGTAAATCGTATTTTTTAAAACATGCAAGCTATGTACTATTCCATTCATCTTGTTACATTTAGTTTTTTCTTTTTAGATTGTGTTAGTGATTCTACAATAAATTCTCCAAGCATAACACACTGCTCAACCCCTGTCATTTTTAAGCAAAAGGAGGATTTATTACTGAGCAAAGAGGTAAGTTAGTTATATTAACAATGTAACTGTTTGGTGTGGAGAACAGTTTCCCTTCAGTGTGTATTTGTTCCACATTGGATAGTTTTATACATGCACCTCTTGATGTATACAGTCTGTACATTTTCTTTACATTTGTGGCATAATTAAGCCCTCTACTGCAGGGGTTCTCAAACTTCATTGCACTGTGACCCTCTTCTGACAACAAAAATTACTACATGATTCCAGGAGGGGGGACTGAAGCCTAAGCCAGCCCAAGCCCTATTGCCCCAGGTGTGTGGGTGTGGGAGGCAAAGCCTGAGCCTCACCGCTTTGGGCGGGGGGCAAAGCTGCACCTCAAGGCCTTCAGCCCCAGGCATGGTGCCTGCAATCTGAACCCTGCTGCACAGAGCTGAAGCCCTCGGGCTTTGGCTTTGCCTCTGGGCAGTGGGGCTTGGGATTCAACCCCGGACCTCAGCAAGTCTAAGCTAGCCCTGGTGACCACATTCAAAGGGGGTCCCGACCCACAATTTGAGAACCGCTGCTCTGCTGTAACGGTTAACATTATTTCCCTCAGTTGTCATGGTAAAACAATTTGGGCATATTCTCTATCTCCTTGTTCCATCCTTTTTCTCATAATAGTTTACCCAGCTTTCATTCCTGATAACTTTCTCTGGTAGTTTCTCAGATTCAAACTTCCCATGAACTTATGCTTCTCTTGTCACCCTCCCAGTTTCAGCCGTCGGTCCCACTAAACTTTTTACAATTAAAACTCCCACTGCTGCAAAAAGCAATGAATGATTCCTTGCTTACCCACTGCTGGTTGGTAGGGCTAGCTCGCACCGTAGTGCAAAAATATACAGTTGTGTTTATTAGATCTTTCTTTGTGGTGGTCTTCCCAGCAATCAAATGGAAGTAGTATAATTGAGGTGTTGAAGGATGATGCTTGTATAAAAGGCGCTTGTTGGCTCATAATCTTCAGTTGTTTGTAAGAGGTAGAGTAGTTCACTTTCTAGCTGGCTTCATAGAAACAGGAAGTCTTGGCCCTGTGATTGCACCTGTCTGAGTAGTCTCTGCTACCAAAGGGGTCAAGCTGCAGTTTCTTGGGGTACATCTGTACTGCAATAAAATACCTGCAGCCAGCTCGCATCAGGTGACTTGGACTCATGGAGCTTGGTCTGCAGGCCATAAAATTAATTTTAATTTCTGATTTTGCAATCATTTATGCATATTGCCTAATTTTGAACACCTGATTTGTCCCACTGAAGTCAATGGAATGATTCAAGTAAAGTTACAAACCTGCTTAAGAATTTGCAGGGTCAGGGCCTTAATTTTCAGTATTTTGGTTATAGCAGTTTTTTAAAAATCAAACGATTCTCCATCCGCAGTGGTATTAACACCCCTCTTTCTCAGCATTTATAATTTAGTTTATTATATATTAAGCTAAAGTTTCAATAGCACAGATTTTCAAATTAGTTTTTACAAAGCCTCAATGTGATTCATGCGAGTGATTTTTTTTTTTTAAAAGTGATTTAAATCAATTACTTACATCAGCCTACATGGATGCAGAGGATAAATAACTTGTTCAGCATCTGATAGAACTAAGAATTGAACAGTGGTGAGAAGTGGTTTAATTACTTGAATGTTTTATCGTTTTACTGGCATTTTTAAAGGACTAGAAATGTAAGTATTAAATTGTGATGAGAATCTGCTTTTAAATGATTTTAAATAAGATTATGATCAGAAAATAGGTATGTAATGTGAGGATTTATATTTGTTAATATTTTTACTGTTGCTGTATCATAACAAACTTTTTTCTTTTCTACCTCTCCCGCTGTTTACTGTCAAACATTACAGTTAAATTCAGGTTTATTTAACTCTGTGAAGAAGACGTTTAAGTCTACATCCTCTGTAGATGCATCACCAGTAAAATCAATCAGCTGTTCAGGTTGGTGCTGCTATCATTGAATTGTTAAATTTTGGGGGTAATTATTTCTTGGAATTTTTATACTGTTTTTTGAGGTGAAAACACTAATGCTGTTTAATATCTATAACAGGACAGTCAACTGAAGCACATCAGAAATCTATAGCACTTGAGAACATAGTTGGCTCTAACAAAAAAGTGGGGTGTGTGTTAAAAGAAGATACAAGCTCAAGTGAAGATGATCTTTTTGATGCCGGTAATCCTGTTGGTTCTAACAAGAAAGCAAATAGTATATTAAAAGATGTTGAAAGATCAAGCCAAAGCCCTGCTGGTATCTTTGATACTGATGAGGATAATTATGAGGTCATTGGATCACCTGTTCTTCTTGTTGAGGAAGCAGAAACATCTGTACACCTGTAAGTTGCTTCGTTTGCTAAATCTACAGAAGAAATGTTTGAAAATTCTACTGTATAGCAATCTTCAGTGCTCACAGTAACATTTAAGTCAAGAGGTAGTGATTAAAATGAGACTTGTGTGAGTATTGGATAGCCCTGGTTCCTTCCAAATTTGTTTTTGCAAACCCACTTCAAGTTATCAGACATGGTAGAAGTTAATGTTGGACTCTACATCACAGTGTCACAGAAATAGAAATGTAGAGCTGCTAAAATAGTCACCTGCAAAACTATATTTTAAGTTGCTTGACAGAGTGTTTGCTCTTAGCATAATATATTTTCATAACTTTTTAAAGAAACATCATGTAAACTGAGGAGGATCTAGGAAGAAACTTAAAGTACATTTAGAGATTAACAGTATCAGATCTAAATACTATTTTTTTTTACATATAGATTAAGTCTTGATGAAAAAGCAACTCTAGCAATGATGAAGAGACAGACAGAAGTTCGAAGGTCAGAAGGTCCTCAGGCAAGGACAGAAGAGCAGATAGTTCCAGTGGAAAGAGCAAAATGTGTTACTGTACCTTCTGAACAGAAAAAGAAGTCGCTTTCTTCAGCATTGTTAGGAGCTGTGACAACAGGAACTGTTGAAAAAAGGTGCATTGAAGTAAAACTTAATTGTTAGCAAGTAATTAACACAATCTCAAGTATTGTAGCAACAAATTTGTCTAATACTGAATGATGTATTAGAGCAGTCCATCTGATTACTAAAAATAATCAGAAAAATTATAATTGGAAATAATGGCAGTTAGTGTTTTTAAAGTGCCCAAAAAGCCACAATTGAGGAAAAAGGCCATTAAAAATGGACAACATTTAGAGGGCAAGTGAATGCAGTGTGATGTATAACAAATGGAAGGAAGGGGAAGTTGATAGTAGTGAATATAAATCAGAAGGTAGGAATGGTATAAAATTGATAAGGGGAGCAAAGAGGCACAAAGCAGAAATCTATGGCCAGTGGAGTTAGGGACAATAAGAAGGAGTTTTTAAGTATACTGGGAACAAAAAGTCCTAACAATGGTATTGGTCCATTACTAGATGGAAATGGTAGAATTATCAACAGTAATGCAAAAAAGGCAGAAGTGTTAAATAAATATTTCTGTGCTGTATTTGGGGAAAAAACAGTTGCTGTCCATAAATAACACTCTTTCCATTCCATTAGTATCTCAGAAGGGTGTTCAACAGCAGCTACTAAAGTTAGACACATTTTTAAATCAGCAGGTCCAGATAACTTTCATCCAAGAGTTTTAAAAGCTGACTGAGGGGATTACTGGACCAGTCATGCTGATTTTCAGTAATTCTTGGAGCACTGGGGAAGTTCCAGAAGACTGGAAGAAAGCTATTGCTGTGCCAACATTTAAAAAAGGGCAAATAGGATGACCTGGGTAATGATAGATCTGTCAGTCTGCCATTGATCCTGGGAAAGATAATGGAGCAGCTGATACAGTACTTGATTAATAAAGAATAAAAGGAGGGTAATGTAATTAATTCCAATCAACATGTGCTTATGGAAAATAGATCTCATCAAACTAACTTGATATCTTTTTTTCATGAGATTACAAGTTTCGTTGATAAAGGTAATGTTGTTGATGTTATACTTAGACTTGAATGAAGTGTTTGACTGAGTACCGCATGGCACTTTGATTAAAAAACTAGGACAATATAAAATTAACATGGCACCATATGTATTAAAAGCTATCTAACTGATAGGTCACAAAATGTATTTGTACATAGGAAATCATCTCTGAACAGGTGTGTTTCCATTTTTAGTCCTATGTTGTTTTACATCTTTATTAATGACCTGGAGAAAACATAAAATCATTACTGATAAAGTTTGAGATGACACAGATTGGGGAAGTGGTAAATAATGAAGAGGGACAGGTCTTTGAAAGAGAGCGATCCGGATCTGTTGGTAAGCAGGGTGCAAGCAAACAATGTGTGTTTTGATGTGGCTAAATGTAAATATGTACATTTAGGAACAAAGAACTTATGTAGGCCATACTTACAGGATGTGGGACTCTGTTCAGCATTCATCAGTGATTCTGGAAAAGATTTGGGGGTAATGGTAGCTAATCAGCTGAACATGAGCTCCCAAACTAGATCAAAGTTGTCCTTTTTGGCCTCCGAATCTATGAATCTAAGTCTTAATTCTGACATTACACATGGACTCCTCCTGAGGGTTGAAATGACAGTCTGGACCTATATATAGGATGCTTCCGCCAATGTGCATAGGCAGAAATTGTGGAAAAACAACATCGCTTGCCTCATAACCTAAGTCGTGCAGAACGCAATGCCATCCACAGCTCAGAAACAACCCTGACATTATAATCAAAGAGGCTGATAAAGGAGGTGCTGTTGTCATCATGAACAGGTCTGACTACGAAAAGGAGGCTGTCAGACAACTCTCCAATACCAAATTCTACAGGCCACTTTCCTCAGATCCCACTGAGGAATACAGTAAGAAACTGCACCGTCTACTCAGTACACTCCCTACACTAACACAGGAACAAACCAACATACCTTTAGAGCCCTGACCGGGGTTATTCCATCTACTACCCAAGATCCACAAACCCGGAAATCACGGACGCCCCATCATCATGGGCATTGGCACTCTCACTGAAGGACTGTCTGGATATGTGGACTCTTTAATCAGACCCTATGCCACCAGCACTTCCAGCTATCTCCGAGACGCCACTGATTTCCTGAGAAAACTACAATGCATTGATCTTCCAGAAAACACCATCCTAGCCACTATGGATATAGAGGCTCTCTACAAAAACATCCCACACACAGATGGAATACAAGCTGTCAGGAACCGTATCCCTGATGATGCCACAGCACAACTGGTTACTGAGCTCTGTGACTTTATCCTCATACACAATTATTTCAAATTTGGTGACAATATATACCTCCAGACCAGTGGCACCGCTATGGGCACCCGCATGGCCCCACAATATGCCAACATTTTTATGGCTGACCTGGAACAACGCTTCCACAGCTCTCGTCCACTCATGCCCCTTCTCTGCCTACGCTACATTGATGACATCTTCATCATCTGGACCCATGGGAAGGAAACCCTGGAAGAATTCCACCACGATTTCAATAGCTTCCACCCTACCATCAACCTCAGCCTGGACCAATCTACACGGGAGGTCCACTTCCTAGACACCACGGTGCAAATTAGTGACGGTCACGTTAACACCACCCTATACCAAAAACCCACCGACCACTATGCCTACCTTCATGCCTCCAGCTTCCATCCTGACACACCACACGATCCATTGTCTACAGCCAAGCGCTGAGATACAACTGCGTTTGCTCCAATCCCTCAGACAGAGACCAACACCTACAAGATCTTCACCAAGCGTTCTCAAAACTACGATACCCACACGAGGAAATAAGGAAACGGATCAACAGAGACAGACGTGTCCTCAGAAGCCTCCTGCTGCAAGACAAGCCCAAGAAAGAAACAAACAGAACTCCACTGGCCATCACATACAGTCCTCGGCTAAAACCTCTCCAACGCATCATCAGTGATCTACAACCCATCCTGGACAACGATCCTTCACTTTCACAGGCCTTGGGAGGCAGGCCAGTCCTCGCCCACAGACAACCTGTCAACCTGAAGCATATTGTCACCAGCAACTACACACTGCACCATAGTAACCCTAACTCAGGAACCAATCCATGCAACAAACCTCGACGCCAACTCTGTGCACATATCTACACCAGCAACACCATCAAAGTACGTAACGAGATCAGCCACCCGATCACCAGTTCATTCACCTGCATGTCCACCATGTAATCTACGCCATCATGTGCCAGCAATGCCCCTCTGCTATGTACATTGGTCAAACTGGACAGTCCCTACATAAAAGGATAAATGGACACAAATCCAGATATTAGGAATGGCAATATACAAAAACCTGTAGGAGAACACTTCAACCTCCCTGGACACACAATAGCAGATTTAAAGATAGCCATCCTGCAGCAAAAAACTTTAGGACCAGACTTCAAAGAGAAACTGCTGAGCTCAGTTCATTTGCAAAGTTGACACCATCAGCTCAGGATTAAACAAAGATTGTGAATAGCTCACCAACGACAAAAGGAGTTTCTCCTCTCTTGGTGTTGACACCTCAACTGCTAGAAGAGGGCCTCATTCTCCCTGATTGAACTAACTTCGTTATCCCTAGCCTGATTCTTGCTTGCATATTTATACCTCCCTCTGGAAATTTCCACTACATGCATGCGACGAAGTAGGTATTTACCCACGAAAGCTTATGCTCCAATACGTCTGTTAGTCTATAAGGTGCCACAGGACTCTTTGCTGCTTTTACCGATCCAGACTAACAGAGCTACCCCTCTGATATTTGATTTTAGTAATTTGTACATTTATTTCCATCTATGATTCTTGGGTTACCAAAATTTGAGTTATCTAACATAAAAATCGGTAGCATTTGAAACTGCTGTGCAGTTGAAATCTTGAACAGGTTTGAGACTCTGGCAGAGAATATTGATGCTGAATTGATGTCACTATGACTGTCATTGGTCTCGGAAAAAGAGCCAGCAAGCTCTAGGTCTGTTAATACTTTAACCACCTGTAATGATGCTGGTTCTGGTGGGACCCAACTGAGAGTGCCGATTCAGGACAAATTGCTTAAAGCAGGGTAGTTACAGCACACGGCTGGGGTTTCTGTGCACGCCAAGGCAAACCAAACCAGCTAGACAGAGAGGACTTTGGTTTTACTCCACTGGCTAACCACAAGTCACACAAGCAATTCCCGTAGATACTCCAGTTTCCCAGTTTCACCACCAGTGCCACTCATTATGGGAACAAATGGTTATGAAAACGAATATCCCAGTAAAAGAAAAAAGGTTCTCTTGATCCCAAAGGACCAAGCCCCCAGACCCAGGTCAATATACAAATCAGGTCTTACCCACAAATCATGCTGTTGCCAATCCTTTAGAATCTAAAATCTGAAGGTTTATTCATAAAAGGAAAAAGATAGATGAGAGCTAGAATTGGTTAAATGGAATCAATTACTTACAGTAATGGCAAAGTTCTTGATTCAGGCTTGTAGCAGTAATGGAATAAACTGCAGGTTCAAATCAAGTCTCTGGAGTACATCTAATGCTGGGATGGGTCATCAGTCCTTTGTTTAGAACTTCCAGTTGTAGCAAAGTCCTTCCACAGGCAAGAAGCAGGATTGAAGACAAGATGGAGATGAGGCATCAGCCTTTGTTCTTACTGTGGAAAATTACAGCAAAATGAAGTTTGGAGTCACATGGGCAAGTCCCTGCATACTTTGCTGAGTCACAAGGCGTATCTGCCTTCTCTGAATGGGTCAGTTGTATAGCTGATGGTCCTTAATGGGCCATCACGCAGTCTAGGCAGAGCTGACACCAACTTGTCTGGGGTGTCACCCAGAAGCACAGCATAAGTTTGAAATACAGACAGTATAGAACCAATATTCATGACTTTAACTACAAAAATGATACACACATACTCTTAACCAGCAAACCATAATCTTGTCTTAGACATCTTATTTGACATACTTTATACAAGATTTGGTGCCACTACAGACCTCGGTTGCAACAATGATCTGTATGGTCCCAGATTGTCATTAACGTCACACCATCATTGACCAGTGTCACACGGGTCATTTGAGAGATGATATGGTTATGTATTGTAAGTGAAGTGGCACTTTTTTTTTAAGCAGCAATACATGCTGACTGCAAAACTTTTATGGAAGCCAAAGCCATCGCATTGGAGAAAACTACCAGGAGCAACATTTTCTGTTTTTAAATGCTTGAGTGATCTCGCTGACAAAAAGGGTCATTCGCTCAGTGAGGTCAACTCCAGTTCTAGTCAGCTAATCAGTACAGAGGCAGAGTGCATGACGTTTCAGCTAGCTGCTAAATGCACCCACAATTTCTTTGGACCCAGACAGAAGAACAGAAGAACGGCCATACTGGGTCAGACCAAGGATCCATCCAGCCCCGTATTCTATCTTCCGACAGTAGCCAATGCCAGGTGCTTCAGAGGGAATGAACAGAACAGGTAATCAAGTGATTCATCCTCTGTTGCCCATTCCCAGCTTCTGGCAAACAGGTTAGGAACACTTCAGAGCATGGTTTTGCATTTGTGCCATCTTGCTAATAGCCATTGATGGACCTATTCTCTATGAACTTACCTAGTTCTTTCTTGAACCATATTATAATCTTGGCCTTCACAACATCCTCTGGCAAGGAGTTCCACAAGTTGATTGTGGGTTATGTGAAGAAATACTTTTTTTTTTTTTTTTAAACCTGCTGCCTATTAAAATGACATGAAGGCTGCTGCTCAATTGACCCATTCTGCACAATTTGATCCTAGCAAATTCACTAATAATGAAATCCAAAGAATGTAAAGAGGGTTAAGGGGAAATAAGATGGCAGAGACCTTGAATTCCCGCAGAACTGTTAAAAATGTCCTGGCTTCAAACGCTGTTTAGTATCATCTGGAGAACAGAGTCTGTCCCATCTGACTGGCAAAAAGGCATTATTTTACTGCTTTGGAAATGTAAAGGCAGCAAATGAGACTATTGTAACTATTGTGGCATTACTCTTCTGTCTGTCCTGGGGAAAAATTTTGTTTGTTTTGTTGGTCTGAGCTGCTGATATTTTGAGGAGCAAGAGAAGACAAATTGGCTTTAGTCCTGGCAGTTTCATGATGGAGCAAATCTTTATGCTGTGCCATCTTATTGAGAAGATATGAGAATCCAGGTGCCTTGTTCACACTGTGTTTGTGGATACTAAAGCCACCTTGACTCTGTTGACAAAGTATTGCTTTGGCTGAACTTGAAAACTTGCAGTCCTTTCTTAAAAGCTCTGTAGAATGTTCCATCTGCTAGATGAAGACTCCTTAAGCTACATTCTTGTAAATGGAGAAAAAATCCACCTTTTGCATTAGGTCAGGCATTTGACAGGGATACATTGCTGCCCAGAACTCTCTAGTGCCGTTACAGGCTCTGTGCTTGACCAGAAACTAAGTAAATGCATTTTAGGTATATGCCTTGATGACAAAAACCTCACTGACCTTGATTTTGTCAACGAAATAGCACTAGTCGTCAAATCAACAGACAAGCTAGTTTTGAGGCACTTAAAGCCCTGGAAAGCTCAGTGACAGATGTCGGCCTGAAAATTAGTTGGCGGTAAAACCAAAATTCTAGCAATCAGCAATTTCAAACACACTGCGGGCTCCAGCATCTTGGTGGGTGAACACCCATTTGAGATCGTCTGTGATTTCACCTACCTCAGCTCTTTTGCTGATGACATGAGTGGTATCAAGAAAACTTGAAACCTGCACTGCAAAAGTGTTGTTAGTAATGGGGCATCTTATCAAGAATGTCTTTTGCAAACTGAATAGTGTTTTTAAGTAGAGAGGCGGAGTTGGTGGTCAGTATTCTGACCTGTCTTACTGAAATATGGTGCTTCTCTGTCAAGATTGAAAAGAAGTTGGACACAGTTCAGATGAAGCATCTCCGAACGATCAAAAACATCAAAGGGTACGAATTCAAGTTGAATGAAGAGATCCATTTTCTAACTAAACAGGTTCCGCTCACTCAAACGGTTGCCCAGTGCTCTTTAAGGTAGTATTGTTATCTGCTCTGAATGCCTACTGACTTCCCTGAGAGAATGATCTTCAGCTTTGTCCCAATGAAAGCTGGGACGAAAAGACCACTGGGAAAACCTAGAACGTGATGGCTGGTGGGTGTCAACAGACATCTGTCCCTCATTGGCATCTTACATGGTAACATCCCAGATTTGGCTCAGGTTAGGATATCATAGAGGTGCACAATGCATTCAATGGCCTCTGTGCTGTCCAAGGGATAGCATTAGAACTAACCAACCAACCTAACCAATTTTGTACCTTTATGATTTGACATTTATTGTTCTTGCTTGTATGTGCCAAAGTAGTATCCTCACCTAGAATACTGTGTGCAGTTTTGGTCTCCCATGTTCAAAAAGGATGAATTCAAACTGGAGCAGGTACAGAGAAGGGCTACTAGGATGATCCGAAGAATGGAAAACTTGTCTTATGAAAGGAGACTTAAGGAGCTTGGCTTGTTTAGCCTAACTAAAAGAAGGTTGAGGGGAGATATGATTGCTCTCTATAAATATATCAGAGGGATAAATACAGGAGAGGGTGAGGAATTATTTCGGCTCAGCACCAATGTGGACACAAGAACAAATGGGTATAAACTGACCACCAGGAAGTTTAGACTTGAAATCAGATGAAGGTTTTTAACCATCAGAGGAGTGAAGTTTTGGAATAGTCTTCCAAGGGAAGCAGTGGGGGCAAAAGATCTATCTGGCTTTAAGATTCTATTCGATAAGTTTATGGAGGAGATGGTATGATGGGATAATGTGATTTTGGTAAGTAATTGATCTTTAAATATTCAGGGTAAATAGGCCTAATCCCCTGAGATGGGATATTAGATGGATGGGATCTGAGTTACCCAGGAAAGAATTTTCTGTAGTATCTGGCTGGTGACTCTTGCCCATATGCTCAGGGTTTAGCTGATTACCATATTTGGGGTCGGGAAGGAATTTTCCTCCAGGGCAGATTGGAAAGGCCCTGGAGGTTTTTCACCTTCCTCTGTAGCATGGGGCATGGTTGACTTGAGGGAGGCTTCTCTGCTCCTTGATGTCTTTAAACCATGATTTAAGGACTTCAATAGCTCAGACATAGGTGAGGTTTTTCATAGGAGTGGGTGGGTGAGATTCTGTGGCCTGCGCTGTGCAGGAGGTCGGACTAGATGATCAGAATGGTCCCTTCTGACCTTAGTATCTATGAATCTAGTGTATCACTCCTAGTTTTTTGTGGATTCGATACAAAAACAGTAGTGGTCTGAGTGGGGTGGAAGTGGATTTATGCTGGTCAAGGCTGTGTGGGAGTGACTGTGTGGAGCTGAGCTCTCTGGAAGTTGGCTGTGTGGTACTTAGCCTGAGGTAGAATATTGCTTTCTAGGGAGTTTATGGGAGAGGAAGTTAGCTGGGATGGGGGTCAGGTGGGAGCAGTGTTATGGCTCTCCAAAACATCTGAGTTAATGATGAGGTACAAACTGGTGGCCACAGATAGGAAAAAAGGGGCTGTGTCCCCCTTTGGTCAAGTGGCAGGGAGAAAACAGGATGGAATGATGAATGGAAGTCATTTGAGCGGTACCTTGTAACGTGCTCAGATGTTGTGAAGTCACTGTTAGATTTGCAGGATTAAACTCTGAGGGTTTTTAAATTGAAGCATTTGAATGCTGCTCAGAGATGAAAGCTCAAATTGAATTAAATCATCTTCCTTTCAGTTGGAATGAAAAACGGAAGCCTATTAGTCCCAGTTGGTATAAGACAATTTCCGAAAATGTTTACTGGTGGTTAAAATTTTGTCATAGATGTGTAAAATATGGAAGAACGTTCCAGGAAAAAGTTAAATTTTTAATTATTTTGCTGTATGGATTGTTATATTGTCCGTAGTAGTGCAATGCTCAAATTACTGGTGATTTTTTCCCCCCAGATGTTATATAGTTGGTAAATAACCCAAAACATTCTAGGCATTTATCTTTCCTTTAATACTTTGTCTCATTTGTTTTCAAAACTGTTTCTAAATTTGCTAAATCAAATTACATGAGAAAACAACCCTTTTTTTGTATTTTCATCCTTAGGTATTCAGCCTCGATACCACCACCACCTTCTCCCATAAAAGGTTTAGGAATGGAAAATGAGTGTGAGTTTTTAATTGACGAATCGGATGGTTTTTCTTTTACATCCTGGTTTTCAATTCCCCAAAAGAACAAAAAAATAGAGAAACAGGCCTCAGCAAAGCTTGTGCCAAAATCTCAGCCTTCCAAAAGGAAAAAGACAGTTGTACGAGAAAGCAAGAAACGTAAGGATAGGAAGGCACAGAATGAAGTACCTGTTAAAGTGACTCATATGGAACAGTCGAAAATGAAAACATGTGACGTTGCTGAAGGGATACAAGACGAGTTACAAAATGCTTTGGATACAAATCTAGGTTTATCTGACAAAAAGAAAGATGCTCTTAAATCTGTAAGGCAAAGCAGCCCTCACATGGGTAAGTCATGTTTTGAAAAACAGATCAAGATGTAAAGACTCTTTGCATTTTTATACTTGCAAAGGCAAATGTTGAAAATTGAATTGTTATGATAAAAGAAAACTAGTAGTCTTTCACATTACTTATTAATGGGAGATCTTTCTGCCCTTGATTTGCCTGTTGTTAATTGAATCTGTCAACAACTGAAGACTTTTTCCTTTGGTTTAGAATGGTGGTACTCCTCCTGGGAGCTGATTTCCTTGGGGATGTTTTGATTGATTCCAGGGGATGTTAAATCAGGGAATGGGGAATATAGGAAAATATTTGTAGGTCCCCTTATTCCTGAGTGTGTCTATGATTATTCAGCAGTTGGTAGGCGGGTTGGGAGAGTCCTGAATGGGATGAAAGGATCAACTGAGAAGGTATGGGGGGGGTGTGTATATGGCAGTAAGGGAGGCAACAGTGACTCATTTCCCCCTAGCCCATATGTGGAGATATCAGAGAAGGTAGCAGCGATTACTTGCTTTGCTGTTGTCGTGGGGACCAAGGAAGGTGGTACCATCTGTATTCCACTCCCATCTTTGTGGGAAGGAGTAGAGATATGTGGTGTCTGCAGGGAATCAGCATTTGAGGAATAATGCGGGGGAAAGCTATTTAACAGGAAGAGTATAAAGTTGACTTGGAAGCAGCTGTGTGAGAACAAAAGGTGCTGCAAATCTTTCTAGATTAGGGATTAACACCCAGTAGATGAACAGAATGTGGTACAGTAACTCCTCACTTAACGTAGTTACGTTCCTGAAAAATGCAACTTTAAGTGAAATGATGTTAAACGAATCCAATTTTCCCATAAGATTTAATGTAAATCGGGGGCTCAGGTTCCAAGGACATTTTTTTGGGGCAGACAAAAGGCTGTACAGTAGTGTACTGTACTGTGGTTGGGAGGTGCCCCTGGATTACCCCACAAAGGCACAGCCTGCTGCAGACATTGAGGCAGGCAAGGATGCTAAGAAGCACCTTGCGCAGCAGCAGCTTCCCACCAAAAGAACAGGCGCCGACTTTACTGGGGGATGCCCCGGCGCCTCTTCCCATCCCCTCTCTGCTTCAGTGCCCGCCTCTTCCCTTCCCATCCCCTCGCTCCACCTCCTCCCCCGAATCACACACCATCCCCGTCCCCTACTTCCTCCCAGTGCTCCTTCTGTCCCCCCCAAAGCTGTTTGGCAGTGCTTAAGACTTTCTGGAAGGGAGAGGGAGGAGCGAAGATATGGCCCTTCCCCACTTCCTCATTTCCTCCCAGAAAGTCCTATGCACCGCCAAACAACTATTTGGTGGCGGGGGAAGCGCTGGGAGGGAGGGGGAGGAGGTGGAGAAGAGGAACTTATGTAATGCTCCCTTGTAAAGTTACTGCTCTTCCACAGAATCCTACAAGCAGTGGACAGAGCAGGCAGCCAAACAGCGTTATAAGGGAGCATTGCACAACTTTAAATGAGAATGTTCCCTAATGGAGCAGCAACGTAACTTCGAAACAACATTAAGCAGGAGAATGTTAAGTGAGGAGTTACTGTACACTGAATATTTACCACGGTACACTGAATATTTACCACTGTACACAGAGTATTCACTAGATAGTGCCGCTTTGAGAACTTTAAGTGAAAATCACCCACCAGAGAAAAATTTGTTCATGATATTTCAGTTAATAGTCATATAATATGGTTTTATATATAAAGTTATTCCTGTGGTGTTTAAAAAAGGAAATTGATGTGTGCATTTTTGTATGTTGGCAGAAGAAAGTAAAAAACATACAGATAGACAAAGATCCACAAGAACCCCAAACAAGGAAAAGTCCATGGCCCTGAAACAGATACAGCCCAAAAAATTCACTTTTTCAATTTCCAAATCAGATCCAGATACTTCCGATACAGAACAACCTAAACCAACAGAAATACCTAATGAAGATTCCTTTGGATCTTATAGTATGACTGAGCAGCCTCAAGAGAAGGTTGTGTCTTCAAAAGAGGATCATAATTTTCAAAAACCTCCCCAGTCCATTTTAAAAACTGCTCTACATTCATCCCACAAGAAACAAACTGCTAAACAGAAACTTTCAAAAGTTGCATCATCTAAAAAACTGGTAGAAAACCGAAGAACCAAACTTAGAAAATCTGCCCTTAAATCCAGTAGTAGAAAATCCAGGGTACAAATCTCAGAGGAGAGTTCTGAAAGTGAGCCCATAGAGGAGGTGGATGAAAGAGAGCTGTTAAAGTCAAACAAAGTGTTTGCCCCTTCATTGCAACAGGAATCACCGACTTCCGCATTACAGAAGTCCCGTAAATCTCCCAAACCTAAAAACGTCATACATTCACTAGAATCATCTGGTAATGTACATATCAAAACTCCTGCAAAATCTAAAAAACCTTCACAGATTTTCATAGACAATACAGAAGACTCTGAGGGGAAAAGTGCATCAGTGAAATCTCTACGGAGGACAGCTACTCAGATTAATCAAAGAACAAATATGATTGATTATTCAAATCCTGAAAATGCTGAACCTGGGAATACAACAGATCGCAAGGGTTCTTCTGGCCAGGACATGGCAGAACAAAAACACAAGAAGTCAAATGCGTCTATGAAAACAAAATATGAAAAAAAGAGTAATGTCCACCGATCACAGTAAGTGGTTTTGTGTACTTTTTTTAAATGATTGAGTGCAACTTAATTGTTCATAAAACATGTTCTGCCAAGTTTGAGGCATTATTAAGCAATTAAAATATACAATAGAGTTTTTATAACTCCATAAGTCAGTAATAAGCAGGTAAATTAAGTGACATTATTAAGAAGCTGTTACTAAACATGGGCTGGCAAATCCAGGGTTTTCTTGCAATAGGGACCTAATGCTCTGTCTTGTGAAGAGTCCTCTTATAAGGTTACAGTACCAGATTCAGTATAAAGGTTCACATGGGGGAATTTTATATCGAGTTGTTTCTGTGAAATCAATTTTTAAGGGGTATATATTTAGAATATTTACTATTACAAGGTATAGAATAATTCAGTAAAATTTTTGAAAAGCCTTAAGAGGAAACTCAGACTTGAATTTATATTCATGGCTGTTAATTTAAAAAAGTAATCAGTTGCATTTTAAAGGATGCAATCAGCTTGAGTTGGGACCTCACTTTTTTTTTTTTTGTAAAATACTTTTGTAAAACATAGGAATCTAGGAATTCTTATACCAAATAGGACCAGTGGGCCTATCTAATCCGGTATCCTGTCTCACAGTGCCCGGTGCTAAATACTTTAGAGGAAGATGCAAGAAACCCAATAGTGAACAAATATGGAACAACCTGTTCATAAGGGGGGTGCTTCCTCCTAACCCTATTAGTTAGTGTTTGACTTATGCCCTGATCCAAGAGAGTTTGTCCTCTTTCTTGATTTCTAAATCAAGATAGAATAAAATCTATCTAATGTAACTGTTCTTCTTATCATATAAATGTCTAGACCTGTAAAATACCAAATTCTCCAAACCCAAGACTGATAGAAATAGTTCTTTGGAAACTGCTTATGCATAGGGTTTTTTGTTGAATAATATAGTTAAGCCAAACCAGAATTGCAGCATTCTACATCCAGATAATGGGGGAGGGAAACGTTAGAAATACATAGACACAAATTAAATTGTGTGGAAACTGTTCATAAACAAATCAAATTAGTTTGATATTTTTCAAGGTGAGTGAATTTATATAGTAAACAGAAGAGACCATGAAAAGTAAATTCCATTAATAGTCATTATTACAGTCTAAAAATTACCACTCATCTTAGTCCTAAGTACCCAGAATAATGTCCAAAATATGAGTGACAAGCATCAAGAGAAGTGACCAAACTATTCACCTTAGCCTTGGGCTTGAAAAAGCAAACTTATGACTTCCTGATATTATTTTAAAAAAGGAACTTGTTACTTTGATCAATTACTTTTAACAAACATATTTACTTTTGTACAATATTTACTTGCAGTGAAGTTAGTGCTAGATTTATGATTGGTCATTACAGCTGACGAAGCCTGTCTCTGCTTCTGCCAAACTAACTTCTGTACTCTTATTTTGTATCAGTATTTTTCTAAAACTCCTTCCATATGCCCCTCTTTACTATAAAGAATTACTTTCAGTAAGATTACTAACAATTGCATCTCTTCTAGAGTCTCTCCTGCGCCTGAGAAAAACAAGAATCATAGCAGGTAATTTCCTCTGTTGTGTGTAGAATTGTCATTTTAATATTTCTCAGCACTACGAGACCATAGCAGCGCTGCAAAGCCTTCTCAGTAGGATAAATGAGCCATCACCAGGATTTTGCTTTTTTTTCCTGAGACTTGTTGCCTTGATCCCAAATCAGATTGGAATTTTTAAATCTTGCTTGGTAAATAGCTGTTAACAGTAGTATCAATAATACTAATAGTAGTGTCAGTAGCATTACTATTGATGTAGGAGTATATTATTAATAGTAATAGGAGTCCCAACTGAGATTGGGATTGTGCTAGGCATTGTATATATGCATACATCCCCAGTCAGGGAATTTAATATAAAAATAAATAATACAGGAACTCATCTGCTGATTGTATTATTAATTTTCATATCTTAATTCAATGAAACTCAATATTTTAATTTAAATGAAGCTGCTGCAGAATTTCTGGTTTGCCACACCAGTGTCTCAGAGTTCAGTGGGTGGAGTTGCAAATTTTATGTTCAGCTTGCTGTGGAGTATTTTGGTTATAATTCAGCACAGACTGTTGGGTCCTAACTGCCCTAATGCCCTTCCCAACAAGAGGCAGGAAGGGAGGACGAGTGAATCAATGATTAGACTGCTCCCTGAAGCCCTGTTGTTGCAATTTGATTTGTGGAGAACTCCTCTGACTTCATTGGGACTCTGTGTAGGCAGGCTATTGGGCCAATGAGGTTCAAGTTTCAGGATTGGGCTTAATTTAGTCCAAGTTCTAAACCACTGTCTCTATTTCCTGTCCCCTCCCTACTCCTTTTAAAACATTTTTTTAAAGCACTTGTAGATACTTATGGAACATTATGGGGAAGGGAGGGAAAGATGAGGAGGCACAATGATGAGGAGCAAAGAGTGTTGGCATGGAGAAGAGAAGGGAGTGGGGAGAGGTTCTTGGTATCTGTCAGGAGGAGGAGAAGAGGAAGTATGGTGATGGAGTAAATGCCACTGAAAGTCCGTCTGCAGGAAGTGAAGGAGTCAAAGAATGAAGTGCTGATTTGAAGAAATGCAGCTCTGACATCAGGAGAAGCTGACTGCTTTAAGGCTTCCAGAAGAGCTGGGGGATTTCCAGATTCAACTCCTGTCCGCTGGCAGCCATGTGGTGGTGGGACTTGGATGGGTCTCCCTGTTTCTGGTATAAATGGGGGCAATGAGAGGTCATGGAAGCTTGGCTGTCCCACCCTTTCCCAGCTGCTGCTGACCTTAAACACAGCACTTAACCTTTGTACCTCCATTTCCTTGCAATAAAATGGGGGCAATACTTATACATGTTTGTAAGGTGCTTTAAAATCTACCAATAGAAAGGGCATATAAATGCTAAGTATAGAACTGATGTTTACTAGAGTAAACTGGTTCCTCACTATAATTGTCTACATGGATCCACATGCTTGAATGATGTGCTCCCTGGCGCACAAGCTCACGCGTTCTGCTAGTAGCTAACATGTCTGTTGGGCAGTGTGCTCATGCTCCCAGTTTTGTACCCATATTTGAGGGAGCATGGACCAAACTGCCCTTCAATTTCTTCCCCTAAATCAAGGATCTATAGTAAGACTCCAGAGTAGTGTTTCAGTGGTTTCAATGGCCTATGCAGCTGTTTAACTAGAAAGAGTTGTGTGGAGACTATTGCTTCTAGGTTAGGAGTCTCCTGTGGGCAAGTGCAAAACTTTCTCTTTACGGCTGCTCTGGGCTTCTAATCTGTCCCAGCTGTCTGTCAGTCAAGCATTTCTGTTGTTTGGGCAAAACAGTCTACCAAGTTCATTGCATTACTTACAATGTGCCAGGGCATATATAGATACCATGTCCTCTGTCTTCCAAGCCCCTTAAGTACAGACGTTCTGCCACTCCAATTACACATATTGTCATAAATTTTTAAATACCAGATGTGGATGTGATTTTGTTCCCTTTTCCCCATACTAGGCTGCAAATGTACAATGGAATGTCTACATCCATTTCCACAGCCTCTTTTCCTCTTCCCTCAGTTATGGTTTTTTATATTACATTGAAAAATATTTGACATATTTAGAAGGAGAAATTAATGCATTATGGAAAAAAAAACTTTGAACTTTGATACTATTGGTTTTGTAATGTTTTTATTGTTCATAATTAATATTTTCACACAGATTTTTTTTTTTTAAAGTGGGCCTGTACTGAAACGTTATGTAAAATTTACTTCAAAAAATGAAGAGCCTATTGCATGTGAGTGTGAGGATTCATCTTCAGGTAAGGTTTAAAGGTGGCATTTTCTTTGAGTTCCTTTTTTATGTACATGAGAATATTGCAAATTTAATTTAAAGTAGTTCAAACACTACTCATCTTAATTTATAATTGCATGCAGTATCATGAAAGGTTTCAGAAGAACCAAGAGGCTGAAGGTCTGTTCTTTAGTCTTCTGGGATCATCCCTGAATGCGCTAACCTATGTATATATTGCTTTTTTCTTCAGAAATTAGGTTTTACCTACATTTTGGAAATATTTTTGGTTTTGAATTATATGTAAATGTAATGAGGCTGAATGAAGCCAGAGTCCTGTGGAAAAACATAGCATGTGATCATGGTAATTCCTGTTATGGTGATTTATATTGCATTTTTCAGATAAATCTATAGCCTTGAAGGACGATGCAAGTGAATTTTTGTCAAACACACCACTAAAGCATAAACTAGGTAAGGTTATTTTTTAAGTTCCTTTATGTAAGTGCATGAAATACAACTAGGCTTTCAATTTTGCAATCAATTATTAAGCGCAATAAAGACCCACAAAACTCTTGGGTGGAAAATATGTTAATTTTCTCTTTTATATTATGGTAGTGTGATAATCCCAATCAGTTTATGGTCCCATTGTGCAAACATAGAAAGGTGCAATCCCCAAGAGCATATCATTAAGATAAAAAACATGCCAAGGGTGGGAGAACAGAATGCAATAAGCAGAAGTGGTCATGATGGTGATTGGCAAGACTTGTTAGTTCCATCTTCTAAAAACAGAATTAATCTGTGCCTAATTTTAAAATGAATTTAAACTCTGGCCTTAAATATAAAAATATGTTGAATAAATTCTGAGCTTTCTCTTTTTTGGTTATATTCAACAATTTTCTTTTTAGCCTCACCATGCTGATTGTTTAACTGTCAGTGTTTTTCTCTTATTTTGCCCCTCTCATTTTTTTCATTTTTTAAAACTCTGGTCTTTTATGTCTTAAATTATTTTAAACATGTGGATTTTGGTATTTAACATTTGCCACTTTGTTATAAATATTATAAATTGTGTTGTCTAACTCTAACTTCTCTGTATATTTTAAAGATCTTACCTTCTTTTCTTTAAATTAAGCCTTGGTCATTTATTCTTTTCTTTTAACCAATGCCTTATGTTTCCACTCCGTGCGGTACTTTCGGATGCAGCGAGAGCTCTTATTCCTCTTGTATAGTTAAAGGTTTATAGTAGTCCATGTTGACTGTTACTTATCCCCTTAGTTTCTTCTAGATGCTTACAAACTCATTTATTTGTTCCATTATCTTTCTGGGTACTAAAATTAAGCTTACTGGTCTATAATTCCCTTAGTTGTCCTTATTCCTTTTTTTATAGATAGGTACTATATTTGCCCTTTTCCAGTTCTGTAGGATATCTCCTGTCTGAGTTTTCAAAGATAATCGCTAATGGCTCAGAGATCTCTTCAGCCAGTTTCTTAAATATTCTAGGATGTTTTTTTGTCAGGCCCTATTGATTTGAAGACACTAACTTGTCTAAGTCAGTCTTAACTTGTTTTCCCTGTTTTAGCCTCAGGTCCTACCCATTTACACTGATGTTCACTATGTTAGTCATCTGATCATTGCTACCTTTTTGGCAACAAAAAAGGCATTTAACACTTTGGCGATTGCTGCATTTTCTGTTGTCTTTCCTTATTGAATAATGGACCTACTGTCTTCCTTTTGCTTCTAATGTATTATAGCCTCTTCATTACTCTTACTATTTGAACCCATTTTGTGACATGCCTCAGGAGGTTGCTTAGATAAATGGAATGAAATGTAATGGAAAACCAGTCTGGGGGCTATTATTGGACAGATAGGGCGAAATATCTGTGTATTACAGTGCTACGTGCTCATGTGAAATATGATTGACAATGCTTGTTTTCTCGCACAGTCATAAAAGCAATGTGTTATAGCCTAAGTGTTAAGGATGTGAAGAATATTCTGTATTAGCCTAATACATAGTGCTATTGGTTTTATACCAGTATTCTGTTAAACACTATTTTGATAAAAACTTGACTAATAAATAGTTGCATGTTAATTTGTCATAATCTCTGAGCTCCTGATGGTGAAAGCAGTAGTTGAACACTATTCAAATGTTGCCAGTCCTGGTGTGCTTGTCACTAGACCCGCATTTTGAATATTATTCAGAAAGCTGGCTGTATTTTTTTTAAAAAAGGCCTGGTTGAAAACTAAACAATGCAATAATTTTGCAAAAGAGTGCACATTTTGTAAAGCAACAGTCTCTCACGCTAGTGAAATTTCAGACTATGCTAAAGTCACCAGATTGAAATATGCACAATTGAAAACAAATCCCTACAAAATTAGTAAGGTATCTTATGCTGTGGGAAGTGACAGCTTACTTTAGGACCTTCAACAGTGGTAATGATTCAGAGGAACTAATTAGAGCATGTTGGACTTCTACTGATAACATCTGGGTTTATTTTATCCAATATGAACTATTTTTTCCTTTAATCTGTTCATTAGTAATGCCATCCCAAACACCCAATGTTCGTCGGACAAAAAGAATACGACTAAAGCCTTTGGAGTATTGGCGAGGGGAGCGTGTGAACTATATGATGAGACCATCAGGTATTGTTTCTAAATATATTTCTGTTTGTCTTTAATTTTAATTCACTGCATTATCAGAGTATATATCAGGACTTATTTTTTGTAATAAATCCTTTTGAGTCATATTCATTAGACCATACTTATGTACTAAAAACCAAAACAATAATCAGTGACATCTGTGGCCTCAAACTGACTCAGTTGTTTTTCCCTCAGTTTTTCTCATTTGCTCCCCATAGCCATTAAGTATTTTTCTCCTTAAAACATATATAACTAGAAATAATGTCATAAGAGATTGCTACACACCCTCAGAAAGTGAAGCTGCTCATTCTGTACTTTTGTATGTTAATGTTATATTCCTAAAGGGGGGAATAAAGTGATTTTGCCAAATCTGTATTCTCCTACAAAACAGAATCATGAAGGTAAGAGAAGGAAACGACCTGTTGGGCTGACCTCTGGTCCTTCTTCCAGTGCAGAATTATTTTTCTGTGTCTATTGTTCTAATCCATCCAGTCTGATTTTAAATGTCGCAAGTAATGGAATGCATCTCACTCAAGGATTTTTGCCTTGCATGTCAGCCTAAATTTTTCCTTAGTTTAATCGCATTGTCTGTGATTGCATTAAATTTTCTCCATCCTTGTTTTTTTTAAATAGTTGACTCGCCTTCCTTAAGTTTTGCATACCTAGAAGTAGGGCCAGATTTTTGAAAGAACTCAGCTGCATTTGCTCTCAATGGGAGTTGCTTGATCCTGAGGTTTTTTTTTTTTTTTAAAAAAAGTCTGGCTACTTGCTTTAGGTGTCCTGCATGAGTTCTAAGCAATTTTGAAAAATCAGCCTAAACTGTGCTAAGCTCTTCTGAATGTCTGGCCCATATATCTTAGTTTTTAGACTTTCTAGATAGATCAGTCATCCATGCTGCTTGATTATTTTTCTTGCTTTTAGAATCATAGATATGTAGGACTGTAAGGGACCTTGAGAGGTCATCTAGTTCAGTCATAGAATCATAGAATATCAGGGTTGGAAGGGACCTCAGGAGGTCATCTAGTCCAACTCCCTGCTCAAAGCAGAACCAATCCCCAATTTTTGCCCCCCAATCCCTAAATGGTCCCCTCAAGGATTGAACTCACAAACCTGGGTTTAGCAGGCCAATGCTCAAACCACTCAGCTATCCCTCGCCCTGGCTGAGGCAGGACCTATCTGGACAGTCCCTGGTAGGTGTTTGTCTAACCTGTTCTTAAAACCTCCAGTAATGGGAATTCCATAACCTCTCTTGGAAGCCTGTTAGAGTACTTAATTATGCTTATATTGGGTAAAACTTTCTAAATAAGCTAACCTATATCTTCCTTGCTATTGATTAAGCTGATTACTTCTTGTACTACCTTCAGTGGACTTGGAGAACACTTGATCACTCTCCCGTTTATAAAAGCCCATAACATATTTGAACACTGTTATCAAAGTCACCCCTCAGTCTTCTTTTCTCAAGACTAAGTGTACCCAATTTTTTAACGTTTCCTCATAGGTCAGGCTTTCTACAACTTTTATCATTTTTATTGCTTTGCTCTGGAGTCTGTCAGGTTTGTCCATATCTTTTTGAGGCTGTCCAGAACTGGACACAGTACTCCAGCTGAGGTCTCACCAATGCTGAGTAGAGTGAGACAGTTACTTCCAGTGTGTTCCATATGACAATCCTGTTAAAACACCCAAAAGATATTTGATTTTTTTACAGTTGCATCACAATGTTGGCTTATATTCAATTTGTGATCCATTGTACCTCCAGAGCCTTTTCAGCAGTTCCTTATTCCCCATTTTGTAGTTGTAGATTTGATTTTTTCCCTCCGGAGTGTAGTATTTGGCACGTGTCTTTGTTGAATTTCATCCTGTTTATTTCAGATCATTTCTCCAGTTTGTCAAGATCATTTTGAATTCTAATGTTGTCCTCCAAAGTACTTGCAACCTCTCCTAGCTTGATGGCATTTGCAGATTTAATAAGCATAGTCTCCATTTTATTATCCAAGTAATTCATAAAAATGATGGATAGTATCAGATCCAAGACAGACCACTGTGGGACCTCTACTATATACATCCTCCCAATTTGACAGAGAACCATTGGTAACTAGTCTTTGACTATGGTCTTTCAATCAGTTGTGCACCACCTTATAGTAATTCATCTGATCACATTTCCCTAGTTTGCTTATGAGAATGTCATGAGGGACTGTCAAAAGCCTTACTTCAGTAGGCATCCTTCAGTCTCAAGAGACCATTAATATGCACCCCTGCGAGGTAAAGCCTTAGTAAAATCAAGATAGATCAAATCTGCTGCTTTTCCCCCGTCTGGTTGGCCAGCAACACTGTCCAAGAAGGAAACTAGGTTGGTTTGGCATGATTTTTTCTTGAAAAATTCCTGTTGTGTGTTACTTACGACCCTATTATCCTTTAGGTGCTTACAAATTGATTAATAATTTTTTCCATTATTTTTCCTGGTATGAAAGTTAGTCTGACTGGGCTATAATTCCCCAGGTCCTCTTTGTTTCTCTTTTTAAAGATAGGTACTATGATTTCCCTTCTCCAGTCCTCTGGGACCTCGCACATTCTCCATGAGTTGTCAAAGATAATTGTTAAATGTTCCAAGATTGCGTAAGCTAGTTCCTTAAGTATCCTAGGGGGAACTTCATCAGACCCTGCTGACTTGAATACATCTAACTTATCTAAATATTCTTTCACCTGTCTTTTTCCTATTTTGACTTTCTTCCTTCCCCCTAGATAATATTAATTGTGTTAAACATCTGGTCACAAACTTTTAAGTGAATACTGAAGCAAAATCAGCACTAAACACTTCAGCCTTCTTGGTGTCATCCATCATTAGGTCTCCTTCCCTGCTAAGTAGGGAACCTATGCTTTCCTTCATCTTTCTCTTGCACCTAATGTATTTATAGAACCTCTTAATATTGCCGTTTGTGTCTCTTATTAGGTGTAACTTGTTTTGTGCTTTAATCTTTCTGATTTTATCCCTGCATGGGACCTTGCCTACCAGTTCTGAGTTTGTAAAAGTCTGCTTTTTTGAAGTCCATTGTCCTTATTCTGCTGCTCTCTCTCCTTCTCTTAGAATCATGAAATCTGTCTATCATTTTATGATAGAAAGCAACCTGGGTGAAAGCAATCATCAGATCTGCAACCAATTAATCCCTGTTAGAATTAACTCTAAAATGACTGTTCTCTGATTAACTCCTTCATCTTCTGAAACAAGTTGTCCCCAGTACATTCCAAGAACTTATTAGAGACTTTTTTTGTCCAAACTACCTTCAGTTTGTCTATCTTTCTAGTAATGTGATGTGATGCTCAGATCTGTAGGTGAGGTTCCTGATATAAAAAGGCATAAAATATTAACTTATTGTTAGCAGTGTATGATAAAATACCTTTGTATGTGTTGGCCAAAATCGCACTGATCTTTTTGTATGAAGTTGCAAACTCATGTCAAAAGAAAGTCTTTCACCATCGGTACTGGCCAGATTTCTTTTATGCATTGGATGTGTGTGATTTTTGCCCTCTATCATGCTTTGTTCACCAGTTTTTAGCCTTTTTTTAATACGTGTGAATTAATCAGAATGAAGTATATTTTAAGCTAGAATTAGAAAAATGGTTACTAACCTCTAAATATTACATCTCTTTGGTTCCTCTTGTGCAGTAATTTTGTAATTATTTTTTTACATTATATATATTAATTAAAGCAATCTTTACAATTACTAATTGCAAGAAAATTAACATCAACACAGTATTTATGGTGTTCCCTACATTAAGTACGGGGAATACTCAGAATGCTGCAGTAACATTAATTCGGCAAAAGTTAAATTAAAAACTTTTTAACTTTTACCTAATTAATGCCTAGAGCTCCTGACTTTCTTTTTCTTGTAAAGTATTGTGAACCTCCCAGTTTGCCTTGAATGCAAAAAGATCCACTTCAGAATCCCAAAATTTTTGATGATCAATTGGAAGGACTTGTAGTGAAGACTATTCTTCCTGATCAATTTTCCTTCTGTTCAGACAGCTGACCTTCATATTGGTGGTGCCGCTGATATGCAAGGCCCTGTTAGACGATAGATTTCCACTCACTGCATTAGTGATGCAACTTCCTTTTGTAAATCCCTTGACCTCGTACTCTCCTCTTGGTTGTGTTGTTACCAGAATATGACTGTTTGGCAACACTGGAGCCAGTTGTCAAAGAGCAAACCTAATGCTCTAAGCTGTAGAAAATTTGTTATTTTTTTGTTTCAAGGAAAGTGTCTTTTGAGCCACTGACTTGGAAGACACGCCACATCCTTCAAGACTGGTGTGTCTCTTGTTATGACAGACCTCTCTGTCTCTGCCGTGACCAACCCTCCCTGGAACATCTCTGGACTCATCCACCAATGCAGGAGTTTCAACACAAGTGATGGAATGTTTTCTTTTTGAGATGGGAAAATCAGAAAATTTCAGGGAAGGGACAGCAGAAAATTCTACAGAGTCCTCATGCATTTTTTGCCTAAGACATTATCCCTATGCAGGATACAGTCGTCTCTAGAAAGTTCAAGAGGGTGCCTACTGACATCCTCAGGAGGGTAATTGCTGATCTAATCTTGTTCCTCTTTCAGCTGACTGAAAGATTTTGTGTACCTCTTTCTTCATCTACACTCCAAGATAAGACTCTTTTTTGAAATTTACTATAAATATGTGCTGTTGCAACATTTGGATTGACTCAATTGCTTGAGTGGACCCCTTCTTGGATGGGCTCTGATGAGAATGTTGTCCAGGAAACAGTATACCTATATCCCTTTCTGTCTGAGAAAAGCCACAGAACAACAAGGACTTCTGTGAACACTGAAGGCACGGATGACCGTCTGAAAGGTGGAGCTTTGTATAGAAAGTGATGGGTCCCTTGAGTGAATTGCAGAAATCTCCTGTGCATTTGATGAATTGGAACATGAAAATAGGTTTATTTCAATTTAATTGGCACAAGATAGTCCCCTTGGCAGATTGCACCACTATGGACTTCAAGGTCTGCATCTTTTATTTGATTCTCCTTATGAACTTGTTCAGGTGGTTTAAGTCCAAGACTATTCAGTCCTCCCTAGATCTGTTGGGTACCAGAAACAAGATTAAGTAGTGGCTGGAACAATCTCTGATTTGCAAAAGATGATCTATGGTCTTCAACATATTTTTCTTTTTTTGTGGATTTGAGGGTACTGGAGAAGGAAGGAAATCGATCATTCAGGATCTTTGCGAATTCTGTGATGTACTCTTCTCGAACCACATCCAGGACCCAACTATCTGATGTGCAGAGAAGCCATTGGTCCTTGAATTTTAATAGTCTCCCCCCAAGGTGTTGCTTGTCCAAACTCTCCTGACCATATTCAGGCATTGTTTCTGGTGTCTTCAGTTTTATTGCGGGAAGACTGATCTCTCCACTATCTGGGCTTAGACTTGTTCCATTTGCTTTGCTGTAGACCTAAGGGACAATCTCACGGACTTTGCCGGTGTTTCCCATTTGGTCTTAATTATTTTTTCCAAATAGAGATGAAGAGGAAAGTGCGGTTCAGGGTTTGAACTGGTTGGAAAATACTTCTTTGTAATTTCTGTATCAATCCGCTCTTCTTCTCCTTGGAATCTTTTCTGATGGGCTCATTTGATGGAATACCCAAGCATCTAATCACCTTTTGTAACATTGTCGCAAATGATTCAGGTGGAAAAAAGATTGTTGTGCTTTTACATCAACCTGTGATTCAGACTGAGTTTAAGAATTCACCTTCCTTCTGTGACGATCCTGACTTTCCTCTCTTGAACTTAGATTGAACAGATTTCCTAACCATCTTTTTGTTTTGTGATGACTATGAAGAAGAGGATGAAAATGAATTAAATGATAAAGCTGAAGAACCACCAGAGAGAGACAGTTCTATTCCTTTTATTATGCTTTTTCTTTGTATGTGTGAAAATGTTCTGAACAGAGCCTTTAGCTCTGGTGTCCTCTGGTGATGAGTCAAAGGAATTGCTGCTATCCCAGGAGAACAGGTCAGTTTTCTCCTAAGGATATGTCTACACGTAAATATATGTCCAGGCTTGAGCCCAGGCTCAAACCAAACCTTCTTTGTGTCCACACACCAATTGTGTTAAGCTAGCGTTTGGACCCAGGGTTCCAGGACCCTGCAGGGCTGGAAGGTCCAAGCCTGTGTTAAGCTGGGACCTCGGGTCCGAGCCCTATTGCTTTCCTGTGGGCACAAAGCTCTGGCTTGGCTTGGATCCCAGAAGACCTCCAGATGTATCCCAGAGTTCCTGGCAGCAGCTGCCTGGTCAAGTGTGCTCCCCTGTCCTGCTCCGGCTCATCTTCACTGCTGCATGGAGCTTGCCCAGAGCAGGGAGCAAAGCTGACAGCTGTGAGGCAGCTCCGGGATTTTGGGAATCATCCCTCCCCCGGTCGTGCTGACCTTGGAGCCTTGCCACTCCCCCTCCCTGCAGGGCAGCTGTTTGGTTCTTGCTCCGCTCTCTGGCCCTTGCTCGTGGCCCCTCCTGCCCTCCCTGGAGCTGCATGTGCAGGGGCGCCCAGGCTGCATGCACTATCGGGGTGGCGAGTGGGAGCCAGCCTCAAAACTTCCCTGCAGTCTCCAGGGAATCCTTTATCCCTGCCTCCGGGAGTGTGGAGGCAGGGATAAAGGCATTTTTCTGCCAATGTGACCCAGCCTAGAGATGGAGAGCCCAGTTCTCAGGTTAGATGGTACTTCAGTATAAGGCCTTCTCAAACTGCAGTCATTCTACTGAGACAGTCACAAAAGGAGCTGCATATGCAGTTATGTACCCATCTATTCTTTATGGGCACCTGAGTCCCACGAATAACACTACCACAGTTAGGAAACAGGGTGGGCAGTAGAGTTTTCCCACAGTGCACCACATTCTTAGGGCTAGAGTGTTGACATGGGGTGGAGGTGCTAAGCACTTTGGGATATGTTTACTTTGACTCGGGTCTGTGCACTGCAATGTGGACGCCAGAGCCCTAGGTTCAAGCGCAGGTTAGAAAATCCTCAACCTAGGATTAAAATGCAATGTAGATGCTCAAGCCCAAGGTTCCCTGACATGGATCATCTGATTTGAGTCCAACTAACCCTAGACATACCCTAAGTATCTGAGGTAATTTCTTGACTCCTTTTTAAAATTTTACCCCTTTGCGAAGGTGGGATTCGGAACCCGAATCAGATGAGGAGTACTGTGAACCTGTTCTGCTAACAGGCATCTCTTTGTTTGCCCCTTTAAGAGTGGATTAAAGGTCTGTAAGGGGACAGTGTAGCTGCTGATTGAGGCTCACAAGATGGCAAGCATGTTTTGTGCCAAATCTAAGAGCTCCCTAGCCAAAGAGGGTGTTTATTTCTTGCGGGGAGGGGGGGAAGATTCCTTTCTTCTCTCCTCCATGCAGAATTCCTGACTTTCCTTGGGGTTGCAGGAAGGAGATCAAATTGTCCGATGATGGAAGTGATGGGGGATGATGAGACCTGTGCTGTTGGGGGGGGGCATGTCTGAACCAGTCTGCTCCTGGCTTTGTCTGTGGCAGATTCAGCTGGTCCTGCTTATGGTTTCCCTGGGTCACTGTCCTTTGATGAAATCCCCTTTGGTGGCTGAAGGGCTCTCATCATTTTCTTGCCATTTTTCAATACATTTGCTGCCTGGCTGTCTGACTCCCAACTGAGGGGGGTGTGCCTGGGGACTGGCTCCTGGGTCCGAGTAAGGCGGCCAAAGCAAAGCCTTTCCAACCCAGCGGATGAGGAAGCTGGAGTGCACATGAGACCTAAACCTCTCTGCCTGCTCCGTGTGGCCAGAATACAGAGCAGGAGGAATGCAGCTTTGGGCTCCTGTTTGGACTTTTCTTCACCATCCCCTGAGCCTGTTACCTGGACAGGCAGGGGGCTAGGTGGGTAGGTGAGCACTGTGGAAATTCCAGGTCGGAGACTGTCTCTTCAGGATTTTTGATTCTCTCACAGCAGGTGCTGAATTCCACTGCCCTGCAAGTAGTTACAGGAGGCAGAACAAAACTCAGTGGGTCTCTGGAAGGTGGAGGCTAGTTCTCAGCAGTATTCCAATCAGCTTTGATTCTGCCCACAGCTATAGACCCGATCTGTGGATGTAGCCTTGAAAGAGAATCTGAGTTTTTGGATTGGATTCCCTAATGTGTCTGGGTCACTTCACAAGAGGTGGTGATTAAAAAAACAAGTTAACCGAAAAAGCAATAACAAGGAGTCCGGTGGCACCTTAAAGACGAAGAGATTTATTTGGGCATAAGCTTTCGTGGGTAAAAAAAACACTTCTTCAGACGCATGGATGAAAATTACAGATGCAGGCATTATATACTGACACTTGAAGAGTGGGGAGTTACCTTACAAGTGGAGAACCAGTGTGGACAGGGCTAATTTGATCAGGATGAATGTAGTCCACTCCCAATAATTGAGGAGGTGTCAATTCCAGGAGAGGCAAAGCTGCTTTTATATTGAGCCAGCTACTCTCAGTCCCTATTCAAGCCCAAATTAATGGTGTTAAATGTGCAAACGAATTTTGGTTTTGCAGTTTCTCTTTGAAGTCTGTTTCTGAAGTTTTTTTGTTCAAGTATGGCTACTTTTAAATCTGTTATAGAACGTCCACGAAGATCGAAGTGTTCTCCTACTGGCTTTTGCATGTTATCATTCCTGATGTCCAATTTGTGTCCATTTGTGGCCACAAAAAAACAATGAGTCCAAACAGAGTAAATTCTGAACTGCACTGTTTTTTAAAGAAAAAAAATGAATATGCTTTTTCATAAAAATAACTTTTAAAATGCCTACTATGCAGTAATGTATGTTACTTTTCTTCTATTTCAGGAGGGTTTGTGGTAGGTGGAATAGTGTCTCCTGAAAAGGATCCATGCAGAAAGGCTAGAATAAAGAGGAAACATACACCAAAAACAAGTATACACTTCCTTGAAACTTATTTTGTTTTTTATTTCAGTAGCAGTATGGAGCAATGGTTCAGATTATGCACAGTGCTAGCTCTTCACACCCCTCAGTACTCCTTTAGGGGAAAATTTTGTCAGAAGTGTAATTAATGTTAAAACATATTAGTATGAATTAAAACTAACATGTTAGTGTGGACAAGGACATTGGGCTTTAAAACATTGGTCATGGCTAACCCTAGATTAAGAAGAACTTCATGTGGTGAGAAAGGGGGAGCTACTTGAGGGAATCGGAGGTTGGTGATAAACTCGGAGCAATGGGTAAAGAAGGTGAACTGCAGTTCTGTCATTGATCAGCCTGTTGGTTAGATAATATAAGTTAATGCATGTGCTCCTATTATGTGTAGATAAGCTATTGTAGCTACCAAACGTTTCATGAACACAAGCAACACCAATATCATCCCAAAAGGCAATACACGAAGGTCTTATGTATATTGGGAAAACACATTGTGTTACACAACATGTTGACTAACATGTTTTAACTAATTTGATGTTGAAAGATTTTACCTTCAGTGTGGACGAGGACAGTTGTTTTAAAAATGTTTGCTGACTGGGCTGATGAGATAAGTACAGTTCTTGTCCATACTGCGGATAGTGGTGACTGATCTCATTTCCTATGATTGAGTTGGTCTGCAGATGATCACTTAGAACCAAAGCACCATATTCCATCCCAGTAAAGAAGCCGACTCCTTGTCAATCTGTTATCTGGTAATGGGTATAATTCCAGAAGCCTGATATTTCTGAGCAGAGGTATTGAGGCTTCCTACTTTCTAGAATGGAGTCTATGAGAAAAAAAATATAATTTTAACTTGGAAAAGGTTTGTGATGTAGGGCAGATACGCCTCCCACTAAAACTGCTTTAACTACTTTAAAATGCACAAAACAAAACCTCTGAAGACTTTCACTTGTGAATTTGGATTAGGGCTGTCAAGCAATTAAAAAAATTAATCACGATTAATCGCACTGTTAATAATAGAATACCATTTATTTAAATATTTTTGGATGTTTTCTACATTTTCAAATATATTGATTTCCATTACAACACAGAATACAAAGTGTACAATGCTCACTTTATATTGAATTTTGATTACAAATTTTTGTACTGTAAAAAAAACAAAAGAAATAGTATAATATAATATTTATATTGTACCTAATATAAGTACTGTAGTACAATCTCTTTATCATGAAAGTTGAACTTACAAATGTAGACTTATGTACAAAAAAAAAGTAAAATTTTAGAGCCTGCAAGTCCACTCAGTCCTACTTCTTGTTCAGTGAATTGTTTGGCTACAATTTTTAGAAGATAATGCTGCCCGCTTCTTGTTTACAATGCCACCTGAAAGCGAGAACAGGCGTTCTCATGGAACCATTGAAGCCGGCATTGCAAGATATTTACGTGCCAGGTCCGCTAAAGATTCATATGTCCCTTCATGCTTCAACTACCATTCCAGGGGACATGCGTCCATGCTGATGACGGGTTCTACTCAATAGCAATCCAAAGCAGTGCGGACCATCACATATTCATTTTCATTATCTGAGTCAGATGCCACCAGCAGAAGGTTGATTTTCTTTTTTGGTGGTTCGAGTACAGTAGTTTCCATGTCGGAGTGTTGCTCTTTTAAGACTTCTAAAAGCATGCTCCACGCCTCGGCCCTTTCAGATTTTGGAAGGCACTTCAGATTCTTAAACCTTGGGTTGAGTGCTGCAGCTATTTTTACAAATCTCACATTGATATCTTCTTTGTGTTTTGTGAAATCTGCTGTGAAAGTGTTCTTAAAATGAACAACATGTTCTGGGTCATCATCTGAGACTGCTATAACATGAAATATATGGCAGAATGTGGGTGAAACAGAATAGGGGACATACAATTCTTCCTCAGGAGTTCAGTCACAAATTTAACGCATTATTTTTTTAACGAGCGTCATCAGCATGGAAGCATGTCCTCTGGAATGGTGGCTGAAGCATGAAGGGGCACATGAATTTTTGGCATATCTGGCACGTAAATATCTTGCAATGCCAGCTACAAAAGTGCCATGCAAATGCCTGTTCTAACTTTCTGGTGACATTGTAAAAAAGAAGAGGGCAATGTTATCTCCTGTAAATGTAAACAAACTTGTTTGTCTTAGCAATTGGCTGAACAAGAAGTAGGACTGAGTGGACTTGAGGACTCTGAAGTTTTACATTGTTTTATTTTTGAGTGCAGTTATGTAACAAAAAAAATTTTACATTTGTAAGTTGCACATTCATGACAGAGATTGCACTACTGTACTTGTATGAGGTGAATTGAAAAATACAATTTCTTTTATTATTTTTACAGTGCAAATATTTGTAATCAAAAATATACACTTGTATTCTGTGTTGTAATTGAAATCAAATATATATATGAAAATGTAGAAAAACATCCAAAATATTTAATGCATTTCAATTGTTGTTCTATTGTTTAAAGGTGCGATTTAAAACTGTGATTAACAGTGATTAAATTTTTTAATCATGATTAATTTGTTTGAGTTAATCATGTGAGTTAACTGCACTTAATCAACAGCCCTAATCTGGATTGAAGGCCCATTTACTAAATGTCATTTTGGCAGCAGGTTTGACCTATCGTGAAATCGCTGAAAGAAGATGAATTTCTGCCATCATTTATCAGGTTCACTTAAGGCATGCCTTTGAAACCCCCAGTAAAGAGCCCTCTGTCATGGGATATTAATATGTTCCTGATTATGCTAAATGTTGCTTTTGAGCCACTTGGTACTTTCGGGGTCATGTTTCCTACCTGGTAAGTCATTTCTGACTTCATCTGGTAGCAAAATAACTTTAGGTTCTAGTGACTAAACCTTTATACTATATATACTTTATACTTTATTTCATAAGACTAGCTGGTACTTCAGACATCTCTGAATTTCCCTCTGAAGGGGGTGGTAATTTTCCAGTTTAATAAGACAGGCACTCCTTCATCAACACTTCATGAACATCACTGGGTTTTTAGCTGATACAGACTAAATCCCTTAAATGAAAAAAAACTGAGTACATTTTCTAACATAAATCCCCAAGTTCTACTGAAACCAAGAGAACTATGTAGAAATGTCTATCCGATTGCATCTGTCACTGCTACAGCACATGGAGGCCTGCAGTTTGGAGAGGGTCATGTGAAAACTTATCTATCTGAGGCAGAGTGGCTTTGTTTCCAGCCTTAGATTTGTCCCTGTGTTAGGATATCTGCAAAGCTGCCATGTAGTATTCTCCATGTATTTATGAAGTGATATAGGTTGCATTTGACATTGAGAAAGAAATCCAGATTCTGACTGCTATACTCCCCAGTTATAGGGTTCCCAAACTGTCCTGCCCCTTAGTTTGTGTGAGATTTGGGATATCTTTCTTTGGTTTGGTTACCTTCACTCGTCCTGAAGATTTTTCCTCAGAGGAGTCTTAATTTTCTGTACTTTGCAAGAAGAAGTTACACTGACTTCCTGACGTTTGGCTGGAAGATTTACTTTTATTTTAGATATATCCTTGAGATTTTAATCTCCAAGTGAAGATCCTGTAAGCTTGTAAAGGAAAGGAAAACCTTCACTTGTAATAATTTTTCTTTGAAGGTTTCATTTTTCAGTATTCCCACTCACTCAGTCACCTCCATCAGAATTTAGTAGGGGGAAGGCTTTTTTTGGATTTCATAAAGTATTTAAAATTCTAAGTGGCTTCAGGAACTTCAGCGTCTTTAAAGCAGCAAATGGACTTTAGAAAGTAGATGGTCTTGGATATGTATTGTTGTTGTTGTTGTGACAGGAGCAGATACCACTGTTCTCAGGAGTCCCTGTCTGTCTTGCATAAGAGAGCGACTCCACTGAGAAATTATAGCTTCCAAAATTTAGTATTACAAGTAATTCCCATTTATTTAGGGAGTAGTCTTTCAACCTATTTGAATATTTAAAATTTGGGGAATTATTTAAATCCTTAACTACGCATTTGAATTCTAAAATATTTGGAAAGTGGTGGTGGCATAATCTCAGGTTGGTTTAAAAATGTACAGTGATTAGTTTTTTTACACTGTTCTTTTGCAGGGAGTCATGTTGTTGAACATTTGAATGTCTCCCTAGCAGATACTTCTAAGCCAACTGCTGTATGGGATCCAACAATTAATGAAGAGGTTTTGCTAGGTAAGTTGCTGACGTGACTTGACCAGGTTCTGAGGAGTTCTGTGACAAGATTGCAGAATTTGGTCCTCCTTTGGGGTCATTCAGGGAAGTATGCTGATCAGGGCTTCCTCCGCACACCTAAACTCTTGAGGTGCTGAGATATACCTCTTTCTTCTTCATGCAGAAAGTCGGGGGAGCCAGAGAAGGGGAAAAAGGGAGATAGCACATTACTCTAGAATTTTTCAGTCTGCTGCTGAACCTGGTACTTTGGAATCTTATAACAAAGTACTATGCTGAATACTCGATATGATTAAGAAATTGGAGGATGTACTGTGCTAATGACAAAAATGTTTAATATACATGTGGATATTATTGTTCAGCTTCTGTCAATTTTGTTTTTCTGTAGATTGTGTTAACACTGGAAGTAATCATTCTTGTTTCTTTAATGATGAGTCAGTGGAAATATATAAAAACCTGAACACATCTGTTTTTGCTGCTGGTAAATTGATCTTGAAACCACTTAAAGAAAAGGGGCACCAATTTGTTTACACAGATAATATAGTGAGTACATCAGTTTCCTTATATATTCTTGTATAGCAAAATACCATGTACTGAAAGTCTTCGATACTTTAAAGACCTATTTAGTATTGTTAGAAGTACTCTACTACTTGAAGTTAATGCTGTATTTGTAACTTTTATTACATGTTTTCTTAAAAAGGAATACGTGCAGAAAACATGTTAATGAAACATTTAAATTGTAGAATCAAACACTGAAAAATAAGGGAAATTCACCAAGTTAAATTTTGCTCTACAAAAGTAACTGAGTCACCTGGTATACAATAGCCTTCCTGTGTTCTTCATTATATGGAAAAAATATCCATATATTCTTAATAAATACCATAAAATGTAGGTAGCAATGTAAAATTTTCTTCTACATTAAGACTTTTACATTTCAAATACCTGTCTTTATTAAATGCTTGATTTCACAACCATAAATTGTAGTGGGTTGGGGGAGTGATGAGAGGAGTTAGGGGCTTACTGTTTTTTGAGAGTTTTTTGGAGGTTTTAATTTGTATTTATACAAAAAACTTTAGTGTATATGAGGGGGGGAAAGTTTTAGCATATAGGATTTTTTTTCTTTGTTAGTACTACAATCATTTTGCAAAGAAAATATCTCACTAATGATAAAATATTTGCTTTTGATTTAATTTCTGAAGGCTTTCCATGTTATCCGTGGCAAGATTATTGTTACCCTTCATAAGACATCCTATTATCTGACTACAGGAGATTTTTTCTATGTTCCAGAAGGTAAGTACATTTTAAAAACAACTTGTTGCAAAGGGACCAGCTGAAGGGAAAGTATAAGTGGTGGAAATTAAGCTGAGGGGGTGCTAGGAGAAAGATAGGGAATAATTGGATAACATTTGCTGAATTTGGGGATAAGAACCTCATTAAGAGATGAATAAGTCCCAAAGGCAGAGAGAAGTTAGTGGTCCATCTTGTGTAAGCAGTAACACAAAACAGTGTATGTTTATGTTGGTTATCTTCATGCTTCAAGTGCACCATGAAGCCAAAAGCTATGCCCTTGTCTTCAATCATTCAATAAGGGCTAGTACAAAGTGTAGCAGTACTACCTGAAGTGTTAACACTTTCATAAAAGGTTTTGGAAAATCCCTACTATGTTAGCCCAAATAACGGCTATTATATCTTGCTACCAGCAGAAGGCAGGAAAAAGGAAATAGTGATGTCATCTCCAATCTGTGAAAGTTACTGCCAAACACTGTTCAGTTCTTTGATCTTTTCTAGTCCGCTAAACCAACTTGCTTATTTTGGGATTGGTCTTCAGTTGTGTTTTACTGGTGTAACTTTATGGTTGGTTAGGGATATGATATATATTTTACTGAAAGCCATACCAGTGAAGCCTTATTGTGGATGCAGTTATATCAGCATAAAGGTGATTTAAACCTGTATAATTATTCCCCTTCCTGTACAGGAATGGTTATACCAGTATAAAACACATTTATGCTGACATAACTGCATCCCAGCTAGGTGGATTGTACGGGTATAATGAAAGCGATGCAGCTCCACTGTAGGCAAGGACTAAGTTATTTGGCTTTCAATGTAATTAGTTTGCAGCTCTGTGTTTTAGCAGAATTTTCTGTCTTTAGGTTAGTAGTCCAAAGCAAAGGGTCAAAGACTTTTCAGGGGCTGGAGATGACATGGTTAGGATGGCTCCTGTCCTCTCTGTTGTTATGGATAATGCATCTTTAAAGGTATGTACTGAAGCCTTGCAGGATTTAGTCTAGATTGCACCTGCCAGAACACCCTGTCGCTACAAATACTGTTAGGTGCATTTTAATAAATGCAAGCATCTAAAGCCCCTGGTGAATTCACCATATAATCTTACTACTGGCCCTCTATTGGCTACAGGTACTATGGATGCTAATTTTTCATGCAGCCGTCTATCCACCCAATAACTACAGACATCTGACTTTCAAGGACTTGCATGTTCTTTATGAAAAATATGGTAAAACTACCGAAGCCAACTCCCCTTGACTATTCTTTCCATGGTTCAGACGGGCACAATTATTTTTACCGCCATGTTTAAATATGAGCCTTGTCTAAACTTAAAGCTTCCACCAGTATTCCCATCAAAAGAGTTTGCCCCCTTTGGGAATTATAGGTTTGAAAAGTCCTGACGTGTGGACAGGGTCATTGAGTTAAACATACCAAATGCCTTGGAGCTCATAACCATGAAGCAGGTTCTGTTCATCTGCAGAAGACTTTTAGTTCTAGATTTGGATGTAGCCACTTTCAGCAGATGACTGGATCAATAGTACTAAAATTGCCAAAGAATCCAATCTCCTGTGCCTGTAGAGTTAGAAAAGGATTTGGTTGCTCTTGGATCCTGAAATCTGGTAGGAAAAACAAAACATTGACAGAGGAGTTGAACTGAAAATCAGTTGTACTCAGGTAATGGTGAGTTCTGTGAGAGTTCTCTGTAATTTAAAAAAACTAAAGAAAAAAACATAATATTGAGAGAGTAAAAAAGATCTCACTTCAAAAGTAAAGAAACCTTGTGAATAAACTTGATACAGGAAAATAGTTGTGACTGAGCTATAAGGAATGACGGTAGCTGAAGCTGAAGAAAGCATTTGAAGTGTTGGATATTAGAGGCACTGGAAAAAAGCAATTTTTAGTGACTGACTTTTCTCACAAATTTCACAATATTCCAGCTAGGTTATTCCTATTGGTTTGCTGTAATGTTGGAGGGGATTAGAACATCCTTTGTTAGTTTCTAATCGTACCTTTTGGGACTTTTTTTTACAATGCCTCACAATTTTGGGGGTGAAAATAGAGTTTTCTTTATATTGTCACAATTGCTTTTACTATTTTTACTGCTCAGGAAGTTTTCTAAAGGAAGTTTTTTAAAGGAATGTATTAAGCTGGTAAATCTTCCTTTATTTGGGGTCTGACATCACAAAAATTGTTCCTTGTTTTCATCTGCTGGTAGGAGATTATCATTAAGGCTAAGAGTTAGTCACAGATATTTTTAGTAAAAGTCATGGACAGGTCACGGGCAATAAACAAAAATTCACTGCCCCTTACCTGTCTGACTTTTACTATAAATACCCATGACTAAACCTTAGCTGCTCCTAAGGCACTGCTGCTCTGCGGGGTCCCCGGTGGCCGACGGCTGGCCCCTGCTCAGGTTGCGGGGGTTGACTGCCTATGTCCGCCCACTGTTCTGAGGCTCCTGGGGACAGCTCTCTGTCCGTCCCCGGGACCACTGCTGCTCCAGTGATCCCTGGGGCGAGCCACACCGGCCACTGCAGCTGTGGAAGTCAAACGTGTTGCGGAAAGTCACGGAATCTGTGACTTCTGTGACCTCTGAGACAGATTCAGAGCCTTAGTTATAATATGGTCTGAGTTGGCGTATTATGGGACTGAAGAAAACCCAATTAGCCACATGTTAAAAATGGTCTTTTCTATTATTTTCCTCTGTAATTATTCCTTGCTGTAATATTTTGAGGGAGGGATAATTGTTTCCTTAGTTATGACCTGTTCAGTTAATCAGATACAAGAGCAGTCTGAACTTTTTCCAGGCAATCATGTTCCTGCATAAAAAATAAATGTTGGATTTTTCCCCAGTCCCTTTTGGGGGAAGAGATTTATTTTTACTGTTGTGTAATCAATTCCATTATACACAGCTTTTGGGAAATCTTTTGATCAGTTCATCTCTGTTCTGGATTTGGTTCCAATTTAATACAGGTTCAGGAGGTTGTTGTTTCTCTAGTTGCTATCTTTCTCATTAGCCCAAAATTGAAATCTTGTGATAAAGCAGGTTTACAAACTGTATTAACATAAAACAGGTTCTTCTTAAACCTCTTCACAGTAAAGGGCCGATATCTTAAGTCCCTGATTTAGGAGGGTGACATGGATGCAAAGTTCATCTCAATAGTAATGAATTAATTCCAATCTGTGGTGGAAATAAGTAGTTCAGAATATTAGGATTGGAGGCAGAAAAAGGGATCAAGTCGTTGACAGAAGCCCACATTAAGAACCTCTTTCACTGAAAGGAATAAGTCTTGGTGAAAGACTTTGGGCATTGTATGAACATCTATTTGATCTCCCTTGAGCATTCAGTTCCCTTAGATCCTTGACATCTCTCTGAATGCAGGGCCTCAGACTCAAAATTGAAGGGTAAGAGGTCAACATAGGCTATCTGGAGCTTAGGGAAGACCTACCTCTTACTGTAGAGAGTTCAGCAACGGAGGCTGCTTCCCAAGAACAAATTCTGGAGCCAAAAATAGCAGTGAAATCCACAACCACGCCAGAGCCAAAATTATAGGTAGAGTGAGGGGAATTACTGTACTTACTGCCAGATTTGAGACACTTGAAACTGATTGGACCCACCTGAAGATAGCCTCTGTTACAATGCACTAACATCTGGTAAGAGTTTCGGGTATTTTTGGGGTGGTTGAGTTTTTTACTCTGGTCTCAGAATCCCTATCTGGTTGTAAGATCACTAGATGGAGCTAGAACCAACAATTACTACTGTTGTGAGTAAATCTGGATCTAGTGACTGGTGGCTCTTCAGGTACCCAGAGTTGGCTTTCAAAGCCTTCTTTAGAAAAGAAAAGCAGCAGGCACTGCTCCCCCTCATTACAGGCATAAAGGGTAAAGCCTACTTAGCCACTCCCTTAGGGGCATCTTTTCCCTGATACCTTTCAGGCTGCAGTTGCGCTGATCCATTGGACATTTGAGCATCACACAAAACACATTATTTACAATCTAACCTCTTTTTACATTCAGCCACAGCCCTACTGCAGTGGTGCATCCTGGCAAATGCCTGTCTGCAGTCTCCCAGGAGTAGAGTGATAGTTACACCCTGAGCCCTTGAAGTATTCCATTTATCTGCATCTGAATACTGTTCCTAGCTATAACATCTGCAAGGAAGACAGCAAGTTATCAACTTTGGCTGATTATTTATTGCATTAAGTTGGTCTTTCATCTGCACACTAATGTTCTGTTTAAACTTGTCATAAAATTCCACTTTAATCAGTTTGACACCTCTCGTTTGGTTTCTGAAACTACATAATTTACCTGTCGAGGCGAGGTTACACAAGTTGGATGTTAAGAGGGACAAACTTTTTGTTAATTAGTTTTTTTCCTTCCAAGATAAATTTAAAATAGAATCTATTCCATATTAGTTTGCTGTAAATGGATCAGACACTGTTCAAGCTTGTTAAGACTTTAATTAGTGATGATTCTGAAGTAGACAGTCAGTTTCACTAGGCTGAAGGCAGCTTTGATGGAACTTTATGTAATATTGTGATGGGATCCCTGGGTACAACCTGGAACTGGGCTATCACTGGGTCCCCTTAATTCTCTAGCCTGCACGGTCTCTCACAATGCTTTGCTAGTGACCAGCAGCAAACTCCTCCAGGCGCTGTTATCACTCAGTACAACAGCATGTGACGCCCTACGTACAGCTAGATTGCATGTATGTTCCCTGAACCACTCACAAATCACACAGAGATAGGCACCAGCAAATCTCCCAACCCCCAATCTTGCATCCAAGGAATATACCACCTTGTCCTGATCAGAAGCCTGACTAGTGTAAGTTTTTTTACGAGTCCACCCCTCCCTTGATGTGGAGAGTGGACACATTAGCCTTTGTAAACTGAACTGAGATTTCCCAGCCACTTCAAGCAAAACACACTGTTTTAGGTAAAATATAAAACAGATTTATTAACTACAGAAAGATAGATTTTAAGTGATTATAAGTGGTAGGCACAAAAGGTCAGATATAGTTACCAAAGAAAATAAAAGGTAAGTGCACAGTCTAAATCTAAAACCTTATGAGACTAGGCAGTATTTAGATCAAGCAGTTTTTCTCACCCCACTGGATGTTGCAGGTAGCATACAGTTCTTAATACACAGGCTTCCGCTTTATGCCTGGGAACAGTCTCCTCAGTTCAAGTCTTTGTCTTCCTGGTGTTCTTGCTTCCAGAGCAGGTGAGGGGGGAGAAAGTTAAAAGCACAATGCCCCTGTCCCTTATACTCTTAATTCTTGTTTATGGACAGAATCTAGCCCAGGCATACCTGATGGGCCTTGCTGAGTCACAGAGTTGAACAGTCCCCATTGTGTGGTGCTTCTCTTACAGAATTGTCAATCCTTTACAACTCCACTACTGAACTCAAAATCGCTTAATTTCATACACATTAATGATATACATATTTTGATAGAACAGTGAGTTTCAGCAGATCGTGACCTTTCGTATGATATCTTACATGACATGCTTTGAATGAAATATAATTATATGACGGGTGAATATGGGGGTTCAGGGTGCTGCTTTGAGGTACAGAGTGCCACAAATATCTATTAGAGAAGTGCAAAGCTGCCACTGAATCTCTGTTTATAACTTCTTGTAGCAATAATTCAGGGGTGGCCAACCTGTGGCTCCGGAGCCACATGCGGCTCTTCAGAAGTTAATGTGTGGTATAGGCACTGACTCCAGGGCTGGAGCTACAGGTACCAACTTTTCAGTGTGCCGAAGGGTGCTCACGGCTCAACCCCTGGCTCTGCCACAGGCCCTGCCCCCACTCCACCCCTTCCCACCCCCTCCTCTGAGCCTACCATGCCCTTGCTTCTCCCACTTCCTCCCTTCTCCCCGCCCCCCCGCCCCAGCCTCCTGCATGCCACAAAACAGCTGATGGGGAGGGAAGGAAGGAGAGGCAGTGATCGGCAGGGCCTCTGGTGGGCAGGAGGCTCTGGGAGTGGGGGTGGTGGGACAGATGGGGGGCTGCTGACGTATTACTGTGGCTCTTTGGCAATGTACATTGGTAAATTCTGGCTCCTTCTGAGGCTCAGGTTGGCCACCCCTGCAATAATTTCTCAACCTGTCATCTTATTCTGGCTGTCCCTGTTCAATTAGCGCTCAGCCCTCCTTCAGGAGGTTGATCTGCAGTGGCAATTTCTGAAGGGAAAAAATTGACTACTTACCTGTGACTGGTAAGATCTCTGTGTATGACCTCTACAGATCTATGCTTAACTTCCATCCTTCTCCACTTCCTTAGGGTCCATCTCTTGGTATTCTGAATAAGTGGAAAGGCATTGAAGGTGGTAGGGGCTGTAGACCTCATATCAAAAGCCTTGCTCTACAAGAAGTATGTACCCTTTTAAATGGTTCTAAGTTTATGGTGCTGTAAGCATACAAATCGCTAGTGATGATCTGCAGACATTACTTTTGAGAACTCCGGTTACAAATTTGAACCCCTTGATGGGATAGACTTGTTTTTTTTTTCTTGGTGTGAAAATCACGGCTTTTATTAAAATTCTCATAGCTGTTGATGGCCCAAACTTACACATTCCCTTCAAGACACTCCTCAATACACATCCTCTTAAAATTAGTCTAACTCTATATCAAAATAAGCAATTCTAGATGCAATTTTTTCCTCCCAACTATTAATACATTTTAAATTAAATTCAGACTTTGATGGCTTGCCCATTATCTTGCTTCAGAATTATGGATGAAATCCTGTTTAAGTTGCCGACCTATCCTAACTGCCAAAGAGTTCAAAATGCCTATAGGAAAAGTGTTCAAAGTTAAGTGATGCTACAGCAATGTGGTCATAATACAATAAAACGTTCTGATGACTTTTTATTTTTACTCTTAGGAAATGGATACAACATACGCAATCTCCTGAATGAGGAAAGTATTCTTCTCTTCACACAGCTGAAAGGAGAAAGGTAGGGAAAATAACTTTGTACATAAAGGTTTTAACTAATATATATTTCAAGTTTATATGCAGTGTAGTTTTCTATTATCCAATTACTCTTGAATATAAAACGGCCTTTTATGTCCATCTGGTTGCAGAATAGCAGCCGTGTTAGTCTGTAGTCGCAAAAAGAAAAGGAGTATTTGTGGCACCGTAGAGACTAACAAATTTATTTGAGCATAAACTTTTGTGAGCTACAGCTCACTTCCACGAAAGCTTATGCTCAAATAAATTTGTTAGTCTCTACGGTGCCACAAATACTCCTTTTCTTTTTATGTCCCTCTGAATGTTCTATTTCTTAAAAATTTGCATTTTTAAATGTTATAGCTGTGCATATACAAAGTAATTTTTCCACTACCAAAAATAGGACATCTGAGCTCCTATGGAATTAAGAATCTTTTTTTGTCAAAAGGAAGTTGATACGATTGAGCAGCTCATAAAAATGTTTTTTAAAACTTTTATTTCTAATTAGCAGTAAGTATTATGAAACCTACAACTTTCGAGCTGAGTAAAATGTCATCCCAAAATGGTTTTGTTAAAAATGTATTACTCTAAATACACACTGATCTTTACAAATATAGACATTTGAAGAGCTTGAAGTATATGCAGTTTTTAGAGTAGGTACCTTAAGTTTGACTCTTAAGTAACTTGACTTTCAAAACTGCTGGGCACCCAACACCTCCCAGTGACTTCAGTTGTCGTGCCCAAATTTAGAATTCAAAAATAAAATGGAGTGGTCCTGAAATTATACAGATTATTGAGAAATGGTCTGTGGCTTCCATAGTCTAAGTAAGTACATGCACTGAGGCTGAGCTTCAAATCCTTAAGACACTTAAAGGGTCCCTTGTACCAATTAACTCTGATCTCCTGCGTGTATACAGTATAAAGACTCGATTCTGTAATAGAGAGGTAGAGATATTAATTTTTTAAAAATCATATCTTAATAAATGAATTGTTAAGTTTTGAACTATAGTGTTTGGTTGAAAATTTATACCAGCTTGTCCTGTGCCCTCTCCTCAAGTCATCAAGTTATGGTGGTTATTGTTAGAGGCTGCAGACAATTTTGAGATTTTTCACGTGCTCTTTTCAAATGCAAAATGCCTCATTTTGAGAAACTGGACCAATGGAAAGTTGGTATTTGGGGAAGTTTTGGACAATATTTTTTTATGGTAGATTTTTTCTATTTTGCTTGTCACAGCATATACTTCAGGCCTCTTTTTATCCTTGTGTCATTCATAATAGCAATTACAATTGTCTGTCCAGTTTGATGTCACTGCACTGTAATGTATCTCAGGGGACAAGACGTTAACCAGAGCTGACAACTTTTCTCTCTGCTATCTCTGAATGTCTCTTTGTAACAACTGTATTTTCTCCTGGCAGTTCACTGCTTTCATCTTTCTTCCTTTTTTTTTTTTTGAAAAAGGAAGATGAGATCTAAGTAATCTCTCTTGACACATCCTATGTTGCTTGACAAATTACTTCTCATTGAAATTAATGAACCTTCATCTCATTGGTAATCCATTTCCCCCCATTCAATAACAATCTGACTGAATGCTGAACTATTTCCAAGTTGTCTTTTGTATACATTGGAATACAGATTTTCATTTTAATCATTTAGAAGTCTGATCACACTGCATGCTGAGTCTTCATGTCCTTATCAATTTATTGTTTAATGCCTAACAAATCTAGTTTCATATGTCAAGTTTTAACAGACCTGATGGTCATAAATGAAAATAAAATACAGCGTTTATATTTAATTTTTTACAGATGAAAATATGAATGTTGAACATCCAGAAGGTTTATTATAATGCATGAGGATCTGTCAGAATCCCTTTTCTGCAATCCCACCTAACATTGAAAGTTGAAATAGTCAGAGAGAGAGTACTATTCTCCTCAGGTTTCCATGGCCAGTGATCCCAGGAGGTTTCCGCAAACTTGTTGATTTTCAAGCCAAGAATTTTATTTAATTTTATTGGCCTGGGATTAACATTCTAGACCAGGAAAATGCTGAGATTTAAGATCTCAAATATGTGTATCAACATTAGGGACAGTTGGGTTTTTTTGACAAAACAGAGAGATGTAAATAGGATCAAAGGGAGTCACTGAATTACTAGGCACTCTCCTGCTTTATATACTTATCAGCTTATCATGGTTTAAATAAGACATTTTAATTGTCTAGGTATATATTTAGAGCACTTCTCTATGAATTTGATCCATTTAGTGTTAAGATTGCTTCACTATCAATAAGCAGTTCAATTATCTTCACAAAATGTTCGTTAGTGCGTTGTTAAAATATTACAGGCAGAGCTAGTGTTAATGCCAATAGTTGTTCTTTGAGTGTTTGCAGGTGTATGTTGGACTCGGATGTGCACATGCTCAGTGTGTCATAGCTGGAGAACTTTGTGTAATAGTACCTGTCGGGATGGTGCATGTGCCCTGTGCCACTTCAGGCCCCTTCCTGAGGATAGGTAAAAGGGTGGCACTGCCCTTGTGCCCCCAGTTCCTTCTCACTACCTGCAGCCTGAGTCGGAGATCCCTGTGCAGTTTACTTTATAGTTACTGCATTACAGTGAGTTTTCTCTGTTGTTTTTGAAGATTGTTAGTAGTAATTTCGTACCCATTACTTAAGTTTGTATTCATTTTAAGTAGTTAGTTTGAAATCTAGTGATATGCCCTCACCAGGTTGAAGAGCCCCACACTCACTGATCGCACAGTGCTTGCTGTGTCTGGATGAGGGACATAACAGAAACATGCAGTATCTGCTGGTCATTCAAGAGAATGCAAATTCCTGGAGAACTGTATCTCAAACAGCACCTCATGGAAAAGCCAGGAGGCCTGCTTAAACACCAGAGCCTTTGACAGATCATCTGGCCCCTTACACTGCCTCAAAGGGGGCAGTGGTCTCATATAGACCTCTAGACCAGCTATATACGAAGACTACAGAATGAGTGTATGGTTCGTTCTGAATATGTGGGTATTTTATTTTACCTTGCATCTTTTACCTTGATAGTATGGCAACTGCCAACCACATTAGAATTCTTAACGTTTACCTCTACTATGCTCCATGACTTCCTGGATAGTAATGAGGACCTCTGGGAAAATCATGAACGTACAGTGTACTCCTGAAGCCAAGTGCCTAGACAGCAGATGGTGTGGATAATGTTAGCCTCCCAGGCTAGTCAAGTTTCATTACGGCCTAAGATAAGGATAAACCACAACTATTAAAATAGGCTCCCTTTTCTGAATTACCTCTGCCATTGCACAGGAAAAGGAGGAAGTAGAAAAAGCTAAATAGGAGTTGAAAGCTGTTTGTGGACCCACTACCCGTGAATCACTTTGTTGAAAATCTTGGTAGTGATTGTTATGCTAAACTTCTGGCACACATGAAATAGTGAAGATGAATTGGCTTCACAGTACCTTGTATTTGGTTTGTCAGCTGCTAACTAACTTCAAAGCTGTCTTCAAAAGTGCTTAGACTTTCCAAGAATATCATTCCTTTGAAAGAGGGGGTTTGGAGTGGAGAAGTTGGTAGCTGCCTTCCAGTAGCTTCCTTAACAAGAAAGCCCAATGTGCTTGAGTTAACACAAGCGACAAAGGCATTTAAGCTTGTAAAGAACAAAGTCTGAGCTAAGCTAGGTCTCAGAAGGTCTGGTTTTTATTTAAGTAGCAGTGCCCGCTTACAATCCTGGTGTTAGCTATTCTCTTAAAATGCAGCCCTAGCCCAAAGCTGCTATGTCTAGTGTGTAGAGTTTGGAGAAGGTGTGCAGATATCTCCAAATAGGTGTCTTGACTCTTCAGTGGACATTTGTACCTTCGTGTTCTGCCCACAGACTTAGTTAATCTTCCTCGGACAGACTTCATTTTGAGATAAATAATGGAACACCTTGTTAAACCAACTAGTGATAGTGGACAGGTTTAAGAGTAGCAGCCGTGTTAGTCTGTATTCGCAAAAAGAAAAGGAGTACTTGTGACACCTTAGAGACTAACAATTTATTTGAGCATATGCTTTTGTGAGCTACAGCTCACTTGAAATTTGTTAGTCTCTAAGGTGCCACAAGAACTCCTTTTCTTTTAGTGATAGTGGAGAAGTAGACGTTTCCTTGGTCCCACAGTATGCCATGAAAAGGGAGTCTGAGTTCCTAAAACAGGAAGTGCAATGCACATAAAACTGGCTTTAAGGACATATAGTTTATGGAAAATTTTCTCTTAGGGAAGAAGGAAAGGCAGAATAGGAAAAACATACTAGTAGTAGTGAAAATCAAACACTTTTTGAAAAATGTAGTCCTACATTTATAAATCTTGTCTAGTCTATTACTAGAAATGTTTCCGATATAGTTCAGTAGGTGGACCTCTAAGCACAGTTATTTTTTAGCTCAGCATCTATATTCGGCTATTTTAGGGGGTTTGTATAATGCACATCATTTACATGGTACAATAACTTTATCCAAGGAAATAGGACAACCTGTCAGTTTATTTACTTGATAGACCATAATGATGTCTATTGTATATGCTATATAAAAGTGAGTTCGATGACTCTAGTTAGGTAATAGAATACAGAGCATTTTATCTAGTAAGTTACTTGTTCAGATCTGAGCCAGGTTAGTATTGAACAAGATTGGTGTTTACTGTTAGCTGTACTTTTTGAGGTATGAGATGAAATGGTGACATCAGTTTACTTTTCCTGGGCACATCCATAGCATAGTTACCATACTTTTGGTAGGCTTAGCCAGAGAGATCAAGGATCGAAGGTACCTGAGACTGAACTTCTCTGTATTCCGGGAGGTGGTACGTCCATATCATGGGCATGAAAAAGACAAAATGGCATTACGGTGTATTCCATTGATGCCTCCAGAGATGTGCCTGGTCTGTTGACAAAAATTTAAGGCTCAAGGCTGTCAGTTTAACACATTTTATGAAAACTAATCAAGAGCTAAAGCCAAAAACCATGTTATGCCCCAGCGTAGTTTCTAACATGATTGATTTATTTGCTTTGTGCTGAGTTTGAGTCCACATCAGCTGACTTGGACTTGCAAGGTTCGGGCTGCGGGGCTAAAAATAGCAGTGTAGACTTTCCCACTTGGACTGGAGTTCAGGCTCAGAGTCCAGGCTCCAGCCCGAGTGGAATGTCAACACAGCTATTTTTAGCTCTGGCAGTTTAATTCCTGTGAACCCAAGTCACTTGACCTGGGCTCTAAGACTCTGTGCAACAGTAAACACATACCCTTAGTCCCAGGTGGTACAAAACTGATTCAAGTACATCATAAGCCTCTGGATCAAAGTATCTTGTTTAAGTAAGGGTCTGGGTGTATTCTGTTGATTTTGTAGTATGTTCACCTGAGAGAGAGGAACAACTTACCAGTACCCTGAAGCAAAGGACGGCCCAGTTTACAGACTAGTGTGGCAACAGAGATTGATCCTTGTTCGTTCCTGATCCGTTGAACCAGACACTTGCCTGTGGACAAAGACACTTTTGGTTGGTTGGTTGTGAAAGAACACTGAGTAAAATCTCTTGTGTGTGTACGCTCCCTCCGGTGTGGTGGTCATTTGTCAGGTCTGGGGGCAGCCAGCTGAAATGCTCTCTGATCTGCTTGAGCTCATTTATATGCCTAAACACCCACAACAAATTTTTTACTATAAAGTTGAAGACTTTCTTCTGAGTAGGTTTTTGCAAGGCTAGATGAGACTTGTGTCTTTTAAATAAAAACATCGACATCTCCTCTAAGACTCCAGGTTACTCTCATGACCTTGTGCAATGTTGGGTCTATACAGTTCTTCTTTGAGAGATGTCCCTGTGGTGCTCCACTCCAGGTGTTGGTGCATCCCTGCGCCTTCTCTCACAGATTTTTACAGCAGTACTCATACTGGTTGCGCATGCGCAGAGCCTACCCCCCCACTCTGAGTGTACCTTAATAGTACGTGTGCGCGACTGGTCTCCTCAGTTCCTTCTCTATAGTCCCCGGCCTGAGACGGAGCTCAGCAGACTCATTAGAGACTTTCTCTCCCTTTGTTACAATTACCTTTCTAGTTAGTTAGTTTGTTACCAGTAGTACTTAGTTACCAGTTTTCTATCTTTTTCTCTCTCTCAAAAAAAATATTTTTTCTTTATTCCTGTCAGCAGCAGCCGCTTCTGACATGCCTGGCTCCCCAGGCTTTAAGCGCTGCTCTACCTGCAATGATGCCATCCCTCTGTCGGATGGCCATTCAAAATTCATTAAATGTTTGGTGGAGTCCCACATTCCCCCCCCCCCCGCCCCCCCCAAAATGTGCCCACTGTAGCAAGCTTAAATCTAGGCCATGGAAGGACACGGAGCGGAGACTAAAACTGCTCCTCCTCCAGAAATCCTTAGGGTCAGCTTCAGACCCGTGCGCCGACTCTGGCTCCGCTGCACACCACAGCCCCCCGCCTCAAAGAAGGACAAAAAAAGTCCAAAAAATGACACCTTCTTTCACCTGCAAAGGGAACTTCACGGGAGAAGACTTCCCTGGGCAGGTCTACAGCCTCCCTCCCGGCACTTCCCTGGCTGAGCACTTTTGACGTGCCGGGCTCCTCCGGCGCTGCGTGAAACCCGGCTGCGGTGGTACCGCAAAGCTTCAGGCTTCCAGTTGCCTGCCTCTCATATGGCACCATTCGGCACCGCTTCTGTCACGGTGCCAACATAGGCTGATAGGCCTGACCCCCCGCAGGCTGTTCTTGCTCTCCTGGCACAGGCATCCGCTGGGCTGGCCGGCAGTGAAACAACGCTTAGGACACTGGTGCAGAGGAACTTTTCTTCACAGCAGATTCCTCTTGCACAGCCCTCACCTCACAGAGGGGCTCCAGCACTGCAATTTACACAGTCAAGGGACCTGCTGGTGTCGCCCATCCCGCAGTCACCCCTACCTAATGCCTACTTCTCTCCAAATGCTCAGTCAGGGTCTGGACAGTCTTCATCCAGTGATGAGGAAGCTGGACTGCAGGGGAAATGCTCACCGTATCAAATCTCCTCCTCAGACCCCAATCAATAGAAGTCATAGAAAAATTACCTCATCCTACTCTCAGGATCCTGCCCCATGGTATGTAAACCCCTGGATGGCACTACTTATGCCCTTCCCACCACTGGCAATATTGGACCCCAGGGGTATCTTATCCTCGAGACCACACTCACTATGCCACCTCAGCCAGGCACAACACCTGCTCGGCACCGCCAGCTGACGAACCTGCCACTGTCGTAAGGAACCAGGCAGCACTATCACAACTGCAGGATCAGTCATGACCTGCCTCAAACCCGGTAGACCCAGTTGTTGTTCCTGATGAAGCCTTACTTCCTTCTCCCCGGACATCTTCGGATGACTTCTCACTATTTCAAGACCTTTTCAAAAGAGTTGCCAGTGAGTTAAGAATTAACTTGGAGGAGGTTCCTGAACAACAGCATGAGTTAAGAGACATCCTACAGCCCTCTTCTTCTTCTAGGATTGTATTACTGATCAACGCAGCCCTTTTGGAACCTGCTAAGGCCATCTGGCAGACTCCTGCTGCAAGCCTACCTACCTGTAAACGAGCGGACCACAAGTACTTCATCCCTTCCAAGGGCTCTGAATTCATTTTCACTCATCCAGCACCAAACTTGCTGGCAGTAGACTCAGTCAACCAAAAGACCAAACACCAGTTTCCCTGTTCCACCCCATCTGACAAGGACAGTAAACGATTAGATCTCCTTGGATATAAAGTAGGCACATCTTCCACTTTACAATTTTGCATTGCTAATTATACTGCTGTTCTGGCAAAATATGACGGCAAAAATTACAACAAATTCATGGACTTTATTGATGACATTCTGGAAGAAAAGAAACAACAATTCATGGCTCTAGTTTCCAAGGGACAAATCATCTCACGTACCACTCTTCAAGCAGCCGTCAGTGCAGCTAGCACTGCAGCAAGATCCACTGCTACAGCAATGGTCATGTGCCGAGGTTCATGGCTCTCCTCCTCTTCCTTTCCTCTAGAGGTCCAGAATACCATTGAAGATCTTCCCTTCGATGGCAACAAACTCTTTGCCTCCAGGATGAACGACGTACTTCATTCAATGAAAGACTCAAGGGCAACTCTCTGGTCTCTAGGAATTCAAACCCCTATGACCAGAAGGCAACAATACAGATATCAACCTTACCAGCATCCAGCACCAGCTACCCTGCATATACCCAGCAATTCCATAGATCACATGAGCTACAATAGCAACGCCAGAGACCCAGATACCAGCATCACTGTCCCAATTCCTCGATAGCATCTCAACCCCCTCCAACTAATAAGCAGATTTGAAGCCTTGGTCAAGGGTTTGGAAAACAACGTTCCCACTTCAGCACTTATACCATATGTCCTAATTTTGGACACTGCCTACTACCATTCTCCCATCAATGGCAGAACATTACCACCGACAAGTGGGTTATAGAGATCGTCACAATTGGTTATTCTATCCCTTTCCTATCCTGGCCTCCTACCACCCACCCACCCTCCCCATCCCTCTTCAGGGACCCCTCTCATGAGCAGCTGTTCCTCCAAGAAGTACATCATCTCCTATTGGGAGCAGTGGAACTCGTGCCTGAACGACATAGAGGGAAGGGGTTTTATTCCCAATATTTCTTAACAGAAAAGAAAACCGGGGGATGATGACCTATTCTCGACCTGAGGCGGCTCAACAAATTTATCAAAAAGCAAAAATTCAAAATGCTTACGCTCACCACCATAATCCCAGCGCTGGAGCAGGGCGATTGATTTGCAACCCTCAACCTACAGGATGCCTATTTTCATGTGACTATACATCCCACAGACGTTTCCTTCGTTTTACCCTTGACTCTACATATTTTCAGTACAGGGTGCTACCCTTCAGGCTATCCACACACACACCCCTAGCCATAGTCACGGCCCACCTCAGGAAACAAGGGGTTATAATATTTCCTTACCTCGACAATTGTCTCCTCAAAGCCTCAACATTCGATGAAGCGCTTCGATTCACTCAGCTCACCATCGCTTGCTTCCTATCCCTTAGCCTTCAAATAAACAAAAACAAATCCACATTCTCTCCTACCCAGCACCTGGAGTTCATAGGAGCACACCTCGATTCCCGGACGGGAATAGCATCTCTCCTGCCTGACCGCTTCAACTCCATAAAACTTTTGGCCATGAAACTTTGCAACAGTCCTCAGGTCACTGCTCGAGATTGACTACAACTATTAGGTCACATGGCCTTGTGCACTTTCGTGGTCAAAAATGTATGACTATACATGAGGTGCTTCCAAGCTTGGTTGGCCATGGTTTACAGACCCAATATACACACTCTAAACAAGCGTTTATCCATACCTTTCAGAGTCAAAGACTCTTTCCTATGGTGAACACTTCCCTCCAACCTCTGCTCAGGAGTCCCCTTTCTCCAAGATGCTCCATCCCTTATAATGACTACGGATGCCTCTCTCACAGTGTGGGGGGCACACATGTCCCATCACACAGCCCAGGGGCTATGGTCTTCAACCGAAACCTCCCTACACAAAAATGTCCTAGAACTTAGAGCCATACACAGTGCCTGCCGTCACTTCCTCCCATTAATCCGGAACCTACGTGTACGGGTAATGACAGACAACATCGCTGCATGTTCTGTGTAAACAGGCAGGAAGGAGCTTGCTCTCACTCACTTTGCACAGAAGCCATCAAGCTCTGGAATTGGTGCCTTGCGAACAACATTTGGATATCAGCCGCCTATCTTCCCGGACCTATGAATACCACAGCGGACAGATGCTTTCCCTGGGATCACGAATGGGAGATAAACTAGATGATCATCCAAAACATATTCTGCATTTAGGGCTACCCAACCATAGATCTTTTCGCAAGTGTAAAAAACACTGTGTCCCAAATTTTGCTCCAGAGCGGGACTGGGCAAACATTCCCTGGGAGATGTTCAGAGTTAAGAATTAACTTCATGCATTCCGATGGCACCAGGATTTACTATATGCATTTCCTCCGATACAGAGTTCAGAGTTCTAACAAAGATACGGTCAGATCATGCCACGGTAATTCTGATTGCCCGTCGTGGCCCAGACAACCATGGTTTCCATTCCTCACCAGAATGTCAATCTGCCCACCAATTTCATTGCCTTTCACTCCGAACCTCCTATTTGCAGCAACACAGCCGATTTCTTCACCCAACCTGTCCATGTTTCACCTCAAGTTTGGTACCTACATGATTTCCCCAAATGAACTAGCATGCTCTGAGCAGGTTCAAAGAATGCCTACATTGCAGAACACAATCTACTCGCATCACCTATCTCCAAAAGTGGAAGCGACTCACACAACGATGCTCAACTAAACAACTTCTGCACCTCTTCCACTTATACTTGAATATCTATATAGACCTCAAGCAATCCGCCTTTCTTTCAGCTTCATCAAAGACCACTTAGCTGCTATTACAACTTTTCATGACAAGATCACGATGCCTCTGTTTTTGCTCATCCACATCACCAAGCCTTTTCTCAAGGACTCCAATCCCTATCCCAGACATTAAACCTCCTACCCCGCCATGGGACCTTCACTTAATTTTATCCTGCTAACTCAACACACCATTCGACCCTAGCCACTTGCTCTCTCTACACCTCTCTAAGAAAACCGCATTCTAGTGCCAATCACCTCAGCCAGACGGGCAGGAGAAATAGCAGCTCTGTGTGCAGACCCACCATAGACACTATGTTTTAAGGACAAAGTTACGCTCCGATTACACCCAAATTCCTTCCACAGGTGTATTTTCATTCCACTCAATGAGCCGATACCTCTACCAACTTTCTTTCGTAAACACATGCAAACTCTTTTGAATCCACCATGCATACGTTAGATGTATTTAGGGCTTTGTCCTTTTATTTGAATAGAACACAAGACCTTCAGGAACTCTTCTAGACTTTGGTCTCCGTCGCAGGGCATTCCAAAGGGACACCTATTTCTACCCAGAGTCTCAAACTGGATTTCTGAGTGTATCCGACTGTACTATCAGATAAGTGACGTCTCCAGCTGGCATCAGAACTCACTCCACTAGATCTGTGGCTACCTCCGTGGCTTTTCTACGCCAAGTCCCCTGGCTGACATCTGTAAAGTGGCCATTTGGTCTTCTGAACACACATTTGTTAAACACTATGCCCTTACTCAAGGCCCTCTCTCTGATACATGATTAGGCAGAGCTGTATTATCTACTGCATTCCTACCAAATCTGAAGTCCCTACCTCCTTGAGATACACTGTTTTCAGTCACCTGGAGTGGAGCACCCACAGGGACATCTCTCTCAAAGAAGAGGAGGTTACTCACCCTGAGCATTAACTGACATTCTTCGTGATGTGTGTCCCTGTGGGTGCTCCACTACCCACCCTCCTCCCCTTACTTCGGAGTTGGGGTAGCCTCAGTTGTAGAGAAGGAACTGAGGAGACAGGCGCACGCATAGTATTTAGGTACACTAAGAGTTGGGGGGAGGCTCTATGTGTATGGACTAGTAAGAGTATGCTGTAAAAATCGAGTGAAGGCACAGGCATGCACCAACACACCCACGGGACCCTCATCTCAAAGAATGTCAGTTTATCCACACGGTGACTAACCACCTTATTCTGCAAGTTGGAAAGAGTCAGATGAAGGAGCATTAGAATGATTTAAATACTTAACAGATGTAAAGGCTTCTTAACATCTGATTCAACTCTTGACTTAATTCTTGGTCGTTTTTCTTTAGATTTACACAGTTTTCTCAAAAAGAAAAGGAGTGTGGCACCTTAGAGACTAACAAATTTATTTGAGCATAAGCTTTCGTGAGCTACAGTTCACTTCATCAGATGCATTCAGTGGAAAATACAGGGGAGATTTATATACACAGAGAACATGAATCAATGGGTGTTACCATACACACTATGATCAGGTAAGGTGAGCTATTACCAGCAGGAGAGCGGGGGAGGGGGGAAAGCCTTTTGTAGTGATAATCAAGGTGGGCCATTTCCAGCAGTTGACAAGCACATCTGAGGAACAGCGGGAGGGGGGAGGGGGAGGAATAAACATGGGGAAATATTTTACTTTGTGTAATGACCCATCCACTCCCAGTCTTTATTCAAGCCTAAGTTAATTGTATCCAGTTTGCAAATTAATTCCAATTCAGTAATCTCTCGTGGAGTCTGTTTTTGAAGTTTTTTTGTTGAAGAATTGCCACTTTTAGATCTGTAATGGAGAGATCAAAGAGATTGAGTGTTCTCCGACTAGGTTTTTGAATGTATAATTCTTGATGTCTGATTTGTGTCCCATTTTGTCTTTTACTAGACTGTCCGTTTTTGACCAATGTACTGGCGAGGGGCATTTGCTTGGCAATGATTGGCATATATCACTGGCAGATGTGAGGTGAATTGGAGTACGTCTATGGGAGTGTGGCTGATGTGATTAGGCTCTATGATGGTTCCCTGAATAGATATGTGGACACAGTTGGCAACAGCTTGTTGCAAGGATGGGTTCCTGGGTTAGTGGTTCTGTGGTGTGGTGTGTGTTGCTGGTGAGTATCGCACTATCAGAGGCTCGTTCATGCACATCTACCAATCTGATATATGCCATCATGTGCCAGCAACGCCCCTCTGCCAAGTCCTTTGGCCAAACTGGACAGTCTCTATGTAAAAGAATAAATGGACACAAATCAGACGTCAAGAATTATAACATTCAAAAACCAGTCAGAGAACACTTCAATCTCTTTGGTCACTCGATTACAGATCTAAAAGTGGCAATTCTTCAACAAAAAACTTCAAAAACAGACTCCAACGAAACTGCTGAATTGGAATTAATTTGCAAACTGGATACAATTAACATAGGCTTGAATAAAGACTGGGAGTGGATGGGTCATTACACAAAGTAAAACTATTTCCCCATGTTTATTCCTCCCCCACCCCCCGCTGTTCCTCAGATGTTCTTGTCAACTGCTGGAAATGGCCGACCTTGATTATCACTACAAAAGGCTTTCCCTCCTCCCCATGCCCCGCTCTCCTGCTGGTAATAGCTCACCTTACCTGATCACTCTCATTAGTGTGTATGGTAACACCCATTGTTTCATGTTCTCTGTGTATATAAATTTCCCCACTGTATTTTCCACTGAATGCATCCGATGAAATGAGCTGTAGCTCATGAAAGCTTATGCTCAAATAAATTTTAGTCTCTAAGGTGCCACAAGTCCTCCTTTTCTTTTTGCGGATACAGACTAACACAGCTGCTACTCTGAAACAGTATTTTCTGATAGTCTTAATACAGCCTCCTACTATAGCTATGCCCCATTTCCTTTTTTCATTTTGAACATGTTAGTCTGAAATATTTACGGAAATATAACACATCCTAGAAACATTAGGCTTTAATTTCAAATGAAATGAAAACTTTAACTGTAAAAAATAAAAATGGAGGTGATAACATCACAGTTCTTTCTGCTTAATAGGAGAAAAATTATAAAAGTATTTTTATGGCATTGGTTGTATGTCAGCTGAATGTTCTGTTGACTTCACAACAGTTCTTTTTAAGAAGGTGGTGTATGAATAAAGTAAGTTTGGGAATTCACTAGTTGGTGGTTTCTTGTTCTAACTGTAGTAAACATGAAAGCTCCTGTTCAATACTGCAGTTGTATGAAGAGAGTTTAGGGATTATCAACCATCAGTAATGAACGTACCTAAACCAACATGCCTAAAATCAAAGGGAGCGATAGGAAAGAAGCAATTGAATGGGCCAAAGTCACAAATAGTTTTTTTGAAAGTAAACATTGTTGAGTTAAGTAATATGGTAAAGTTGTTATGGTAAGATTGCAGAAAAAGTTTCTTTAGATTCTTCAAAGTCAGATATGCCATTGAATGGAACTTTGTCTGTTGAAATGGAAGAGCAGAACACAGTTTGACTGTGCACGTGAAATATATCCATTGCCATTTTCAACAGAACGTAGCCACCATGGTAACTTAGATCCCTGTCCTGGGTTTCTACTAGTTCTTACATTATTCATGTAGGAGTAATGAGTTTTTTCATCAACAACCCAAAAGGCAGTGTTCAACTGGTGATTATTCCATAAAGGCAACAGAAGACGATACCTGAACTTGATAAATTGTATCCTTCCTTTATGCTAACCTCACCTTCATTGTATCACAAAATGGGCAATTTAAAGAAATTAAAGTTAATTAAATATAGAAAAGTTTTTCAAACATAATTTGTGAAATTTTATTGCTGATGGGGGGACTTCCCTAGGGTGCAGTAGTCTGTACATTGAATAAACCAAGAACCCTCCCTTATGTCTCAATAAATGCCAAGTCAGCTCTGGAGCTAATTAATCAAAACAAATTTACAATTAAGCTTATGAAGTAGGACTATTTATATAGCCTGGCAGGGAAAAAGTGCTGAAAGAAGGACAAACCTTGAGAGGAAAGTCTGAGGCTCCCAGTATTGGCCCATAAAGTACAATTACATGATAATTGCAGAGGTCATGCTGCACCCACCAAATGTACCCTCATTATTCATGTAGCTGATTTTACTAATATTGGTAAATTCAAACACTTGCTTTTTGAGTAACTAGAATTTGTTGAACACTTTTATGAAAATTCATAGCTAAGGCGCAGTGGCAGTTGTGGGAATAAGTTAATACCCATGTGTCATAGCTGAACAAATATTTTAACTTATAAATAAGGCTCAGTATATTTTAAGGGCTAAGTAAATTCTGATCATGTTGAATGTTTACTTTTATGTTTTACTATTTGTTTCTATTTTTGTATTTTAGGCTCAGGATCTCTTTAGAGCTCATAGATTCCAAGGCCAGGAAGGGACCATTGTGTCTAGTCTGATTCGTATTGGTTAAACTTTAAATAAACCAAATGAAAGTATAGGTGGATCAGTCTCATCCAATCAGTTTAGGCTAGATGTCGTCATTTTACTCTAATTTAGTCTTCTGCTTCAGTAAAATAACTTGGTCATTGAATGGCCAGACTAACACACTCTCCAGATACAAAACGGAGAACCTGTTTTGCTTTCTGAACCTGACAGAAAATGAAAAAAAAAATGCAATTAGAGTTGTATGTTAGCAATAATACAGTTTGCACCTCAGTTTTCCTCAAAACAATCCAATTCTGGTTTCATAATTTATCCACTTGGGGGATCAGAATTATTGCCTCAATGTCCTTACCTTTCTGTATTCTAAATAAATGTATGACAAAGTGCCAGGCTTGATTTTAAATCTCTCGGATTTGCTTAGTCTAATTTGTGATTTATTATATTCTGTTTTACAACAAACAACTAGGGGGCCTGATCCTGCAAACACTTAAGCATATTCTTAATATTACATACATAAATAGTTCTATTGATGGTATTACCTTTGCACAGGTGAAGAGGGTTAAGCTTGTGGAGAAATTTGTGGGATTTGGCCACAGGCCAGCTCCTAAATCATATATAGGCATTTTGGAGAAAAAAAAAAAAGCACAAACTCCTAAGACTGTCATTCCAACATATCTGTATAATATTTGTGGAGTATTTTTCGAAGTAATAGAATCAAGTGAATGTACAATTTGTCTATTATAAATATTCATATGCAGAATTTGAATAAATTATGCCTTTCCAAAACATGTTGTTCCAAAAGTTAGAAAACAAGAAAATGCAAAGATACAGCCCCTCTACCTACACCTTACCAACAATGTTAACATTATAAAACCAAAAGGAGTACTTGTGGCACCTTAGAGACTAACAAATTTGAGAATAAGCTTTCGTGCATCCGATGAAGTGATCTGTAGCTCACGAAAGCTTATGCTCAAATAAATCTGTTAGTCTCTAAAGTGCCACAAGTAGTCCTTTTCTTTTTGCGAATTACAGACTAACACAGCTGCTACTCTGAAACCTGTCATTATAAAACCAAAACACAAACCTTAGAAAAATCAAGCAAAGCAGTGCTAAGGTGACAGGTCTCACACAACCTTATCTCTGAGCCCTATGGTCCCTTCCCTGAGGTGTCCTTAGGAAGATCACAGCATCTTATGTCTCCCTTAGCATTTTTTGTCCATTTGTGTGGTCTCTGCCAATAAGCAGCAAATACTTCTCAGATTGTTGATGTACAGAGCACTTTGAGGATCAATTGGACTATGAATAATTGTCTTGGTCTGGGGTTGTGTGCAGGGACAGGAAAGTACTGTGACCTTCCCAATTTCTGTTTGTATTCCTATGGATTAAGAGTTATATGATTGCGTTGTGTGGGAAGTGTCACCTTAAGTCTGCATTTTCTTGCAGCTTTTCTAGGTTGTTTGGGTTCTGGGACTCAAACTCTGACATTCTGGAAGAGCACAGGGACCTGTTTTGTCCCTGCAATTGTAACTCTATGTCAACAGGCATTTTAGCAAGTGAATTTACACGCTTCCTCTTCCTCCCTCTGCCCCTCCAGAAAGTTGGGGTAGTGAGGGAGGGCATGACTGCTGGGGATAGTGCTTCCCTAGTTCTCCTCATCTTTCAGCACCTCCTCATGCCCACCCGGTTGAGTGACCAATAGGAGAAAGGAAGCTAGTGGTGGAGGAGCTGCAAGGAGATCAGTTACAAGCTGGGCACAACACTGGGAGGAAGAGGAGCTGGGCCGTGCCCACTTCACCTCAGAGTCGAGCTGGGGGTGGGTCATCTGTACTCCCCTTTCCCCAGTAGTGGCAGAGAAGAGGAGCCCTGGAATCCCTTCGCACTGGGACCTCTGAAGCTGCATCCCTCAGGGGTTTCCTGATAGAGGGAAAGGGCTGAATGGCTTCCCCCTTCCCTGTTCCTGGGGGAAATGGAAGTCCTGAGTCTCTTCTCCATCTATCACAATTAGAGTAGGTCTGTTTCTGCTGGTAACCATAAACTTCAGGAGGGCATGTGAGGAGGCTATGCCTGGAGGGAGGAATTTGAGGGACGGGGAATTGGAAGTGAAATGCATGACTGAAGGGGGAGGGAAAGGGGGCAGTTAACCAGACCTCTGTGGATTTTAGAGAGGTTGCAGAATCAGCTTTGAACAGCACCCATGCTGAGGAGAGCTTGCAAAGACGATGGCTCTTTAAGTGCCACCATTTCATCAAAAGACAGAGCCTAATAACTATTGCTAAACTAAAAATGTTACACCAAGCACAGCACTGGCCCCTAGACCTGCAGAGTCCATCCTATGTCTTCCTGGTGCCCTCCAGGACCTCTAAAGAGTGCTCCTCACTTAAAGCAGGGGGCGATTCCCAATGTAGAATCTCTGTACAGCTTTGGAAGGCTCCTTGTACCAAACCCAGCCAAAATGCTCAGTCCCCTGAAGAGCCAAAATAGCCTTCTGGTTTGGAAACTGTGGCATTGAGATTGTGAATTGACTAAAGCTAAGCCAGGAACTGAACTGAGAAGTCCTGAGTCCCTGTCCAGTGTGTTAAACACAAGACCATCTTTCCTACCTCTCATGGGGTTGTGGAGTGGTGTTTTCCATACAGACCCCAGAGGGCGATTTCCACCACCTCTAAAAATTCTGGCTCAGGTGACTTCCTAACATCAAAAAGGAAGTCTGGAGTAGACCTCTGAATAGAATCCTCTGTCCCCTGCTCACTCTGTTGTCTCAGCCACAGGGACATGGGCCATATTTAATTTCTTGAACATCCTGAATCCTTTAATACACAGAATCACATCCTTTGAGTATTGCTGCAGGGTACTTCAGCTCTGGCACATTCAGTCATAATTTTTTAAACTGTCTTTCATATCAGAGTCCTGGTTTCTAATCCCAGCGGCTTTACAAGTGACTCTGCAACTTCCATTTGCAAAGCAAGCTAAATGTAAGTTGCCTCCCACTACAGTAGGCATATGAAACAGTGGTTAACAGAGCTCATACATATCCCATAGCAACCCAGTGAAACTTTACAGAACTAAAAAGAAAATCTAATACATTTTAGATTGTTATATTTTGGTGCTGGTTCTTAGTCCTGGACTCTAGATCTCAACAGGGAAAGTCCAGTGAAATGTTTTGTGGGTAATGCCTGTAAATCCCTCCCCTGATCTCTATGCAAAAAAAGCACTAGAAGAAAGTTAAAACGTTAAATAAGTCAGTTTATCTTAGGAACGCTTTGATCAAATGCCTCCAAACTTGCGCCACAAACTCTACCCCAGGCCTAGAACTAGTATAGCAGTTTTTCGTCTGATTATATATGGGGATTTTAGAGCAGTTTGAAAATTCAGCATCCCGTTGAAACTCCCCCACGTAACATGGTGCATCTAGAGTGAGCACTGTGTGCATTAAAATGTGTGCTAAAAGTTCTAACAGCAATTTCTGCTCTTCAATAATTTTTGTTGTGACTATACAATATACATAAAGTCACAATAATCAACAAAATAAAGCAGTAAATGAATAACATTTATAGATAAAATGCAGTGTCACAGCAAGGAGTGATTTTGTAATGACAACTGACGTAATGGTTGAGGGAACCATAAGATCTTGGAGATGTCAAATGAATAGGTTTAACAGACTTCATTAATCTGGTAGAGCCTAATCTGCCTTTTTAGTGTAAATGGGGTGTGTGTGTGAAAATCATTGTTGTATGTGGACAATGTTTCCGTGCTGCTATGAATAAAAATTGCCTTGCTGTTCCCTGGCTTTTTTTAGGTTATGATATGGGCAAGTGGGTGAGCAGTAAATTTTTGCTGTAAGATTTATCTGCTAGTTTGAATAAACTAACTTCCATGCTTTTTGTATTCCAGGCCAATTATAGAACATTCATTAAATGAGTCTTCTTCCTCATAGCCTGTCCAGCAAATTGGAGATCATCTTACGTTGGATATTGGGGGATTCTAAAGAAGTCCATAATTACTTTTCAGTTGGAATTCTCTTCAGGTCTGGGAATATATTGTTTTGTGGACATTGACACAGATCTCTTTGTCAGCTGTATGTTGTAAATTTATGTAACCATTTGTGGTCACACGAGTCATTTCTGGTTTTGTATCAATAAAGAGTAAATAAGGTAAATCAGAGCCTTAAATTCTTCACTTTTATGGTGCATTTAAGAATGTATTTTCTGGCACTTTATGGGGTTTCTTCAGAAAAATCTAGATGTTTGTATGACAACAGGCAGTGTCTCACTTGTAACATTCATTAAAATATGAGCTACACCAGTGAAACTTTTCAGGGGTTTCATCGAAAGTGCTTCTCACTGCTCTGACTGCTCCAATTGAAGCCAAAGGGAGTTTGATCGTTGACTTCAGTGGGAGTGGAATTAGGCCACTGCCAAGCACTTTTGCAAATCCTGCCTGTAAATGTTGTGATTTTGTTTTGCTGAATTGCTATTGAAATCTAGGTGGTCTTACGTGTCTTACAAGCAGCCCAGAGTCCCACACCCAAAGGTGAGCTTCATAGGATTCTTCTCATTGCTGAGCTGGGTTACAAATTTAGTTAGAGCCTGCTGCATAATCCTGTGCACTTGCTACTCTCATCTTGAGATATCTGACGGGTCACTTGCATCCCCTTCAGCACCCTTTGTTTTCAAGACGTTCTCTGTTAGCTGGAGACAGTGATCTCTGAGCATTACCCACTATGGCAGGTCTCAGACACTTATCAGAGTGAAATAGAATGAAAGCACCTCCCATCCCCTCAGGAAAATATGATCCATTAGTTTTTCATTTACCAGAAGCATCCGTTTTTAATATTTTTCCTCTCCTTTTATCTCCCAGGAATATCAATCTGCATAGATCTATTATTAATACCACAGCAAGAAGCTCAGCTTCTCAGAAATCTTTACTATAGGTCATAAAAGTAGGTCTCCCCAGAGCCATTTAAAATCTGAATTGGATTCAGGTAAGCTCTGAATACTGCTGTGTTTTTGAAACAAAACATCTTTACAGTTCTTAGTTTATAAGAAGACGGTGGTCTTGGCTGAGGCAGTGTTGGCTAGGGATTAGAGCTGGGAGTTTGGACCAGCACTGACAAACTAGGGTTATGTACGCTGCAGTCAGGAATGTGATTGCAGCTTGTGTGGATATACCTGAGTTAGCTTTTATTGAGTGAGCTCAAGTACCGTGGCAGCAGGAGCTTCAGTGCATGCTAGCTACCCAAGTAATTACATAGGGTTCTGGGTGGGCTTGTACAGCCTGTTCTGAAGCCCATACTGTCACAGCTTCACTGCTTTGGTACTCGCTCTAGCTTAATCAGTGTTAGCGTTGGTATGTCTGTGTGAGCTACAGTCACACCCCAGGATTGCAGTGTAGATGTACCGTAGTGTGGGTAGAGAGAGAGAGAGAAACCTTAAAGCTTTTGGAATGGAGGGAAAAGAGAGGAAAGTTACCCTGAACAGGGTGACCTCTGACACACACACTATATAAAACTGATGTAGAGAAGCGTGTGGGAATCTGGCCTTTGGCAAGGTTTTCTAAACTAATTTAGTACCCAGATCACCCCCATTCACACTGCACAGGAAAATCTCTGTTGGCATCCTGCCAGCTAGACTCTTTCAAGGCATAATTCTGGCTAAGGCCATTCCAGTGCTGTTAGAATCTGATCTCACTCCCACTGAAGTAATTGCCAAAACCCATTGACTTCAGTGGTGAAGAATCATGACTAATTGAGGATGTGCTTTATTTCTTAAAGCCTAGCTTTGTGAGATGGATCTCTCACACAGGCGGAGAATTGGCTCTTTGCTTAAAATAAAGTATATACCTTATAAAAAAAAAAAATGGAGAAAGAGCTGGGGTGACTTCCTCGTGTGAAAATATACAGCACCTATGAGCTGAAGTAATTTTAATAGACCTATTACAAGTACTGTGTTCTGATGAATTAGCTGAATTTTGGGTTGTTTATCCAACACACAGAATCAAGAATTCCGATGTTTTTTGATCAAAATAGAATTTAAAAATAAGAAATTATGGAAAGTAAAATAAGGATAGGTGATATTGTTTTCAAATCTGACTAAATCAAATCACAATAAATCAGTCTGTTCACTAAGGGTTTAACTTACTCCCATCGGGTAGCATTTTCCAAAGCGTTTAATTCCCAGTTCCAAAATTAGCCTAAGTTTCATTGTATGCAATGTTGTTGTAGCTCTATTAATCCCAGGATATTAGAGAGACAAGGTGGGTGAGGTCATATCTTTTATTGGCTCAGCTTCTGTTGGTGAGAGAGACAAACTTTCACGCTTACACAGAGCTCTTTTTCAGGTCTGGGAAACCAATAAAAGATATGACCTCACCAACTTGTCTCCCTAAATCACATTGCAATTCACCGCAACAGTTCAGTTAGTACATTCAAGTTACTCCACTGGATCTAGCCAAGCTCAAGGGAGAGCAGAGTCAGTAGCCACACTGCAAAACAACAGTGGAGCTACACAGTGATTGGATTAGCAGCTGGTGAGTAACATCCACACTGCATTACTAGCTCAAGCTTCAGCAGCATTGGAGTGCCATCCAATCCCAGATGAATCCCCTTGCTAGCTTGAGCTTAAAGCACCACTTAACTTGAGCTAGAGACTTGTGTGTGTGAATGGGAGTCAGGTTAAGGGCAAAATTTGAATTATAGCTCCGGCTGACACTGCAGTAAAGACAACCCCTTAGGTTCCAAAGTGCCTAAATCATATCTGAAAATGGAATGTCATGCAGGCATGTTTGAAAATTTTGTCCATTATCTAGTGTCTAACTATCAAGGCATGGTCAAAGCAGGGGGGAATATACTCCAGGGAACAATCCTGCGCTGTAGGGGGATGGACTATCAGATCTCATATGCAGGTTTCTTCTCTCTACTATGAGCTGAAAAATCTGAACATGCATTTCCTATGCTGATTAGATCCAGTCATAAATCTCACAGTAGGACTGCAGTCCAATAAAATTGATCTTGTGATCCAGTATCATGCATATTGATCTCCTGTACTTGTCACATTTTTTTCAGACATCCATCTCAGATGTGGATCAGCTGCCTTAACAGAATATATAGCCTTATAACCTTGGTATGACTCTTGCCCTGTCTAGCATCTTTCTGCATTTGGTTTCATTTTCCCCTCCCTCCCTTTTAGATACTATTAAGAAATTAACCTTTGCAAAGACGTATGTTCTCACAACTCTAATGCTGTAATGCAGTGCATTTTATGATCATCCTACATTAGTGCTGTGTGTGCTTTGTTACTGGAAGGTGATATTCTTGTCATAATACAGTGGACATAAAAGCAGATCCAACTTTCCTAAACAGTTTATTAAAACAATAATAACTAACTAAAATAGCACTCATCACTCAGCAAAATCAAGGCACTTACCATGTTCTGCTAACATGGAACTTAACTGCTTAATTTGTCCCTTTCAAATTGCACGATAGCCCCTTTGTGTAGTGGTTTCTAATTAGAGAGCAGAGTTAATCAGGTTTTCTAAAAGCTACCTGGGATCTAGATGCATAGATTCTTCTTTGAGTGATTGCACATGTCCATTCCACTGTAGTTGTGTGTGCTCCAGTGCCAGTTGGAGAGTTTTTCCCTCAGCAGTACCTGTCGTGGTGGCACAAGCACCCTCTGCTGCCTTGTACATCACGTGCAGGCATAAAGGGTCAAGCTGCTCCTGACCCCCTTTAGTTCCTTTCTGTCTCCTGGGATGGTTGTTGGAGCTCCCATTCTTGCCTCTGCAATTCTCTTCTAGTGCTGTAAAAGAATCTGTGTAGTTCGAGTAGTTTAGTTAGTATAGCTTAGATTTAAAAAAAATTGTACGTCTCTGGCACCTAATTTGAGTATCAGTCTTGGTACCAGAGATATGCCGTGCTTCCAGGCTTCAAGCCCTGCCACTCTTGCGTTAAGGCAATGCCTATTAGTAACCCTCATCCCAGCTGCCTTTAGTGCTTGTGGAAGGCTCAGGTAAATGACAGATGCAGCTTCTGTAAGGGCTTTAAGTCCCATTCAAAGGAGGACAGGGCAGCCAAGTTTACATATCTGCATCTGGAATCAGCACTCCAGCATCCATCAAAACTGTCCACCTTGGCCCAGGTCCTGAGTGATGCAGCATCAGTTAGCAGAGCTTCTCTGGCCTTGTTGTACCAAGAGGCAGATCAGTGTCATTGGTGCCAAAGAGGCAGCACCACAAGTCATGCTCGAAACCAGGTGCTCAAAGAGACTGAGTTCAAATAAGGATTAAAAATTGTGTGCTCAAAAAGGAGGCACCCCTTGGGAGTGCAGGGGAGTTAATTGACTCCAGAGCCCAGTACAGGCCTGTTTAGATGACTTCTGAAGTGCCATTGTCAGTATTGCCTCAGACTCTGGTATCACAGGACTATAACACTTTCCTGGTTCCATGTAATCCTGAGGCCTTTAAGGCTGCGAGCGAGAGCATGACTATCAGTACCACCTTCACCAACAGTTCTGGGGTCTTGCCTGGCACTGGCGCCCAAGGTACTGGCACTAGCAGATTCACATCCTCAGCACCTGGGACCAGCGGACAGCCGTTAGCCTACCAATTAAGATGGTACCATCTAAGAGAGAGCCACAAATGATCTTGCCAGCACCCCCTTCTGATTCCTAGCCTGCCTCTCCGGTACCGATGAGTACAGCTCGTCAGAGTCAGAAGTGAGCTCCTATGTGTCTCAGCCTCGCTACTCCCACCAACCGGCATACAGTACCTCCCCGCCTTGGTTTCAGCCTCAGCTCCAGCATGGGGCATACTGAAAACACTATTGGGCTGCACATACAGTTGGAGATCGAGGCTGTATCAGAGGCCATTTAGGAACCCGTGGGTGTTTCCCCCGCAATAAAGAGTTTCCTTGCATCTGGTAGAAGTGGGATATGCCCTTCAAATTCTACCCCTCCTCCCATCCCCTTCCCCATCCTCCTTCAGGGACCCCTCTCATGAAACTCTTGTTGCGAGAAATACAATTGCTGCTGTTTGTGGGATCTATTAATCAGGTCCCTCTATTGCTCAGTGGAAAGGGTTTTTATTTCTGTTGCTTCCTGATCCCGAAAGCAAAGGGGGTCTCAGGCCTATTTTAGATGTAAGAGAGTTAAAGAAGTTCCTAAAGAAATCAAAATTCTGGATGGTCACCCCAGCTTCTATTATTCCTTTCCTGGAGCTGGGGGACTGGTCTGCTGCTCTTAAATTAAAGGACCCAGGAAATTTCTACGATTTGCTATTAGTGGGTTCCCACTATCAGTTCACAATGCTGCCCTCATGTATTCACAAAGTGTATGGCGGTGCCAGAAGCATTCCTTCAGCGGTCAGAAGTCCACGTCTTTCCTTATCTGAATGACTGGCTAATAAAGAGGCCAATCCAGGTCACAGGTGTTGTCCGGTTTAGACATAATCTGTTCCGCATTGGATGGGTTTGGCCGTGGATTAACACAGGAGTCAGTCCCTGTCTTCTCTACAGAAAATAGAATTTACTGGAGTGGTCATGTGATTTCACGACAGCCAAAGCCTTACTACCACAGGCAGGTTTCAAACTATGCAAATCATCATTCTAGACTTAAAAGCTTATCCACGGCACCACAGTAGAAACTGCATCAGGCTGCTGGGGCCTGTGGCAGTGCGCACTCTGCAGTATGCCAGCTATGTTTCAGACTGCTGCAGGGCTGGCTGAGGTGTATGCTCCAAGGAAGCACCACATAGACTAATAGTTCATATTCTATTCAATGTTTATCATCCCTAGATTGGTGGACAGATCCGGGAATGTCTGCAAGGGAGTTCCCTTCCACAATCTCTTACCTTAGCTGTGGCTGCCCTGGAGGGCTCACTTGGGTCTCCTACAGAAGCAAGGTCTCTGTTCTCCCCAAGATCTCAATCTGCCTATATATGTCAGGGAATTGCGAGCTATCTGATCAGCTTGCGTGGCATTCCTTCCCCACATCAAGAGAAGGAACTTGTGAGTTCTGATTGACAATACAACAGTATTGTTTTATGCCAAACAAGGCAGTGCCTGGTCTTGATTGCTTTGCTGGGAACTGCTTTGGAACTGCTGCATTGCCACCTTTATACTTCAGGAAGCGGCTTACCTTTCAAGGGCCCAGATAAACTGGCAGATCATCTGAGTAGTTGTTTATCAAGCACCACTAGTGATTTCCTGTGCCCAGACATAAGATCTGTTTTTTCCAACTCTGGGGAGCTCCCTGAGTGGACCTGTTTGCAACAGAAGGTCAACAGAAATGTCACCAGCTTTTCTCCTGACAGCCACAGCCTGGGTTCATTGATGATGCTTTTCTACTGCCCTGGTAGAGGAATTCCTGTAGGCTTTTCTGCCCCAACTCCCATCCCCCCGATCCCTCTTCTGCCCAAGTTCTGTGCAAGGTCAAGCAGGACAAAGCTCATCTTATACTGATTGCCCCAGCATGGCCCTGTCTGCACTGTTTTCAGAGCTCTTAGAACTTTCAGCTAGTCCTCCACTGCCACTTCCACTTCATGCAAACTTGATTTCACAAATCGTGGCCACCTCCTACAATCCCAGTCTTCAGACCCTTCACCTGACAGCCTAGAAGTTTCATGATTAACATGGGAAGAGAAATACTGCTCTAGAGAAGTTCAGGAGGTGCTGCTAAATAGTAGAAAACCATCAACTAGGAGTACTTACCTGGCTAAATGGAAGAGGTTCTGTGTCTGGTCAAGACTGAAAGAGGCTTTCTTGGTCCTCACTTCAATTCAGCACACGCTGGACTATCTTCGGTCCCTAAACCATCAAGGATTGGTTATCAGCTCAATCAGAGTGCACCCAGCAGGTGTCTTGGCCTTCCACCCACCTGTTGATAACCCTTTCTGTTTTCCAATGTAAGATTTTTAAAGGGCCTGGACAATTTCCACAGGTGCAGAATCCTATTCCCCCATGAAGCCTGATGACACTGGTGGGTCCCCCCCCGCTACCTCTGAGCCTCTAGTGACCTGCTGTCTGGTGCACCTTTCTGTGAAGATGGCATTTTTGGTGGCCAGTATGTTGGCCAGGAGAGTGGGGGAATTGAAGTCATTAGTATCAATCCTCCATACACCGTTTTCTACACAGACCAAGTTTACCTTCGTCATCACCCAAAGTTTCTTACCAAGGTGATTTCCAGTTTTCATATTAGCCAAACGATCTTCTTGCTGACTTTCTTCCAAAAGCCTCATGGTCATAAAGGTGAGGAGGAGCTGCATACGCAAGATGTTAGAAGAACTTTAGCTTCATTTAGATCATATTATATCTTTCAGGTCTTTACTCAATTGTTCATTGCATTTGCAGACAGAATAAACAGCTGTTCTGTATCCACTCAACGGAGTTTGGCTTGGATATCCAGTTGTATTCAGCTATGTTACCAATTGGCTAATGTGAAGTCTCTGGATAGAGCATTGGATCATTTGACTAGGTCCCAAGCAGCCTCTGTGTCCTGTATGGGTCATGCTCCCATATTAAATGTTTGCAAAGTGGCAACCTGGTCATCATGTCATACATTTACTTTCTCTACTCCATCTCCTAATAATCTAGAGACAATGCTAAATTTGGACTAATGGACTTCTAGTCCCTGTTCAAAAGATTCCGAGCCCCCCACCTCTCTCCAGCTGGGACTGTTTGTGAGTCACTTATAGTGGAAAGGATATGTGCAATCAACTTGAAACTATTATTAACCTTTCCGTAACTGGTGTTTCTTTGAGGTGTGTTGTGCATGCCCATTCCACGATCCACCTTCCTTCCCCTGTCCATCGGGTCTTTCTGGTTGGAAGGAACAGAGAGGGGTCAGGAGCAGCTCTACCCTTTATGCCTGTGGACGGTGTGCGAGGCAGCAGAGGGTGCTTGTGATGCCCTGATGGGTACCCCGAAGGGAAAAACTCTCCGACAACTGTGCACTGGAGCGCGCGCACACACCTACAGTGGAATGGACATGTACAACACAACTCAAAGAACAGTAGTTATGGAAAGGTTAGTAACCATTTCTTTTTTAAAAGCTTATGATTAGCTAGTAGAGGGGTTTTCAACCTTTGGTTGTCCCACTATGGCATTTATTATGGGACCACACTCCAACTTAGCAGTATGGGAAGGGCAGAGTGGTTGCCTCTTTTGACTCCTGTTTAGTCTCAACCCCAGTGGAAAACAGTTGATCTAATCTCACTTCCTGCATAATGTAGGCTATGGATTTTCACTCAGTGATTCTTGTGTGGAGCTCATAACTTGTGGTTGAACTAGAGCAATATTTTTGAGACACACATCTGGTTTTGATTTAAAGACTCCAAATGATGGAAGAACCTGTCCCATCCCTTGGTAATCTGTTCCTGTGTTTAATAGCCTCACTGATAAAAGTATTCCTCTTAATTCCATTTTGTGGAGAAGTGAGTGCCGTGTTCCCTTTGTTTTATTCTGAAGCAATTAATCATGAAATATTTTAATGCTGTATGTTATGATATATTTTTTAAATATCATATGTAATTGCTTTTCTTTTCCTTGGTGGATGCTGTGAGATCTGTCTGTCTGTTTGCCAGCCACACCAGCACCACACTCAGCCTCCCACTTTTGTTTAATGCCCATCAAACGTCTACGGATTTAATGAGCTGGAGGAGGTTCAGTGGAATTTTCCCCCAGCATTGCATGTTTATTAATGAGCTTTGTTGTTCATTGCAATGTGATATTGTTAGTCCTGTTGCAGTGCAGAAAGCAATTAAGTTTTTCTTTTTTTCGACTGAAAAGGAACTACCAGTTGAGCAGTGACATAGACACAGCCCAGCGCCCTTTTCTTGGTAGCTGCCTAGAGATCTCAGAACTGGTGCAGAATATGCACTTAATTGCAGATAGAATGAGGGGTTGCACTTACCACTCTTCTCTGATTCAAAGAGCCAAGCAGCAGGAAGGCCTGCCTTCTGTCTACCCTTGTCACAACTGTGCTAGCGTTAAGTAACTGCAAACACCAATATCTAACTTTTTTCTAAATACAATAGACAAGGGTTTTCTGCATTTCTGTACATTTTAGGGGAGATTTTCCAAAGAGCATAAGGCTCTTTCACTGGTATTTATGGGCCTAAATCCCTTAAACATGGAAAATCAATGGGACGTGCATTTCTAAATCCCTTAGGCACTTTTGAAAATCTCTTCCAAGGATAGCAACTCAAAGCAGATTCTCTATTACTTGGGTCAGATCAATGCATTGAACTAAAACAGAAGGTATGGCTGCTTCATTTAGGAAGCAGGGAGCCCGTCTTGGCCCTTCCTCCAGTATATGGTTCCAGAGTTGTTCAAGTGATCACAATCCTGTTGCTTCGTGGTTTCTTGTCACCGTTGAAAGGTCAGAAACCACTAGACAGAATGGGGATTGAGACGTGGCAAGGAGCCCAAAGGAATGCTTTTCACAGGGCTCAAAAGGGCAGGAGGCTGAACTGGTTTCAAATTCAGAGTGAGGGAAAATCTTCCACTTGTTAAAAGCACTGCATATTTCTTGAGGAGTAATATTACACAGAAAACAAGACTATGGGCCTGATTCTGATTCACACAAATGCCCTTTTATACTGGCACAGTAGAGTAAAAGGCCTTAGTTTAAACAAGAATCTGACCAACGCTTTATCCTGCTCTGTACAACATGTGCACACAGGAGACTTAATTATAGTACAGGGTTATAATGGCATTGGCCATCCCTAGGGGAGCCATCAGAACATGTTTGTTGGAGGAGCTGCACTTCTCTGAGGCACACTGCGGTATGATAGAGATAAACACTTCACTGCTTTTAGCACACTAGCAAGACTTCGGGACTGCTCAGTTGTCTGATAGAGAAGGAAGAGATTTATTACTTGAGATCACATTACCCATGCACCTTGCAGTTCAGGATTGGCCCTTACAGTATGTTTTCCCAGTGCTGTTGTCTAATCTGGTTTAAATCAGATCTGCCCACTCCTGTAGGCCACTATATCGTTTGCATTGAATTGAAGTACACTGGAGTGCTATGGTCTGATTGCTTTCTCTTGGGACTCAGCTCTCGCAAAAACAGATTCGTGTTTCATGGGTAATAAGCAGTTGTAACAAAATAATTATTGGCATCATATGAAAGATATTCCGTCACTAACTATTCTGAATTGGATTTTGTACACTGTCTGTGTGAGAGAGACCTAGCTAGAACGCACAGGACACCAGGACCACAGGCTTGGTAATGTGAGGAATTGAGAGGATGGGGGAAGGTTTTTTATGCGTAAGCAGAGTGATAAGACTAGGTGGACACAATTACAGTTTGATGGCTGTCTCCTTTGGTATTGTGTCAGGCTTTCCCTTATCCTCCATTCTGACTCCAGGGCTCCACTTGCCTGTGGTATTGGTAATGAGGCATGTGCTGGACTACACACACCTCTGTATTTGAGGGGCACTCTCCCCTCTAGTCTTCCTCTTTAATTACGTAACAATCTGCAGCTGACAGTGGGACGGAAGAGCTATGCCAAAACCAGCAGGCAGGGAGTATGGGACAGACTTCGCCTTATACTCAAGAGCTGAGAGCATCACCGTCTGACAGCTAACATCCTTACGGGGGCCCAGATAGTCTGGCTCTGGTTTGACAACATGACCAGGGAGACCGCTTATAATATTGTCTGAGGAGCATTGCATTTATACTGTCTTGGAGGAGAGTTGCCCTGCTCAGAGTAGTGATCTCAGATTCTGGTATCTTTCCTTCTTGCTATCTTTCTTGCTTGCCCTGTATGAGAGAAACAAACATACCATAACTTAGTGCCTAAGATCTGCAGGGGGAAGTATGGCAAGCGCTTAGTAACAGGTCAGGAGCTCCCGTGGTTGACTATTGCCAACATAAGACATGAAATAAGGCTCCTTTAGCCTCTTCTCAGCAATTTAACATTTATTCCAGTAGAAGCAGGTCTTGGACCAATACAGAGCCTAAGGAAATCAAGTTGTGAGAGACAGCCAGCCTGGTATTTATAATGCAGACTCAGGGTTGTTAATTGCAGGTTTGAGAGACTCCCCCACACTTCACCACCCCCAAAAGAGGACGGAGAACAAACACAGGTAAGACCAGAGAGCATAAGCTCACACAGGGCTCCTGGATCCCTCAGCTGGGCTTTGAGCAGACCATTGTTCCAACACTTTCCTCACCAAGGAGGGCAAAGAGGAGCAATAGAGCCACTGTCCAGCAGTCTCTCTCTAGGAAAAAGGAAGAGAGCAGGGCTGCTGTTCCCAGCTGTCTGCCCTTGGCTGGCTTAAAAGTGAGGAGCTGATTTCCATGAGGAACTCGAGAGCCCTGGTGTGAGGGCAGTTACCTGCAGCCTCGAGCGCTCTGTAAGCTGACTTGCGTTCTAGCCGCTGGAACCTCTGCCTGTCCCACCAGCAATGAGGAAGACACCAGGCGGGGACATTCACTGCCAGATTGCTGCATTCAGGAGTTCATGGCAAGTGTAGTTTAGGTTAGTAGCTAGTTCGTTATCCCAGAAAATGAGCTCTTGGAAGTAGGATTCTGCTTGCTAAGGCCTTTGGTGAAGAGCCTGGGGCCTGCGGCCATTGACTTGATTTGGTGATCAGTCTGAGTCTTTACAAGGTCCTCTAGGGATTCCCATTTGTGAGGCACCCCTGGCATTAAGCTCATGAAAGCCCTCTTCAAAGCCATATTCATTGGGGTGGAACAAGCATCTCCTCACCCTGTTGAATGTTTGGTGCTGCAGGATATGGAAGTTCCACACCCCTGCCCCAGTGCCTCAGTGCTTTCTCCACTGCTGCAGACAGCACCTGATAGCCGTGCTGTGTCTGGTCCATCTCAGGCAGACTTTACTTTTGTGCCCGGTCTTGTCTGGTAAATATTTCTGTTACTGTCACAGCAGCTGCGTTTCTGGTTATGGCACCATCCCAAGGCCAGAGATTTTCACAGGGAATGCCTAAAATTGCTAGCTGTGCATGCATGTAGCACAAACTCTGGTGTCCTGCTTTGAGGCCTCAGGGTCACTGGGAAGGCTGGGCAGAATTGTGAGAGGTACCAGGAAACGGATCATCTTACTTGCTGGGAAATGTGGGTGGAGATTGATTGGCCTTATTGGTTATTCCTTTTGCTGCTGTTCCCTCCCCTCAATAAAATTCAAAATGCTTTATTGCTGCTCTAGGAACTTTCTCATTTTCCTTTTAAATCGGCTTCTCTCACCAGAGAGGATGGTTTGTGCCAAACATTCCTCCATATTTTCCTTTCCATTCCTTACCTTCTATGGCCTGAAAATCTCCAGGCTCAGGACCGAGGAAAGGGGCAGAAACTAAAAAGTAAATAGAGAGTTTGGGGGCCAGGTTTTCAAAACAGCTCTGCTCCCATTTGGGCAACTAACAGATTTTGGAAAGTGCCCTGCACCTGCCAGCTCCAGTTGCGAACACAACCAGCTGGCAGGGAATATGTTTGAAAACAAGGGGAGCTGCTGAATGCTTCAGAAAATCTGGCTACAAATATTCCTAATGGATCCTAACAGCATCCCTGTGAAATAGATACGCAAGTACTGAAATCCCCATGGTGCAGAGGGGGGAAGGTAAGTGATTTGACCAAGATCACAGCAAATAAGTCAGATCCAACACTTGATGCCAGGTCACCTGGCACCCAGACCTAAGCCTAACCCCCTAGATCTCAGTGTCTGCCAGGCAAGTCCGTTAACCTGACGTGTAATTAATTAGTAGCCGTGCATTATGTTGGTAACTATTATTCTTCAGCTCTTCACAGGCTTGTATTGACAGGTCCCTGTTCCCAGGGCTAAATCAACAAAACACAGACAATGGGGGGAAAAGAGATGCAACATAACAAAGTAACAGTCAGGAAATAGCTTGCTGGTTCTACAATGTGTATTGCCATTTTGTGATGCTTTGCATTGCTTTTTTTTTTTTCTCGGTGTTCATGCAAACTATGTACCTTCGGCCATTTCCTTCTTCAGGTCTGAGTCCACCCCGTGAGATGTTTCTACGGATGGCGTAGGGTATGACATCCTTCCTTGCAGCTCTTTCTGTGGCCTGGGGAAGGGCCTTGTGCTTGAGTTGCACAGAACAAGGCCAGAATCTGCAGAGCACATGTCCTGCCTTTCACCATTTGGGGTTATAAATGATGATTACTTTGCTACCCACCTTAGGGGTGGTAAGGTAAGCAAGGCAAAAACCTCAGCATGGCTAGAGACAACGTGCTTTAACTCTGGTACACCAGGATTTACAGGAGCCAATAAAACCAAACTTTGTTCTAGATCAGCTGGCAACACACAAACTAAAGTGCAGACAATTTTAAGAAATCTGCACTACCCAGTGACCACCACTGATTCTTTCTTAGAGAGGCCCCGTGTAATCCCCGCTATATCTTCTGACAACCTGTCAGAGACTGACTGACAGTTCTGCTGGATAGGGTCTTTACTTGAACCAAATCCATGAGAGAGAGAGAGAGCTTTTCTATCCAAAACGCCATGCTTGGTCTGCTCATTTGATTTTTACCTGACATCTCTCAAACCCCTTGTAAGCCTTGGACTGACTTCTTCAGGTTGACTTCGTTGTTCTCATGTTGGGGGGGGTCACTTCTTTAGTTCCTGTTAAGGTGCTGTTTTGTTCTCCCTTATTTGCAGTAGTTAATCAATTGGGCCTGATTCTTTTCTCACCTCCACCAGTACAAACAGGAGTAATTGCATTGAAGTCAGTGGTGCTATACTATGTAAAACTGACCTGACACGAGCATCAGCCCCTAAATGCAGTGTTTTTAAAATATATTTATATCCCATCTGTTTGCTAATTCTAAATACTAGGTGAGTGTTGATACCAGATAGACACTAACATCTTTATTTTGGTGTCCTCTCGGGGCTTGTCAACGCAGCAATTAGTGCCCAGAAAACCGGGGGGAATCTACAGTGCACTGGGTTGCCGCACCCTGACTAGCTGTGTTGACCCTGCTCCCGGGTGCTAAAAGTTCTGTAGTGCTTTTTGACATACTGCTGATTGAAACCGGAGTGCATCGAAGTACGCTGCAGAACTTTTAATGCACAGTAGCAGGGTCCACGTGTCAAGTTGTAGCACGGCAGACATGAGTGTGCTGTAGACTCACACCACCGTGCGAGTGGCCAAGCTGCGGGGACCCAAGCAGTGAAGGCCTTAACATTTAGAGCAGGCAGCTACAGTGGCTATGAAGTCAGCAATACAAATATAATCAAACCGAGGGGGTCACCTGACAGGGAAAGTTTCTCTCCTCTGTGGAGAGCAGTTAGCAAAAAAAAAAAAAAAAAATATGCATATGGGAACAAAGGGATATGTGGATAGAGAAGAGCATTTTATTGAAAGGCGGCTCTGACTGTCAGCTGCAAACTCCTTCCCAGACTAGATTGCAGTTTTGTTTTTTGGAAGAACGTGTTGGCTTTTTATATTGTTCGCACCCCTCATCAGTGTGTCTGAATGTCAAGGGTACAGACAAAGCGATGGGGCTGTTTCTTCCCTTACCATGAAGGGCAAAAATCTCCTCTTAGCAATAAGTGGCAAGTCCCCACCCTGCCTACAAGCGTGGCTTGTCCATTGACAGTAGTGGATAAACTCACATTTCTAATACAGAATATGGGACCCATATTCCTTGTGTGCGTACACTCATGCATATACTGTATATATAGAAGTATATTTTCCACTCCGCTAAATCACCACTAGAGGTCAGTAAAATGTAAGGGAACTAACGAGGTCTTTCTGCAGAAAAGTCCTTTCTTTCCTCCTAGACCTGTTGCTTACATGTTCAATTTCCACCTTGGTAGTGAAAGAGTTTTTTTATTCCTTTGGAAATGGCTCACACTTCAATGAAGTGGAATTCAATTGCCAATGCTCCCATTCAGGTTTTCCTAGGGCAAAAAGTTCAGATGAACTAAAGACTCTCTTCCCCAGTTGCTTAGGGGGTGATGCATGGTTCCTTCCCAAATTCCCTTTGTTTGTAATAACTAGATATAAGTGCCATCTTAGAATAATCTCCATATGTTCAGGAGAATGTTATAAGCTTAATGTAAGCAGAGCAGTGGTTGTTTGGATGTAACTTTTTCTGGCTTTACACTCTGTTCACAGTTGTGCATCTCGATATGCACAATGGTCCAGCGTTATGAAGAAAGGGGGGGTTGATTTCAGGGTGTGAGGACAATCCACAGGTGGTTCTTTGTCAGCCTGATTTTAGTCTTTTGGCAAAATGGTGTGGGAATTTAGGGCTTAGGAAAGAAACGTGATAATGCCGCCTTCAGCTTGGTGCTGGGCAAGCTTCCCTGGGGATGACTCATCCTGCATCATTGCTGCTGTGTCGGTTCCCAGCTGCATCCTGCAACAGCCAAACTGTCTGGATTTCTTCAGCTGAAAATGGTTTGGGTGGTGAAAAGGTGGAATTGGGTGTGTAAATCTTGATTGTGGTTCAATATAATAGCTAGTACTTAATGGCCCTTTATAGATCTCAGCGGGCAGACATTACCACCCCCACTCACAGAGGCCTATCCGGAAAGTAAGGATGGTCTGGCCCTTGGGAAACCAAGGTTCAATTCCCTGCTGTGCCACAGGCTTTTTGTGGGGGGCCTGGGCAAGCCACTTAGTCTCTCTGTGCCTCAGTTCCCTATCTGTACATTGGGGTAATAGCACTGCCCTCCCTCACCGGGATGTTATGAAGAGAAATGAAGTGCTCAGTTACTATGGTGATAGGGGCCATGTAGGTACCATAGCTAGAAGAGGAAACTGAGGCACAGAAAGGTTCTAAACAACTGGGAATTCGTGTCACCAATCAGCAAGGGACACGTTATGATTGATAGGAAGGTTTTGAAAGTTGAAAGGTGTTTTGTAGCTTGTCAGACCCATTCCTTAGTGCCTCCGCGCAAGAGAAACACAGAACATTATTTGAATCGTTAGTTCCTACCCCCCAAGCCTCTCTGGCGAGATGAACAGCTGTGCGAATGTGTAAACTCTCCCATTGTTTTACTTGAGCTGCTTCCAAGTTTTGGCCACCCAACTAACATAGCAGGAGACTGACCTTAACAAGAGCGTGGAAAGTCCCCTATCTCCCTCGAATACACGGCAACGGTTAGGTTACACGTGACTCACAGAAATGTGCGGGGCTGACTATTTAAGTCATTCTCAGGAGTGCCACCTGGAAATGATATCATCACTTCAGCAACCGGCATGACATGATGCTCTGAATCTTTAAGGCAAGAACATGTAAATTGCTGGACTGAACATTCACCAGCTGGGGGTGGGGCAAATGGCTCCCTGGAAACCTTTCCTTAGCTGTCACTAACTGCAGTGAAAGTTGAATGTTTTATAGTAATTAGAAGAAAATAAAGATCACATTTACACCAGTATAAATTTGGAGTATACTGACAGCAGAATCTGGCTCTGTATATATGAAACCATAACTGCTCTCGAGCACTTATATAACACTATCAATAGCTGATATGTATATAATATAATAATGTTACATTTATTGAGTCCTTTAAGTGCAGGTGCAGGTATCTGATGATTGAGACTGAAGAAAATAGAGAGGAAGGAGAGGGAATCTTGAGTGTTTTTAGAAATAATGAATCTTTAATCTTAATGTAGAAAATGAAATAAAAGGAAAATAATGCAAAAAGTAAATAAAATATTTGTTTTGTTTGATATAATACCTGAGTACCCCTTTGCGTAGGCGGAGGATTGATATTGTAATTTTGTATTTTCCGTTTCTTTTAACGTAGGTTGTTCTATTTAATTCTCTCTCTCTCTCTCTCATAAAGTGCAAATTCCTCTAGTTCTGAGACTCACCTTATTCTTTCCTATTTTTATTATTGTTTGTATTCCAGCTGCATGTAGAGGCCCCAGCTAAGATCAGGATGTCATGGGGCAAGGTACTGTACAAACAAGGTGATAAATATTCCGTCCCTGAAGTGCTTTCAGTCTAAATGGGTAGGGGCAGTAAAGTATTGTTGTCTTTTTGTTGTGTTTATACAGTGCCTGGCACAATAGGGCACTATTACAAAATAAATATATAACCCTCATTGTGCAGATGGGGATGTGAGGAACGGGGAGGTTAAGGGACTTGCCCAAGGTGTCTCAGACAGCCTGAGGCAGAGGAGGGGCTGACGTGTAAGATCTCCTGAGTCTTAGCCTAGTGCCTTAACAACAAGAGCATCATTCTTCTGATATTGGTCGCTGTATCGGAAATATTAAATTGGGATGGTGAGTTAGACAGAGGGGAAGGGAGTGGCCCATTTTCAGTGTTTGAGACAAGTTGAGTTACAGATGTTTCCCCCAAGACAGCTTTTTAAGAGTATATAATGTACATTCCAGTTGTTCCTAGTGCCGACTACCTGCATCCACGATCTCACTAGACTAGGAATGGAAACCAGGCCTGGGTTCTACTCCCAGCTCTGCCAGGGACCTGCTGTGTCACCTAGAAGACCATCTCTGACAAGGTTGTCAGAAATTCAGCCAGCATTCCTATTAAACTGAAGCATTCAAGCTAACTCTAACAATCTAATACAGTGGCTATATGAAAACTTTTGATTTAAATTGAATGGTTTTCATAACTACTAGAATGGTTTGTTTTTTTTCTGCTGTGTGTTTCTAACCATCAGAGGAGTGAAGTTTTGGAATAGCCTTCCAAGGGAAGCAGTGGGGGCAAAAGATCTATCTGGTTTTAAGATTCTACTCGATAAGTTTATGGAGGAGATGGGATATGGGGTATGATGGGATAATGGGATTTTGGTAAGTAATTGATCTTTAAATATTCAGGGTAAATAGGACTAATCCCCTGAGATGGGATATTAGATGGATGGGATCCGAGTTACCCAGGAAAGAATTTTCTGTAGTATCTGGCTGGTGAATCTTGCCCATATGTTCAGGGTTTAGCTGATTGCCATATATGGGGTCGGGAAGGAATTTTCCTCCAGGGCAGATTGGAGAGGCCCTGGAGGTTTTTCGCCTTCCTCTGTAGCATGGGGCATGGGTGACTTGAGGGAGGCTTCTCTGCTCCTTGAAGTCTTTAAACCATGATTTGAGGACTTCAATAGCTCAGACATAGGTGAGGTTTTTCGTAGGAGTGGGTGGGTGAGATTCTGTGGCCTGCGCTGTGCAGGAGGTCGGACTAGATGATCAGAATGGTCCCTTCTGACCTTAGTATCTATGAATCTATAAAGTTACATTCTTATGGGATGGCTCATCTGTGTTTAAATACCAGTTAGTCTGGACATTTTTAATATCTTGGATTTAGAAAATGTTCAGGTTGGAAATGTATTGATCTTATCAGGGTTCCCTTCTGTTGTATGCGTAAGGGACTCCTGTATGACAGCTGGGTGACCTTGGACCTGTCGATTAATCTCTCTTTACCCATTTGTGAAATGCAGATGATAGCTAATTATGAGGCATAATTGACACAGATAAAGTGTTGAGATCCTCAGAGGACATGCTGAAGAAGTGCAAATAACATTTTAAATAGCTGTCAGTAAGTCTACAAGCCGTCCACTGGTAAGGAACAGGAGACCATGAGTCCACCTCTGGTCTATGGTAGAGTAAAACATCTATTATGCTGCCTGTCAGTATGCTTATCTGCCCGCTAAGGAACCCCTCCCACCACAAACCTCAAGCTACTGAGTACCCGAGAAGTAATGTCCAATTAGTACAGAGTTGGCATTACCCCAAGTCCTAACATCCTATTCATCTTAATTTGGAAAACGGGGGAGGGAAGGGAAAGTATAGAACATGGTGCATACCACATGTGAACACTCAATCTTAGCTGGGAGATTGAGAGTGTTGCATCATACTCCCTAACTCCTGTTTTACTAACTAGGTGACCAAGTGCATCCGTGTTCATTTCAAGCCACTGTGACCAGGGGCAAAATACGAGCTTGAATGCATGTTGTGTTTTATGCTGAGCATTTTATGCTGTACTTAATATCACAAGTCAGCAGGATACTGCAAACGATCAGCAATGTTTGATCTCATCCCTTGATTTTGTTAACTCTTTCTTTTTATATTAGTTTACATTTTGGTGGTCCTGTAAGAAATTATTGCAGAATCTAAGAACACTATAATATTAAAGAGCCAATATCAGGTCTGCATATTTTCACCTAATTAGTGGCTTTCTCTTGATTAAATTATGCATTTTTAATACAAAAGTCCTTCTTGTCCCTGCAGTGTCTCTCTCGGTACAACTAGGACATTTTAGTTTCCCCCTTTGCTGTTGATGGCATGTTCCTTGTGGTACAATAACACTTCCCCATTTTTAGCATGCCGTTTGCCTTCACTGGCCTGAAATAAAGGAAGGTCGTTGCGAACCTTGCGTACTTTTCGAAGTTGGCTTCCTATCCTTTTCATAGACCCTCTTCACCCTAGAGCTGTTTGAAAAAATGGGTTTAATCAAAAATGAAAATGTCTCACAGGAAAAACGTCATTTTTTATTCCATTTTTCTTTGGAAATTTTAAAACAAAAGGAGAATTTTTGAATTGATTTGCATTTTGAAAACTGACACAGAAGAAATTTTCATTTAATTTCACTTTGAGATTCTTCATGTCAGGTTTTTCACAGGGAAAACTGACAATTTTTTGACCAGCTGTACTTAATTCCAGACTGGATTTCAAGTTCCCAGTCCTGATGCAAAGAACATAAGAACATCAGAATGGCCATACTGGGTCAGACCAAAGGTTCATCAAGCCCAGTATCCTGTTCTCTGACAATGGCCAATGGCAGGTGCCCCAAATGAACGGACAGGTTATCAAGTGATCAATGCCCAGTCACCCAATCCCAGCTTCTGGTAAACAGAGGCTAGGGACACCATTCCTGCCCATCCTGGCTAATAGCTATTGATGGACCTATCCTCCATGAATCTATCTAGCTCCCTTTTGAATCCCATTATAGTATTGGCCTTCACATCATCCTCTGGCAAGGAGTTCCAGAGGTTAACAGTGTGTTATGTGAAAATATACTCTCTTGTTTGTTTTAAACCTGCTACCTATTAATTTCATTTGGTGGCCCCTTGTTCTTTTATTATGAGAAGGAGTAAATAACACTTCCTTGTTCACTTTCTCTATACCACTCATGATTTTATAGACCTCTATCATATCCCCCTTAGCTGCCTCTTTTCCAAGCTAAAAAGTCCCAGTCTCATTAATCTCTCCTCATACAGAAGCCGTTCTATACCCCTAATAATTTTTGTTGCCCTTTTCTGAACCTTTTCCAATTCCAGTATGTTTTTTTGAGATGGGGCAACCACATCTGCACACAATATTCAAGGTGTGGGACTAGGAAGGCATCAGTGCTAGTTTCTAGTACAGAATGGGTTGCAGGTGAAGTGTACTGTCAAAATGACTTGAGGTGAAATCCTAGCCCCATTGATTTCAAAGGAGCCAGGATTTCATCCTTGGTGGTTTAATTTTCCCAGGGTCCCTGTTTGAGAAGCCCGTAGGCTTGTAACTTGCATGAGTTTTGTGTGAGGTTCATTATGTAGTTTGGCTTTTCTGTAATCCACTATTAGCATGTTAAATGGCAGAAAGAGACATTTTCATCTCATTCACTGCCCCTATCTTTCTCCTGAAAGAGTCACGTTAGACACTGGAAAGATGGGGAAGTAGGCCACATGCTGAATGGCTAAAATCCATGGAGTAGAGCTCTCTAGTTATGCTATCTTTAGACATATATTTCATTAGGATGTGTGCACTGCCTCTACCTGTCAGCTCATAGGCACGCATACAATAAAAACATCATCTCCAAAAGATCTGAGACTTATTGGTATTATAGTAAGGTGCAGAGGCCACACCTGAGATCAGGGCCCAGTTGTGCTAGGTACGGTACATATGCCTAGTAGGAGACAATTCCCATCCTCATTTGTCTACACTAGAGATTTTTAACTTGAGTTAGTTGATTGCTAATACATTGGTACAAGCTCTCCAGACACTCCAGAAATGTTTGTTCCAGGGCACACACTTGTGTGGTTTACCATAGAGCTCGTGCTGAGATCTAGGCAGGTTCAATGACTTCGCCAGTGTCTTCTTGGGTATCTGTGGCAGAGTCAGGAATAGAACCCAGGTTTCTCCCTGTACCTTAAGCACAAAACCACCATCATGTTGAGATCCTAAGTATCTGCTGCAAGAATGTGAACTCTAAATTGCAGTTTTAGCAATTACACTCTGAGTAGAACCAGTCTGACGCTTTGTGTCCCAGATGTTTGGGGTTTTTTTTAAATGAAAAATGGCTTTTTGACTAAACTGAAATTTTCACATTCTGATTGCAATAGATTTTGACCACCACCACCAAACGACCCCTCCCCCCCCCAAAAAAATCAATTTGGAATTTTTTTCAAAGAAAAATAGTGATGACAATGAAGAAGGAAAAAATTCCAGAGAAATTTTTCATGAAGAAAAAAAATCACTTTCTGACCAGCTCTGAGTACCTAAAACTTTTTGGTTTCAAAAGGATACACTATCCTTCACTTCCTATCCTAAAGTGCTGTGGAGAGATGCTGATCTCTCCTAGAAGCTCCTGCATTCCCCACCCCAGAAGTGGAAGTGTTTGGGTGGTGGGTTGGGTGGTTCCTGAGGTTGCTAAATTCTTTGGGATTCTGGGATGCAAATTGAATTGGCATGGCTATTTCACCATTTAGGGTGGGCTGGCATGCCTTCTACATCCTCTCCTTTCCTCTTGCATGTGTCAGACACCATGACCAATTTCAAACCCTAGTCCGGTTTCTCGGGAGCACACCAGTGAATAATATGGTTTAAAAATTTTTCCAGGTTCATGGACCAAACAGAAGCCCTCAGTTCAAACATCTGTTGCCTAATGTGACAACCTGCCTTTTCTGCCCAGATCTGATTTGAGTGGGTTTTGGCAGCTCTGTGTTCTTGTGCTATTTTGGCTTTGGAGCATGGCTTTTTCTGTTCATGAACTCTATACAGATTCTGCAGAAGTACACAGTCAGTTTTTGTGCCTTTGGCATATAAAGCTCTAATTTGTACCTGTTGTTTAACAACTAGGTAGCTTTTTCCTCCACGTCAATCCCACTGTTAGGCCACTAATGCACATCATTTGGAAGAGGATTAAGGATGTTGGTTCCTTTATCGTTGTCAGATTAGAGCCAGCAGACAACGAAACCAGTCAGGATTGCATTCTGTAACCTTGATTTAAAAAGAAATAAATCAAAATCTGGGCTCTATTCCTGGTCTACTACTGACCTGCTCTGTGCCCTTGAGCAAGTAACTTCCCTTCTCTCTGCCTCTACTTCCCCTCCCACACTTTGTGTGTTTTGTCTATTTAGATTGTCTGGTATTCGGGGCAGAGATGTTCTTACTACATACAGCGCCTAGCACAATGGGGCTCCAACCTCAGTTGGCACCTCTAGGTGCTACCATAATTTGAATAATACAGCTTTAGCATTGTTAGGTATTTTTCTTTTAAAAAAAATAACAATTAAGAAGCGAATCAGCCACCAGCATTTTCTAATCAGAAATGTTTTTAGAAACTACTGCTGGGCACTTACATAGCCCCTCTGTTGGAAAATCTCAGAGCAGTTTATACATGCTGCAAACATCGCGCCTAACTGGTCTGGTAACACAAGCATGAAGGCAGCTAAATATTGGGATAGTCATTCTACAGATGAAGTGCACAGTGGGTAAGACACTTGCCCAAAGTCACAAGAACCAAGGGCAGAGGCAAGAATGGAATGGACAGATCCCGATTCCCAGTCCCCTGACTGAAACACGGGACTGCAACCTCTTCCCAAACCTTCGAACCCAGAACATGTTGTTGGGAACAAGGAAGAGCGAATCTCCTTACCAAACACAGGTGCTAAGTTAAAAGAAAGATCCACTCAAAATCTTAACTTTGTTGCTATCCTCGTGCATCTCTCCTTTGGGTAACCATTGGGCTTGTGGTTACCCTGGAACATCCAAGCACTTCTAATTCTAGATTCCATGATTAATTTCAGCCAGCAAGCACCATCCAAGTTTGTTCTGTGTTGTTTTTGTCAGTAGTTTGAAAATTCACCTGGGTAGCACTTACAATTAATTAGCCAGTGCTAATGGTTTTTAGATCAAGGATAGTTTTGTTTTGTGTTGTCCTAGGTATTATGTGCCCCTAGTTGGCAATGATCTCCTCTGTTTTTCATGTACGAAACAGCAGCCACGGGAGGCATGCAGCTTGGTTATGGAATATGAAATGGAGCAGATGATGATACTCATTTGGAAAATCTACCAGGCTTCAACGTTATTGAAAGGGAGGGGCCTGTTCAGACTAGAAATCATACCTGTTCCTATAGCACCGTAATAAGGATTTAAATTAACTTTTCTTTCACCACTGCTCTTGTTTTGTTTCCTATTGGCATGTTATCACTGGGGCAATGGAAAGCCACTCTTCTGTTTTGAGGACTGCATGCAGTCAGTGAGTGTGTCAGAGCATGTTGAACTGCCAGCATCGTTATTCATACAGCGCACCCTCGCTATAATGAATTCCTGGGGAGCCAAGCCATTTGTTCAGTATAGCAAGGGGTTCGTTATAGTGAGGGAGGCAGAGAGCCCCGGGGCTGTAGCCGGGCCGAAGTACTCCTCTGGCATGATTCGCAGTCCACATAAGGCACTCCTGGCCCTCCTAGGTCTCGCTCTTCATGCCAGGCAGCTGCAGCGTGGTGACATACCAGTAGTGCTCTCCAGATCAAGTTTCCTGGAGCTCCCTGCTCATCATTCTCTTCCTAGCATTTATAAGCTCAGCACTTCCAGCCTGCACTTAGCAGGCCCAACCATCAATATGATCATGTTGGAAAGACCGTGGTTGGAGTCATTGTACACTAGAACAATATGCTTGCTGCTTGTTTTCTGTAGATGCACAAGTGTTCTATTCTGGCTGCTTGTTTCTGTTAAGATTATAAAAGGGTTCAAAAAAGAACTAGATAAATTCAGGGAGGATAGGTCCATCAATGGCTATTAGCCAGGATGGGCAGGGATGGTGGCCCTAGCCTCTGTTTGCAGAAGCTGGGAATGGGTGACAGGGGATGGATCACTTGATGATTACCTGTTCTGTTCATTCCCTCTGGGGCACCTGGCATTGGCCACTGTCAGAAGACTGGATACTGGGATAGATGGGACCTTTGGTCTGACCCAGTATGGCTGCTCTTATGTTTGTTCTTTTCCTGTTCTAGTGCCGATCCAAATGCTGACCTGCTTTTGATAAAAGGTTGGCTTTCTAGTGCCAGTGTGTATTCCTATCATCCTATATCATAGACCAGATTTTCAAAAGTGCTCAGCATGCACAACTGGGGCAAGATTTTCAACAGAGCTTTGGTCCCATTTAAGCGGCTAAATAAAGTGCTCAGCACCTGTTTTGAAAATCCATCACTTTAGAGAAGCTGGATGTTGAGCTGTTTTGAAATTCTGGCTAAAAACTATTAAAATATATTGCAGGTTCTCCTTTGCATTTCCTGAAAAAGAGCAGTTGTATGATCTAGGAGTGGCAGTTTGAAACAAATATAAGGGAATGAGGTGCCCAAAATCCTTGGGCAAATCCCAGCCTAAAGATCCAAACAAAGAGAGCCCTGATTTTGACTCTTGCAGGCCTGCGTAACAAGATGCTGCCTGTCACAGCTGATCAACCAATACAAAAACCCAGTAATTACAATCTTAAGCCATTGCCCTGAAATTCTATTGTCAGTACTTTGAGCCACAGAGGGCCCTTAGGAAGGATGATGCTACCTTGCTCTCTTGTAGAAATGGGTGAAATCCTTTTCATGAAAAAATTTGAAATTTCAAAATTTTGTTTTCATTCTAGGAAGTCGGCTAGTTCGGGAGGTGGGCCACCCACCAGAGGATGGGTTAGCAGGCTGGACACTGTCTCACCTGCCTGGTTTCTGTTAAACGTTTTGACTAAATCAATCATTCCTGCAGAATGTGTCAATTCCATGGAATCAGCATTTTCCGACGGACACCGGTTCCATCAGAAAATCTTTGACCAACTCTACTGTCTTGTCCTGATTTGGGAACGCTCCCACAGCAGACACTCCCTCACAGTTGTTTGCTTCCTATGCCTGTCAGGTAGGGAAATGCTTCTGTGACTCATCCTGTTCTACAGTACTTGGTCTGCATTATATTGCAAAAGAATCACACCCCATGTGGTCATAGTTACGTGATCTTTAATACTGGTGAAACGCACTCCCTCCCTCCAAGAGGCCTTTGATATAAGGCATCTGTATATTCTCCCATTGGTGCTTAACCCCCAGTATCAGCTCCTGGTAGCTCTTCCTCATAACACTCAGAACACTTCATGAAGTGCTTAATGCTGATGGAATGTATTTACAGCCCCCGAAAAAGCATGAAGTGGAGATGAATCAAAACAATTCTAAATGGCTTAGCAAGTGGAGGCCTCGCTCGGAATTATGTATCCATCTTCTCAGCATTTGCTTTACTTATGCACTCAATAAAATGTGTTGGGAAAAATAGATGTGAAACAACAGACACAGGGCCCGATCCTCAGGGGGTGTATGCTGTCAGAGCTGCTGCAGAGATTGCAAAGGAGCTACGTTGAGGCTCTGACCCATATCACTTAATCAGGCTAGGGAAAACTGTACCTGGGTGAATGTATAGAGAGCGATATGTTATATTTTGTATTACAGAGGCATCTCCAGGCTCCCTACCCAAGATCAGGGCCCCAGTGTGCTAGGTGCTGTACATGTATATAACATAAGACAGCTGCTGCCTCAAAGAGACCATACTTCTGAATAGCCAGGGTAGGAGGGGAAACAGAGGCACGAAGAGGTGAAGGCCAAGGCCTCATATGAGATGAGTGGAAGAGCTGGGAACAGAACTCGGGTCTCCAGACTCCTGTACACCACCCACTCGGTCATGGCGCCTCTTGCGTACAAGGTCCAGTGGCACTTGGATTCTAAGCTTGAATTAGACCTCAGTTAAAAGTCCTTGGTTCTCTGGCAAAGAACCAGTTAGTCTGAAGCTTTAACACAGCATGGTGCTGAAGTGGGGCACGCTCCGATTGCTAGCACTTCTTTCCCTCCCCCTCCAAAAAAAATAGCATAAATAAAGCTTTAAATCTTTACAGTAGCTGACATTAAAATACAAATGTGGGTACACTAATCCCACAGTCAGTAATAATTTCACTGATTTTTTGTATTAGAAAGTGGATATATGGGAGCAGCAGTGCATGATAAATCAACATATCTGCCTCCTTACCGGCTTTTATGATAGGCATTAATGGTAGCAACTGTCACAGAGATTATAGCTGCTTTATTTCAACTGACTCTAAAAGACATAGTGTAATACAAGCAGTTTTTTTAAAGGATTATTAACGCCCCTTTTCTGTACTGAACTGATGACACAATTCCTGGTAAGGTTTGAAATTGGGAAAAAAATAAAATGTATCGTTTATTTGTTTTTGTAGCTTTTTTCCCCCTTTGAAACACAATTATTTAAGCTCAGTACCAGTGTGGACACAAGAACAAATGGATATAAACTGGCCATCATGAATTAGACGAAGGTTTCTAATCATCAGAGGAGTGAAGTTCTGGAACAGCCTTCCGGGGAAGCAGTGGGGGCAAAAGACATATCTGGCTTCAAGACTAAGTTTGATAAGTTTATGGAAGGGATGATATGATGGGATAGCCTAATTTTGGCAATTAATTGATATTCAACTATTAGAGGTAGATATGCCCAATGGCCTGTGATGGGATGTTAGATGGGGTGGGATCTGAGTTACTCCAGAGAATTCTTTCCTGGGTGTCTGGCTGGTGAATCTTGCCCATGTGCTCAGGGTTCAGCTGATCGCCATATTTGGGGTCGAGAAGGAATTTTCCTCCAGTGCAGATTGGAAGAGGCCCTGGGGGTTTTTCACCTTCCTCTGTAGCATGGGGCACGGGTCACTTGCTGGAGGATACTCTGCACCTTGAAGTCTTTAAACCACAATTTGAGGACTTCAATAGCTCAGACATAGGTTAGGGGTTTGTTACAGGAGTGGGTGGGTGAGATTCTGTGGCCTGTGTTGTGCAGGAGGTCGGACTAGACGATCATAATGGTCCCTTCTGACCTTAAAGTCTATGATTCTATGATTTATATTCTTCACACCTGCTCACAATCCTAGTCCAGCAAAGCCAATGCTGACCCTCCCACCAGTGTAATGCTCAGTGTCTGGAGACCTGATTCCTTTTTCAATCACAAGTCTCCTTTGGCAATTAGTCTCTTGTTTGTGTTGAACAATGCAAGGTTGAAGGAGGAACGTATGTTTGGAATCTGTTCATGGAATAAGCTCAGCTATCGTGTTGTCCTTCAAATCCCTCCTTAAAACTCTACATGTGCCATGATGCCTACAAAAAACTTGACAACGATTAGTTGCTAGTGTGCTGAGATGGTGGCCGACTATGCTGAGCAACATTGTCTCATTGTTTTCTTGTGTTGTGTTGTCTCTTGTCTTAACTTGCAATTTAAGTATCTTTGGGTCAGAGACCATCTTTTTGTTTGTGTTTGTACAGCGCCTAGCACCAGAGGTCCTGGTCTGTGACTAGGGCTCCTAGTTGCTCCTGCAATGCAAATAATTAATATTAGTGTGCAGGAAATGGAGAGAGCTCTTATTGAGCAGCACATCCAGAGAATTCCTGTGCCACCAAACCCGATATTACAATGGGAGCTGCTGTAATGCACAGAGTAAGGGCTCCGTGTTCAATATGTGAAGGTTTTACAACCCGCTCTGGGGCAGGGAGCATGTGAGAATAAATGTGTGCCAGGTTTTAAAATCTTTTTACAGTTCTGAAATGTTTCTGTTTAATGTTGAGTATATGTTGTTGGAACACTGAGATCACAGGCAAACCAATATTGCTAAATCATGTTCAGTTATATGCTATCATAAATCAGCTTGACATCAACTAAAGATCACACTGTTCTCTGTGGACCAATAATAAGTGAGGCTGAAAGATTGAAATCATGGTAATACTGTTATATGGAGAACGTATGTTTAGATTGTAAACTCCTAGAGGCAGAGACTATCTCTGTAATTACGTGTGTGCAGCATCTATCACAATGGGGCCCTTATCTTTGTGCGTGAGGCCCCTTAGGTGCTACAGCAATACAAATAAATACTACTAATTAATGTTAATGTTAATTAGGCAAAAAGTTTGCTTCTGAGGGTTTATTTGTCCATCTGTGTTTCTCAGTATAGAAAGTGAAAGATACAAACATTTTTAGGATCAGTTTTTCCTAAGAAACCTAAGGGAGTTAGGCACTACCAAGTCTGAATTTCAATTGGACTTGGGTACCTGCCTCCCTTAGGTGCCTTTGAAAACCTTAGCCTGAATTGTTAGAGGGGAGACATGCTCAGTATGTACTGCATGATGCAAAACCTGTTGAGGACATTTTCTGGTTGATTTGCTTCTGGGACCAAGATTATCAAGGGGTGTTTGAAACCAGTGCCATAGAATATCTAGTGTTATAGCAGTTGAGATGCTGGCTCAATGTATGCAGACAATAAAGGTGTAGTGGATAGAAAGACTAAGTGAGAGATGGTACATTGGAAATATATAAAGATTTCTGAGGCCCAAATTCTGTCATTGGAAGCTGGGCAAGCAGATTTTATGGAACAGCCAGTCATGTACATTGGTCCTATTTACAGCATTTATGCAAAATCAGAGCTGGACAAAAAACATTTTTCTCCACAGAAAATTTCCAGGAAAACCCCCTTTTTAACCATTTTCAAACACCCCCCCCCCCCGCAGGTTTTCCACAGGAATTTTCATTTTGAAACAAAACAAAAATATTAATTTCCAATTAAAATTTTGAAAACTAAATGAATGTTTTGTTTTGTCTTAAATGCTGTTTTGTTCTAGTTTTTGGAAACAAACATTTCAGTTTTCCATTTTTGATTTTTGGGGCTTCTCTCTCTTTTCCTCTCCCATTTTTACTCCACCCGCCTTTTTTTCCCCTCTGAAAAATAGTGAAATGGTAAGACTGCATGTGAAAATGTGGGAAAAAATCATTTTCCTTCAAATGGAAAAAGTGGGAAAACGGTACAAAATGGAAAATTAAACCACACAAAATTTTAAGTTCAAACTAAATGAAATTTGGTTTAGACATTTTTTATTTCAAATTTTCTGCTCAGAAATCTGAAAAAGTTAGTCAAAACCAATGGTTTCCCCTAGGAAATTCCAATTTAGATGAAACCACATTTTTGGATGGGAAGTTTTTGCAGCCAAAAACTTTCAACCTGCTATACACACAGTAAACAATATGGACCTTCATGAACAATGCAGTACCCTGATTGGCACTAACTTGTCTCTTTAAATTTTTGGCAAATAACTCTCTTGAATATATGGATCCTTTGAAGGGTATGTTGTTGTTCTAAGCATAGGTATAGTCAGTGACTGACCTGCTGTAATCCATCTAGGGGTCTACATGAAGAGAGTCTTCATGTAAATGATCCGTAAGAGGAAGGACTGGTGCAATATGAACATATTGAACATGATCAATCTCCAGCTGTCCTGACAAATAGAATGAAGCCACAGGCTGACATTGTTATTAAAAATGAGCAAACAGCAGCCATAAGTTAATGCATAAGCAGCTGATGCTCTTGTATAAAACACATAAGCGTCAAGTCAGATAACAGGATGTAATAAAAGCAAGAGGGGAGATATTTCATGCTGTTTTGCCTTCTTGTGGGGGAAAAAAATTGTCACCAGCTGTTCTCCAAGGATATTTGGAATGTTTGCTATGATCACAACATGGTTTTACACACAATTTATTATAGGGGAAAACAGATCGCTGCTGTTTCTTTATACTATGCGAGCTTTGGATGGTCTGATAACGGAATGGTTTTCACCTGGGATGTGCTCTGCTGACAGTGCAAACTACCCCCCCCCCCTCCAATTCTTTTTAGTTGACTGCAGGTCCAGTGACATATTATCACCCACTGCTTTAGTTGAGTTGAATCCCACCCTGGGAAGCATTGTAGGTGAGTGATGGCCTAATAAAATACAGCAACAATGGAAGCAGGCTCTTGGATAATTTGTTTAAACCAATGTTTTGGTTGTATTCCCCCCGTTCCCTTTCCCTGTTCTAGCGCCGTTCTCCAGGACACTAGCTCAGCCACATGATACGGGCTTGATGCAGGCATTGCTAGGTGAATTTCTTCTGACCTCAAAATCTCTGAATGCTCCTGTTCCTCAGGAGCGTGTGTTAAATATATTTCTCTCTGCTCATAGAGCTGGGTTTACACAGCACAGTGTGGACTTGTGTTGACAGGTACGTTTAAAACAATGGAAGGCTACAGTGTGTTTTATTATTATAATTTGTATAACAATGGTACTTCGGGGCCTGAGCCCAAGATTGCAGCTCCGTTGTGCTATGTGCTGAATGTGCACATAGGAATAAAAGACAGTCCCTGCCTTGCAAAGCTTAAAACCTAGCTAGACAAGACAGGCAAAAAGGAAGGGAAAGGAAGTGCTGTTACCCCGGGCAGCAGAAGGGTAACTGACATGTAAGCAGTTAAGGGCTAGCTCCCCAAGCTGTTGTAAATCTGTATAGCTCCGCTGATTTAAGGAACTTGCCCAAGGTTGCACAGGAAGTCTGTAGCAAAGTCAGGAACTTAATTCAGGTCTCCTGAATCTCCTGCCTGTGCCTTTAATTTTGAGACCATCCTTCCTCTTTAAAGGGCTTCAGACTGCAGCAATGCAATATTCTTACCAGTGAAGGCTTCTTACAGCCGGTACATTGGTACTGATTGATAGGGCAGCAGTTGGGGTACCCTGCTGGGGGAGTGTAGCTATTGTATTCTGACAACAAAAAACTAAACATGCACTTTGCTGGGAAACTTCATGTGGCTAGACCCAAACCACTTGAAGAGCCTTCCCTGCTCCCAGAATCCTCTGATAAAATAATGTGTGACCCAAGGGAATAATCAGGCCCAGAATTGCAAACTCCCTGGAGTCCTTATTGCTTTATGGTTAGTCCTTCAGAATGTTCCTTGGTCCATATGGTGCTGCCGACGCTCCTGCCTGACATCATGGATTAAGTACAGCTGGGCACATTAATAAAACGGGAGCGTTGCAAGCATCGCTCACACACGAGGCGCACAGTTGCGAAGAAACCTGACACATCTGCCAGTGCTGTCTAAAGAAACTGTTAGCCAGTTGCTACCTCCTGTGCTCAAGAGCTTGAAGCAATTTCACAGTAATAGTTTCTAGGTTTCTTTCACTCAGGCAGCCCCGGCGCTAGGGAGCAACTTAAATATGTATCACGGAGGTGCATCCTTAAGAGAGCTGTTATGAGAGCAAACTGTGTCTTGGTAATCTACGAAGACTGGTTGCAGCTGACATTGTCTTTCTCTGACCACGTGCTGCGTGGCACGAAAGAAGAATGGAACAGGAATGGGAGCATTTGAATCAACTGCTCCAGGTTGCCCTCACATGCACGTGTCCAGGGAATAAGGCCAAAGGAAGGGATTAGGGAGGAGAGGCTGACATGTTTGATATTATCCCAAGGGGGGAGCGGTGCTGGTGAGCTCCTTGGCGACTCTAGAGTCCAATCCAAATGAGTGCTGCACAGCTTGCAGAAGCAGTGAGCTTTCATGTCCCAAGCTGGCTCTTTCCTACAGACCCAATGACGGCCTTGCATGCACGTGGTTGGTGCCTACCAGAGTCAATGGGAGTCTGCAGGGGTTTCATTGGGAGGGTTTACGAGTCTTCTGGGGATGGCGTACTGGGGAAAAGGCAGAGTAGTCTGGCAGCTGGGAAGCAAAGCAAGTGAGGACTCTTGTCTGGAGCAAGCACTCACTCTTTCTACTTCTCAGCTGCCCCAGGACCAATCTCACCCCTGGCCTATGCTGCTGATGGTTATGCACCCTCTGCTCCTGGTTCTCCATCCAACTCTTAGAAATCTCGGGGGGGAGGGAACCACAAATTAGGGGTCTGAGGAAGGAGGTGGCCAGGGAACAGCAGAGGATTTATCAGCTGGGTGACAGTTGTAGGACGTTCTGGGAAGCGGAAGAAGACTCTTGTTTGGGAAGGGGCTGGAGGAGAACGTTGTCGTCAAGGCACCTGCTGGTAAAGGGTCTGAAAGCAAATTAATCTGTCAGCAGTGTTCAAAGAGTTAAAACCGCTAAGCAAATTCTGGTTTTAACATACCTACCTCTGTATGGCCCATGACCAGACAGCTGTGCTGGGTTCACTGATTACTAGAAGCAGAAAGCACCGGTGCAAGGGTTATGTGACGGCGGTCACAAGCAAGATGCACCAGCTAGATCTCCTCATTTTCCCCTCCCCTGTTTACATGGATTCCCATTAGCTGTATATTTACATTCTCTGTAAATAGAGTGACAGGGAATGGAGAGGAAGCTGAGACAAGATTTGGGGCTGAGAGAAATACCTTGGCACTGTTTTCTTGGTTGTCAAGTTTGACTGATTCAGAACAACCAGTGATCTTTCTCTCTCTATCTTTAATTATGTCTGGTGCCATCGGAAAGGACAGAACTGCAACTTCATTTTAAGCTGTATGGAGAGTGGCTAAATCTCCTGAATTCCTTTCAGCTTCTGAAATGTTCTTCTATCTCAGTACTCTCCCTGGGTTCTTTACCTTGTTTGAGCTAAAAGGAAATAGTACTTTTAATCTCAAAATACCTTTAAAGCCTTGAAATAGAACATTTTAAAGTCAACCTTGTTGAAAGCACACGAAGGAAGCATTAACTGTGGAAAAAAGGTATTTTTGTGCAGAAGCAATAAACGTGGACGTCCGAGAATATAAGGGGAAAGATGTGAGACAACAATCCTGCTTGAAAAAACAAACAGCCAGTCCAAAAATGAGTGGCCAACATTTATGTAGCACAAGAGCTGTCAGAAATTTTCCAATGCAATGTTTTTTCATTGGAAATGTCGATTTGTGAAAACCAAAACATTCCGCGGGAAAATCTTGATTTCAAGAAAATGTTGATGGAAACCAGGCAGGTTTTCAGTGGAGCTCTGCCTGGTTCCCTCCCAGCTCCTTCAAAGGCCCCGTGGGACTGGGGATCCCAAGAGTCCAGGCTCCCAGCTACTTGGCAGACTGACAGGGAGCCAAGAGCCTCAAAGCCATGAGAGCCGGGGCTCCACAGCAGCCTGCCAGGGGGACTACCTCAGCGCTAGGGCTTCCAGAGTCCACAGCTTGGGGAGCCTCAGAAATGTTTCAAAAAAGGTCACAATGAAATTTTGAAATTCTCCGTGTGCAGGAAATTCTGAAATTTCTGTTTTCACTCTAAGAAAAGGAGTACTTGTGGCACCTTAGAGACTAACAAATTTATTAGAGCATAAGCTTTCGTGAGCTACAGCTCACTTCATCGGATGCATTTGGTGGAAAAAACAGAGGAGAGATTTATATACACACACACAGAGAACATGAAACAATGGGTTTATCATACACACTGTAAGGAGAGTGATCACTTAAGATAAGCCATCACCAACAGCAGGGGGGGGAAGGAGGAAAACCTTTCATGGTGACAAGCAGGTAGGCTAATTCCAGCAGTTAACAAGAATATCAGAGGAACAGTGGGGGGTGGGGTGGGAGGGAGAAATACCATGGGGAAATAGTTTTACTTTGTGTAATGACTCATCCATTCCCAGTCTCTATTCAAGCCTAAGTTAATTGTATCCAGTTTGCAAATTAATTCCAATTCAGCAGTCTCTCGTTGGAGTCTGTTTTTGAAGCTTTTTTGTTGAAGTATAGCCACTCTTAGGTCTGTGATCGAGTGACCAGAGAGATTGAAGTGTTCTCCAACTGGTTTTTGAATGTTATAATTCTTGACGTCTGATTTGTGTCCATTCATTCTTTTATGTAGAGACTGTCCAGTTTGGCCAATGTACATGGCAGAGGGGCATTGCTGGCACATGATGGCATATATCACATTGGTAGATGCGCAGGTGAACGAGCCTCTGATAGTGTGGCTGATGTGATTAGGCCCTATGATGGTATCCCCTGAATAGATATGTGGACAGAGTTGGCAACGGGCTTTGTTGCAAGGATAGGTTCCTGGGTTAGTGGTTCTGTTATGTGGTGTGTGGTTGCTGGTGAGTATTTGCTTCAGATTGGGGGGCTGTCTGTAAGCAAGGACTGGTCTGTCTCCCAAGATCTGAGAGAGCGATGGCTCGTCCTTCAGGATAGGTTGTAGATCCTTGATGATGCGTTGGAGGGGTTTTAGTTGGGGGCTGAAGGTGATGGCTAGTGGCGTTCTGTTGTTTTCTTTGTTGGGCCTGTCCTGTAGTAGGTGACTTCTGGGTATTCTTCTGGCTCTGTCAATCTGTTTCTTCACTTCAGCAGGTGGGTACTGTAGTTGTAGGAATGCATGATAGAGATCTTGTAGGTGTTTGTCTCTGTCTGAGGGGTTGGAGCAAATGCGGTTATATCGTAGCGCTTGGCTGTAGACAATGGATCGAGTGGTATGATCTGGATGAAAGCTAGAGGCATGTAGGTAGGAATAGCGGTCAGTAGGTTTCCGATATAGGGTGGTGTTTATGTGACCATCGCTTATTAGCACCGTAGTGTCCAGGAAGTGGATCTCTTGTGTGGACTGGTCCAGGCTGAGGTTGATGGTGGGATGGAAATTGTTGAAATCATGGTGGAATTCCTCAAGAGCTTCTTTTCCATGGGTCCAGATGATGAAGATGTCATCAATGTAGCGCAAGTAGAGTAGGGGCATTAGGGAACGAGAGCTGAGGAAGCGTTGTTCTAAGTCAGCCATAAAAATGTTGGCATACTGTGGGGCCATGCGGGTACCCATCGCAGTGCCGCTGATTTGAAGGTATACATTGTCACCAAATGTGAAATAGTTATGGGTCAGGACAAAGTCACAAAGTTCTGCCACCAGGTTAGCCGTGACAGTATCGGGGATACTGTTCCTGACGGCTTGTAGTCCATCTTTGTGTGGAATGTTGGTGTAGAGGCTTCTACATCCATAGTGGCTAGGATGGTGTTTTTAGGAAGATCACCAATGGACTGTAGTTTCCTCAGGAAATCGGTGGTGTCTCGAAGATAGCTGGGAGTGCTGGTAACGAAGGGCCTGAGGAGGGAGTCTACATAGCCAGACAATCCTGCTGTCAGGGTGCCAATGCCTGAGATGATGGGGCGTCCAGGATTTCCAGGTTTATGGATCTTGGGTAGCAGATAGAATACCCCAGGTCCTGGCTCCAGGGGTGTGTCTGTGCGGATTTGTTCTTGTGCTTTTTCAGGGAGTTTCCCCTCAGACAGAGACAAACACCTACAAGATCTCTATCATGCATTCCTACAACTACAGTACCCACCTGCTGAAGTGAAGAAACAGATTGACAGAGCCAGAAGAGTACCCAGAAGTCACCTACTACAGGACAGGCCCAACAAAGAAAACAACAGAACGCCACTAGCCATCACCTTCAGCCCCCAACTAAAACCCCTCCAACGCATCATCAAGGATCTACAACCTATCCTGAAGGACGAGCCATCGCTCTCTCAGATCTTGGGAGACAGACCAGTCCTTGCTTACAGACAGCCCCCCAATCTGAAGCAAATACTCACCAGCAACCACACACCACACAACAGAACCACTAACCCAGGAACCTATCCTTGCAACAAAGCCCGTTGCCAACTCTGTCCACATATCTATTCAGGGGATACCATCATAGGGCCTAATCACATCAGCCACACTATCAGAGGCTCGTTCACCTGCGCATCTACCAATGTGATATATGCCATCATGTGCCAGCAATGCCCCTCTGCCATGTACATTGGCCAAACTGGACAGTCTCTACGTAAAAGAATGAATGGACACAAATCAGACGTCAAGAATTATAACATTCAAAAACCAGTTGGAGAACACTTCAATCTCTCTGGTCACTCGATCACAGACCTAAGAGTGGCTATACTTCAACAAAAAAGCTTCAAAAACAGACTCCAACGAGAGACTGCTGAATTGGAATTAATTTGCAAACTGGATACAATTAACTTAGGCTTGAATAGAGACTGGGAATGGATGAGTCATTACACAAAGTAAAACTATTTCCCCATGGTATTTCTCCCTCCCACCCCACCCCCCACTGTTCCTCTGATATTCTTGTTAACTGCTGGAATTAGCCTACCTGCTTGTCACCATGAAAGGTTTTCCTCCTTCCCCCCCCTGCTGTTGGTGATGGCTTATCTTAAGTGATCACTCTCCTTACAGTGTGTATGATAAACCCATTGTTTCATGTTCTCTGTGTGTGTGTATATAAATCTCTCCTCTGTTTTTTCCACCAAATGCATCCGATGAAGTGAGCTGTAGCTCACGAAAGCTTATGCTCTAATAAATTTGTTAGTCTCTAAGGTGCCACAAGTACTCCTTTTCTTTTTGCGAATACAGACTAACACGGCTGCTACTCTGAAACCTGTTTTCACTCTGTGTCGAATTGAATATTTTTTTTAAATTTCAGAACTTATCACGGAACAGGCTGTCCAATATCGGGCCAGCTCTTCATTCTAAAGGGTCCCCAAGTACTTTGTAGACTTAGACTTTGTCTGCATTAAAAAAATCCATTGGTCTACACAGTACTTGCCAGTCTGGATCAGACCCAAGATTCACCTACTCTGGTATCCTGTCTCTGACAGTAGCCAGTACGAGCTGTTTATGGGAAGGTGCAAGAAATCCTGCCATAGGGATTTACTATCCAAGGAAGTTTCCTCCTGACCCCCATTAGTTAGAAGTTGGCTCATGCCCTAAAGCATGAGGAACTAGATCCCTTCTGAAGCTGGTGTTTAATTTTTGTAGTATTTATTATTATAACTCTGGATATTCTTGCTAGCCATATAAACGTCTAATCCCTTTTTTTAAATCTTGCTATGCTCTTGGCCTCAATTATATCTTGTGGCAATCAGTCTGACCAGCTAATTGTGCACTGTCAGAACATTTCCTTTTCTCTGTTTTAAATTTTCTACTTTTGATTTCACTGTATGTTCCCCTTGTTCCTGTGTTATGAGCATCAATCGATGCTGCTAACCCAGTTGCTCTAACTCTGATTGAGTGACTTTACAGTGTTAATGCTGCACTGGTGTGAAGTTTTTGGCTTGTCTGTCCATACTAGCCCTGTGAGGCCATGGGTGTAGTGCATTACTTTCTGGGTAGGTATCCCAGAATTCTTGGGGTGTTGTATTCTGGCAGTTTGTCTATGGTGACTAGTGCACCCTAGGAGAGCAGTAGGACTAATTACTTGTGTTATCATGGCAGCAGAATGCATCCATACTGGCACTGCATTGCAATACCTGACACTGGGTAATGTTGATTACTTAGATTTGTCCAGCACCTAGCCCAGCTGGTTCTGGTTCATGGCTGGGTAATATAAGTAAACAATAATAAATGGTGCTTATTACTGCATGGAGACAAGGTAACTGCAAAACACTTGATAGTGGATAGGCAGCTGGTGAGTGGTGACTGCTCCTTATTTTGCTAATTATAATCATCACAATGTTAACTTATTTTCCGCCATCTCTCTGTTGTATTGACCTATCACTGCTTATCCAACACTTTAGACTGTAAGCTCTTTAGTGCAGGGACTGTCTTTTCATTATTAGCTGCTGCAATACAGATTAATAATAATAGTAAATTGCATCACCAACAAAAAAAACATTTCTCCCACAGCTCCAGCTGGTCTAGCAGATGCTCAGATCAGGTCCTACATGGCAAGATGGGCACTCAAAATTGATGAATGCTTTTGAAAATGTGGACTTTAACTTCTCTGCTTTGCTTCATCTCTCTGTAGAATGCAGTGAGCTAAAGCATGACATCGCCTTACGCCAGGGCTGTGTTTGACCCAGGAAGTTCCACTGAATGCAAAGTATCGAGATAGCAGAAGAGTTAGTCCCAGCTGTGTTAAGGCTGCTGTGACAAAGTTCCTGCTCTACCTTGGTGGGTCTTGCGCTTATTGGCGGATTTGCTCACCTTGGAGCTTCACGGCAGCCTTCAGCTTGGCCGTTTTTCTGAACCCACAGTCCAGGTCGACGATTCCTGTGTCTGATCAAGAGTTGGGAGGATTTGGGGGAACCCAGGCCCGCCCTCTACTCCGGGTTCCAGCCCAGGGTCTGTGGAATGCAGCTGTCTAGAGGGCCTCCTGGAACAGCTGTGCGACAACTACAACTCCCTGGGCTACTTCCCCATGGCCTCCTCCCAACACCTTCTTTATGCTCACCATAGGACCTTCCTCCTGGTGTCTGATAATGCTTGTACTCCTCAGTCCTCCAACAGTCCACGTTCTCACTCTCAGCTCCTAGTGCCTCTTGCTCCCAGCTCCTCACACGCGCACCACAAACTGAAGTGAGCTCCTTTTTAAAACCCAGATGCCCTGATTAGCCTGCCTTAATTGATTCTAGCAGCTTCTTGATTGGTTGCAGGTGTTCTAATCAGCCTGTCTTAATGGTCTCCAGAAGGTTCCTGATTGTTCTGGAACCTTCCCTGTTCCCTTACCCAGGGAAAAGGGACCTACTTAGCCTGGGGCTAATATATCTGCCTTCTATTACTCTCCTATAGCCATCTGGCCCGACCCTGTCACACTACCTAAGCATTTCAGTTCTAAGCTGCTGTTTTAGAACTTTCTGGAACTCTCTCTAAAGAGGCTGAACTGAACCTGGCCTCTGGGCAAACTTCCCAAACAAAAACTCAATCACGGCCATTTTTAAGAATGAGGAGAATGGAAAACACCAATTTTCTCCATTATGAAATAACTCTTCTGATGGGGGCTAGAACACTGAAATTTGGCGGGAAACTGCCTTTGAGTCTTCTGGTTAAAATTTCACTTCTGGGGGTGGGGGGCTGAGAACGTTCTCAACAATGCTAGTGGCATTTTTAAGAATCTTCTAGTGCCGTTTTGCTGCCCTTTATTTGTGCACATGTGCCTGGCTAATTTAGGTGTCCAATGGTTGTGCAGCTGCTTCTCTTCATTCTACAGATGTGTCTAAAATTAATATTTGCTAATGAGCAATTACTAAAACTGACCATCCCCAGCTTTTTAATGTCTGTACACAAACACCTGCTGGAGAATGTCAAAGAGCTGTCCAGAGTGTAACTCTCTAGGCAATCTGTGTCAGTCAAACTGGTGATTAACAATGCCACAGTTTGAGAATATATTTCTAGAACTACCCTCATCTCTTTAAAAAACAAGGAAAAAGGACAATCAGCAATAACTGAATGTAGTGTGGCCCCACATGATAAATTTATAGCTCACAGGGCTGAAATTTAGGATGCTCACTATAAACGACAACCATGACTGACTTAAAAGGCTAAAGATGGGATTTCCAAAAGCCTTCAGCATTAGCCTAACTCTGGTCTCACTGGGCACATCTATACTGCACTTGGAAGTGAGCTCCGAGCTCAGGCAAACAGACTAGCATAAATTTGGCTTGAGCTAGAGCACTAAAAATAGTGGTGTGGACATTGCGAGACAGGCAAAAGCTCAGGCTAGTGGCTTGAGCTCAGAGCCACCAACCCTCTGGGTCCAAGGTCTCCTGTGGCCCTCTTGGGTGCATGTGACGGAAGCCACCTGTGAGAGCAGCATTCCTGTTACTCTCAAGTTGGTCTTGTGTTTCCTGCTTCCGCAGGACCCAAGACCACATGTCCCCTCCCTCCAATTTTCTGTGGACTTCTCCTCCCAATCTTGTTTGCACTCTCGAGGGAGGGAGGGAAGGGCAGCATTTCAAATTAGAAAGATGAAGCTTACAAAATTTGGCCCATCTGGGTTTTGAACCTACATTAATAGCAATTCCTGGTTCATGGCACTGGCAGACAAGTGCATTCTCCCACATGTCCTTCAACCAGATGGATGAATGACCAAATGTTCTCGATGGATCGCCTCAGCAGCATGACTGTCACAGCCCTGCCAGCTTTCCGTATATGTATGGATCGGCTGTGGTGGCAGTGGGAGCAATGGCAATCACAATAGGGACCCTGGATATAAAAGCTTTCTGTTTAAAAAGAACTTGGAGCCTAATGGGGCAGCTACTTGAGGGCTATTTAGGAGCCAGGTGATGATCCCACTGCCTAATTCTGAGCGATGCAAACCTTAGACCTAAAGGCCTTTGCTAGAGCTTTCGGTGAAACCTGGTGCTTTGTTTGTACAGCTCCATGTAAACTAGTTTGTGGTTTAGCTTCCTAGGGGCTTGTACCCTTGGGCCAAATGCAGCTGAGCAATGTCCTAAGCACCCGCTAAGCCCATGTACACCAAGGCTGAGTTTGTCCCCCTGAATGTCGGTTTTAAATCTAACCTAAAATCTCCAAGCACATCTCTGGTTTGAAACTTCTGTGTTCCCCCTGCCTTCGCTCTGAACCAATAAGAAATGCCGGACTGAAGTTATTTCAAAGGAAACCAGGAATTGGCTCCAAAAGTCCGTGATCGTTAGTGACTTTCGGAGAGTGCTGAGGGCTGTGAACAGAGCTAGTAATGAAAGCAGGGGAGTTTTGCATGAAGTTAGGTTTCCTGGCAAACGTTTCATACAGCTTCCCCTAGACCTAAACCCTGGGCTTCTCGGATTGACTCACAGTGAAGGGGTGGAGTGGGGTGTAAGCAAGTAGCTCAGGCCAAGATTATAAAAAATAGACATCTAAAATTAAGGCATGTCTGTGTTACCTCTGCAGTGAAGAGCCTTTCAGGGGTGTTGCTCATAACACCCTTTTGTCAACACACACAACCCTCTTCCCTGAGTTTGCGGGAACTTCCACCCTGGAGAGCAGGCACAGCCAGGGTAATAGGCTAGAGCCTGAATTCCACTTTCACTTGGGCTGGTAACCTGTCCACTTTGCAGTGAGGACACAGGGTAAATCCTTCAAATGCTGCCAGTCCTCCAAAGCTTTCCCACAGTTTCCCCCGTGTGCCCAGAAGGACAGACAAGTTCTCCCACCATTCACTGGGAAAGAGTCATAGAGCAGTTTCGCTCCCTGCAGCACAAAGAACCGGGGGCTGTGCCCCCAGACAGCCTAGTGACACGCGCAGGGGAGCGGACCATCTGTAAGGACACAATAACCTGGGTTGAGCTTTGCTGTGTGGCTACTCACACCCACGCTAGGCCATCCCGGTGCTCAGACCTGTGTGCTGATCTCCTCGGCTAAGTCTGCAATAGAGACACACGCTCGGGCTCCTAAAGTCATATTTGGGACCTTCAAATGGATCTTCTGAGTGCTCAGCACTTTTGAAGATCATTAGTGGGATTTTTCAAGCACACCTAAGGGAATTAGGCACCCAACTCCCAGAGCCCCTCACTACCTCAGATGGTTCTAAAAATCCCACCCCAGGCTACTTGTTCATCTGAATGTAGGAGTCCAATGTTGGGCACCTATTTTTAAAAATATGACCCTATCTGTAAAATGAGGATAATACTACACTAGGGTGTTGGGAGGGCAATTTCTGTATGCGATGTGAGATGTGAGCTCTACACTGTAATAAAGATGATGCACCCTCCCTTGTAGACTAAAACTTTGCAAGCAGGGCTGTAATCATGTCCGATTGGTGGGCAGGCCAGCTTGCCTTCAGTCTCTGCCATTGTACCACTGCGGTCTGCTGTCAGGCTGACTGATAGAGATGCCAGGACGGTAATGTCAACAAACGTGTTAAGCCAGACATGCAGCTATTTTTCTGTAGCTGGGGTAGAGTTATAAGCGGAGGGGCTTTGCCACTTAAGTCACGGATTAGGGTGGGAAACAGATTATTCTGCTTGGCACGGCAAACAGTGGTGACACGCAGCTGGGAGAATCAGCTGCTGCATCAGCTTTGTTTCTCTTTCATGCTTTGGTTTCTTGGGGTCACAAACCGCTGTTTCGGTCAGGAGTGAATGTTAAAATCACCACCTTCTCCCAAAGCTTCTCATGGGATGGCTAATGAGCAAATGACAAAAACAATCCAGCCCCTATTATCTCTTCAATAGGAGTGGCTAGAATCCCTCCTAAGCAAGAGCTCTGGTTAGCACAGGAGAGGGGGAATGTCAGAGAGCCAGTTCCAGCTCCAACCCTGAGGCCAGGTAGCCCTAAATTAAACCATGGATGTAGGCTCTGCCCAACAGTGGAGGAATGACTTAGCATTGCAAAGTTGACACATTCCAGCCCCCTGCTCTCCTCCAGTGCACTCCTTGTCAGAGCCGGCACTAGGCATAAGCAGACTAAGTAATTCCTTAGGGCCCCAAGCAGCTCAAGGGGCGGGGGGAAGGGGAGGCGGCTCTATTCGCTTTTTATGATCAGAATGTGCCTATTTTAGCATGGCGGGGCTCCCAGTGGGTGGGAGTCTAGCGGCACAGTCAGAGTGGGACAGTGGGAAAGCCTTGGAGGACTGGCAGCACTTGAAGGATTTACCCTGTGTCCTCACTGCAAAGTGGACAGGTTACTAGTCCAAGTGAAAGTGGAACTCAGGCTCGAGACTATTACCCCGGCTATGCCTGCTCGCCAGCGGGGAAAGTTCCCGCAAACTCAGGGAAGAGGGTTGTGTGTATTGGCAAAAGGGTGTTATGAGCAACATCCATGTAAGGCTCTTCACTGCAGAGGTAACCCAGACATGCCTTAATTTTAGACGTCTATTTTTTATGATCCTGGCCTGAGCAACTTGCCCCCTGTCAGGGTGGGAGTCTAGCGGCACAGGTCTGACACAGCTGCCCCCTGCGGGGAGTCCCCCTGCTCCTGTGGAATTCTCTGCTGAGAATCGGCATCCAGATTACAGCCCCTTTGTGCTGCCTGAGTGGTGCAAAGGGGCCGTATGCACTGGGAATCTGGCCCCATAGCTGTAAACACACCCTGTACTAAACTGGATTTTAAAAGTTCAAGCTGATCATTTCAATTTGTGCACTTGTTTGGAGTCTAACGATGTATGATCTGGTTATAACCTAAAGTCTGTCCTTCTGAATGTCATTGCAAATGATTAGATTACACCCTGATTGGTCTAAATTCTCCTGGCAGTGACTCCACTGAAGCCAATTGTGTTATGCCATGGCTGGATTTGGCCCAGCCTGTTCAGAAATCAGACCTTCACTCTCAAAGTTTTCCATTTCTTCCATTCAAAGGACAGTTAATTAGTGAGAGAGGGATGAGAAAAAGAATATGATGGAATGATTTTTTTAAAAACTTATGGATCCCACTAGGGGTTTGATGGACACAATGTCAGAAAAATAGATCTCTCAGCTCGGGGAGAAATCAGTGAGTGTTATGATTTGTAAGAGTTGCTAGATTACCAATAACAAAAATATATTTTAATGTTTCCTGGAGTCTCAAATATATTTTACAAAGTGATTAACTATAGATGCTGGAATTAGGGGTGCTGGGGTGCTTCTGCCCCCCTGGCTTGTAGTGGTTTCCATTATATACAGCAGAGGTTCTCAAACTGTGATCCGTGGACCACCCGTGGTCTGCAAGCTCCATTCAGGTGGTCCGTGAATAGTTCCCTCTAAGGTGCGAGCCTGGGTGGCCGCACAGGAGAGAATGAAGAGCCACCCACCTAATTAGTGGAGCCGTGCACGCGTGGCTCCACTAATTAGGTGCCTGGACCCTGGAGAAGACGCACATGGAAGTTGAGGTGGTGGCTTTGGAGGGAATAGGTGGGAGGTGGGAGGGGCAGTGGGGTAAGAAGAGGGGTTGGGGGGAATTTGGGATGTGCAGGGTTGCAGTGGCCAGAGAAAGAGGTGACTTTCCTCAGCTCCAAGGCTGTGGCTGCTGGGGAGAGACCCCCCCTCCTTCCCAGCCCCAGCTCGGGGGCTGCCATGGTGGGGGAGAGAGGGCACATCCATCACATTAGAAAGATAAGACTACTGATATTAAAATATGAGTTGGGTGCTTTTATTTGTAAACAAAAAAAGTTGTTTTTTGTTATTTTTTTTAATATAGCACTTTTATCCAACGCGCTTTACAATAGTTAGCTAATGGTACAAACAACATTTGGAAAGATCATGAAGTGGTCCACTGAGACCCTCAGCAATTTTCAAGTGGTCTGCAAAAAAAAAAAGTTTGAGAATCACTGATATACAGGGTTTCCAGTTTGGTTCAATGGCTCTCAGCACCCCCGTGATTAACTATCCTATTTGTACAACTGTGGTTGTTCCTATAGGATTTGTGCTCCTAGTTCCCTTAGAAAATCCCATCCTTCACCCAGAGGGCACGGCACAGGGAGAGACGGGCTTGCATCCAGCAACCGCTCTCTCCTGCATTCTCATCCCCTCAGTCATCACATCCAAATGCAATCAAATCATCATGAGCGAAGTCAAGGGATAGCTTATTACGTCTGCAATGCATTTTTAAAGGGGCTCAGGGCTTACCATTGGGGCTGGATTTTCAAAAGAGTTCAGGTCCCGCTTAGGCACCTAAATAAAGTGGCCAGATTTTTCGAAGGAGTCCACACCCAGGAAGTCCCATGGAGAACAATGGGAGCTACTGGGTGTCGTGAATGTCTCAAAATCTGGCCCTTAGCACCTGGTTCCCCACTGCCTTACGCGGTGTCAGGTGGAAAAATATAGCAATGTTCTTGTTGAAATAGTGAGTGTGTGTTATGGGCCCCTCTTGGTGCTTGATCCGCAAAGAATATGAGTCTGTCCCAGCACCAGCTAGGGAGCTTTAGCTGTGGTTCAGTCCCCAGTGTATCTGCCAAGATGGCAGTCATGACACTAGAATCATGAGGTGTGGTGACATGCTGTAGATAGAAGAACTCCCAGATTTGATCTTTCCATCGGAAGACAGCAAAAGATCAGTTTAAAAACCAGATTTCAACCCTTTGGCTGCCCCATGGATGTATTTACTTGACTGTGAATGTGGACCAATTAGCTAAAGTGAGGATGAGGTGGAGATTAAAGATTATCTAGGCATGGCCCAACAAATTTTGAAAGAGAGCGTAGTTAAGAACTTCGAGGTAAATGGTAATTGCGATAAAATACAGCATGGGTTTACCAAAGGTAGATCATACCTAACCAACCTGATCTCTTACTTTGAGAAGATAACTGATTTTTTAGAAAAAGGAAATGCAGTAATTTAGTCTACTTGGATTTCAATAAATCATCTGATACAGTTCCACATGGGAAATTATTAGTTAAATTGGAGAAGATGGGGATTAATGTGAGAACTGAGAGGTGGATGAGGAACTGGTTAAAAGGGAGACAAAATGATATGAAATTTAATAGTGCAAAATGCAAGGTCATGCACTTAGGAACTAACAACAAGACTTTTTGCTGTAAAATGGGGACTTATCAGTTGAAAGTGATGGGAGGAGAAAGACCTGGTTGTATTGGTTGATCACAGGATGGCTATGAGCTGCCAAAGTGAAGCAGCTGTGAAAAAGGCTGATGCCTCAGGTGAGGTATTTCCAGTAGAGTCAAGGAAGTGTTAGTGCCATTATACAAGCCAACGGTGAGACCTCCTCCAGAATACTGTGTGCAATTCTGGTGTCCCATGTTTGAAAAAGATTAATTCAAACTGGAACGTGCAGAGAAGAGCTATTAAGATGATCAGGGGAATGGAAAACCTGCCTTATAAGAGGAGACTCAAAGAGTTTGGCTTGTTTAGCCTAATCAAAGAAGGCTGAGGGGAGATATGATTGCTCTCTATAAATACATCAGAGGGATAAATACCAAGGAGGGAGAGGAGTTATGTAAGTGAAGTGCCAATGTGGAATCAAGAACAAATGGATATAAACTGGCCATTAGATGAAGGTTTCTAACCATCAGAGGAGTGAAGTTCTGGAGCAGCCTCCCAAGGGGAGCAGTGGGAGCAAAAAACCTAACTGGCTCGAAGACTGAGCTTGATACATTTATGGAGGGGATGGTATGATGCGACTGCCTATGATGGCATGTGGCCCATTGGCAACTGCCAGTGGAAAAAATCCCCAACAGCAGGAGATGATTCTAGAGGGGGAGTGCTCTGAGTTACTACAGAGAATTCTTTCCCAGGTGTCTGGCTGGTGGGTCTGGACAATATGCTCAGGATCCAAATGATCGCCATATTTGGAGTCTGGAAGGAATTTTCCCCCAGGTCAGATTGGCAGAGACCCTGCAGGTTTTTCACCCTCCTCTGCAGCATGGGACACGGGTTATTTGCAGGTTTACACTAGAGCAAATGGTGGATTCTCTGTAACTTGAAATCTTTAAATCATGATTTGAGGACTCCAGTCACTCAGCCAGAGGTGCTGGGTCTATTCCAGGAGTGGGTGGGTGAGCTTCTGTGGCCTGCGATGTACAGGAGGTCAGACTAGATGATCATGCTGGTCCCTTCTGACCTTAAAGTCTATGAGTCTATTAATGATTCCCTATGAGGCAGCTGTGTTGGATAGCGGTCCTCCAGTTCCGAGAAACAAAGGTCCTCAAGGTCACCTGATTGGATCAGATTTTAGCCAAGGACGGAGCAGTGGATAGCGGGATTGCATTGTTTTCCACATGACAGGCTATATAGAGGAGGATGCATCTGCCCAGACTATAGGCCAGGCAATACAGCTGGTGGGAGATGTATTTGCTCTGTCACCTGGGGGAGCGCTCTGATCTCACGGCAATGAGCACTGGTTAAGTATGCAGTTGGATAGAGCCCAGAATTTTGCCACTTAGCAATAGGAGGAACTTGTTTTCATTGTTGGTAACCCTCCCTCCCCCTCCCCTTTTCCTCTATGCTGGAATGCTGGCGGGGAGGTCCCCATCCCTTTTCCCACCAAGCACATCTCTGTCGGGTCTCCCTACGCCTCTTTCCGTCCATCCCCTCGTCTACATGGACTGTAAGGTGGATAAAAAGTTGGCTAGATTGTTGGGCTCAACGGGTAGTGATCAATGGCTCCATGTCTAGTTGGCAGCTGGTATCAAGTGGAGTGCCCCAAGGGTCGGTCCTGGGGCCAGTTTTGTTCAATATCTTCATAAATGATCTGGAGGATGGTGTGGATTGCACCCTCAGCAAGTTTTCAGATGACACTAAACTGGGAGGAGAGGTAGATACACTGGAGAGTAAGGATAGGGTACAGAGGGCCCTAGACAAATTAGAGGATTGAGCCAAAAGAAATCTGATGAGGTTCAACAAGGACAAGTGCAGAGTCCTGCACTTAGAATGGAAGAATCCCATGCACTGCTATAGACTAGGGACCGAATGACTAGGCAGCAGTTCTGCAGAAAAGGACCTAGGGGTTACAGTGGACGAGAAGCTGGATATGAATCAACAGTGTGCCCTTGTTGCCAAGAAGGCCAATGGCATTCTGGGATGTATAAGTAGGGGCATTGCCAGCAGATCGAGGGACATAATCATTCCCCTCTCTTCGACATTGGTGAGGCCTCATCTGGAATACTGTGTCCAGTTTTGGGCCCCACACTACAAGAAGGATGTGGAAAAATTGGAAAAGTCTAGCGGAGGGCAACAAAAATGATTAGGGGACTGGAACACATGACTTATGAGGAGAGGCTGAGGGAACTGGGATTGTTTACTCTGTGGAAGAGAAGAATGAGGGGGGATTTGATAGCTGCTTTCAACCCCCTGAAAAGGGGTTTCCAAAGAGGATGGATCTAGACTGTTCTCAGTGGTAGCAGATGACAGAACAAGTAATAATGGTCTCAAGTTGCAGTGGGGGAGGTTTAGGTTGGATATTAGGAAAAACATTTTCACTAGGAGGGTGGTGAAACATTGGAATGTGTTACCTAGGGAGGTGGTGGAATCTCCTTCCTTAGAAGTTTTTAAGGTCAGGCTTGACAAAGCCCTGGCTGGGATGATTTAGTTGGGGACTGGTCCTGCTTTGAGCAGGGGGTTGGACTAGATGACCTCCTGAGGTCCCTTCCAACCCTGATATTCTGTGATTCTATGAATCTACAGCTCTTGTAGTTCAACCCTGCAGTGTTCACTCAGGCAAAACTCCCACTGAAGGGAAAGTTCTCCCTCTCCCACCTAGGGTTAGTAACATCTCCTCTCCCAGGCAGGTGGCTCTTTGAGCGGGGAGTGTCTATTTCCTCTCTCAGCGCATATGGAGCAGGTTGGGGTTGCTAGTTCCTGTCCTTCCTGGTTGCATACTAGAGGCTGAGCTGCAGAGCAGTTAAGGGACTGAAATTCAGAAGCACCTAGCAGTTCAAATCACCCTCAGCACTAGCTCCTTCAAGATGTCTCAAGTTGGATGCCCCAAAACCAGCCGCCATTTCTGAAAGCTGTTGCCTGAATGACCCCAGAATGGGCCAGATTCTCCCCTGCCCTGCACCCTCATGCCATCATTTACTCCAATCCAAGTAAGGGAGGGAGCAGGTGGAAATGTCTGCACAAAGGACAATGCAAGGAGTGGCTCTCCCCGGTTTAAATGAGGGGCTCACCCATTGTCAAAATAGAGCTGCTGGCCGGGATGCGGTGATTCCTTCATCATGTGATTGTAAATATTAACAATTATCCGTGGAAGAAAAAACACTTTCTGTGCTGCAAGCAGGATGTGCAGGGAAGATGGCAGCGAGGGGCTAACAATGGGTCCAATGTAGCATTGAACAAGGAACTACTCAACTGGTTAACCTGGTTTTAGGCCAGTCTGGATGCTACATTTCCCATTTCAGATTGAGGACTAAATATATCCATTGTTGTCCTAAACTGTAATGCAGACAAAGCCATTTTAGCAATGATAGGCCCAATTCCCTGCTAAATGTGACTCCAATGGTGGTGAATTGCTTTGAGGTCTACTGATGAAAATCACTATACACGAGCTAGATATCATTATTCATTATTATTAAATATACAGAGCAAACCAAAACACTGGCTTGACATGAAGTATTTTTAAACTCTCATTTAATGAGCATCACCTGTCTTTTATCAGGGCCAGCTTCTCAAAAGAGCTTGGCTCCGCTTAACTTGAGTGGTTGGATTTTCAGAAGACTCAGTCCCCAGCAGTCCTCCTTGTCCTTAATAGGAGTGGCTGGGTGCTGAGTTTAATTGAAAACCTGAGCCTTGCTGTTTATTAATTCATTCTTGCAGCAGACGTGACAGGTAAGCGCCTAATAAATGTGCAATTGTATCCTCATTTGAAAAAGAAATCCCTAGTCACTGTCCTCTCCGTTGCATTAATCCATCCCTCCTGCCTGCTCTCGGTCACTTCAAGAAGATGAGACGAGGTTTTCTTTCTTTGCAGGCCCTTTGATAGGATTCTGAAACTGCTGGGCTGTATCCACTTCACTCTTCATGGATCTTTTACTGAAGTGAGAATTGCTCAGTTGTTTCAAGAAAGAGCGAGAAAAATATGTTCCCTGGTAGAGAACTAAACCAGAAACCCTGACAATCAAGATACTGGAGCCAGTTCCTCTTTTCATTCACTGCAAGGACCAGTCTCTCCATCCCACCTCAGTTAATTGTTCTTCATCTCTTAAAGATTCCTCTAACTGGGGCCGATCATTTGAATGACTCAGGGAAGTGATTCATTGCGAATAAGACATGGCAGGATAGTCAGTGCAAAAAGAAGGCTTGAACCTCAAGATAAAACAGGTCTGAGCTAATTACATATTTATATAGAAGGAAAGTAAAAATCTAGTCAACAATGGGAGGGTTCAAGTTAACCCTCCGTATTAAGGTCCCAATCCTGCAGCCTCTATTAGAAAAGCAGTATTCCCATTGAAATTGGTAGTTTTGTTGAAACAAGGACTGCAGGTCTGGGTCATAAATTGTTTTGTATTGTAAGGGAAGAACAAGCTGAAGTTGTATTTCCTGTATCAGGGAAATTTCTTCCCCCCGCCCCCATCTCTTCTCCCATCTGTAAAAGCAGAGGGGCAGGGTTTCTTAGGCACAGAACTTGCTGGCGTGGCAGATTGGGGGATTTCTGACCAAGGAAATGGGTTGCTGCTGTTTGTTTCCACAGCGTTGAGGGAAACAGGACTTTCTGTACAGGTGTTCATGGGGTTTTTTTTTTAAATAAACAAGATTACACCAAGAAATTCCCTGATTCATATAAATAATTTCTCATCCCAGCAGTGGCAACCTGCCACGCCCTGATTATTGGCTAACCGCAAGGGCTAAAGAGACGACAATAGTTGAGGAATAAGCAGCCTTACCTGAGAATTTCCTAACATCATGGATCAATGCAGCTCTTTCCTCTGGGGCTGCAGAAGGTCCATTGGCAGCCCAACCAGGGACGGGGGGAAAGGGACAGCTGAAAGCAGGGGGATCCATGCTGAGGGATCATAGAAAGGAATGTTCCCTAGAAACATGCAGTTTGATTCTCCCTTGCTACATACTACAGGTGTGAACAAATGCTCTAGAAGACAAAAATGGACAGAGAAAAGGATACACGAGAGCCTCAGAGGAACAAATTCATTTAAGAACATACACATGGTGCATCCATCCTTCATGTGACAGAGCTCTAGATTAAGGCAGTCAGAGAGAGTGCGAGCAACACCTCTGCAGATCAAAGCAGGCACTTCTCAAGAGCCAAATGGGATTACAGAAGGGCCTTTTGAAACCTCATTCGAGATGGCATTTAATTTAAGGGGAAATGGCTCACCTCTCTGGTCTGAATTGGAGCTCTTTCTCCCATTGGGGCCAAGACAGCGGATGGTGTCCGATAACACTTAAGAGGTGTGGTTGTAAAAGCCATCTGCTACCATGGATATATGACCCAGCAGTTAAGTAATGGACAGACATACCAACACTGCCTGCTGCTCCCTAAATACATGGGTGAAAAGTGTTGATTCCATTTCTAAACTGCTTTATGGTGCTAAGTGGAAGATGCTGCATTACTGAGAATTAGGAACTGCTTCCTCTACAGAGGCTGCTAACGCATTGCCTTTGCTTAATGTGTGCGAGATGCAGATGAAACAAGCCGGTGTCTCAGGCACTGCCACATAACAAAGGATCAGGGAAGGAGCTGTGTGACAATGGCAGGAAAAGTTGCTTTCTTCCAACAGTGAACAAGGAGCTTTTTTGGAACAGGGAAAAGAGCGTTATGTCTAGTTACTCTGCCCTTAACTCAAGTAGTTATGGTGATGGGAAAGAGACACAGCTAAGCGGCAAGACTGTGACTTTAGGCACAGCCTCGATCATGGGTGCCATGTAAGCTGACATTGACACAAGTCAAGGATGCACCACTTCTCCTCAATTGCTTCATTACTCTGGGGGTTGTAATTGATTGCTGGCCGATGCCAGGTCCGCTCCCTGGCCAGGGAATATGTGCGTGGTGGGTGGGGATGAAGAGCCGAAGCTCTGCCCACCCCTCCCCATCCACCTACTCCAAGGAGGAAATAACTGGGCAACTAGCCATGCTTGTTCGTAAGTGCAGTTCCCAGACACGGTCATGGAGTCTAAGTCAGGATCTGCCTCCGAAGGCTGGAGCATGAGCTCAGCTATAATTGGTGCATGTTCTTGCTTTTGCAAATTTGTAATATCCCTGCAATATTATTTCTATTTTTATCCCCTATTATTTGCTCTCAGACTCACAGAAAAGGCACCTAACTGCTCTTTAACAGAAGGTAACAGTGTTAATGTTGGGCTCTTGGGTATGTATAGAATGAGGCTGGTTTTTAATATGTGCTTTACAGGGAGAGGGGGAGAACTCCCACAGTTTGAGCACTGTGAGTGTCGGCAACTTTTAAAAATGTGCCAAAATGAATCTTTCTGGTCCATTTTTAAATCCTTCTGCAGTCAATGGGCTGGAAGCAGGCAGTGCAATCATGCATTATTTCTAACTGTGTATTATTATTATTATTTATGGGATAGAAGGGGAACACCCAGGACTTCCCATTTCCAGCTGAACAAAATGCCAGCATGTGACTCGCTCCAGCTACTGCTGGTCTAAAAATGTCACCCTCCTGCTGGGAACAAAGCTTCTCAAGGGTCTCTTTGTTCATTGTAGCTACCAAGAACATCAACCCAGACAGGGGTCTGCTCAGGGCAGATACACCACCATGCAAAAGAGCAAAGAGCGGTGTGTTGCAGCTCCCTCTCCCGCTTCTGAGCTGGTTGGGTGGAGCCACCATCCACCCGCCACCTTCCCTCCTCATGGAGAGAATTCAGTGCAAAGTAATCACCTGTGGTCACACCCAGAAATCAAACTCAAGCAGCCCCAGCCTCTGTTGCAGACAAGCTGGTCACTGCGCGCACACGGGCTGCTCCAAGACCTGAATGTTTTGGTTGTAATTCCAGAAAATCTTTGATATGCACATGGATAAATAAAAAGCCCAGCCTGTGATGTCCTGGGACACACCCTCCCAAACCAGAGAAATCTACTGAATTGAAAAGAGGAGTATTTATACAGCAGAGTAGCAGTGGCAGAATGGTGCTTCACCCCCACACTTTGGCTCATCAGAGAAAACCTTGTGGTAAATAGAGGCTGAGATATAGAAGAGCTCACAACTCAGTTTAGGTCGTTTTCCAAGGCTGGTTTGAGAACTGATCGTGGTTAGTCACTGAGCTATTTGTAACTTACAAGAAACAATGACTATAAGATAAAGCCACATGGGACTATATCTAGAATTTGTCAGTCATGCATTTTTATAGAGAATAAATAATACTTGAATATTTACCTGCCTACAAGACTTTCACTGGGACTCTTTGCTGTCCTTGTGCTAGTGTCATGGCTAGCAGCATAAAAAGTCTGTCTTGGCTGCTGAGCTGTGTTGCACATTTGTCTACAATGGATACAGCCCCCTGATTGCCTGCAGAGATCTCTGGGCATGCACTTGGGTACGTCTCCTTCTGGAAACATGGAACTGTGCTTTCCATCCAGCTGCATTCCCACTTGTGCCTGTGTCTCTGAATTTTTGGCAGGCAATCAGCACACCACCAACTGAAAATCTGGCCTTTTCATCTAAGTGTTAAGAAATGTTGACACACACAGGATCTTTGCTTTTCAATATGTCCCTTTGCTTGGATTCATTGGTTGATTCGTCTATAAAGTCTGCCAAACCTATCCTCTTGACCAGAGTCAACTGGCCTTTGTCCATGTTGGTGCTCTCTGGGATAACGAGGAATCCGAACACTGCATCATCATGGCCTTTCTTTAGTTCCCTAGAGCTGGCAGTCAAGACTTCCAAGGCAATATCTTTTGGCAGAAATGGACAGACAGGAAATCATTGGTGCCAAATTGTTAAATGCCAATTGCATTGCTGAGTGAACAGATGGCTGATGTCAGTTATAGACAATTAACAGTGCATAATGAAAAATTTCAGGGTGGGTGGCAGGATGAGATTCCACTGCTGAGGGAAAACCACTCACGAACAAAGAGAAAACTTGTTCCCTGGGTCTGATGCAGCATTGAGATGCCTCAGTTGAGATCAAAGTCCCATTGTGTTATATGCTGTACAGACATGTAGTAAGAGATGGACCCTGCCCCTAATTGCTTACAGGCTAAAATAGGCAAAGGGTGAGAAAGGAAACGGAAGCACAGAGAGGTGAAGTGTGTTGACCAAGGTCATGCAACAGGTCAGTGTCAGAGCCAGGCCTCCTGACTGCCAGGGAGGATATTACCTCTGGAGCACACTACCTCTTCACACACATGTGAGAACCAGGAGATTCACAACAGTCAGTTCCTTCCTGTAGCGCCAAGCTTCTAGGGACCGGTGGGGAGACCCTAACCAAGCACCCCCAACCCTACTTTTTCTGGTGAGAAGTTCTGGCTGTACAGCAGCAATACTGGTTGCAGTTCTCACATAAGCCCCAGTGACTTAAATGGCCCATGTGGAAGCATGGTGCCACCTCTGGGTGTCCAGGATCCTGGGGGGACAGGAAGCTGAGGCCTGCTTCTCCTCCCATGGATGTCAAGAGCAACACCGTCATTGATTTCAGTGGGGGACAGGGGCAAGGGTCATGCCCTTAAAGTAGAACCGCAGAAAATCAAAGACAAAGCACTGACCCAAAAGTTCTGCTACCACCACTGCCTGCCTAGGGACTTACATGGCCCTCATCGCTGTAGTATCTGAGCATGTCCTAGTCATGAATGGGTTTAATCCCTGTTACATATTGTCTGGGGTACATTAAGTGACTCGCCCAACATGGCACAGGAGGTCGTGGCTACGATAGGAACTGAATCTAAATCTCTTGTGGCCTAGTTCTTTGCCCTAGCCACCTATCCACCCTACCCAATTCCAGGCTGTCCTGCTACTGACAGCAACTTGAAAGGTTTGGGAGCGTGTTCCCCATACAGACAGTAACAAGGACTGAGGATTGTTCTGGGACAATATAGATGCATAGATTTTAATCTCTAATGGGGGACCCATTGAATCATCAAGTCCAACCTGTATGACGCAAGCCAGGAAACTTCACCCAACAATTTCTGAAAGACGCCCAGGCTTGACTTCAAGACTGCAAGTGATGGAGAAGCCGTGTGTTTTTGGTTTTCCCATAATAGGCTCTAAAGGAGTAGATGAAACATGATAAACTTCATTTTCATTTCTTCAAAGGAACCCCTCTCTCTACTCTTTGAGTTTCATGTGTTTGGGTTTTTACTAAAGAATTTATTGCTTTGGCTCCTCATTTTATGAACCACAGAGGGTTTGGAACAATTTGTTGCGTAGCTGAGGTCACATCTAGGCCACTTTTAATCCAGCGGGGTTGTGTACAAGAGGCTGCACCCTAAGTATAAAGGTGACAAAATACATTTCAGGTGACGTCTCCAAAAAATGCTCCACAACCACAAGCGGGCCCGGATTTTAAAAGTAAAAGCTCCCATTTGGGTGCCTAATGAAGTGGCCAGATTTTGTTCTCAACAGGAGCAGCTTTTAAAACATCTGGTCCTTTAAATATATACTGCAAGTCTGGAAGGGCATGAGTAGACTATTGCATCATCAGTCAGCCCCCAAATATAGTGCTTTATAAATATGTACAGATGGTTCCATGTTCCCAATTCAGACTTACAGTCAACTGCTTTTTATTTTTAAGTAAAATTTCAAAGCGCTAAACACAGCAAATGTCAGAACTATTAAAAATAGAAACCAATACATGAGTTGGTGGCAGCGGAATAAAACAAAAGGTTATTAACATTACAAGCTGAACTTTTGTAAGTTTAAACACGAGTACTTTTACAGAGAATGTCGTGGGCCAGATCTGGAGCTGGACCTGCATGAAGCTCTCAAACACAGAGGGGTTGGGGTGGGATAGGAGCTGCTGTGTTGGCTTTCCATCACCCGTTATTCAGAATTATCGTTAGGAGCTGTAATGCAGTAGCTCTTAGAGGCCCAAACTGAGCTCAGAGCCCCATGGTGCCAGGCACTGCACAATCCCTGCCCTTATTGTGTAAACAGATAAAACAGATGAAGGAGGGGGGAAGAGAGATTCTTCCCCATTTTCCACCTGGGAAAGTGAGGTGGGAGGGCAGATACCCGTCCCCCAGGATCTTTCTCTCTCACAGAGACAGAGTGCGTGTCAAGAAGTGGTTAAAGAACTACTGGGGTCACAATCAGGCCCCAATAGCTGCATCTGTGTGGCTTGTCAGACCTGGGGGCAGGCAGGCTCCTAACAGGGAGGAACCCAGCCCAGCTGGTTGTGTGCTCTGGTACAACCTGAGCCAGAACTGCAGTTGGCAGTCCCAGCCACAGGGCTACATACTGAAGACCAGCCTGGGAGCAGTGTGAGTGTGAGGAAAGCACATGGGCTGGTTTGTTTCTTTTGTTGAAATCCCCAGCGCTAGCTCTGGGCCTTTCCCCAAACAGAAGGGTGGGAGCTGAGACTCCCCGCAGAGCCCAAAAGACTGCTTCCCCTCCTTTGTGGGAGGGAAGGGCCATGGCCCCTGGAGGGCCTTGGAACTACCTACATGTTTGTTTGGACCCCTCCTGCCCCTGGAAGGGGATGGACTCGCTAAGAGGTGCAGCTACCCCAAATACTGCAGCACTGCTGCTGTCCAGCAAATGTGGTAAGATAGTGCCTGCCTTTCCTCCTAGGGGTGACCTGGAGATATAACCTTTGACAGACAGATGAACAGGGCCTCCGGGGGGGGGGGGCAAGTGGGGCAATTTGCCCCAGGCCCCCATGAGAGTTTTCAGGGGCCCCCACAATAGCAGAGGCTTGAGGTAGGTATGTTCTGAGGCTGGCTCTCCACCTCCGCTTCCAGGACACACACACAGGAGGGTGTGGATCAGCGGTGGGGATCCTTCAGTGCCACCGAACATACCCGGAGTGAAGGACCCGCAGCTGCTTCTTCCACTCCGGGTCTTCGGCGAAGTGCCCCGAAGACCCGGAGCGGAAGGACCCCCGCTGCCTGAATTGCCCCCAGACTCTCTGAATTCTCTGGGTGGCCCTGCAGATGAAGGCCAAGAGTCTCCAAAGAGGAGTCTCCATTTAGGCTCCTGATATAAACAGGTAACTCAAGATTGCAAAAGTGCTTAGCAGCCAGCAGATTCCACAGCAACGGTGGGAGCAGCTGAGTGCTCAGCACTGGGACCATTTGCTTAGGTGTCTAAAACCTGGATCGAAGAGAATAATTGTAGGATTCTGCCTTTGAAAGTCTTGACCTAGGCAACCCATTCCAGATCACCCAGGGAGTCTGGGGCAGGACCAGGAGTCAAATACAGGCCTCCTGAGTCCTAGTGTGGTGCCTTAACCGCAAGATCAGCCTTTCTCTCTAACTCCAATTTCCTTTGGCAGTGTGAACCTTCAAGCAACTTTGTGCCATTGGTGTCTGGTCCCGTGGTTACAAACATAGCTCTTCGCTTGTCCCAGTGTATCTGCAAAGGCAGTAGAGGGCACAGAGAAGTGAGATGATTTGTCCAAGGTCACCCAGATGTTCAGGGGCAGAACAGGGAATAGCCACAAGGCCTCCTGAATCGCACGTGGCTGCCCTACCCACTGGGCCATGCTATTCCATTGCACTCAGTTCTTTTTTCCCATTGTCTGAAACCATCTTTTCTTCTGAATGCTCCTCTTATTCTTCCCCCTTCTGCTATTCCTCACTAGTGAATTTGGGAGCTGTGTTGTTTAACCTGGTGCAGCTTTCCAGGAGAGCGTTTGTGTGGGAAAAAAAAAAAAAGCAACCAAAACAAAACAGCCTGGTAGCAAAGGGCTTGTTTCATGTCACTTCCTCTTCTGACATGGCAAAGGGTCTATCCTGAGGAGGCTGAGCTCTCACGGGACACTCACGATGGCAATGACAGAGTTGGAGCCTCAAAGAAACCACAAAATCAGATCTGCCCCATCTCCTGGCCTGCAAATAAATGGCCACTGCTGGGCCTTGTGGTGGTCAAAGCCAGCTTGGTGGTGACCATGGATTGCTCCCAGTCTGAGCTGAGTAAATTAAGCAGCATGTAAAGGCCACAGTCTGGCTTGTGAGGAGGGCTGGAATCAGTCCTGCAGCAGATGGTACCTTGGATAACTAGTCCTGTGGTCTGCTATTGGTGGACCCTCTTTTCTTCTCGTTTCCCAGCTCACCCACACTCAGGGACGGAGCAGAGGCTTGAGGTAGGTATGCTCTCCACCTCTGCTTCCAGGACACACGCACAGGAGGGCGTGGATCAGACCTGAGTCTGTTTAGCCCAATATCCTGTCTCTGGCAGTGGCCAGCACTGGCTGGATCACAGGAAGGTGCAAGAAATTCCTCAGCAGAGAGTTATTGGATAATCTGCCCCAGGGGAAGTTTCCTCCCAACCCCCATTAGCTAGTGGTTTGTCTGTATCCCCTTCCATGACCTTGATCAGTCTTTGGGCCTGTTCTGAAGCCCAGCTGTTCCTGCTGAGATGGAATAACCAGAACTGAACACACTTATCCAAGTGAGATGTATTCTCCATCCCATTCTTCATGGAGGCCGTGTGGTCTAGAGGTTAAAGACCTGGGCTTTATTCTTGGCTCTATCATTGAGCTGCTGTGTGGCTTTGAGCAAATCACTTCCCCTCTCTGTGATTCTGTTTCCCTTCCCACCCTCTGTTTGCTTTGTCCACTTAGACTGTAAGCTGTTCTGGGCAGGGACTGTCTCCCAAATGTGTTTGTACAGCTCCTAGCACAACACAGCTCCAGTTTCATTTGGAACCTTTTGTGATTGTGTAGTAATCGTGCATCCTTCCACGTCTGCACTTCCCGCATTGTTGCAGTCCATTTAGAAAGAAGTAGTTTTGTTTTGTGGTTCCTCTCTCTCTCTCTCTCTCACTTGGAGCTGGGAAAGAACGCTGGGTTTAGCCATGCTTTGAAGGGAAATATTCATAAGCTTTGTTTGAAGACAAAAGCAGTAACTGCAGCAGCCAAAAAGCTACCCAAATGGTCGTCTCCTTGGTGGTGATGGCAACCTCTCATTTTCTACCTGACTGTTGCTTTTCTCTCTTCTTCCCTCTCGTCTCCCCAGCGCTGCTGACTATTGCCTGTCTGAGTCACTGACACAAAGCCAAGAGGATGTGCTTGAGCAGATGGAGCCAAAGGAAGTCGTTTCTGGAGTCCTTGTAAACCACTTTAGAGCCTTTGGCATTTCCTGCTCTTCTAACGGGGCTGTCTGAAAATCCTGGTCGCTGTGGATAGTGAAAGTAAAATGTCGCCAAGTGTTCTATCAAACACCAGCCAGATTCAGAGGATCCCTGGAAAAGGTCTGGGGATTTCCTTTGCTATGGATGAGTTGAATTCTCTTGCTTGTTTAATACTAGTACCCTGGTAATGCCTCCAGGCTGCAGATGAGATCAGGACCCCATCATGCCAGGTGCTGTACAAACGCACATTGAGAGACAGTCCCTGCCCCATAGAGCTTACAGTCTAAACAGACAAAGGGTGTGAGAGGTAATGGGAAGGGGAAGAGACTTGCCTAGGGTAAACAGTAGGCTAATGGAATAGACCCTATCTCTTCCCTGGGCTGTGGTACCTCCCCTAGACTTCTTGTCTGTGCTCACATAGATTTCAGACTTGCTCTCCTGCTCCGCGGTTCTGATCCTGGAGGCTGCCCGGGCCTCCACAAGCCACGTATGCAAACTAGAGCCGTCTCTGTTCTGCTCTGGCTTGTGCCACTGGATTCCAGCTCCTGAGCCACCAGCCGGGATTGTTGCAGCACGTCACACTGCAGTCCTACCTGCACGCACTTCTGGGACAGCCCTTCCATTGCTGAGAGGATGGCGCAGCTGGCACAAAGAGACCAAAAGCCAAAGCTGACTCTGGGCCTACAGACTGTATTCTCCCGTCCCTTGCACCCTGATGATGTGGTAGCACAGCGCAAGGAGAAAAGCAGTGGAGAATGAGGCCCGGTCTACACTAAAGAGCCTTTCTGTGTAGCCAGCAGAGCCCTGTAGTGCAGGCTCAGCATAAGCTGGCACAAGGCATTTGGCTGACATGGATGCTAGCGATGCCGACCAGAAGCATTTCTTCCTTGGCATACTTGCATCTACATGGGGAGTTTTGCTGGCATAGCTACACCGGCAAGCGGGATGATCTTTTTTCCCTTCCCACACTCCTGGCCAACGTAGCAATGCCAGCAAAACTTTGAGGCACAGACCAGGCCTCGGGCTCTTGTGCAAGGGAAGGAGATGGCCTGTATCAAGTACTGAAAGAATCGTGAAGGACTGTGTAGTATAAATCAGACTCCTTTCTTCAGACAGGGATCAGCAGCGGCATGAACTCTCTGCAGCATCGGTGAAACTATCACTGACGTATCATGCCCCAGTTCTGCTGTCCACACTTCATGAAGAATGATCCTGGCTCAGTAAGAAAATCAGACTAATAAGCTGAATAAAGAGACAACCAAGGCCACGCCTACGCCGAAGACTTCTGCTGGCACAGGGGTTTGATCCCGGATGGAAATAGCTATGCCAGCAGACGACGTTAGTGTAGCTGTGCTACATGGGGAGAGCTGTGTTTTTACAGGTCTAGCTTGTTGTGCTCCTGGGGGTGGTTTATTATACTGGTACAAAACACAGCTTTGCTGGAGTCGCTGTGTCCATGATAGGAGCACTTTGCTGGAATAATAAAGCACTGCTAGTGTAGACCTGGTGACTTGATTGTGGCCTAGAAGTACCTACATGGGAGAATATTTCTATAGTAAAGGGCTCTTTGATCTAGCATCCAAAGGCAGGAAGTGAAAGCTGGATAAATTAAGGCTAAAAATAAAAGGCAAATGTTTAACAGCAAGGGAATTTACTGTTGGAGCAGCTCTCAGTAGGATGGGATGGATTCTCTGTCACCTGAAGTGTTCACATCGAGACTGAACGTCTTTCTAAAAACAACCCTGGGCTTTAGACCGGAGTTACTGGTTCCATGGCCTGTGTTATGTAGCAGCTCAGACTAGATCACAGCGGCCCCTTCTGGTCTCTTAAAAGCTATGCAGTGTCTGAGTGGATCTCCAGCAGAGCTTCCATTCAGGACTTGCATCTGGGGAAAGTGAAAAGATGTTGGTTTGTTTTTTTTAAATAAACACACTGCCCCACAATCCTCTAACCCTGATTATCCTTATGTAGTCCCCGGTGGTTTGTGTTAATGATCTTAACTGTATGCAGCTGGTGGGAGTCCAGGACAGCTGCCCTCTTTTGTGTTAGGTTCCAGAACCAAAGCCGAGGTGGATTTAGCAAATCCAATTACCTCCCTGGGTTTGCTCTCTTCTACTTATCATAATCACTGGTTGATAACAGACACCCTGTTAAACAGGTACTGGGCAGCCACAGCATTCTTACTTTGTGCACATATTTTGTACAATCTGGGGTTTAATTTATGTACTAGAGCTTATCAGACATGTTTTCCATTTAAAGGGAAGCTCGGCTTTGATAGCGATAATGCTGAACAGCTAATTTCAGAATCACTTAGATTTACTCATCCTGCATATCTTAATTGTTTCCTATCTCTTGAAGATATTTCGTGATTAATTTGAGGGAGGAGCTTGTCAGAAGCAGCAGGAAGGGAATGCACAGCACATCCTAATTAAAGAGGATATTGGATTATCTCACATGAAGCGATTATTAAACACCAAACCCTGTGAAAAAGGAACGTGTGTCTTAACACGCAGCACCTGGATCGCTCAAAACTGAACAGCAGCAGAAGATTCCAGGTTAGAGTGACCTTGTAATAAGGAAGAACTGTCTCAAGGCAGAATGATGCCTGAATGAGCAGAGTAGCTGGCTACTGAAATTGAAAAACCTTTCCAATCACTTTGAAGGAAGCACCTCATACATTTGTACGAATGTCTGCAATGACTTTGACAGCCTAGCTGGTGGGGACACACAGAGTAGGACACACAGGGGCAAATCTCCGCAAAGGGCCGGGTTCTCAGCCCCTTACAACTTTAGATTTTGTCATTGACACCAGTGGGAGGTGGAGCTGAATGCTTTGGAAATCCCGTCTCAGTGACCTAGATTCATAGATACTAAGGTCAGAAGGAACCATTCTGATCATCTAGTTCGACCTCCTGCACAACGCAGGCCACAGAATCTCACCCACCCACTCCTGCGATAAACCTCTCACCTATGTCTGAGCTATTGAAGTCCTCAAATCATTGTTTAAAAACTTCAAGGAGCAGAGAATACTCCAGCAAGTGACCTGTGCCCCATGCTACAGAGGAAGGCGAAAAACCTCCAGGGCCTCTTCCAATCTGCCCTGGAGGAAAATTCCTTTCCAACCCCAAATATGGCGATCAGCTAAACCCTGAGCATATGGGCAAGAGTCACCAGCCAGATACTACAGAAAATTCTTTCCTGGGTAAGTCGGATCCCATCCATCTAATATCCCATCTCAGGGGATTAGGCCTATTTACCCTGAATATTTAAAGATCAATTACTTACCAAAATCACATTATCCCATCATACCATCTCCTCCATAAACTTATCAAGTAGAATCTTAAAGCCAGATAGATCTTTTGCCCCCACTGCTTCCCTTGGAAGGCTATTCCAAAACTTCACTCCTCTAATGGTTAGAAACCTTCGTCTAATTTCAAGTCTAAACTTCCTGGTGGCCAGTTTATACCCATTTGTTCTTGTGTCCACATTGGTGCTGAGCCGAAATAATTCCTCTCCTTCTCCTGTATTTATCCCTCTGATATATTTATAGAGAGCAATCATATCTCCCCTCAACCTTCTTTTAGTTAGGCTAAACAAGCCAAGCTCCTTAAGTCTCCTTTCATAAGACAAGTTTTCCAATCCTCGGATCATCCTAGTAGCCCTTCTCTGTACCTGCTCCAGTTTGAATTCATCCTTTTTAAACATGGGAGACCAGAACTGCACACAGTATTCTAGGTGAGGTCTCACCAGTGCCTTGTATAATGGTACTAAAACCTCCTTATCCCTACTGGAAATACCTCTCCAAGGTTCTTCTACTCTTCCGTTACTTCTAATTGATGCGTCCCCAGTTTATAACTATAAAATTCTTGTTATTAATCCCTAAATGCATGACCTTACACTTCTCGCTATTAAATTTCATCCTATTACTATTACTCTAGTTTACAAGGTCATCCAGATCCTCCTGTATAATATCCTGATCCTTCTCTGAATTGGCAATACCTCCCAGCTTTGTATCATCTGCAAACTTTATTAGCACATTCCCACTTTTTGTGCCAAGGTCAGTAATAAAAAGATTAAATAAAATTGGTCCCAAAACTGATCCCTGAGGAACTCCACTGGTAACCTCCCTCCAGCCTGACAGTTTGCCTTTCAGTAGGACCCATTGTAGTCTCCCCTTTAACCAATTCCTTATCCACCTTTTGATGTTCATATTGATCCCCATCTTTTCCAATTTAACTAATAATTCCCCATGTGGCACAGTATCAAACGCCTTACTGAAATCTAGGTAAATTAGATCCACTGTGTTTCCTTTATCTAAAAGATCTGTTACTTTCTCAGAGAAGGAGATCAGGTTGGTTTGGGATGATCTACCTTTTGTAAAACCATGTTGTATTTTGTCTCATTTACCATTGACTTCAATGTCCTTAACTAATTTCTCCTTCAAAATTTTTTCCAGGACCTTGCATACTACAGATGTCAAAGTAATTGGCCTGTAGTTACCCGGATCACTCCCCCCCCCCTTCTTAAAAATAGGAACTATATTAGCAATTCTCCAATCATTTGTTACAACTCCTGAGTTTACAGATTCATTAAAAATTCTTGCTAATGGGCTTGCAATTTCAGGTGCCAATTCCTTTAATATTCTTGGATGAAGATTATCTGGGCCCCCCGATTTAGTCCCATTAAGCTGTTTGAGTTTCGCTTCTTCCTCAGATATGGTAATATCTACTTCCATATCCTCATTCCCATTTGTCATGCTACCATTATCCCTAAGATCCTCTTTAGCCTTATTAAAGACTGAGGCAAAGTATTTGTTTAGATATTGGGCCATGCCTAGATTATCTTTAACCTCCACGCTATCCTCAGTGTTTAGCGGCCCCACTTCTTCTTTCTTAGTTTTCTTCTTATTTATATGGCTATAGAACCTTTTACTATTGGTTTTAATTCCCTTTGCAAGGTCCAATTCTACTCGACTTTTAGCCTGTCTCACTTTATCCCTACATGTTCTGACTTCAATAAGGTAGCTTTCCTTGCTGATCCCTTCCATCTTCCACTCCCTGTATGCTTTCTGCTTCTTCTTAATCACCTCTCTAAGATGCTTGCTCATCCAGCTTGGTCTACAACTCCTGCCTATGAATTTTTCCCCTTTCTTGGGATACAGGTTTCCGATAGCTTCTGCAGCTTTGATTTAAAGTAATCCCAGGCCTCCTCTACCTTTAGATCCATAAATTCTTCAGTCCAATCCACTTCCCTAATTAATTTCCTTAATTTTTGAAAGTCAGCCCTTTGAAATCAAAAACTCTAGTTGCAGATTTATTTTTGTTAATCCTTCCATTTAGTTTGAACTGAATTAGATCATGATCACTTGAACCAAGATTATCCCCTACAACCGTTTCTTCTATGAGGCCCTCGTTAACTCACCAAAACCAAATCTAAAATGGCATCCCCTCTAGTCGGTTCAGCAACTACTTGATGAAGGAATCCATCAGCTATCGCATCTAGGAAAATCTGAGCCCTATTATTATTACTAGCACTGGTCCTCCAGTCTATATCTGGGAAGTTAAAGTCTCCCATGACCTCAGTTGGATTCCTCCAGGGCCTACAGTTAAGCATGTGCTTAAGTGCTTTGCTAGATCAGAGACTTGAGGGGAGAAATGCACTTTTTTTTTATTCCTGTTAGCCCTGCAGAGTCGGTCAGCTAAAACTAGGAGCTGTGGCTGTTCCTGTGTGAGCATCATCAGCAGGACTACTTCCTGAACTCCATGCGATGGTATTGTAGCCATGTCAGTCCCAAGATATTAGACAAACAAGGTCGGTGATGTAATATCTTTTATTGGACAAGATTTTGTTGGCGAGAAAGACAAACTTTTGAGCCACACAGAGCTCATCCTCAGAACTGGGAAACATACTTTGTGTCACAGCAAAATGCAAGGTGGAACAGATTGCTTAGCATCAATAGTTAACACATTCTTCAAAGGGCCAAACAAGGTAAAGTGGTCCATTAACACCCCTCCAGTCACAGAGATAGGGGAAGTAGCTGGGGGAGGAGGTTATTAGTGGGTTATAGATTGTTATAATAAGCCATACATTCAGTGTTTCTGTTCAGTCCTTGATTTGTAGTGTCATGCAAAGTTATGAATGTAAGCTCCCAGGCTCATCTTTTGAAAGTGTTGTGTAGGTTTCCTTTAAGAATGAGGACTGAGAGGTCAGATAGAGAGTGATTGCTGTGTGAAAAATGTTCTGCCCCAGGTGATAGGGTGTTTTTGTCTTTTTGTGGGAGTTCATTCAAGAGCTTAGTGATTGTCTGGTTTTACCCTCATAGCTGTTGTTGGGGTATTTAGTGCATTGGATGAAGTATACCATGTGTTGTGATAGGCATGTGTAGGACCCATGGATCTGGAAAGGTGTGTTGTGACAGGGTGTTGATCATTGTAGCAGTGGAGATATGTCTGTAGGTTTTGCATCTGTTGTTCTTGCAGGGTCTGATGCCACTTTGAGATGGTTTGTCCTGGTCTGTGAGGAGCTTGCTTCTGAAGATGAGGTTGGAGGGTTGTTTGAAGGACAGAAAAGTGGGTTCAGGAAAGATTTCTTTCAGGATGGGTCCCCATGGAATATGGGTTGTAGCTGTTTGTGATACCCTGTATGGGTTCCACTGTGGGGTGGTAGGTGACAGCTAGGGCTGTGCGGTCAGAGGGAGTTTTATTTCTGTATTGAAGCAGGTTCTTTGGGATATTTGGGTGGCCCGTTCCATGATGCAATTTACTTCTCTGGTGGAGTGTCCTTGTTTGGTGAAGGTGGTTTTGAGTGTGTTAAGGTGTGTATCCCGGACTCTCTCCTTGGAGCATGTTCTGTGGTATCTGAGTGCCTGGCTGTAGATATGTTTTTTTGCTGTGTTTGGGATGGCTACTGGGTCTATGAAATCCCTTGTAAAATGAGTGCATTGGCCATTGAAATCCACTGATATGCCAAACATGGACCCTCATGAAGCTGGTTTTCCAGGGTCACTTAGTAGAGTGGAACCACGATTGAATTAATTCAGCAGGTGACATGGATGAGGTGAAACTGTTAAGGTATGTCTATGCAGCAAAGAAACCCCCCTGGCTGGCCCATGCCAGCCAACTCGGGCTGTGGGGACGTTTCATTGCTGTGTAGACTTCCAGGTTGGGGCTGGAGCCTGGGCTCTAGGAATCTATGGGGTGAGAGGGTCCCAGAGCCCGGGCTCCAGCCTGACTCCAGACGTCTACACAGCAATGAAACAGCCCCGCTGTCTGCACCTCGTGAGACTGAGTTGGCTGGCACAGGTCAGCCGTGGGCATCCAGTTGCTGTGTAGACATACCCTGTGTGTCAAAGGGCCAGATTTTCAGAGAGATTTAGGCACCAAAAGATACAAACTGGTGCAGTGGGAATTGTGCAAAAATAGGGTTGAAAACCTAGCCCAAAGTGCTGGTAAAGAAAGCCTGATATATCCCTGCAAGGTAATATGCCCACTGAGCTGCCTTTCTGAGAGAGCACTAATACAGTTGTGATTGACTTAGTGAGCTGTGCAACTTCCCCCAGGCTGTCTATACTGTGATGTAGATTTAAAATCCGCAAGTGCCAGATCCTGTGCCTTTACTCCATGAATAGCCCTTCTGCGTGGAGACAAATTCAAATCATCGAGTCCTAGGTCCTCCAGCTCCAGAGAGGACCGGGATATGTTGCAGGAAGAAATGAATAAAGTGAGGGGCTTCCACATAGGAGGTAATTCTCTAGTCCTCTGCGTAAGCACCGTGGAGTCTCTCTGCTTGCACAGTGCTTGGGGTAAGATGCTACTCAGCATGGAGGAGGGCAGCAGAATTCAGTTTTCTGAAACAAACATGCTTAATTTTTTCTGCAGTGTAGGATACTGCTCTAGGGATCTCTAGTTTAGCCCTGGAGTAGGAGAGCCAGAGAGATCGCCGCTTCCCCCACCCCAAAATTAATCATTCCCTAGCTTTTAATGTTCTAATAATCTCCTCACCAGGGAACATATTCCCCATCCCGTTTCTCTGTTTCTGTGCCCTGCATTATCATTTACTAAGTATATTCTGATTCACTGTTGGCCATGGTCTACTGCTTCCAGACCTTTTAGGTGACTCCCCTTGCTAAGCATTGGTTTAGTTGTGAAATCCTTTAGCTGTGCCCTGCTTTCCAAACATTACCACTCACCCAGCAAAGGCCAGGATGCCCGCTTGAAGCCTGGCAGAAGCACTTCTTTTGTGGTCAGAGGTATAGCATCATGTGGCACTCGTTCCCCTAGAGCTCTGAATAGTCTGGTCCTGATTCCCTCAGCTCCTACTGTAAGCCACGCTTACCCCATGGTGTGTCTTTTTCTCCCACTAGTGATTGGACAATAAATATATATTTACAGGTTGGTTGTCTCCAAGCTAACATGCTGGTCCTTTAGCTCGCTTAGTGGATCCAGAAGTCCTCGGTTCATTCCACTGCACGTGAATATCGTGGACTGTTACTTGCACCTTGTGTGGTCATTTGCTCCTATGAGAAGTGGAAGTATGATGCGACTAGCTTAGAATCACATTAATGACTGCACAAAGTGAACAGCACTGGAGGGCTGGGCCCCAGGCATTGAAGAGTTTGTGATTGATGTTGCTGTTTGCCATGGGGCTCATAATGGTATCTCTTTCCACTTAGCGATGGTCTTTAAAGTCCAAGGTATAGCCTCCAGAAAACCTGGCAATAGGTAAATGATTTAATGCTACTGTTTGACGGAAAGGGAGATGAAAATGTTCATAGCAAGCCCTGGGAAGCAGCAAGCTTGTGATCAGGTCCATAAAATGCTCCTCTTCTCTCTATGTATTGTGCCCATCAATAAATCCACTGGCCCCAAACTCCCTTCCAATAGCAAAAAATATTCTCTGTCATCTGAACTATTCATTGCCTTTAGAGATCACTTAGCTGTGCAACATAATGATTGATAGAGCAATTCTCTGTCTCCCCGATCACCCAATCGCTGCCCTGACCCCAATTACGGTGAGTAAAGAGAAAAGGATTTAGTGCTGTCTTTCCCTGTTAGGACACTGCTGATCCTAGGCCGGAGAGGTGAAGACACTTCCTGGCTTGCTGAGTGGAGGTAGTGATTTATGCACTAACTGTGATCTAATGTCATGGGTTAGAAACTCGAGATGCAAAATTCCTCAGCTGGTGTAAATTAGTAGAGGTCCAGTGATATCAGTGGTGCCACTGACTGCCATGGAGTTACACCTGCTGAGAACTTGGCTCCTGCACTGCTGCACCACGTAGCACATCCCCTCTCAGCACAGGGGTGTTCCACAAGGGTGAAGTTGGCTGCTCTGAAGTAGAGAGGCAGTGAGATCTACTCCCACTCCAGGCCTGCAGCACAAATCCCTCACTGCTGCTCCCTCTGGGCCAGTCCCTCTGCTCCGTTTGCATGGCCTGGCAGGGATGCTGGATGTGAGGGAGCATAAACTGTGTGTCTGTCTTCCCCGTGCCCCCCACCTATCCCAATGATCACCCTGTGTGCAGCTGGAGGAGAGACCCGCTCTGCAGTAGGCAGGACATACAGAGGTTCCCTTGTCCCCCCCCCACACCACATCAAAATAGGGAGTTTATGGGGTGTGGAGTGTCTTGTGCTTATCCCTTTCTCAAGCATGAATATTCTACAGAGCTTCATCATGTCCGGGGCCAAATGGCTCAAGTGAAGAGGCTTTCATCAATGACTTTGGGAGGCTGCTACACAGCCCAATGGGAACTAGTTCCTTAACTCACTGGTTGACATTTGGACCTACATCGCCTTCTCTCTGTTCTACCCAAACCAGCCTTTCCAAACTGGGGGCACCTAAGCTGGCGTCTTCATCCGTACACCAGCATGTCAGTCACTGGCCTGTTTTTCAGAAGCAGGGAGCATTCACAGCTCCCACTGATGTCGCCAGCAGAAAACCAGCTGTATTTGGTAACATATTTGTGCACACCAGGCTAAACCCTGGTGTGTGCAAACAACTGGGTCCCTTTGTGGATAAAACACATGAAAATGGGACCCGAACCTTACTGGTGTAAACTGACACAGTGAATGGAGCAGGGGCATGCTATGACCTTTACATGCAATTCCATGGGCTAGGGGATCCAAACTGGCGTCCTCAGTGTGGCGTGACCTCACATCTCCAGTGCATGTGGTCACAGTGGGTGGAGGATGCTATTTTATTCTACTGTGTGTGTTCCGCAGCCGGATGGGATTGTCCCGTGGACCAGATCAGGTTCGCCGGTGGCAGTAGGTGCATCACTGGGACGGAGCTGTGTTGACTTACCCCAGCTGGGGATCGGGCCCTTGGCTTTTCCCTGGACTCTTTTAGCTGTCATTCAATCAGCTCTTAGAAATGAAACTTTCATTGAAAGCTACATGCAATCATCCATTCATTTTTCATTCCATTGGCCTCTGTAAAGGCTGTTAGTTGCTTGACGTTTCTGTATCTACCATTCCCTGAGCCCACTTGCTAGAAACCAGCTGGATAGGTGGATGAGGGCAGAAAAATGCCATTTTAGAGCTGTGGTGGAGATTTTCAAAGGCACAAAGGGCAGACAAGAGCCTGCTTTCCACTGAAAATCAATGGGAGTGGATGCCTAACTTTTCTGTGCTTCTGAAAGATCTTCCTCAGGGATGATAAATCCAGTTTTTTATTTTCTTTCCACCTGTGTTTCAACAGCCCCTTATGTAAGTATTAGGAGAACATTTTAGAGTAATTGAAATAAATCTAAACCACGACATCATTCACTCACTTAGATGCCTCTAGTACTGTAAAAAAAGACTCTTGAAATCCCTACTATTTTAAAAATGACCGAGTTAAGAGAAACTGCCAATAAACTATCAGTTCTGGGCCCTGCTCAAAGATTTCAGAATATCCCTATGAAAAAGTACCAGTAATTGTCTAACCCTGTTTCCTTTTATTAGCCAAATGAGCGGCAGCTGCTGGAACACATATTCACTAGAAGCATGCTGGGTGACTGTCATAGATTCATAGATACTAAGGTCAGAAGGGACCATTCTGATCATCTAGTCCGACCTCATGCACAGCGCAGGCCACAGAATCTCACCCACCCACTCCTATGAAAAACCTCACCCATGTCTGAGCTATTGAAGTCCTTAAATCATGGTTCAAAGACTTCAAGGAGCAGAGAAGCCTCCCTCAAGTCAACCATGCCCCATGCTACAGAGGAAGGCGAAAAACCTCCAGGGCCTCTCCAATCTGCCCTGGAGGAAAATTCCTTCCCGACCCCAAATATGGCAATCAGCTAAACCCTGAGCATATGGGCAAGATTCACCAGCCAGATACCCAGGAAGGAATTTTCTATAGTAACTCAGATCCCATCCATCTAATATCCCATCTCAGGGGATTTGGCCTATTTACCCTGAATATTTAAAGATCAATTATTTACCAAAATCCCATTATCCCATCATACCATCTCCTCCATAAACTTATCGAGTAGAATCTTAAAACCAGATAGATCTTTTGCCCCCACTGCTTCCCTTGGAAGGCTATTCCAAAACTTCACTCCTCTGATGGTTAGAAACCTTCGTCTGATTTCAAATCTAAACTTCCTGGTGGCCAGTTTATACCCATTTGTTCTTGTGTCCACATTGGTGCTGAGCTGAAATAATTCCTCTCCCTCTCCTGTATTTATCCCTCTGATATATTTATAGAGAGCAATCATATCTCCCCTCAACCTTCTTTTAGTTAGGCTAAACAAGCCAAGCTCCTTAAGTCTCCTTTCATAAGACAAGTTTTCCATTCCTCGGATCATCCTAGTAGCCCTTCTCTGTACCTGCTCCAGTTTGAATTCATCCTTTTTAAACATGGGAGACCAGAACTGCACACAGTATTCTAGGTGAGGTCTCACCAGTGCCTTGTATAACGGTACTAAAACCTCCTTATCCCTACTGGAAATGCCTCTCCTGATGCATCCCAAAACCGCATTAGCTTTTTTCACAGCCATATCACATTGGCAGCTCATAGTCATCCTATGATCAACCAATACTCCAAGGTCCTTCTCCTCTTCCGTTACTTCTAATTGATGCGTCCCCAACTTATAGCTAAAATTCTTGTTATTAATCCCTAAATGCATAACCTTACACTTCTCACTATTAAATTTCATCCTATTATTATTACTCCAGTTTACAAGGTCATCCAGATCCTCCTGCATAATATCCCAATCCTTCTCCGAATTGGCAATACCTCCCAGCTTTGTATCATCTGCAAACTTTATTAGCACACTCCCACTTTTTGTGCCAAGGTCAGTAATAAAAAGATTAAATAAGATTGGTCCCAAAACCGATCCCTGAGGAACTCCACTGGTAACCTCCCTCCAACCTGACAGTTCGCCTTTCAGTAGGACCCGTTGCAGTCTCCCCTTTAACCAATTCCTTATCCACCTTTTGATGTTCAAATTGATCCCCATCTTCTCCAATTTAACTAATAATTCCCCATGTGGCACAGTATCAAACGCCTTACTGAAATCTAGGTAAATTAGATCCACTGCATTTCCTTTATCTAAAAAATCTGTTACTTTTTCAAAAAAGGAGATTAGGTTGGTTTGGCACGATCTACCTTTTGTAAAACCATGTTGTATTTTGTCCCATTTACCATTGACTTCAATGTCCTTAACTAATTTCTCCTTCAAAATTTTTTCCAGGACCTTGCATACTACAGATGTCAAACTAACTGGCCTGTAGTTACCCGGATCACTTTTTTTTCCTTTCTTAAAAATAGGAACTATATTAGCAATTCTCCAATCATTCGGTACTATTCCTGAGTTTACAGATACATTAAAAATTCTTGCTAATGGGCTTGCAATTTCAGGTGCCAATTCCTTTAATATTCTTGGATGAAGATTATCTGGGCCCCCTGATTTAGTCCCATTAAGCTGTTTCAGTTTCGCTTCTACCTCTGATATGGTAATATCTACCTCTATATCCTCCTTCCCATTTGTCATGCTACCATTATCCCCAAGATCCTCTTTAGCCTTATTAAAGACTGAGGCAAAGTATTTGTTTAGATATTGGGCCATGCCTAGATTATTTTTAACCTCCACTCCATCCTCAGTGTTAAGTGGCCCCACTTCTTCCTTTTTAGTTTTCTTCTTATTTATATGGCTATAGAACCTTTTACTATTGGTTTTAATTCCCTTTGCAAGGTCCAACTCTACTCGACTTTTAGCCTGTCTCACTTTATCCCTACATGTTCTGACCTCAATTAGGTAGCTTTCCTTGCTGATCCCTCCCATCTTCCACTCCCTGTATGCTTTCTGCTTCTTCTTAATCACCTCTCTAAGATGCTTGCTCATCCAGCTTGGTCTACAACTCCTTCCTATGAATTTTTTCCCCTTTCTTGGGATACAGGCTTCCGATAGCTTCTGCAGTTTTGATTTAAAGTAATCCCAGGCCTCCTCTACCTTTAGATCCATAAATTCTTCAGTCCAATCCACTTCCCTAACTAATTTCCTTAATTTTTGAAAGTCAGCCCTTTTGAAATCAAAAACCCTAGTTGCAGATTTATTTTTGTTAATCCTTCCATTTAGTTTGAACTGAATTAGATCATGATCACTTGAGCCAAGATTGTCCCCTACAACCATTTCTTCTATGAGGTCCTCGCTACTCACCAAAATTAAATCTAAAATGGCATCCCCTCTAGTCGGTTCAGCAACTACTTGATGAAGGAATCCATCAGCTATCGCATCTAGGAAAATCTGAGCCCTATTATTATTACTAGCACTGGTCCTCCAGTCTATATCTGGGAAGTTAAAGTCTCCCATGATCACGCAGTTTCCATTAGTATTTACTTTATTAAAGACATTAAAAAGGGCTGTATCCATATCCAAATTAGATCCCGGAGGTCTATAGCACACCCCAAGCACTATCGTAGGAGAGGCTTTACTAGTTTTCTTCCCCAATGTAATTTTTGCCCAGACAGACTCTGTCTTATCCATTGCATCGCTTCTTATTTCTTTACATTCTACCTCATCATTGATATACAATGCTACTCCACCCCCTTTACCTTTGTTTCTGTCTTTCCTAAAGAGCACATACCCTTCAATACCTGTAGTCCAGTCATGACTAATATTCCACCATGTTTCTGTTATCCCTATAATATCTGGTTTCACTTCCTGCACCAGTAGCTCTAGTTCCTCCATTTTGTTACCTAGACTCCTCGCATTGGTGTACAAACATCTTAATTTTTGCTGTTTGGCCTCGCTCACATTTTGTACCCTATTAGGCACAGTCATTCTACAGCCAGTATAACCTATTAGACTAGTATCCACACCGCCCTCACTCCTTATATACATTCTCCTACCCACGGCTGTATCCATTCTTACTTCATCTTCTTCCCTCTCAATGCTAAAATCTGGCGTGGAGATTTTCTGGACATCTCCCATCCATCTTCCCCCAATTCCTAGTTTAAAGCTCTCTTTATCAGTTGTGCCAGCCTCGATCCTAGAAGTCTATTTCCTTCCCTACTCAGATGAAGTCCATCCCGAGAGAACTGACCTCTGTCCATGAATGCCTCCCAGTGGTCATACATCCCAAAGCCCTCCTTATAGCACCACTGCCTAAGCCATCTGTTGACAGTCATAATCTTGTCAGACCTTTGTTGCCCTTCTCTAGGAACAGGAAGGATCCCGCTAAAGATCACCTGAGCCTCAATTTCCTTAAGCGTCTTCCCCAGCCTAGCATAGTCTCCCTTAATACTTTCCAGCGAGAATCTAGCCGTATCATTTGTTCCCACATGAAGGATAATTAGGGGATTCTTTCCCGCTCCCTTTAGGATCCTTTTCAACCTCAGGTCTACATCCCGTATCTTAGCACCCGGAAGACAGCACACCCTTCTATTCTCAGGATCAGCTCTAGTTACAGGCCTGTCTATTCTTCTCAATAAAGAGTCCCCGATCACATAGACCTGCCTTTTCCTGGTGACAGTGCTATTCTCCAGTGTCTCCCCTGTTCTCTCTGGCTGCAAGTTCTTTCCATTCCTATTTTCCCTTACAATCTTCTTCAACCCATCCTGTATCCTCCTGGGGCTCATATTTGGTGTAGTCTCCCTTGACTCTTCCCCTTTTTCTATAGGGCTAGCCTCTCTTCTCTTCTTCCTTACCCTTCCACCTTCACCGAGTACCTGCTGAGCCCCTTCTTCATTTTCCAACTCTGCAAACCTGTTCCTAAGCTCTATTTCTTCTTCACTAGCCCGTCTTTTTCTCTGCCTGGTTCTTTGAGTCACATGTTTCCACTGACCACTTTCCTCATCCAGTCTCCCCTCAAAATTCCCCAGCCCTGCTTCCATCTGTGAGTCTGAGTCTTTCCCTTCAGATACCTCATATCTTTGCTCCAGCATCTGCTCAAACCCCTTCCTAAACTCAACCAGACTTTCCACCTGCATCTCCAAACCTCGGATCTTTTCCTCCATCAGCTCTATCAGACGGCATTTCATGCAGAAAAAACTCTTACCGGGTCCCCCCTCCAGGATCATGTACATACCACAGCTTCCACATCCAGTCATCCTCAGTGTGTCTTTCACTGCAGGAGTCACTCCCACAGCTGCCTCTGTATCTGTCATCTCCTTCCCACCTAAATCCTGTTAATCTGGGAAACACAAGCCACACCAAGACCACCCTCCCCCAGCAAAAGCAAACCCCAAACAAGCACCACAATCCAAACTCACCTTCCAAACTCCCACTCAAACTCCCCTGTTTAGAGCTCTGTTTGCTAGCTCCTGTGCCGCTGCCTGACTGGCTGGCTACCTTTATAGGGCCCCTAGTCAGAAACCCCACCCCCTAGGCAGGGCTCAGCTGCTCTCTCAGCACAAAACCCCTACACACACACAAATACAAATACTAAAAATACACAACCAAGTACAACTACCTTCTCCTCCAACAGAACTCCCACTCAAACTCCCCTGTTTAGAGCTCTGTTTGCTAGCTCCTGTGCCGCTGCAGCTGTCCTTTTTTGCAATCTGTGTTCTCGGGCCTGAGATTCGGAAATATTGGAAGGAGAGAATTTAGAATGAACAAAAATCCAGCCCAACCCATGAGTGAATTTTGGAGAAAACAGGCCAGCTCATGCTATTGTTCCTATTGTATTAAAGCAGAGTTCATGCCATGCTTAGAAGAATACTAACTTTGCCACTATATGTGAGGGGGGAACCTTGAGGCACTGCACACTAAGCAATTAGGTTGATTTTATAGAAGTCAATTTTTAGAAACCGATTTTATACAGTCGATTACGTATGTCCACACTAAGCGCATTAAGTCGGCGGAGTGCATCATCACTACCGTGGCTAGCATCAACTTACAGAGCGGTGCACTGTGGGTAGCTAGCCCACAGTTTCTGCAGTCTCTGCTGCCCATTGGAATTTGGGTTAAGCTCTCAATGCCTGATGGGGCAAAAACATTGTTGCGGGTGGTTTTGGGTGCATGTCTTCAGGCCTTCCTCAGTGAAAGCAACAGCAGACAATCATTTTACGCCTTTTTTCCTGGGTTACCCATGCAGACGCCATACCAGGGCAAGCACGGAGCCCGCTCAGCTCACTGTCACTGAACGTCTCCTGGGTGCTGCTGGCAGACGCGGTACCGCATTGCTACACAGCAGCAGCTCCTTGCCTTCACAGCAGATGGTGCAGTAGGACTGATAGCTGTCGAACGTCTCCTGGATGCTCCTGGTAGACCTCGGTGAAATCGATCAGGGGCACCTGGACGGACATGGCTATTCTCCTCTTAGAGCACTGAATGGGAGCCAGAGACTCCAGGTCATTCTCTTTTTTAAGTTTCATCTCATGGAGATTCAGTCCTGTCTGAAATATCATGCGAGCTGGAGGCTTCTGCCTCAGGCTGCTCTCCCAGCCAGCAGCACCGCGTGGTCGCACCTACCCCAGCCTACCCCTTGCTCCCACGGCTCATGAAGCCTAGACAGTAGTAAGGAGCAGTTCAACTATAGGCTGAGCAAGTGCAGAATGGTGGTAGAATGTGCCTTTAAAAGCTCGCTAGTGCTGTTTGCTGACTAGGTCAGACCTCAGCGCAACCAACATTCCCGTTGTTATTGTTGCTTGCTGTGTGCTCCACAATATCTGTGAGAGTAAGGGGGAGACATTTAAGGCTGGGTGGGAGGTTGAGGCAAATCACCTGGCGTCCGATTTTGAGCAGCCAGACATCAGGACAATTAGAAGAGCACAGCAGGGCGCGCTGCGCATCAGAGGGTCTTTGAACACCAGTTTCATGACTGGCCACGCTACAGTGTGACAGTTGTGTGTGTTTCTCCTTGATGCAAACCCACCCCCTTTGTTGATTTTAATTCCCTATAAGCCAACCACCCTCTTCCCTTCGAAATAAAGTAACTATTGTTTTGAAACCATGCATTCTTTCTTTATTAATTGAAAAAAAATGAGATAATGGACAAGGTAGCCCGGGTGGGGTGGGGGAGGAGGGAAGGACAAGGTCACATTGCTTATTGTAGCCACACTAAAAATCAAACTGTTTGAATGACAGCCTTCTGTTGCTTGGGCCATCCTCTGGAGTGGAGTGGCTGGGTGCCTGGAGCCTCCCCGCTGTGTTCTTGGGTGTCTGGGTGAGGAGGCTATGGAGCATGGGGAGGAGGGTAGGTTGTTATACAGTGAATGCAGCAGGGGTCTGTGCTCTTGTTGGCTTTCCTGCAGCTCCAACAGACGCCTCATCATGTCCGTTTGTTCCCCCATTAGCCTCAGCATTGCATCCTGCCTCCGCTCTCCATGCTCACTTAATTCTTTCCTGGCCTCCACCACTGAATGCCTCCATGCATTAAGCTGAGCCCTATCAGTGCGGGAGGACTGTATGAGCTTGGAAAACAGGTCATCGCGAATGTGGGTTTTTTCGCCTTTCTAATCTGCGATAACCTCTGGGAAGGAGATGATAGGGGAAGCATAGAAACATTCTACGCTCTACGATTCTGGGGGGACTACATGGTCACCTGTGCTGCTGAGTTCACCACGCTGACCAAACAGGAAATGAAATTCAAAAGTTCCCAGGGCTTTTCCTGTGTACCTGCTTAGTGCATCGGAGTTCAAAGTGCTGTCCAGAGTGGTCACAATGGAGCACTCTGGGATAGCTCCTGGAGGCCAATACCATCGATTTGTGTCTGCACTACCCAAAATTTTACCCAGCAAGGTCGATTCTCCTCTCATCGGGGAGGAGTACAGAAGTTGATTTTAAGAGCCCTTTAGGTCGACGGAACGGGGTTGGTTGTGTGGATGCAGTCATTTTTAAATCGACCTAAAGCGGCTAAATTCGACCTAACCCCGTAGTGTAGACTAGGCCTTACTTATAAAGAATTGTATAGCTACCTTACGGATCTGCATGATGGACTTCAATTTCCCTCAGGAATCTTTCTCTCTCCCTGTAATATCTCTCTCTATATTTCCAGTATGCTGTATGGCATAGAAGTAGGCAGTGGCACCAAGCTTTTAAAGAATAACTCCCAGATCCTCAAAGCTATTTAGGTGCATCCTTCCCTTTTATTTCAATAGGAGTTAGGTGCCTAAATACCTACCTTTGAGGATCTGTGCCCAAGAGCCTCAAGTTAGGCTATTTAAACCCATGTATAGGGTGTGTCTACATTGCAACCAGAGATATGACTGCAGCACGTGTAGACATGCCCAAGCTAGCTCTGATGCGCTAGCTCAAATAATAATGGCAGGAAAGCCACTGGAGTAAGTAACAGGGGTCCCAAGCGGGGTCATACAGCCTGTGCTGTTGTGGCTTCACTGCAATTGTTATTTGAGCTAGATCAAAGCTACCTCAGGTCTGTCTACATGTGCTCCAATTACACCTCTGACTGCAGTGTGGACGTATACCATAATCACTTCTCTTCATAGATGGCCCTCATTCCCTCAGTAGCTCAGCACCTCACGGTCATTCATGGATTTTCTCCTCACATTGCCCAGGTGAGGGAGGGAAGTATAAATAAATGACTTCAATCTATAGAGCGGCTGTGTATAGAAAGAATCATATGGACTTAGATTGTAAACTCTTTGCAGAAGGGACTGTCTCTTTGTTGTGTGTGTACAGCCCCTAGCACAATGGGGCTGTGGGCCATGACCCCATGGCTCCTAGGTGCTGTGGCAATACAAATAATAAATCATCATCATAAGTTTAAAACCCTAGAAGGAAGAGCTGCTTTGCTAAAGGGAAAGCTTCTCTTTGCAAATGGAGAAGAATACTTTTGCAATCAATCATTGTATTTTTTGTTATTGACCACATTTTCAATCCCGAGTTCCTAAAGTTTAGGGTCCTTGCCCAAGATTTTCAAAACTAGGAATCTAAAGATAGCTCCTAAATAGTTATTTCAAACTATTCCATGAGAGGTGCTGGGTGCACAGAGCTTTTGAAAATCAGGCCAATTACTTAGGTGCCAAGACGCAGACTTAGAACTTAGCTTCAAGCATGGAAATATGAAAGCGTTGGCTCTGATAAGAAGAATACCAAACTGTACACACCACCCATTGCTTGCTAAATCAGTACGAACTGCAGAGCATTCTAGTTTTCAGGAGTGGTCTTTGAAAGCATTCTTTGTCTGCTCATGGAGCAGTTGCAGCCGGCAGGCTAACTGACTGTCCTGCTGCAACTAACCATGTCAGCCACAATCCAAAAATATGTGGGCCGTTGCTGTGCACCCCACTGCCGAATGAGGTCTTATTTTAGGTCTTCGACCTGCTCTCTCTCTCTCAGCTGGAACAAGGATCAGGGCTGAGACACTGGTGCAGCTCATAATTATGTAGTTTACAGTGACACAGCTGCCCTAACTTACCTGAGAAGAGACGCCCCAATATGTGACAAAGAAGTTTGATGCTACTTATTCAGCCAGCTGAATATATTCTTTGCAGCCTAGTGTCTTTTGACATAGAGGTGGCTAGGGAGGTGAGTGGGGGAGAGGAGACACTCAAGATTCTTTATCTCCAGGGAACCAGCTGAATTCTCAGTGGTGATCAAGCTGCAGTCAGCCAGCAACTGATTGTCTATTATCAAACATGTCATTCATGACTTGGTCATTTGTGATTAACACGATGTGGTGGCTAGTGGGTGTTTTAATCCTGACGTTTTAGAGAGGATTCTAACAGAGGGAACCTGGTGTAGGGAAAATACTGGACATTGATACTATATCACAATACCATCATGCCACAAATAACATTTACACACACAATAATTTGCAGGATAGCCAAAAAAGTGGATTTGTGCACTTATCTCAGCCAAGATCTTGTGATGGCTTGTACTCCAGTGGCATCTCAAGGTGGTCCCAAATGAAATCAGGGACATGTTGCCCTGGGCATTGCACAACTAGTGAGACACAATCCCTGCCCTGAAGAGTTTACAATCTAAATATGCCAGCTTCAAAATAGCCAATACCAGAGCAAATGGACAAAGCAATAAAGCTGCCAAGTGCTGAGTGGAATAGTCTCCCAAGGGAAATAGACGAAAACTCCTGCACATGGGACATTTATAACTAGAGAGGATAAAAACCACTAGAAAATATACCGTAGGGAACAACTTTGCATTGATAGTGGGAAGGACTACGAAGCCGATTTTCACTCCCAACCCACTGGATTTAGGAGCACAAGTCCCATTGATTTCAATAGGACTTGTGCTCCTAGTTCCCTTACAGGCTTTTGAAAAACTCCCCCTGAATGAACAAATGAGGCCTTCCCAACTCCACTGTGCGTGATTCTCTCTGCACTAGGTAGAGCTGTTGGAGACTGGAGCGGAGCTGAAGTCAAATAGCTGAGGTTAGATCCTGTGCTTAACGCTGATACCTTTGTCCTTTATCATGGAGGGAAACCTTGGCAAGGAATGAAATGCATCCACCCTAAATTAGAACGGAACTCACCAAACCTTGGCTGCTTCACGATAATCTGCTCTGAGCCTAATTCCGTGCAATAACTACCTATTGGAATGGTTGTGGCAGGGCACAATTCAGCAGTGATGATCAGTGTCATTACAGTTTTGTTTAGCCCCAAGACATTGTTTAGCCCCAAGGTGTTGTGTGTTTATTTTTAAGGAAAGGTCATTGCTGCGGTGGGCTGTTAAGATGAGAGATATTCCAGGACCCTAGAGAGTGATTCCCTGGACTAGTTGCTGATGGCTGGAACAAAAAATTAAATTAAATCGCCCCCCCCCCCCAAAAAAAAAAGGAAAATCACAGGAACATACCTGTGATGCTGTTCTAGTTTGAAATATTTTTCCTGTGGCCAACTGATCTGAATGGGCAGCAAGGTGTTGTACTCATCAAATTGTGGCATATTAGAGCCCCGTTCAAAACCAATTTACAGATATGGGCACTTAACACTGCAAAGGCCAGATTTGTAGAAGATTTTTTCCCATGGAGAACACTGGACAATCCATCTCCCACCCTCTCTCCAGGGAACACTGGCAACTGCTGGGGGCTGTCCCCAGATGTACCAGAATTTTGATGTTATATATTTATGAAACTTCAGGCATGCTGCGGTGACTGGAGCTAATTAAACAAGTACATGGGATGGAGATTTAACCACTTCTTTGCCTTTTTTCTTCTTCATCTTTGTATACAATATTCCTCTTGCTACAATGTGCAAAGTCTCAATCCTGCCAGGTGCTGAGTGCTTTGGTTCTGATTGATTATCATTGTTATTGATTGTCTTATGGTAGCTGATAGCATCCCAGTCATTAACCAGGACCCCCGTGTTCTAAGCACTGTACAAACACAGAACAAAATCATTGACCCCGTCTCAAAGAGCTTACAATAAGCACACATGTAACATGAAGCCTGTGACCAGACCCAACTAGAGCTGGGTGGGACACGACTTTCCCATCCTGTGAGAATTTTCAAGATTTTTACAAATTTTCCCATCCCACATGAGATGAAAAGTCAGAATCTGGAAAATTTTTGTGAACTCATAATTCAGGAAAAAAATAATCTGATTGGATCAATTACAGCATTTAGTTTAGATAATTTTAAAACATTTCCTTTCAAGTTTGACTTTTCCTTTTTTATTACCTTTTTTATAGTATAAATTATCAATTCTTTCTAAATGCAAAGTTATTTTGAGCTGAAAAATGAAAAATTCCATTTTGAAAATGTCAAAATGGGACATTTCAGCAATTTCAATCATCTTAAAAAAAGATTTTTTTCAAATCGGGAGATGTGTTGAACCCGACCCTTTCACTTTTGAAGAGTCAGCATTTTCCAACCGGTGCAGGGTTGGGGGAAGGGCATTTCATCAGTAAATTCCCAACCAGCTGTAGTTCCAGTACTGTGTGAAGAACCTTGCCAGCATTTACACCTTTAGTTTCTTTTAGGCCTCAATTCAGCAAAGCAATTAGGCACCATTAATGGGACTAAGCCAGGTGCTTAAAGTTATGCACGCGCTTAAGAGGTGTGAAAGCTATCAAGATTCTTTATTCTGCATCACTGATAACTCCTCTCAGCCTATTCCCTCCTTCTGTGCGACTGTCCTTCTTGATAGAGGAGGGAGATGTGTACTTCAAAGGGTAGACTGTAAACACTCTGGAAATTTTGTTTCTCCAGCGGATCCACGCTGAAGCACTGCCTGATTTATTAGTTTCCCCTTGTTTGTAATGAATGTTTTCTATTGCCCCTATTAGATGGTGACACCGGTTCTGTGGTAAATGAACTGACGTGCGAGGGTAATGGTGACAAGGGGCTGATAATGGATGACTACTCTGTGTGTGTGTGGGGGGGAGGGGGTGTGCAACAGCGTGTCCTACTTAGGTTGATCCAAGGACACCTTACACCTATCAATCAAAATGGTGACAGCAGCCAGGGAGATTTAATTGGAGATTCGTTGAACATTTAATGATGTGACAGAGAAAAATAAGGAGGCTAAAAAAGGCTTCTGGGCTTTTCTTTCCCTTCGTTTGGCCAATTCTCAGAAGGAGAAAGGAAAAGTGAGCTAGCCAGAGGGCACTGGTGTCGTTTTTTCTATTTGAGGCAATCATGACACTTTGAAAATGAGCTCGGCGTTTGGAGAAATTTCTGTAGCAGTGCTTTAGCCAGGAATGAAATTTGTCAAAGGCATTTTTAACTTGTGAGGCTGGCCAACCTGGTGCCAGCTCACAATCAGAGGTGGGGCATGACAATGGCCACTTGCTCTACTGACAGGCTCCACAGAGGGCTTGTTTTACAATTGGCCTTCCTTTGTCAGAGCTCGCCCCAGAAAACTTCTCTTCCTTCTAAGGTTGTTTCACGAACAGCAAAGATGGTTTGTTAAATCCTGAAACAACGAGACAGTTTTTGTTGTTTGAGTTTGTAAATTACCCGGCTTAGAGGTGGTGAATTACATTAAATGTTACTGCTGCACCAAGGGCGTTTTGGTGATGTCTTTTTAAATGGTCCAGGTGCACATGGATAAGTGTCCTTTTTAGCAATTGCACAAATCTAGATCAATAATTTATTGTTATTGTTGATTATGGAAGCCCAATGTGGTAGGTACTCCCCAGAGATGCCGGGAGTCTATTCATCTAGTCATCATCTCTTGTTGAAAATTGCACTGCGCGCTTTTTGTGCTGGGTTATTGTGTTTTTTGCCATGTTTGGGAAGCGCCCGACACATTTATAATACTTAGTTTCACCCTAATGGCCCACTTGTCATCTTAATAATGATTTCTGGTGTGAGGAAAATCCTGTCCATGCATGCTTGTGAGCTGGGCTCAGTCATGACCAGCTTTGGCCATGTTTTGCCTGAGTTTTGTTTAACAAGGTGTAGGGGATCTGTCTGGAGACTGCAGGCATCTCTGAAGGCTGCACTTCCAGGAGAGTCTGTCAGCCCAGCCTGGGTTCTCTCGAGGCCTCCCCTGGCGTTTCCCATGGAAAAGGTATTATTCTTAAAAGGCTGGAATGAAATTTTTTTGATCATCTCTAATCTCACATCTCTACCCTGAGTGAACCTCTGAGCAGTGTCTTACAATCTGTATGCCAGAGTGCAAAGCGATGCAGCAATTAATCATGCACCTGTCCAAAGCCCACTGAAGTTAATAGAAGTCTTTCCATTAACTTCAGTGAGGTTTGGATCCAATCTTATCGGACTTAGCCTTTACTGCGAATGGTAACAAATGAGACAAAGAAGCTGTGAATAACTCCCCCGGGGAAGTTAGGTGTTGAGTATGGCTGGCTCATTAACCTGCGTTTGGCCAGTCCAGGTTCTGGCCAGCCCTGCAGAATGATGGAAGAAAGCAAGCAGAAAAGAAAACGTTCTTGCTGCTTTGTCTCCGCAGGGAGCTGAGAAAGGCTGATGCGACCCTAGGTGAATGTAGAGTGTATAATAGCACATGGCATAAGCTTGAATTCAATAATCAGGGCCTTATCGCTCTATTTTTCAAGCTGGTGATGCTTGCAGATAATTAAGCTGAATGGCAAGATGCTGTGGCACTCTGACCGCCAAAGCATCAGCCTCCGTTGTTAATAATGCGCCAGACAATGCAGGATTTTAGCATCACATTAATGCAGATGGAGAAAGAAAAGGGGGATAAAACTGAAGGGACAAACCAACCCCTTAGGGTCGCCTTGGGTATTCTTTCATGCTGATCTAGCCCTTTCATGCTTTTTGATTTTAATTATCCCCTTCTTTTCACAGGCAGCAAGATTTGTTTAATTGTGTCATGTGTAGAGGCAGTAGTATGTGAAAAGGAGGGAGGGTGAATTTGGGTCTAGCTGGTTTTGCAGCTGCAGCTGGAATTGTATGCATACAGTACAATCAGTACCAGCCTAGCATGTGACATGGACCCTGTAGCTAACTCATAGGCTGTCCCTATAGAGTATTACCCTCCACCAGTAGGCCGGTGGAGGAAACCATCACCTTTCTATCAGAACTCAGAGCAGCCCTGAGCTTAGGGCAAGGTTTTCAAAACACAGAGCCCTGACGTTAGACTCCTGAGTAGAGCTGGGTGAAATGTTTTAGTTGAATGCTTTATTTGCTGATAAATGCAGTTTGGGGGTGACCGACATGATTCATGAAATCTCGTCAAATTCAGCCAGTAGTTTTGGCTGAATAAAAAATAAAAATGTGTTGTCTGAAAAAAATCAAAATGGTTTGTGTTGATGTTTTCGAAATGAAATGGTCTGACTTTAATTTCGAAATGCCACTTCATTTAGAAAGTTAGCAAGATCTGTTTAATTGGTTCTTAAAAAAAGGGTAAAACCCACCCCAACATGCAATGGAACAAAATTTAAATGTCAGTTTGAAACAAAATGATTTTTTAAAATAAATTCTGGTCCCTCCACCGAATTGAAAGATCAATTATTGGCTTAGCTCAACTTCTGACTCCATGTTTAGATACCTACATAATTGGTTTATTTTTTTTAAAGTGTGCTGAGCACCATGTGCCTCTCTTCCTCATCTGTGCATTGGGGATAATAGAATCATAGACTTTAAGGGACCATTATGATCGTCTAGTCTGACCTCCTGCACAACACAGGCCATGGAATCTCACCCACCCACTCCTGTAACAAACTTATGTCTGAGCTATTGAAGTCCTCAAATCATGGTTTAAAGACTTCAAGGTGCAGAGAATCCTCCAGCAAGTGACCCATGCCCCACTCTGCAGAGGAAGGCAAAAAACCCCCAGGGCATCTGCTAATCTGCCCTGGGGGAAAATTCCTTCCTGACCCCAAATATGGCGATCAGCTAAACCGTGAGCATGTGGGCAAGACTCACCAGTAAATAATAGTATTTTCCTGGCTCACAAGGCTGCTCTGAGGCGCTCAGCTACTCCAGTGATGGGGGGCCAGGTAAGAATCTAGACAGAGAACACACTTGTGCATAAAAATGATAGCAGATTTAAGACTATAGCAAATAGGGTAACTCATCATTCAGGAAAAGACATCAGAAGAAATATCCAAGTTTGAGAGAACATAACTGCATGTTGGTGGATCTGGGTCTGGCGGAGCTGTTTGTCTGGGTCCCGGAAAGGACTGGATGTCCTTTGAGAAGGTAACACAGGATCTAAAGGACTCTTTGGACTGCTCATCCAACTGCAAATGAAAATGGACAGGTTTTTTTAGGACGGTTATGGCGTTAATTCAATATGTTGTGGTGGTTCCGAGGTGTCATTGCAGAGCAGAGTTGCATACGTCTCTGTGTCTGATTGAATAGGTGCTGGGATTTTCAGTGTTGCTGAAACCCTGCTCCTACTGAAGTCAGTGGGCATTTTGCCACCAAATGCAATGGGATCAGAGGTACGGCAGTGTTCAAGGCAGTTGAAAATCCCACTGGGAATGTCTAAAGATGGTCTCATGCAGCAAAGCGCCCTCCATTCCGCCTTGTCTTCACTGCGCACTGCTTGCCCTCTGAACTTTCCATCACCAAGTTCTTTCTCACTGGCCACATGTCATCTATCTAGGCACTGCACACTTGTCACCTGTTCCTGGTGCTTGAGTGACCGCAAGCCCATCAGGGTCCATTACTCTCCTGCCACGCTAAGCCACAAACTTTGTTCTCTTGGCTTAGTTGACTAATCCGTCCACTCCGCTCCCTCCCCATCCCTTGATTCCTTTACCCTCCATCCCAATGCAAAATCCATCGCCCGGCTCTAGCTCACCCACAAGAGCAGTTTCCTCTCCCCCACCAATGCCACTGAATGTATGTTCCCCAGCTCCAGCCTCTTTGATGCCTGTCTCTGTCTATGCGATCAGAGTGTTGCTGTCAGAATGAAAGCTGTGGGATCCTTTCCCTGTCCAGTATCGGATGAAATTCTGTAGCCGATACTCTGGTCCACTGCAGTGGCACAAACCAGCCTGATTAAATTGGCCCTCGGAGAATTCCCTCTGCACTGGGGAAATCTCAGGGTGGCTGTGCTGCCATCACCCTGCTGCCCAGCACAAGGGACGTGGTACGGGAATAGAGGCTTGATAGGAATGTCTCTGTGCTTTGGCAATCCCTGGTTGCAGGAATAGCTCCTGGGGGGCCAAGGGCAGCTGGGCAAAAGTTAGAGCGACCAGAAGTTGGCTCAGACTCCAACACCAGCTAGTCCCAGGGTGAGGGCAACAAAAGTCATGTTTGCCCTATCTCCCACACCAGTCCTGTGGCAAGCAGATGGACTAGACACTCTGGGCTCTACTCCCTATCCTACCCAGCTAGCCCATTGTGTATGGTGTCCGGCTGTCTGGAGTGGCTCATGAATGTGGGTTAGGGTGACCATATGTCCGGATATTATTGGGACCATCCCCATATTGGGGCTACCTATTACCCCCATTTCCTCCATGCCGATTTTTCACACTTGCTGTCTGGTCATTCTAACTTGGGTGCCAGGCTCTGGGCAGACTGTTCCAAACCAGGGCACAAACCCCAAACTGGTTGGGAGTTCTAAATTAGATTTCACCAATCAAGCATCAAGTGTCACCTCCTCCAATACTATAACATGGAGTCACAGACAGTCCCCTTGGGCACCCCTGTCTATCTTGCCTCCCAGGCAAGCCTGTCTTTGTGATATATTGTCCCTTTTACAAAATATCACAACAATAATCACATTACTCCCAGACCCAAAGGACCAGTCACTTACCCCAGGTCAATTGTACCTCTGATTACACACCAAAGACAACACTTGTAACCAATCCTTTAATAAACTAACTAAATATTTATTAATTAAGTAAAGAAACGAGAGTTATTTTCAAGGTTAAAGCAGGTAAACATACACACACAAATGAGTTACAGTCTTAAGTTCCAAAAAGTAATCGAAGCTGCTGTAACGTGCAAGCTATATATGTCCTTTAGGGCTACCCCAACCTAAGCAGCTTGGGGATCCCTTGCTTATGCTTAGAAATGTTGCTTTCTCCAAATTCCAAGCAGCAGAGTGATGAAAGCCAAGTGTTCTCTCTTTGATGCATCAAATGGCTATGGGTCTGGTCTTGAAATGCCTAGTTGGTTGATGGACAGATAGCCCCTCTCAGAATCAGGCCCCTTGTGAGCAGAATTTCCTGTGAGGGAGTCTGGAGAGGAGAACTGGAGTAATTTGCAAGGTGTCTAGAAGATCAACAGTTTCACCTGTAGGGAAAGGCAGTAGAACATATGTACCCTGCTTTCTAGTACTAGCACCCAGCACATTATTCTCTCTGGCTGAGTTTACAAAACCAGCTAGAGGATCTGGGCACTCATTTTCCATTGATTTGAATGGGAATTGTGCAGCCACGTTCCCCTAAGCAGCTTTGATAATCGCAGTCTATATGTGCTGCTTACTCAGCAGTCAGTCCACTCAGCTTACCAGGTGGGAAATCTGCAGGCCAGCGTGATCCCTTGGGGATTTGCAAGTCTTGGGCACTCCCTGCAGGAAGTGAATGGAAACTCACCCTACTTCCGTAGGCAGCTTTGGTCTCTGACAGCAGCCTAAGGGAGAAACATGTGACAAGTCTGCTGATCGGTCAATGGGATGTGTGTGCAGATTAGTGAGGGGATCTGGGATAATGCCTAGAAATCTCATTGTTTGTTATTGGTGCTGTCTCTCCTGGAAGAAACCCATATATTATTAATCCAGCTGCCTTGTGAACAGCTGCAAGTCTAGGTTGACCTGATATACTGGCCTATACCTACGTTGTCTCTTATTGTTCTTTGAAAGGACTGGCCAAGTATCCTAGATCAGTGCTAAATGTAGACATTGCTAAGAAATGGCTGTTGTGGGTGTGACTCTCCTGGTCTTTATCTAACCCCTCACAGTGGTTTAGAATCGTGCATTTGATCTACACCCTCTCTGTGTCCCTCTTAAATTCCTTCCCTTTGTTTGATTTGCAACCCTAGGCATTGGCAGCCTGTCTTCTCATGTTTAGCATCATAATCTAAGGGTATGTCTGCATTGCAATGTAAACCCAGGGGTCGAACTCAGGCTCAAGCCTAACCCCCCTTCCATCAACACACAAATCATGCTAACCCAGGGCTTGGACCCAGGGTTTCAGGACTCCACAGGGGTGGAAGGTCTAAGCCTGAGTCAAGCCGGGACCTAGGGTTCAAACTCTATTGCTTTGCAGTGTAGATGCAGCCCCACTGGACTCATGCTGTGGGAGCCTGGCAAAAGTATCCCACGGGCTGACTTTCTTTGTCTTCTGGATGGTCAAGTTTGATCACTTTATATCATGAATAAGAGGCTAGAGTGGCCATGTTTGGGGAGGGTGCTAGGAAGTCTGGGATATAGGTGGTTGGGCCCACATAATGCCGTGTAGATGCTGGAGTCCCAGGTTGGGACCCGGAGTTCAACAGTTCCTAACCTGGAGTTACAAATGCGTGTAGACACTCAAAGACTAGGTGAACAAAGCCAGGGTCTGCTAACTGGAGTTCTTCTACACTACAACGTAGACGTACCCTGATTGGGTCTTTGTTTGCATATGGCCTGGGTTGGATTTCTGAGTGGATGTTTTGAGGAAGACAGGGTGGCTCCTATGTGTTGGACCCTGTTGGCAAGCCACTGATGGGCAATTTCTGCAACTGGTTATATTCACCCCAGGGACCGAGCTTAGCAGAAGATCATGCTGCAGACTCAGTTTTAGGCCATGCCCATTGTGTGCAATGTTTTTAGTACAGTTTAGGTGGCTCATGGATGCATATTTGAAATTTGCTTCTGCCTCGTATATGAAGACTCAATACACAGCTGCAACTCACTGAGGGCTTGATTTTTAAAAAGGGGCCCAACCCAGCCTCCTTTGGTGTGCACAGAACTTGGCGTCCCGGGGCAGTGCAGCTTATGCAACACCTTTGCACATGGTGTTCGTTTGGCACCATATAGTTGTAAGTCCATTTGCCTCAATGGGCCTGGTGTGTAATTTCTATATTAGTCCTTAAGCAATCCGCATGGAAATGCGTGTGCACACAAGTGCACCTGCACACACACACAGGCTCATCAACATCAAGGCACATGCCAAAAGGATGTCGTCTCCTTGCAGACCAAGTACCACCCAGCCCAATCTCTAGCTAGGTCCTTGAGAAGGTCTGGTTGGGTGTTCAGTCTGTGTCGCTCCGTAGTGACCTTATCGCATCACTGTTGCTTTTGGTAACCCTTAGCGGCATACCAAATAGAGGATAACAAATAGAGTCTACTTCTGGAAAATGAACTGGTCTGGAAAGCTAGGTGTGAATGTGTGTATGTTAAATTTAGAGCTGGACTCAGACCGAACTCCAGATCCTAACAGCCCCTGCTGATCTCTGCAAACTTCAGCTAAGTGACACTGGCCCTATTCAGGCTTTGGTGCTTAGCCCCCATCTCTGTTTAATGTGATATCTGTCTGGGAACACCAAAGAGAGAACATCCGTTAAACAATAAGATAGACCTATTGTGATGTATTTTCAACTGCTTTGGGGGAATTCTACAAAATTAAGTGTCAGAATTGTTTTTCTTATTGGCAACTATTGATCTCTGGCGGTGCCAGTCTCTCTCATTAACACTTTTATTATCTCGTCAATCACAGCCCAACCTGCGCTAACCAGGGGCTAAGAGGATTTACCGTTATTAACAAAATTATCTGGTGCCTCAGAACAATAAAACAAGCTGAAACCATTGGGAGAAAGGGGGGAATTGGCAGGGATTTGAATAGCGTTTCAGGACAGAGGCCACAATTTAAAGTAAAAACATGAGAAGGAGCCAGTTCATCAGCTGGTGCAAATTGCTGTAGCAGCCCTGAAGTTGACAGAGCCGTACTGATTTACACCAGCTAAGGATCTGACCCAAAGACTCTCCTCTGAGACCATTTGGTGAGGAAAGAGCCATTTTTATGGGTACATTTTTCTCAGTTCCTTGTCTGTGTCCAGCTCAACATGGGTCTCTTCCTTCCTTCGGAACGTTCCCAACCGTGGTTTTCTTTGCGAACGTTTGAAACATTTGGGACTGGATTTTTCCAAAGAGCTCTGCTCTCAGTTAGCTGACTTCGCCCTACAGCACCCCTGTTCTCAGTGCGGGCTGCTGGGGGCTGAACCCTTTTTTGAAATCCAGGCCAAGCTGGATTTCACCACCCCTTTCTAGGAAAAAATGTGATCCGTTCTCTCTCTCACCTACACCACTGATTGCATTGCTGCTAATAACGACAACATCCGGTGTGGGCATCTACTAAATCTGTGTAGTGTCCAGTTTTTTTTTTAACATTAGCAAGAAGTCAATATATATGGGCCAGATCCTCCTTTGGTGTTAATTGGACTCATTGTGGTCCATGAAAGTTGTGTGGGAGAGCAAGCCAAGGTGAAAGACTATTATTAGCATTACTTGTAATGAAATAGCACCTAGGAGCCCCAGTTGTGGAACTGGACCCTATTGCGCTAGGTGCTGTACAAACGTAGAAACAAAAAGACGGTCCTTACCCCAAATTGCTTACAATCAATGAGGCTAAGTTGATTTCCAGCATATTTGCTTTGCTGAATCCCTGTACTCTGTCTCCTCCACCCTTGACTCTTTCCCATTGCAAAATTTCTCTCCCCAGCCCTGGCTTACACTCAACACCTGCTTCCTTCAATCCTGCTCCAGTGTTGCTGGATGTCTTTGGAGAAAGTCCTGTGTCCAGGCAAACTTCCTCACTGCAGTTCCTTCTCTCCTCTTTCTCTGAAGTCAGTGGGAACAGCAGGGTGCTCAGCACCTTTGAAAGTCAGTCGTCTCTCTTAAAGCCATATTTAGGCACCTACGAGACTAATTTTAGGCCTCCACGTTTGCAAGTCCTGGCCAGGAGTTAAATACTTTGCCAAAGTGTGGCCGCCTGTGAGTTTCTGTGGCGACAGCGAATGGGGTAGTTGCAATCATGAATAAGAACTGTAACAAAGCAGGGTTCACCTTGTTACACAGAAAAACAAGGAAGCAGCAGCGAATTAGATTGTAAACCTGCTGCTTGTGTCTGTCCCCCTCACCAGACTCAACTTTCCATTTCCTCTTGCAAGCATCCAAAGTGATAAATATTCAGAGGCTCGGTGCATGGAATGACATGGGCATAATCCTGTTACCTTCTTAATGGGATTTGTCTGTGTCAATCCTCGAGCAAGTGCTTTGCAGAAGGTACCCTTTAAAATAACAGCGGGACATAGCACTCCCACAAAGTGTCTCTGGCAATGCCTAAGCCTTATCCCCACCACAAATGAGTATGAAATGAGCATCGCATCACTATTTCCGCTGACATGGTACCATAACCAGCCACTTCACACCGGATAGCACATCTCATTTTCTATAGACCGCGCTCCACTCAATCTGAATTTCTATAGAACTATCTGCAATAATCATTCCTAGCTCTTATAAGGTGCTTTTCAGGGCAGGCCTTACCATGAGGCAAACTGAGGCAGCTGCCTCAGGTGCCAGACTGCGGGGGGTGCCACTGGGACCCAGAGTGTAGAAAATGGTGTCTGCTGCTGGTGCATCTGGATTCTCTCTGCTCGAGCTGCACAGAGATTGGGGAGCGCGGTGCTGGAGGAAGGAGGGCACAAGAGACAGAACAGGCAGGCAGGAGAAAAGGGGAGAGGGAATAACAAAAAGCAGCAGGAGCTGCAGGGAGAGAGACGAGGAGGAGCCTCTTATGGACCTCTCTAGCAACCCCAGGAGCCTGGACTGATTAACACCAGCTCCTCAGGGAGCTTTCTGTTTCCTGCTGCTTCCCTGAACCCACTTGAGGAGAACAGGCCGTCAGCTGAAGTAGTAGGAGCCAGTTAGGTCCTTGAGACGCTGATACCTTCCCTCACTCAGGCCCTGCTACCAGCCTGCTTATTTGTCCCCTTCAACTGAGTGTTGAGAGCCACCATAACTGGCATAGAACAGCAGCCATGAGTGAAAGAAGAAAACACCCCTCTGGGGCAGCATTCAGAAAAAGAAAGAAAGCAAAGGAAGCTTTTCTATCTAAGCAGGAAGGAGCTCTCCTGAGATACATAGATACAAATGTTCCTGGTGAGCCTTCCGGCCCCAGTGAGGATGTGAGTGGTGAGGAGAGGCCTGATCTTCCAGTTATTCAGAGTGCAGGTGACCTGGCAGCTACTGCAGCATCCATATCTCCATCTCAAATGGATGTAACCATGCACATTCCTGAAGAAAAGTGTAGATCAGACAAGAGTGTGATGGAGGCGCAAGAAACAGCTGCTGCTGAGTTTAGTTCCTTAAGTCTAGATGATCCAGGACTGTGGACCCACTTAAGCAGTAGCCTGAGGGGACTTCCTTGTACTGCATGGGCCACAGCAAGTGAAAAACTTCATGTTTCCCAAAGACAATGAAAATAGAAGTTTCCATCCAACACATTACTGATGTAAAATCCCCAATGGTGGCAAAGTGGAGAGGCCATGGCTCATGTACTCATAAATCCAGAATGCTGCATACTGTTTTTGTTGCAAACTCTTCCAGTCTAATGTTCCAGCCACATTGGGTTCTACAGGAACAAAGGACTGGAAAAATCTGGCTACAAATCTGGCATGCCATGAGAAGGCAGCAAATCACCAGAGAGCATTTCATAGGTGGAAAGTGATTGAGATGAGACTAAGGTTAAAGGCCACCATAGATGATCAGCATCAAGAGAAGATTGCATCAGAGTCTCTTTACTGGCAAAATGTTCTGAAAAGGCTCATTGCCATTGTGAGAATGCTTGCTACCCAAAACCTAGCACTGCGTGGCACTTCAGATCAGCAGTATGTGCCAAACAATGGAAACTTCCTTAAAATTGTGGAGCTGATGGCTGAGTTTGATGCTGTACTCCAGGAGCATCTAAGAAGAGTCACCACCCAAGAAATGTACACACACAACTACCTTAGAAAAACCATTCAAAATGAGATCATACAGTTATTGGCAATAAAAGTCAATCAAATAAATTTGTTAGTCTCTAAGGTGCCACAAGTACTCCTTTTCTTTTGCGAATACAGACTAACACGGCTGCTACTCTGAAACCAATCAGAAGATTGTGGCAGAACTGAAGTCAGCAAGATATTACTCTGTTATTCTGAACTGCACACCTGACATCAGCCATACGGAACAAATGACTTTAATGGTGTGTTTTGTAACAACAACAGAACTTAGTGAAAATGTCTCTGCAATGGTGACTGTCAGAGAGCATTTTTTAGAATTTACTGACATTGATGATACTACAGGAGCTGGTATGACAAACATCCTTCTTAAAAAGCTGGAAGATATGGGAATTGCGATAGCTGACATGAGAGGTCAGGGCTACGATAATGGTACCAACATGAGAGGAAAGAACATGGATCCGAGAGTTAAACCCTCAAGGTTTTTTTGTCCCATGCGGTTCTCATTCATTGAAGTTGGTGGTCAGTGATGCAGCATCAGCTTCTAGTGAGGCTGCTGAATTTTTTAATGTAATTCAAAGCATCTATGTATTTTTCTCTGCATCAACTCATCGATGGCAAATTTTGAAGCGATATCTGGGAACATTCTCTCTGACACTGAAACCACTGAGTGCCACACGATGAGAAAGTTGAGTGGAGGCGATAAAGCCTATCAAACACCAAATTGGAAGATAGATGATGCTATAGTTGCCATTATGGAGGATAATGCTATGACAAAAAGAAAAGGAGTACTTGTGGCACCTTAGAGACTAACAAATTTATTAGAGCATAAGCTTTCGTGAGCTACAGCTCACTTCATCGTAGCTCACGAAAGCTTATGCTCTAATAAATTTGTTAATCTCTAAGGTGCCACAAGTACTCCTTTTCTTTTTGCGAATACAGACTAACACGGCTGCTACTCTGAAAAATGCTATGACAGGAACTGTTCATGGGAGAACAGTGGCAGAGGGAAATGAAATCACCAGAAACATACATAACTTCACATTTCTGTGTGGGTTTGTGTTGTGGCATGACATACTGTTTGAAATAAATGTTGTAAGCAAGAGACTCCAAGGTGTTGACCTTGATATATCTGGAGCAATGGAACAACTGGACAAAGCAAAGTCATACCTACAGTCTTACCGGTTAGATGAGGAATTTCAAAATATTCTGAAGAGTGCACAGAAGTTGGCAGAGGAACTTCACACTGAAGTTATTTTCCCACCCATTCAAGAATACAAGAGTCACCGAAGAAGAAGACATTTTGATTATGAGGCATGGGATAATCCCATAAGAGACCCCAAACAGCAATTCAAAGTTGAATTCTTTAACCAGGTGCTAGACTGTGCAATAAGGTCAGTTGAAGAACATTTCATGCAACTCAAGGAACATAGCAGTATATTTGAGATGTTGTATGATATTCCAAAACTCCTCACTATACCTGAAAAAGACCTACACCAGCAATGCAGGGCACTTGAGACAGTGTTGACACATGATGACATGCGTGATATTGATGCGAGTGATGTAGGTGATGAACTGAAAGCCCTTTCAAGACACATTTCAGCAGGATCAACTCCAAAGGCTGTTCTGGAATATGTGTGCACAAATAAGATGACCACCCTCTTTCCAAATGTTTTTGTTGCTCTGAGCATACTTCTAACACTTTCTGTAACCGTTGCCAGTGGAAAATGCAGCTTCTCCAAGCTGAAGTTAATAAAACCACATCTATGCTCCACAATGAGACAGGAGAGGCTGGTTAGCCTTGCAACCATCTCAATAGAGCATGAGCTGGCCCAGACTGTGGACCTTCAGCAGGAAGCAGTTCAAATCTTTGAAACCAAGAGGGCACAGAAAGCACCACTTTGATTATTCAAACAGATAAAAATGCCAGGGTTTACTATGCAGACGACAAAAGTTACATTTGCTGTTCAGGCATTTGAAAGTTAAGTGTTACTTAAAATTTTTGAACAAGGCATTTTAAGTTGTTAGTTCTCCTTTATTGGGGTAGGTAGCAGAGCAGTACCATGAGAGGAGTAGAAGAGGAAGAAGGCAGAATTGAGACCTTTCAAAGTTTTTGCCCAAGCGAAGGGGAATGGGGGAGTCATTTGAGCTCCCCGCCTCAGGTGCCAAAATTTTGTGGGCCGGCCCTGGCGCTTTTCATCAGTACATCTCAAAGCATTTTGCAAAAGAGGTCAGTACCATTATGCCCATTTTACAGAAGTGGAAACCGAGACACAGAGATGGGAAGAGACTTGTCCAACATCACCCAGCAGCAGATCCAAAACTGGAACCAGATTTTCTGAATCTCAGTTCATGTGTGAGCTGATAGGCCACTCAATAGCTTACCGATTGATGATTGCTCTGCGTGTTTTTTCCCCTCGCATCAGGTTACAGTTCACAGGCACAGGTTTTTGGGCCAAGATTTTCAGAAGTAGGAGCCTAAAGTTAATTTTCCAGTGCCTGATTTTCTGAAGGGTTCAGCACTCACAATTGGGGCCACATTTTCAAAAGACCTTCGCTTTCATTTAGGCACCTAAATAAGGTGACTGAATTTTCAGAAGTGCTCAGCACCCAGCAACAGCCATTGTTCTCAAAATCTGGCCACTTCATTTGGGGGCCCAGCTGGGAGCGGAACTTTTTTGAATTCTTATTTAGGCTCCTTAATAAGGCCCTTAAATCCTTATTTAGGCTCCTAAATAAGTAGCCTGATTTTCAGAAGTGCAGAGTTCTCCATGAAGTCAGTGGCAGTTGCTGTGTATTCAGCATTTTTGAAAATCAGAGCACTTTTTCAGGTGCCTAATTACTGACTTAGGCTCCAAAGCCACATAAGTGCTTTTGAAAATTTTACCCTAAGTCCCATTGACTTTCAGTGAGTTTTAGCAACCTAAGAGCCCGATTTTTAATGGTATTTAGGTGCTTACTTCCCATTGATTACTGACATTGTCACTTTTGAAAACGGGAGTTAGGCACTTAGATGTTACTTTTAGGACCCTATTTTTTAAAATGTTGGTCTCACTCGATTTTTGCCATTTTTCATTAGCTTGAAAGTCACCTACAGCACTTTTGAAAAGCAAGGCAGATAGTACAAGTAAGGAAGCAGTTGATGGGAGGCATGTGATGGGTAAAGACAGCTATTAAATATGGCTAAATATAACAACTCTTCTGTGCTAGTTTCCTGTAATTTGCATGTGGAATTAGCATCTCATTAATATCTTATTAGGGACACTGAAAAACTAATGACAAAACAAGCCCAGGGTGGGTGGAGGGGGATGGCGGGGGTGCAAACTGAATACAAGAGAGTTATTTCTTGTGTGATTAAATGAAAACTCCACCGTATTCCATCTGTCAACTTAGATGGTTCCCATCATTGAGGTATCTGAGGGCTTTGCAGTCACTAGTGGATTTATCTTCACCCTGGGAGGGTGGGAAGTGTCTTTGTCAGCTACCCCGTTATCATCCCATTCAGGCTCAGCCACCACCAGAATGATGACCATCTAGCTGGCTATCTTTGCAGGAAGTGCACCATCTTGTTGTTTGATGTTCCTCACTACATTGTTGGCAGCAGAGACCTTGTGCCATTTTGAAAATGACACTTTATTTCATCGATAGCCTGTGGAAATTCTGCCGTCGAGGTTTTCCCCTTTAACAGGCTGTCTTTGCCAGCGATTGTGGTCATGAGACCTGCCCATGGCATTTGCTGTAAGACTAAAGGTCTTAGCCCTCAGTGTCCTGGCCAAAGTCCAGTTCTAATGGCTACCTGAGCTGCCTACTTCAATTTGCCGTGTAGTCTCAGTTAGATAAGGCATTCTTCTTTACTTCCTCTGCTAAACTGCCTTGTAGTATTGCTGGCCCCTGTTCAAAAGCTGCTGCATTCCATGCCATTTCCTGCTTGTGTCTATATGCCACAGACAGTTTTTGTCAATCTATTTTAGGGTTTGTCTATGCAAACAATTTGTTCGTGCCCAGCTGGGATGTGAGTCTACCCTGCACTGGCCTCCCGCGGACTAACAGTCTGTGTGGACCCTGTTGACCTGCACTAACAGTTTGTTAGTGCCCTTTACTCTAGTCCTGTTTCAAAGAGTAGATCAAAGTGCTCTAACAAAATGTTAATGCTCTTTGGCAGAGTCCACAGGGACAATTAGTCCCCAGCAGGCTAATGTGGGGTAGATTCACACCCCAGCTTTTGCTGTGAACTCACTGTTTGTGTAGACAAGACCCTAGTACTTATATGGCCCCCATTATCATTGCGTATGAGCATCTCATAGTCTTTAATGTGTTTAGCCTCACACAACCCTGGTGCGGTAGGGAAGTGAATTTATCCCCATTGTACAGATGGTAAAGTGAGGCAGAGGGAGAGACTGTTGCCCAGATCCTTAGCGGTATTTAGGTGCCTAATGCTGAATTCAGTGGGAGTTCAGCATCTAGGGCTAGATTCACAAAGGAAAGTTGGCGTACGCTCAGCATCACAGCGCCTAACTTTTAGGTGTCTAGAAAATCAGACGCTGTGATTCAGAGGGCTGGAGGTGGACACCTAGGCTCCTGTATAGTTCCTGGGCAGAGACAGGTGCCCTAGATTGCACTTCACAAAAGCCAGCATGCTAGCCAATGGCTGATGCGGAGGAAAGGCGGGTGCACTAAGCCCCACTCCTCTCTCGGAGATAGGCACCTAAGTCCAGGCTCGGGGAGGCCCTTGCTCGACTAGTGATTCTCAGCTGTGAGCCCTCTTTGGAGTTAGGCATCTAAGGTGGTTTTTGCAGGAGGTGTGGTTGGGGGGAGGAGAAAGAAAATGGAGGCGCTCCCTCATAATTTTTAGCCCCGTGTTTAGGGTGCTCACCTGGAATGCGGAAGACCCCTGGTTCATGTCCCCACCCCACCTGGTGAGGAGAAGGGATTGGAACAGGTATCTCCTGCTTCTTAGGTGAGTTTCCTAGCCACTGGGCTATGGGATATTCTGCTACAGGGCTCCCTCATGCTCTCCTGTTGAAGGTGTTCCACTGTAGCTAAATATTCAGAGTCACTGGAGCAGGGTGACTGGCTCTCACTTGTGTGTTTGCACCAACCATGCTCATGCTTGTGAGCTCTCTCTTGTCCATTCGCACAGGCTTCCCTTTTCTTCCTATCCAGTTCTCTGGTTTCTGAGGCCTTGAACACTTCTTCTACGTCTCCTAATAATTTGTTTCCCCTCCCCTGTTTCCTGGGTGTAATGATAGCACTTTTTTGAGCTAGAAATGTACAAACAGCAGCCACAGCAACAAGAGTGTGCGCACTGGGATGCCTGATGCAAGGGAGGGACCAGTGACTTCCAGAGGGGTGCGGTTTGTTCAGCTTCTACCAGCTCTCACCAAAGGTTCCCACTCAGCTCTCCTGGTAGAGTAGCAGCTGTCTTTGAATCACGAAGTTGCCAGGTTTCAGTCTCTGCCATGCTGGATGCACACTTCCTCAGAGCAGCAATCAGATGGGGATGCTGCCATTTGGTGTAGCCTGCACTGGGCTCTGGCCTCCAGCTGGCAGATATAACCCAGGCCTGGGACATCAAGTGGTGGGAGTGCAGGGACTGGACTGCCCCCGCCAATGGCAGCATTGTCGCATGAAAGCAGGAGTCAGAAAAGCTGGGTTATAGGGATAGCGGGGTGAATGGTTTTGAAGGAGTAATTTATTCACTGAAAAATGCAATGTTGGGCTGTCTGAAATGATCTGCGAATTCGGAGAAATAGTTTCTGCCCCCCCCAAAAGTAAAAAATCCAAATGTTTCAATTCCACGTTTTCAAAACCAAACGTTCTGACTTTTTTTCATTTCAAAACAGGATTTTGTTTCAAAATTGAGCAAAATTTATTTAAAACAGAAAAGGGTTTAAAACTCCCCTGAAAACTAAACGAACAAGCAAAACCAAATTCCTTTTGTTCAACCCAAAATGAAGTTTTTCCATTTAGCCACTGCAATGAAAAATCAATGCTTTGCTCTGCGCTAGTTATAATAGGAACTCTGACGCTGCATGGTGAATTTGGGCAAGTCTGCCTCAGCTTCTGGTCCCCGCCTCTGCTCACAGAGATAAGGATACCTTTCACCGGGACATTGTGGATCTGTTTACACTGCATACTAAGCCCAGGCTCTGACTCAGGTTGGAGCCCAACCCCCCACTTCTGTCCACACACAGATCAGTCTGACTTGGGTCACCAAGTCCCTCTGCTGTGCAGGTCCGTGGGCATAGGGTGAGGTGCTGAGTCTCTTTGCCCGTGCAGCTGAGTGGGCGCCGTGGGAGGGGGCGGAAGGAGTAACTGCTCCAGGGACATGGCTGATGCGGACTCCTTCCTGCAGGAAGGAAGGGGGAAGCCGAGACTGTCTGCATCACAGTTTGGTCCCTACCCTGCACTTGGGACAGCGCAGCGACTGGCAGCCCCGTACTCAGAGCACACTACGTAAGTGCCCATCTGGCCGGAAGCGAGGCACTGCTCAGCATGAGTAAGGGTGTCAGAAACCAGTATTCAGTGTCAGCCTGACCTCAAGGTCACCTAGTGTCAGGAAGATCTGTGCTGCTTAGGCACCCTAGAGAGTGTTAAATGCCAACAGGATTTTCAGAAGCCAGGCAGCTGAATGCAGAGTGAAATGCTGCAGAGAGGACTGGGGAAGAGGAGAGAGGCATAGGTGCTAATCAGCTGATTTGGCTGCCTGGCTGACAGGCCAGAGATGGCACCTCCCACCTCCCCCATTCAGGATTCTCCGCTTTTCCTGGAGGCACTTAAGCCATGTCAGCCACTTAGGTAGCCCATGCCCTAGCAGCTGAAGCCATCTCTCTCCCTGTCCTGCTCCTCCTGGAGATCTCTCTCGCACTCGCCGCTGGCTGTCTTTTGTGCTGGTGCTTGGCTGCTGTCAGTGGCGGCGTCCAGGCCTCCTGTTGCAGGTTCTGGCAGATGATGTGTGTTACGCATGCTCTGAGCACACCTACGGGGTCTGGCCCCACTGGTGAGAGAGGTGTTCTCCTGCCTAGATGGAGAATCCCACATGAAGGCTTCCAGGGCTTGAGCGAGGGCTCGGAATGGCAGGAGTGTTTGGCTGCTTTGAAAATGCCATCCACCAGAAACACAGGCATCTAAGGTGGTAAGATGCCACCTGAACTATGGGTTTGAAAACGTCATGGTAGACTTAGGTCTACCTGCCTGTTTAGGAGCCTAAATCACTTTAAAATTCTGACTCTTAGATCCTATCTTAGCTGAAATAATAACTTAGTGTCTGAACTCTGCTGTATTTCATAGAATCGTAGAAGATTAGGGTTGGAGGAGACCTCAGGAGGTCATCTAGTCCAACCCCCTGCTCAAAGCAGGACCAACACCAACTAAATCATCCCACCCAAGGCTTTGGTTTTCCGTTACTTGTTGCATTTGTCACCCTTTCTTTTAATACTTACATATGAAAATAATTTGTACTGTCAATAATGTGGTTTCTTTTGAATTAAATTGTCATCACCAAAATGTAGTAACTACGGTTGGTCAATAGACTGCAGTAACTAAAAAATTCTAAATATCTTGGATATGTTCTCCTGTATAGTTTATGTGAATAAATGCTTTAAATTTCGAGCTACAAATTGGAAACTTCAGAGTAGTTCCCTGCAGGTTCTGCAGCAATTGAAGTCAGTGGGAGTTTTACTGTGAATGCAGGACCAGGCCTTAAGAGCAGGAAAAATAGGGAATAGGAACAACTCTGATGTCCAGACCAACATTCTCTTTGGCTTAATGAATAGCGCTGCTGGCTGGGACTTGAATGTTGGTTGGGATGCAGCATGTGAAAGTGCTGTGGAAATCATACGTGGATAAATCAGAGAAACACATGCAACTGACCCTTTGGGGACTCGAGTGAGCTGTTTCCTCATTAGATTTGGCTGTAATGTATTGGATTATATAAAAATCACCGGTAATGCAAACCACACAGAGCATGGAAATGCTATTCAGTTCCTCTTTGTAAGCATGTTACTAGTAATAATTTAGGTCTGTATTCATCTAAAAGGTTGAGTTCCCAGGCGCTGGCACTGTAGAATCTTTAACTCATAAGTGACTTCATCTAAGCCTGATTCATAGCCCCACATTTGAAGAAGCAAAATGAATTATGAAATTGCACAGATGATGATAAGGCTGATTCCCCACGCTGGCACTCTGAGTGCAGAAGGTGGGGGCCCGCAAGGATTTTAAAAATTGATACTGGCTACTTCAGGCTGGTATTAAACTCCCAAGGTTACATATGTTTTTTTTTTTAACCTTGGATTGATAGATGCTGCTACCACCCAAGTGCAGAACCCCCTTGAGAGTCCAGGAAGGTGCACTTGGGAATTCCTTCCTGTGGTATAACCTCAAGCCCTTTTATCCCCGCTTCGGGGAAGAGCTGAGAAAGAAAAAAAAAAAAAAAAAAAGGAAATCCGCTGTTGCCACCAGCTAATTAAACAACATGTGCACAAACCTCTTAAGACACAAAAAAATAATTCTGTTCTTAAAAAAGGTAAATTTTATTAATTAAAAAAAAGAAGAAAACACATTTGGGAAATCACACTATTGCTAGGTTTTAAAAGAGCAACTACACGGATTAACCACCAAGAATAGCTTTTTTGAGGTCCAGCTTAAAGGTTACAAGCAAAACAAAAGCACCTAGGGTTAGCACAGAGGAATCCACAAGCCATAAAAGAAATAAGAAATAAATAAAATAAATAAAGAAATAAGAGATAAACCTAATCGTGTCTTCCTAGACATTTCCTGATCTACTTACATATCTGGGGTTTTAAATGAGTAGTTTTTAGGTATGATACTGATGATTTTTTCATACCTGGCCCAAGGTTTTTACTGCATAGCTCCGCCCTGGCTGCCTTTCCAGCCAGAAGAACAACAACAACATACAGACAAAATGGGAGTCTTTGTTTCAATTTTAAAAAGTTCTAGCCTTCCCATTGGCTTTTTTGGCCAGGTGCCCACTCCCTTCCTTTTACCTATACATGGCAGTGACACTTTTAAACCCTTTACAGGTAAAGCAATTAAAAAACAGCTACAAAGAGGGATTTTATAGCTGCTGGCTGGCTGGTGCTCATAAAAGGGAGCTTCCCCCCCTTCGTTTATCACAGATGGTATCTCTGTAACTCTCACATGCATGGAGTCTCCCAATAGTCTATCTGCGCATCAAGGCTCACCTTCTGGTGGACTCTTCCAAGGATGCGCCTGGCAGCTGTTGTGGTCATTGAACTGCAGAAAGGAGCTGGAAAAGGAAAAAGAAAAGACCCTAGTTCATGTATCAGGATAGGCTGGTCTGATGATCAGAGGAATAGGTTTTGCAGGCTATGAGTTTTCACAGTGAACAGCTTAGGTTGGGTGTGACATTGTCGGCTTGGAGCAACAAATGACTGTGATGAACTCTTCGGAATTGCAATGTAGGGCTTAACCAAGGCAAGGGTCAGAGATTTGGGGGAAACTAACAAGGAGTGTTTCGTTTAACGCAGCCAAATCTTACAAAGGCCTCACATGCAACAGCAGGGGGTGCATAGTTATCCGCTGTCTCTCTAACTGCTTCTCTCCCTTTCTTTCCCCCTCACAGTGGGGCTGGTCAGGCATCCATTCTAATCACTGGAAATGAGCATTTGTAGTCTATCCACGTGCTCCTTAAAGAGCGATTTCTCTGTCGCAGCTCTGCTTGCTTGGGAATGAAGTGCTGCTAGCTCTGAAATGGAGCAGCTGTGTGCAAGAGTTGGAGAAAAATGATTAGTTACAATGTTATCAACAGAAGGGCCTGCCATGGGCCCTCATACTGCACCTGGCTTTGCATGGAGCTGGCTGCAGGATGAGTGGGGCCTACCTGTGTAACAAGAAGAGACCGTATTTAATGTGAATTGGTACCAGACAATGAATCTGTGCTTGGACTAATGGTTAATGAGTCGACCTAAGTCGAGGCTCTCCAGGGGTGCTGCACAGGGGGACTGCAGGTGGAAGAACCACCCAAGAGTGCCTGTTTGGCCCCTGGGTCTGCATGGTCTTTCCACTGCAGAGACCATAGTGGAGGGTGGAAGAGGGTGGGTGGGTATGGGGGAGTCTGGGAAGGGCTTGTGGAGTGTGAGTTTATGGGTACTGGTGAGAGTGTGGCTGATCTGTGGTTAAGGTGCTGAGATCACATGCAAAAGATCTGCCTTCAAGTCCTGGCTCTGCCACAGACTCCTGGTGTGACCTGGAATAAATAAACGAATTCCTCTGCACTTCAGTTCCCCATTTTAAAATGTGGACAATCATACTCCCTTCAGCTAGGTAGGCTATACATTTTTTGTGGCAGGGATTCCTTCTTAATACACATATGTATAACACCTTCCAGGATGTGTTCCAGGTCTCTGAGGCATCACTGTGATATGGAAGATGATGATGAGCCAGTGGCCTCAATACAGGGTGGGATTTTCAAAAGCTTGGCACTCCACCCACCAAAAGGCTATGATGCTCCTAAATCACCTAGGCACTGGAGAAAATCTCCCCTCTGTGTTTAAATGTGTAGGGGGCTGCTGCTAGAGTAGTGGATGCTGTGCAATTCCCTGGCCCTTGGGTGTGAGACAGGATAGGTTTCACCTCTTTAGTCCACCTGCTTTGCAGTGACATAGCATGAATTACTTGGGCATACCCAGCTCTGAGGTCAGAGCGCCATCCCCTCTGAGCTGTGTTGTGGGAAAGAGGGTTTTTAATTTGCATGGGAGTAGGCTCAGGGAGAAGTGTGTCATGGCCTCTCCTACAAGGAGAAGCCAAACCTAATTACACAACTCTAAACCTCTTACTAATTCCTCGTCGTCATGGTCTCCCGCTTTAGGCTGATAAGAAATTCCATGCACAGTCTGGTCTGCTTCCTAGCTCTACTGCAATAATGATGAGCCAGGCTGAAATAACACAATGTTCTACTTCATTACCCCAATATTTGTCACCTTTGATGCTCAGTGGAGAAAAATGCATGCACTGCACAATTTTCAGAAGGCCGTCTATGGCATTTCCTTATCTTTCTTCATAAAAGCACCTGTGCACTAAGGAGTTAGGACAGGATGCAAATGACACCCAATCCCTGTGCTTTACATCACCCTTATTGACTCAGATGAGGATCAACACATTACATCTGACCTGCAACCCTGTCATATGTAACAGTCGCATAATTAAGGAATAATCTCATTGGGCTAGACATTTTTCCCACCGGTTAACAATCCTCTGGTGCTCCATAGACTTTTCCATATCTATGGGCCTGGCTGAGGTCCCAAGGCAGGTTTTACATGGGTGGCTGTGCCCCCACTTAGCCCTTTCCCACACGGAATAAAGATGGACAATATGGTTTGGCTGGGGGAAGCCTCAGCTTCGTCCTAGGTCTTGAGCTGAACTAACCCCAGAATGTATCTAGAGGACTGATAGATGTAGGACCCTCTCACCTGGAATGGATTATAAACGCTTTGGGTCATCTTTACATTCTAGTTTTGTACAGCACCAAGCACAATGGGGTCCTGGTCCGTGCTTCTAGGTACTATCGCAATCCAAATAAATAACGATAATCATAACCTGTGTCCATTGTCAACAAAGTTATAGTGTCCAGGCAGCTTCCAACTGCATGGCCCAGTTGATTTCTCACCGCTGTTATAGCCTCATTGAGTGACCCATGGCAAATTGTGTAATCCTTCCACGCTTCAGCTCCACATTTTTAAACTGGGGATTATAATGGCACTTATTTGTCAGGGCTAATTGCCATGGGGGAGCCAATGGCCTTCATTCGAAGGCCGCCACATCTGTAGCCTTATCTCAAAGGCTGGAGGTGAAGGACTAAGGTCTGTGAATGTGTTTTTGCAGAGCACTGGATGGAGGTGGGTGGTCCTTGGGGAAGAAGCAAGTCTAAGGGAGCCATTTTGGGGAGGTTTTGAGCGAGGAGAAAACTGCAGGGAGCGACATGACCTTGCCCACACGAGAAAATAGGAGCTGTGGGGAGATAGAGTGGCAGGAGCATGGCAGGGTGAGGTATCATAAGGACAAGAAGGGGTCACATCAGACTGAAAGGGGCAGTTGGGGAGGAATCCCCGCTCTGGATGGTGTGAGCTGGCATACGCGGTTGCAGAGCTGCTCCAGTTTGGCCCACCCATCTCTCTGTCATGATGACAGAGGGGCAGCCAGGCCAAATCTGAGTGAGTGGTGCTGTGACCTGACGTATGGGGGTTGCTGCTCAAATTTGATCTGGCTGCCCTTCTGTGACCGTGTGTGCCAGGCGGCAATGCCTGGTGTGGGGAGCCGGGCTCAGCCCTGCAGGATAAGAGCTGCAACTGTGGGGTGTGTGTGAAGCAGACAATCCCCCCAGGGCCTCACACATCCTGGGGGCAGGACCAGACCTTCCCCAATATCTCCCACCTCGAGTGCAGGACTGGATCCCTGCAGGCAGAGGGAGGCTCTTGGGGGGGGGGGGGGGTGTTGCATTCAGTGGAGCCGGGGGAATATATAAAGAAGGATAGGGCAGTATTCCTTGGGACTAATGGGAGGTAGGGTGCTGGGGCTTGGTAGGGGATAAAACCTTTCAATACAGTACCATGAAATAATGCTTAATAAAATGCGGTAGTATAGATACATTAGGATTTATACACTGTTTTTATTTCTATCTGGTCAGTTGAGGTATTTTATTAATGTATGTGCAATAAAAAAGAAACAAACCAAAATTTTTGATGGAGAAAATGTAATAACAAGAAATTGCCAAAAAATGAAAATATATAAAAAATATAGTTTCCTACGGCTCTACTCATAGCTAATGGCCTGCTGTCTGTTGCTACACAAATGCTGAAGCGAATTCCAGTCATTCTTTCCTGGAAGCTTTGTGAGTTCTTTATGAGAAGATGGAAGATTTGAACCTAGGAGCATTTTATCAAGCGCACACTGAGCCCTCTGAACTGGAGCCGATAACTGAGAAATGACTCCAGGTGTCAGAATCTCAAATTTTGCAGGACTCCAATTTGGAACATGCCCTGGCTGTAATTAAATTGCTCGCTGAGAGAAAATGATTGCTTGGTTCCAAAGTAAATGTCAGTAAATCTTAGAAATGAAAAGGAGGATAATGATGGGAATAAATTTCTCTTCACAAAAGCCCTTGCATGACAGAAAAAGAAGCAAAATGAGCTTTGCAGTCACCCTTTCTGCAGTTATGTGCATTGCCAATATATTCGGGACGCAGAACACATGAGCAAAAACTACTGTGATTTCAGGGATGGGAGAAAAACGTGCGTGAATGGTTCTGGATTCATAATGCAGTTGGAATTTTCAGAGGCGCCTAAGGGAGTTAGGCACCCAATTCAAATTGATTTTCATAGTGCAATTGTGCACCTGTTACATATATTGAACAGGCAAACACCTTCTTCAAAAGAGACATATTAGCTTAAAAATCACACTCCTGTCTGAAAATGTTGGCCCTACTATGAAGACAAGTAACACCCAAAATACTAAAACTGAAAGAGATTAAGGAAAATAGTATTCTCTATATTTTCTCAGATTGTTTTCTTAGTGCATTTGACAACAACTTTCGGCCAGGATTTTCAAAAGTAGGTGCCTCACTGTAGGACCCTAAATCGTTATCTAGGTACCTTCATAAAAGGCTTGATTAAAGCTGGGCAGGGAACAGTTTTCCCATCCCTTGAATATTTTCAGGAGTGCTAAATTTTCCAACAGCTTGAATTGGGGAGAAAAGTCAAAATCTTGAAAACATTTGTGAACCTAAAAAAAAAAATTTCTGCTTTCTGTCAATCAAAACATTTCATTTAGATTTTGACCCCTTTTTTTTTAACCATTTTTGGCTACTTATCTTTGAAAATTTTCAAACCATAATTTTTCATTTTTAAAATGTCACAATATTTCATTTCCACCATTCCAAACATTTTTTCTAGTTGAGAAAGTCATCAAAGATGTACCTGTTTGGCAAACGCTTTTGGTTTCAACGTATCAGCGTTTTTCAAAGAAAAAAACAATTACTGTAGTTGAAAAATTCCTGACCTGCAACAGGCCCTGATTCTGAGAAATGTTGAGCTCCCATTGACTTCAGTGGTAGCTGCTAGGTGTTTCACACTTTGGGGGAACTATATATCACATATGTGGCTGTCATAACTGTGTGATATATTGCAGTGCCATATGATCAATTTATCATGTACCTTTGATCACTTTATGTGCCATCTGCTCATTAACCCAGCTCTCCTGGGTCTTATTTTATTATTCCAAATTCCTGAGTGGCTTCAAACAGGTGCCGTTAAAATAAATAATAATAATAATAATTAATTAATAAATCGATAACATACCAACCTGTATGTGAAATGTTTCCTTCTTTTTTCAGTCCACATGGGAGTTTTATATTACTGGGATAGGGGAAGATTCCCAACTTTTCACTGAAGCACACAACACTCACTTCTGGCCTTTGAAAGATCTGGCACAACAGTTCAAAGGCTTTCTTTTTTTTTTGGATAGAAAAGCAAAATAATTTTTACGTCGTTTTTTTTTTTTTAAAGTGTTTTTATGGCTCCTGATATGCCCTCTGCAGTTGTACTTGTGGTAACTAAGACTTCGTAGATGAAGGGCTACAAACATAGTCCCAATACATATATTTTAAAAAATGACTAAAATAGGTTTACTCTGACATTTGCAGTATATATAATGTCATAGAATTAGAGCTTTATTGGCACTCATTTGGATGAACTGCATAACTCACAGCTTCAGCGCTTATGCCACATCACTGTATGCTTGCTCTCTCTCTCAATTATTTTATTAGTGCAGGTTTTTCTTTAGAGTATTTGGGGGTCGGGGGAAATTGCAGTAAATTTAGGTCCCAAATTAAAATGAACCATAGAAAACATTATAAAAAGCTAGGGAGATTAGATCACACCTCATGATCAGCTACACTGAGGTAAAAGAAGTGCTAATCTGTGTCTAGACTCGGGAAAAGATAACTATTTTATCAGGTTTATACCAACATCTGTGAACTAACCCTGACCTAACCTCGACCCCTGTTCTTAATCTAGGCCGATCCATTGACTTGTTTCTTAGATTTGCCTGAGGTTAATAATGTTATTTAAACAGTTTCAGCGAGGTTTTGAAATTAACAGCTCATTGAGGTTAACTGAAGTGGACGGAATGCTGAGTGGTAGAATTAACACCTTTGTTCCTGAGATTAGTTTTGAGACAATTTTCTGCAAGGTCAACAGAACAGAGCTACATGCATCATTTTGCACAGTGATGGCTGTGCTTTCACACTGGAAATGAAATAGGAACCTTTTTGTTAGTTAGTTAATTTCTTGTAATGGATCCTTAAATTCAGAGGAAGGCAGCAAAATGTAATTGAAGATTTTAAAAATCCTGGAATGATTTTTCAAGTGGTTCTAGTAACGAGTGATTCCTCTTAGCTCTGGCCACTTCACCTAGGTTCATAAACAGGAGCTGAGTGCTTTGAAAATCTGTCCTGTAGTCTTTTCCCTACTTAGGGTCTCATTAGATGACACCTTCAACTTTAAGAGCATTTTGTGGCCAGCGTGACATGATTTAGGGACGTATATTCTAACCCCATGCCGTTTTAATGTAATGATATCATTAAGGCTGCAATAGGAGCGGGCTGGTGTACCATTCACAGCTTTCCATTCCATGGGGTATGCTGGTGGGATGATTTAATCTGTTCAGAAATCCCATTAGGCTTGATCTTTCTCAGTCACAGTTATAGGGAAAATTGACCGGACCCCATGGTCGCTTTTCTGTCACCCACATCCCCTCAGTCAAACTCCTAAGTGCGTGGCTGCACCAGCTGTCTGATTCTCTCTCTCATTGACCCATCTTTCTAAAGTCGAAGTGATTGATCCTTTCAGCAGGGGTTTACTGATCACATTCATTTATTCATGTACTGCCCTACTGCATGCTCCGAAGGAGCATATCTGCCTTCCCAAATGCATTTTTCAAAGCTCTTTAAGAACATAAGAGCAGTGTTTTGTAGGTCTGGGAGAGGGCTACATTTGGAAGCATTGAAGAGGGAGTGCTGTTATAAGTCCCTGGCTGGGGGATAAGTGGTATTGTGTATAGGTCAGGGTAAAATGGATGAACATAAAATGTTATCTTTGCTAATAGAATATGGAGACACTTCATAAGAGGTGACATTATCACTGACATTTGGTCATCCACCAAATGATATTGACATGCTATGCTAATGATCTGCTGGCAAAATGTCTCCAACACTAAAATTAGGTTAAAATATTCCAGCGTGTAGTGGATTATTTCACAATAGGTGAAATTCACTCCAGTGCAGACGCCCAACACTAGGTCTATGTGCCACTGAAGTCCCACATAAGGTAAGCATATTTCCAAAAATCAGAAGCGGGGACACTTTTATAGCAATACTTTCTAGGGTCACAAAATACTCCTATGAAAGGAAAAGTCACTGGGTCAAAAGTAACAATTGCATATTTCTCAGAGTGGGGGATCATTTCCAGTGTCTTCCTGTGAGCATGATTCTATCATGGAATCCTGAACGAGTGTTAATGTTCTCTGTGAGCCAAAGATAGTGTCTAAACTCCTTCAGTGTTTCTCTTCACTCCGAACACCGTTCATCACACTGAACCCTTTTTCCAATGGACTGTTGTAAACACAGGGCAAATTCTATTGGGTAGAGCAGCACATCTCGGACAAATATTTTGAACTACAAAAAAACACCAACATTTTGGTTGATAAAATGAAAAACAAGAACATCTCAATAATCATCTTGGTCCTGCTTTGAGCAGGCGGTTGGACTAGATGACCTCGTGAGGTCTCTTCCAACCCTAATCTTCTATGGTTCTATGATCCCGAAAGATATTCCTGTGGCTCCTTTATGAACCCAGTTGTGTCCTAGTAAAACTGGGACATTTGAGGTGAAATTCTGACTTCCATTGACATCAAAGAAGCCAGAATTTCATACATGGTTTTTTGGTCCCAAGTTTTCCCTAACCAGGCACCATTCACCAGCTGCTGGAGGGACTAAGTGGCTTTGAACCCTTAGGCTTTGCCTATGCCAGGTGTTCTTAAAGTTCATTGCATCCCTGTTCTGACAACAAAAATTATGACACAACCCCAGAACAGTGGACCAAAGTCTGAGCTTGCCCTAGCCTCTCCTCTCTGGGTTGTGGGGGCCAAAGCCCAAGGGCTTCAGCCCAGACAAGGGGCCTGTGACCTGAACTCCACTGCATAGGTCTGAAGCAAGTCTAAGTCTGCTCTGGTGACTCCATTAAAACAGGATCGCGACCCACTTTGGGGTCCTGACCCACAGTTTGAGAACCACTGGCCTACGCTAACAACTTCTTTGCTAGCTGGTTAAGCCAGCATCATGGCTGCAATCACTGTCCACAAATTTCTGCTTCTACTTCAAATATCTGATCAATCTCAAACAGCCATCATTTCCAAATAACAGAACTGGACAGAAGTATGTTTCCTTTTCTCCTTCCACATTTGGAACTCTTCAGCCAACTCCAGAATAACAGTGGCCCAAGATTTACAAAATTCAGTCCTGGACCAGCTGTAGGTTAAAATTCAATATCTCAAGACACCAGGGTTGCAGATGGGAGTGTTATTCATTAGAAATACATGGATCCTCTTACAATGGCATATTGCTTTTGTTTCTGTGGGTGTGTATGAAAAAATACAGTAACATTGTAAACTAAGGGGAAGATAAAGATTATGAAGGACAGCAAAATGAGGGTATTTTTGACCACCAGAATAGGATTTTGAATGGGCAAATGAAGTTTAGTTTGTGGTCAGATAGACAAGTTCACGTTTTCCTTGGCTGTTGAGCATTCATTGCTAATGAGAATTAGATACAGATCTGCTATATTATTTATTTTTGCAATGTACACAGCAGTAGGGTATTCTACCTAGTTCTTTTAGCAAGAACATAAGGGGGCTGATTCTCATTTATATTAAAGCCTGTTTACAACACTCTGGCGACAGAAATGGTCATTAAAGTGGGTAAAATTACACTTATATGCTGGAAGGAAATAAAGGAGCCTTGGTGTAATTGAGAATCAGGCCCAAGATGTTTGTTACCCATGTCTGTCTATATTGATGAAAGTGTGTCTACTTGGTTCTCAGTATCAGCCGACCTTGGAAATTGACTAGCATTTAGTCTTTGAATCTGTCATTTTATGGTAGGATCAGATAATCATAATAGAACCAGAACTGACAAGTGATGTAAACAATAAGCAAACGGACAGATCAATACGTGCTGAACGAGGCATGCTTCACCTCATATTGTATTGACTTACTGCAAAAAAAATGGAGCAACAAGATGAAAATGTGTTATGTTCTATCTGAGTTTTGGTTAGTGGTTACATACAGGACAACACAATGTATTAACTCAGATGGGACTTGCTGTTCCAAAAAATAGCCACGCACAGAATGTGCTGTCTCCTGGAGTGCACAGCAACCCGTTACGATTTGTTACACAAAATATCTGAGGAAACAAAAGCAACAATAAATGTATATGATTAGAGCCATTGAAAGAATGTGAGAAAGATTTCGAGGGCGAAGGGCATAATTTTTGTGTCCTGTTAGTCCGGCTGCCCAGTGTCTGAAAGATTTACAGCGCCAGTGAGGAGTGATCAGAAGTGTTTACAAAAGTTTACCATTTGTTAGCTTTTATTTTTGGTCTCGTTTAGACTATGTACGAGAAGTAGAAATCTGACTTTGTGCTGACTGACTGCTCATGAGAATGTATACTGCAGATCGGGTAGTCAAGCAAATATAGAAATATTTTAACTTCTAAGGCTTTTAGTTCCAAAAGGCAGATTATAATAAAGCGGAGGAAGGGGCCAGAAGGAGATCTTATGTAGCTAAAGAAAATGGGGTCATACAACCTAATTTTATTTTTTTCTAATTAGATGTTAAGGCAAGAAGGCATCATGATCATCTAGTCCAACTTCCTGCCTAGCACAGCCAATGCAGAATTTCATCCAGTAAGGTTAATGATTAAATACAGCATGCCGTTCAACTTCTTTCTTGGGTTCAGGAATTAAAAATTGATTCATGTATGACCAGGTTTTAAAAAGATCTCAGCACCCAACAGCTCCTATTTAGACACCTAAATGAAACAGCTGGATTTTCAAAAACGTCAGCACCCGGCAGCTCCCGTTCTCAAACAAAGTTCTTCTGAAAATCTGGGTGCAATTGAGGATGCTGAGCACTTTTGAAACTCTTGCTCTTATTGTAAATAGATGCATAGACATGAACACCGGCACAGACATTCCTCCAGAGAATCACCAAATTGTGACTGTGGTGAGGTACAAACTATGCAACACATCACAGACAACTGCTGCATTCATGCTTATGGTGGTGGTACAAGGAGGTTCCATCTGGTTGCCCCAGAAACATTAGAATGGCTTTTGAATCTTAAAATTCAATTATAATCCCAGTCTGTTGCTTTTTCAAATGCTATACAAAGAAAGAAGACAGACAGACCTGTGTGTGTGTGTGTATGTGTGTGAGAGAGAGTATTGAATCTGCATATCTCTGTGTATACATACACAAAGAGAGAGAGGAGCCTTGCACTAAAATCTCTTTGCTCACAGAGTAACACTGCGGGCTGATGTGCATCATAATGCACCAGAGTTGCAATAGCCCATTGCAAGGCATGTAAACAGTCAGGGGGTCTCATTCTATGTCATTATAAAAACAAAGCTTCTTTGGAAATAAACAGAATGATCCCTGAAGCCACCCACACAAGGCGTATACACATTCATAATATTAAACCAAAGGCTACTCTGTGTGGGGATGGTGAGCAAATCTCCTTATTCAAGGAGGTATGGATGATAGCTGTTGAAGAAGAGGCCATTGCTGGGGGAAAGCAGTTTTCTGTGTCCACTGCGGTGCAGTGATGGTGGTAGTGGGAAAGGTTTTGGGAAACAATAACTCACTGTTATTTAGCAGTTTATTGCCTTAAAATGGATTACACGTGTCCTGAAAATAGGGCATTCTGATAGCTCTATGAACACATCTCCTTTCTTCCTATGGAAAATAACAGGAATGCCTGCTCAGGAATATGGTATGATAGGGGTTCATTATGGCTATTTGGTTAACTGTGATACAACATGACATGGAATATAATTTACTTTAATAATAATTATAATTGACTCATACAGTTGTACAGACAGCATGTGATTACTTTGATGGATAAGCTCATTGCAGGGTGAATGTACTGCAGATGCAGAACTTCATAAATGTAGTGTAAATGTGCCAAAGTATTTTTCATAAATCCCAAGACTCAGCCAGAGTCTAGGTCAGGAGAGCACATAAAAATCCAGGGGAAAATTGTTAAAAGAGTTTTAAAAATCTGGCCATGCTTCACTTTTGAAAGTGGGTTATAGGCTTCTAAGTCACATAGGTGCTTATGAAAATTTTACCCAGTCTTGGCTCTTGGTCTTGAGGTGGTGTAGTCTGGTGGCAGTCAGGAGACCTGGGTGCTGTTCCTGGCTCTACTGCAAACTTGCAATGTGATTTTGGGTGTCACTTCACTGCTTGGTGCCTCTGTTTCCGCTCCTGCCTTTATTCTATTTACTTTGCAGGTAGGGCTGTCAAATGATTAAAAAAAATTAATTGCAATTAAAAAAAGTAATTGCGTTTAACTGCATGATGAATCGCACTATTAAACAATAATAAATACCATTTATTTAAATATTTTTGGACATTTTCAAAATTTTCAAATATATTGATTTCAATTACAACACAGAATACAAAGTGTACAGTGCTCACTTTATATTTATTTTTATTACAAATATTTGCACTGTAAAAACAAAAGAAATAATATATTTCAATTCACCTCATACAAGTACTGTAGTGCAATCTCTTTATCATGAAAGTTGAACTTACAAATGTAGAATTACGTACAAAAATAACTGCATTCAAAAATAAAACAATGTAAAACTTTAGAGCCTACAATTCCACTCGGTCCTACTTCAGCAAATCGCTCAGACAAACAAGTTTGGTTACAATTTGCAGGAGATAATGCTGCCCGCTTCTTGTTTACATCACCTGAAAGTGAGAACAGGCTTTTGCATGGCACTGTTGTAACCAACGTCACAAGATATTTACGTGCCAGATGTGCTAAAGATTCATATGTCCCTTCATAGTTCAACCACCATTCCAGAGGACATGCGTCCTTGCTGATGACGGGTTCTGCTCAATAACAATCCAAAGCAGAGCGGACTGATGCATGTTCATTTTCATCATCTGAGTCAGATGTCACCAGCAGAAGGTTGATTTTCTTTTTTGGTGGTTAGGGTTCTGTAGTTTCCACACTGGAGTGTTGCTCTTTTAAGACTTCTGAAAGCATGCTCCACATCTCGTCCCTCTCAGATTTTGGACAGCACTTCAGATTCTTACACCTTGGGTCAAGTGCTATTTTTAGAAATCTCACATTGGTGCCTTCTTTGCATTTTGTCAAATCTGCATGACAGTGTTCGTAAATCAAACAACATGTGTTGGGTCATCATCCGAGACTGCTATAACATGAAATATATGGCAGAATGCAGGTAAAATGGAACAGGAGACATACAATTCTCCCGCAAGGAGTTCAGTCACAAATTCAGTTAACACACTTTTTTAATGAACATCATCAGCATGGAAGCATGTCCTCCAGAATTGTGGCTGAAGCAAGAAGGGGCATACAAATGTTTAGCATATCTGGCATGTAAATACCTTGCAATGCTGGCTACAGAAGTGCCATGCGAATGCCTGTTCTCACTTTCAGGTGACATTGTAAATAAGAAGGAGACGGCAGTATCTCCCGTAAATGTAAATAAACTTGTTTGTCTTAGTGATAGGCTGAATAAGAAGTAGGACTGAATGGACTTGTGGGCTCTAAAGTTTTACATTGTTTTGTTTTTGAGTGCAGTTATGTACCAAAAAAAATATACATTGGTAAGTTACACTTTCATGATAAAGAGATTGCACTACAGTACTTTTATGAGGTGAATTGAAAAATACTATTTCTTTTGTTTTGCATTGTTATAGTGCAAATATTTGTAATAAAAACTAATATAAAGCGAGCACTGTACACTTTGTATTCTGTGTTGTAATAGAAATCAATATATTTGAAAATGTAGAAAAACATCAAAAAATATTCAATACGTTTCAATTGGTATTCTACTGTTAATTTTTTTAATTGCAGTTAATTTTTGAGTTAATCGCGTGAATTAACTGTGATTAATTGACAGCTATATTTGTAAGCTCTTCTTTCTCAGCCTATATGTATGCACAGTGTCCAAAACAATGGGGCACTGATCTTAGTTAAGGGTTATAGGCCAAATTGTAATACACATAATAACAACAATAATAATACTATATAATAACAGTTTCCAAATGGGTGGATTGCCATATTTGGTCTAATCCATACAGACTATGGAATTTGGGAAACAGAAAATATTTCAGTCTAAGAAGTGAGCCTCTTTGTTCAAGGAACACATACATGTATATTAATGCATGCTAATTGAGTTGACCCTTGTCAATTAATATCATCCCATTAGTTACAAGCACTGCCTATTAAACACTAGGATATTTTAAAAATCAGATTACTTTCTAAAAGTAGTACCATGAGGGGAAGAGAAGGCGGATGGGCCTGGAATAGGAATGGTCATCAAGGATCTACAACCTATCCTGAAGGACGACCCGTCACTCTCACAGATCTTGGGACAGGACAGTCCTTGCTTACAGACAGCCCCCCCAACCTGAAGCAAATACTCACCAGCAACCACACACCACACAACAGAACCACTAACCCAGGAACCTATTCTTGCAACAAAGCCCGTTGCCAACTCTCTCCACATATCTATTCAGGGGACACCATCATAGGGCCTAATCACATCAGCCACACTATCAGAGGCTCGTTCACCTGCGCATCAACCAATGTGATATATGCCATCATGTGCCAGCAATGCCCCTCTGCCATGTACATTGGTCAAACTGGACAGTCTCTATGTAAAAGAATAAATGGACACAAATCAGATGTCAAGAATTATAACATTCAAAAACCAGTCAGAGAACACGTCAGTCTCTCCAGTCACTTGATTACAGACCTGAAAGTGGCTATCCGTCAACAAAAAAACTTCAAAAACAGACTCCAACGAGAGACTGCTGAATTGGAATTAATTTGCAAACTGGATACAATTAACTTAGGCTTGAATAGAGACTGGGAGTGGATGGGTCATTACACAAAGTAAAACTATTTCCCCATGTTATTTCTTCCCCCCACCCACCCTACCCCCCACTGTTCCTCAGACGTTCTTGTTAACTGCTGGAAATGGCCCACCTTGATTATCACCATAAAAGGTTTTCCTCCTCCCCCCTTCCTGCTGGTAATAGCTCATCTTAAGTGATCACTCTCCTTACAGTGTGTATGATAAAACCCATTGTTTCATGTTCTCTGTGTGTGTATATATAAATCTCTCCACTGTATTTTCCACCAAATGCATCCGATGAAGTGAGCTGTAGCTCACGAAAGCTTATGCGCAAATAAATTTGTTAGTCTCTAAGGTGCCACAAGTACTCCTTTTTTTTTTGCGAATACAGACTAACACCGCTGCTACTCTGAAAGTTGTGTTGGGGCAGCCATTTTGTCTTTGCTCCTAGGCTGAGAAATGAAAAACACCTGATGCTCATGTTGAACCTCACAGTTCTGGATCATCTGAGCTGAGGTAGCAGCATCCCACCACCCTGCCTGTGCACATCTCTGGAGGATGCTTTGAAATATCACTTCATACTCTGCATCCAAGAGCCTGAAATTGTTTTGAAAAGCATTGCTGCTTCAGGGCTCAGAGACAATCCTGTTGTATTCCACACAGCCATGGGAATATCAGCTTGCTGAGGGTCTGATCCAGAGCTTGTTGACTTCGCTACGCTTTGGATCAGGTGATGAGCATCCAGGATTATTCTCTTTGGTGCTGCCAGGCTGAAGGCTGATGGGTGGGGTTTAAATTAGTGTCAAATGCACCAGGCGCAGCCACGTTCATTCCAGAGTACGGGGGGCTGGGGTGCTTTTTCCAGGGTTGCTGAGAGAAGATTGCAGAGACCCACAACCCTGCCAGCCAATTAGGGCATGGCTTTGGGTTGGGTCATGGAATTGGTCCCACATGGGGAAGCCCAGAATTGGCTGGATGGAGAAGTGGATTGGATTCTAGAAGGACCCAGAAATGGCGTAAAGCAGCCCCAAAGGAGTCATTTTGCTATTAATTTATAATTAAATCTGCCATTAATTTGGCTGCTTTATGAGAGGCTGAGACAATGCCTGTTTAAGCTGCAGTCATTTAATACTACTTCTAAGTGCCTTTGGGCAAAACCGACTTTAAAGTATAGCATACAAATCAAATTTTTGAAGTTGTTCCTGTTTCACAAGACTCTGATTATCATATCCCCCCCAAAAAAACATTTTCCATGATGTTTTAAAATAAGTGTTTAATCATCATTTTTATTAAAACCATGATCAACACTGTTATCAGCATTCTTGTGTTCACTGAGAACTGAGAGTTCAGTAAATAAAATATCCAGATAATGGTTTTGATAATCATAAAATTGTTGATAAAAAGATCAATAAAAAGTGTGAAAAAAATTGAAAAAAAGATTAAAAACTTGTTTGCGATTTTTTTTTCATTTGTGGGAAAAAGTCCTTTTTCCAACAAAAAATCTGTACATTGGTAATTTTGTCTCAGCTAAGAGGGGCAGTCGGTGAGCCTGATTCTGCTCTCAGTTACACTAGGGTTAACCTGCAGTAACTCCGCGGACTTCAGATGTATCCTGGTATAAATGAGTGAAGAATTTGGCTAGTGAGTGTGCATTAACCACTGCAATTCACAGCCCTGTTTGGCATGCCAGTTGGGACAGTGTTCCCGGAGGAAGTGAGAGCTGGAGATGTAACTTTGTGTCAGACACAAACATACCCATCTTTGTGGGATAAATGAGACTGGATTGTAGGATTTGCCCAAGATGTACCTTTCTACAAGAGATCTAACCCCAAATGTACTGTGGTGGGGTGTGTAATCTGCACACTGGTTAAGTATGGGCTAACAGGAGCCTGAGCTCAATTAGGCCACTGGGGGGCACCTGGAGGGTAGATATTAATTGGTGATCAAACCAGCTGGGGAGGGGCAGAGCAGGCAGTGAAAGGAAAGCAGGCTGGGGAGGAGATCTAGGGGAGCGGTAGCTGGTGTTTCCTCCCTTGGGCTAAAGACAGAGCAAAGCCTGGAGTCAGAATCAAGGCTCCTGAGCCAGGAGGTGGCCAGGGCAGTGAAGCCTTGGGCCAGAGGCAGGTTGCTCTGAGCCAGGAGGGAGCCAGAGGCAGTGAGGCCCAAGAGGGAGTGACAGTGGAACCTGGGGGGCTTTGGACTGAAGTTGGCACTGCAGGGAGAGGGGGGGAACTCTGCAGTCCCTCTCTTGGTGGCAGAGTGTGGAGGAGAGAGGCACAGGACTGGAGCAAGCGCCTGTGGCTGACCCTTTCACCAGCGCAGGAACTGGAACCTGGGAGGCTCTGATCATTGCACAGAGCCCAGGAAGGGGCTGGGGGAAAGGCCTGGAGAACTGCTGATGGCAGGAAGGAGTCTAGGGAGGCAGCGGCAAGGTGTCTGATGGAGCGGACCGTGGCTGCTCGTCCAAGAGTGGCTGGGTTCCCCTACCGGCCACTGCAAAGGTGGTGTGGAAAAAGGACGACTGAAAACCCTGAGAGGAGGCTGTAAGGACCACAGGTCTGAGAGTTGGGGCTGGGGACCGGCTGTAAGGACACTCGATTTTGTGTTGGACTTTGTTACTGTGGAAGTGGTGAGACCAAAACATGAGCTAGCTGGAGAGCCAAGTCATGAGAAGAGGTGACCTCCTCCAGGGCCAGAGCGACCACTGGCAGGGAGCGTGGGATACGAAAGAGCTGCTATGCCACACCACCCAGCCACGAGGATCACACTGGCAGTAAGTTCTCCCTTCTACACACACTTTATAATCTACCAGCCTCCATTGCGCCACCAGAGAATGGGAGCACGGGAATGGGCCAGTACTTGTTTATTGCCTCTGGGTTTGAAACATTTGGCCCCTTTAGAGGGACAGGAGAAATTAGTGTCCCAGAGAGTGAGTTTACAAAGGGTAGTAGCTGGAAGTGGTTCCTCATCCTCTGAACTCTGACCTGTTGCAGATTTTCTTCAGGTTCATGAAAATGATGGCATTTTCTAGCTTAGTTCCTTGAAGATAGGCTCCAAAAGTTAGGCTCCGATGACCATATTTAGGCACCTCAGTAAGTAACCTGCTTTTCAAAAGTGCTGAGCACCCAGCAGCTGCTATTCAGGTCACTAGGAGCTTCCGGATGTTCAGAATTTTTGAAAACCAGGCTTCTTATTTAGGTGCCTAAATATGGATTCAGAAGCCTGGCTTCCAGTGCCTGCTTTTGAAAAAACTTGGCCTTAGAAGGGGTTAATAAATGCTAGCTCCTTTGAGGACCTTTGGCTGAATTCTTCAGACCCCCTTCACTTGCCCTCTAAAACTGTTCTCATTTCCCCTCCAGAAGTTTTGCAAGGAGGTCTTGCCTGGGGTGAGCCTACCATTTACTTACATTTCTGTCCTCAATCCTCCTTCCCCCCCCCCCCCCCCAACCCATCCACTCCCATTCTACTGGAGAGCAGCAAGTACTTTTCCCCAGTGAGGTTCCCAGTGGTAACTCTTCCACCACAGACCATGAGACGGACAAGGGATTTTAATAGATAAGAAAATCCTTCTGTGACGGAAGGAAGAGGTTACATCCAGTTTATTCAGTGAAGGCATGGCCAGTTCCTCAGTGAGTGGGACTCGATACATAGCACAATTGACTTCAGTGGAGCAATGCTGATTTAGATCAGCTGGTGTCTGGCCTGTTGACTTCAATTTGGCTATGCTGGTTTACACCAGCTGGGGATGTGGTTCCTCGTCTTTCCAAGGCTGTGCGCTTTCCTGTCTTCTCAGAAATGCTTGCAGCAAACTGCCTCCCTGTTAGGATAGAGTTAGGCTTATTGTTTGCTCTAGTGCCAGTGGCCGTGGGTTTGTCTCCCTCCGTTTACTTGGCCGTCTAGTTCTTTCTTAAGCTCTTTCAGGAAGAAGGAGGGAGATATGAGCAAAGACCCTTTGAAGTCGGGGAATGATGACTAGTGCCAGGGTCCAGATGAAACTGATGTGTAATATTGTTGAGGGTCCCAACCAGAGTGTGTGGGGGAGAGTCCTGGGTCTGGGTAGGAGGGTTTTATCATGAAGCTGAGGAGTTCGGGTAAGTGTTGGCAGCTGTGGAGTAGAAGGGTTTACTCTGAGAGAGGGGCTGTGTTGGGGTGTTTCTCATGGAGCAAAGGTCGTTAGGCCTCAGTTGCTGGGTTAGGGTTTCTGAAGGATCATGTTTAGGTGGGTGGATTTTATTGCAGAATGTGCTGATTCTGGTTTTGGCGGGGGATCCCTCACAAGTTTAAACAGGCCGCCAACTGTGAATCTGGGGCAGTATTTCCAAAAACACCAAAGGGAGTTGATTTCATAGTTGATGTCAATAGGAGTTAGGCACCTAAATACCTTGAAGGGTGTGGGCCTAAGTTACCCAGCTCCCGCTGAAAATCCAGAGGAGCTGGGTGTTTAACTACGTTAAGTGCCATTGAAAATTCTACTCCTGGGTAATAAGAGGTGGCTCACACACTGTAGAGAGAATAATTGTTCTCCCATTGGCATGAGCTACCCAGGTACCCGTGGCAATTTCCCATATGCCATTCCAGTAGATGGTAGCATGTATTTTGTCTCCATAAAGCCCCTGCTTTGATGGCTGAAGGTCAAAGAGACCCACTTTGCATGAGCATGTCCAAAGCACGGGTGCCCCGGGACACAATGCTCAGCTCTGCAGAGGAGATGGAGCAGGGGACTTTGAAATGACTGGCTACGAGTTTCTGTCACTATGTAGCCTGCAGCAGTGACTATGGGGAGAGCTGGCAGCTGTGAATGCTGAAGGGATGAGCCAAAACATCTATTCTCCGCTTTGGATCATGCGAGTGAGCTAAATAAATTGTGATTGACCCGGCTCTGTAAAGCTAGATTCCTCCAGAAGCGTGAACATCCTGTATGCAGCAGTGCATAATGTGTTTGCTTCTGAAATGACTGCCATGACATCACTGTATGTGTCTGATCACACGGAATCAGCTCCCTGCTAGCGTGCATGCACTATGAGGGGACCACCATCCAATGGGAAAGACAACTAGGGGCCTTGTACAAAGTACCTGGGCTGGGGGAAAAGGTTCTCTGCCATTCATTCCTCCCCGGTTGCACACCTGCCTCCGAGTCCTTGTTCCAGGGAAGTGCAAGGAATGCTGCAGGCTAGCACAGTGGAGTGTGCCTCCTCCTACCCAGCAGAGAGGTGGGCCAGGCTAAAGATGTTTATAATATGGTTCATCTAACTGATGCTCACTTTGCACCCCTTGCACTGGGGGAGGTGTGGCAAAAATCCACACTGTAGCAATCTGATTGTGAACTGCCCCCGCCCCTTCCACATGAAAGGCCTCAAGGACCTCAGCATGCCCCGCATAAGTCTCATGAATGTGGAACTTTCCCATGTGCAGCCTTGAGCAGCACAGAGCAATTATGCCTTTAACCCCTGCAGCAGACAAGAAAAGCAGGGGAGCTGTTTGAGCCATAGAACAACTGCGCATTTATTATAAAGAGGAAAAATAAAGCAAGTCCTTACAGAAAGTTTCGGCGGCAGCAGCAGGGGAGCCATCACTGCAGCTGGCAAGTTGTGTGGGATTCTCTGTGTGCAGATTTCCTTACCTCGCCGTCCCATCAACAGTAGCAGGGCTATAATTTCAGGCCGCGGCAGGCTGAGCATTCACTGAAGCCTCGCTGATAATAGTTCTCCAATAATTAATTACTGGAGAAAGGAACCGAAAGCAGATCAGAGTGTTCCGAGGGTGATTAGAGCAGGGAGAATGCATTTGAATAATATTCCCCACTGCTTGAGCTTGGTGGGTTTTAAAGGTACTTGTGCCATGGGATTTTTTTCTGAAGGTGTAGACCTGGAAGAAATGTGGTTCCTTGTGAAGATGAACAGAAAGGCACTTTTGTTTTCAAAATAGAAGTTACAAGTGGTTTACAATGCAGCCAGGAGGGACGTACTACCATATGTACAAATACTCTGGGACAAATCATCAGTTGGTACAAATCATCAGTTGGTAAAAATCAGCCCAGCTCCAGAGACATCAATGAAGCTGCACTGATTCACACCAGCACACAAAGCCACCCCCATGAGCATATAAATAACCGTTTAAAAATCAGCTCCTCCTATTGGCTTACCATGACCTGAGCTCCACACTCCCTTACACATTAATGATTCAAAAGAATCTAAAGCAGAAGACTTTTCTGCACTCTCTGCCCTAGGCCCCAGTTCAGCAAAGCACTTAACCCACGCTGAAGGTCATCCCTACTCAGCAAAGCGCTAGAGATCATTTGGTATGGTGAATATTTAAACTCTATTGGTTCTGGAGTAGCAATCAAAATGCAGTAGCAATCTAGCCTAGATGCGATAAATCGACCGCCGAGTGCTCTCCCGTTGACTCTGGTACTCCACCGGAGCGAGAGGCACAGGTGGAGTTGACGGAGGAGCGTCAGCAGCTGACTCACTACAGTGAAGACAGCGCGGTGAGTAGATCTAAGCACGTCGACTTCAGCCACGTTATTCACATAGTTGAAGTTGCATAACTTAGATAGATCCCCTGCAGTGTAGACTAGGCCATAGAAAAGACACAATCCGTGCCCTACAGTCTAATAAAGACAAAAACCAAACAGAGGGTGGGGAAAAAGGACACAACATGCAAACAATTGATTTTATTACTGTAGCTTAGGAGCCATATTCATGCGCCAGCTCCCTGTTGTGCTAGGCGCTATACGAACAATAAGATCAGGGTGATTGGCCACATTTGGTTAGTTCTGCTTTTTTAAATCTAGATCAAATGACTTATTTGTTTGTTTTTGGACATTTTTGCCTGTCTTTTTAGGAGGCACTTGGGGATAAAGGGCAAGAGGTGAAACGTGGGAAGGGAGTGTCGGAGAGGGGAATGGATAAAGTGATAGAGAAACTGCATGGGAGGGAGAGACAAGCAGCACCATGGGTAGGAGCAGGAGGCTGGGCTGCTGATGGGAGAAAGGGGGGACCAAAACCTAATAGCAACACAGTAAATAGAAAAAAAACCACTCCTGGAGTTTAGCTAGGGCCAGACTTTCCAAAGATCTCAGCTCCCATGCAGTGGAAGAAAGCAGATTCCCCAAAGGGTGCAGTGCCCCTAGCAGCTTTTGCTCGAGCTCTTTTGAAAATCTGGCCACTTATTTAGGTGCCTGAATGGGCCCTGTGGGATGCTAACTGCGTGGAAAGTCTGGCCCTGACTTCCTATCCTTGAACAACGCGGCACTCGTGGTTAATTATTGTGCCCTTAATTCATCTGTGGGCACAAAGCAAAGTGGGTGCGAATTGCCCCTGCAGCAATGGAAGCCTGCCTGGAAGTGCAGGCTGGGAGGTGCTGGCTTCCCACCATGAGTCTCTCTTTAGGCACGTTTTAAAAAATATTTCCCAACCACAAAACTGTTCTTCAGCCCACCCTGGGCTACAGCTTCCACTGGATTTTCCCCTTCGCCTCTCTCAGCCTCTCCTGCCTCAAAGCCTAGGGCAGAAATCTTATGAATGACACCTTCCAGGGGCTTTCTCCTGGGATGTCCTTTCCTCTAGCCGCTTCCTACTGCCCCCTCACATGGGGGCTACCTGCTGCTCCTGCTCCCAGAGTATCCCCCTTCCTTACTGCCACCCTGCCTCTTCGCAGCCCCAGGTGCTGTCCTGCCCTCATTCTTGTCCCAGCTGGGAGCACCTGTTCTAGCACAGGGAAGCTGCACCTGCTTCATTTCAAGTCCGTACCCAGCTTCAGAGCTGACCAGGGCAAAGCGTTTAAGGTTCAGTGGTGACTGGCTACGTGGAACCGCTTTAGAGCACAGATCTCCATGGCTGTAATTTGATTGCGTAGTACATGTGATCGTCTCCCTTTGAGGTGCGGAGGGTATCAAATCTGCACAACTGAAGGCTGATGGAGGGAACAGCCCCTGGCTCCCTGAGCATAGACACTGCGACTGTGACAGGTCAAGGCAATCTTCTTAGTGTATATGCAGTGTGCCTCAGGTGGCACTTGACCAGGATTCATCACCAAATTTGATCTGCTGGTTGGATCATTGGCTTCTCTGGGCCGGGTTCTGATGCGGACCATGGCGTGAACGCTGATCCATGCCCCCCAGACCAAGGCAATGGGAAGCCGGAGGTGTTCCCAGAGTACACTGCATTCTGGGTATCTCCAGCCAGCAGAATGGTTCCAGCATAATTTTGAGCAATCCTGTGGCTGAATTGGCTCTTGGCTGGCTCCAGGATCAGGCATGCAGAGAAGTGACCTAGAACCAAGTTCCTTGATCCCCTCAAATGGGGTGCTGAGCCCATCTTTGCTACCAGAGAGAGCTGGCCTATTAAATGGCAATCTAACCTGCCCCCCAGAGAAGACTCTGGGCACACACATTCTGGGCAGGTTCAGATTCTAGGCTGTATTCCAGTCTCTGCGGGTGATGCTGATATGTGACTATTATTTGTATTCCTGTAGTGCCTGGGAGGCCTAGTCACAGAGCAGGACCCCACAGTGTTAGGTGCTGTACAAACACAGAACATAGACAGTCCCTGCCCCAAAGAGATTACAATGTAAGTATAAGAGAAGAGACAACAGAGGGATGCAGACAGATGGTGGAATACACGTAAACAAAGAGACAGTATTGGTAGGTATGGTAGGCAGCGGTCTCAGCACACTAGCAGCTTAATCCCTGTCAAGTGTTTTGTAGGCATCATGGCCAGGGTGAGTTTTGAGGCAGATGAGCAGGTGTGTAAGGCTGAAGCTTTGTGGATGGTTCTCCCAAATGTGAAGGACAGCCTGGGAGAAAGCACAAAGATGCTTGTTTGTAAATGTAACAAGTGGGCAGTGGCTCCTGGCTTGATTGGCTGATCAGAGACAGGCGTCGGAGGCTCGATAGCAAATGAGAGATGATAGGCAGGGCGGGGATTGACCGTGAAGGGCCTTGAAAGCACAGAGGAGTGGCTTATGTTTGATGTGATAGAAAGGGAGAGCTGGTGGAAGGATGCTAAGGGGGTGACAGGGTCAAAGCGATAGAGTAGGAAGATGATCTTATCATCCATAGAATGCTGCTGCTATGTTACACTGCAGTGCAAGCAAGCTCTCTCTCTCGTGTATCACAAAAACCAGGAGATGAGAGCAGTCCTGTCCTATCCGATCCTTAGTGGCAGCAGGAATTTTCTAGAGAGGCTATCGATTCCTTCTCCTGGACTGTAACAAGCAATTCACAAATCATACAGCCATCATTTATTTCTGGAGTTAAGTGGAGAAATGAGAGTCCCTCTACAAAAGACTGGTGCGTTAACAATTGACTTGTTGGCAGATAAAATTAATAAGAGCCTCACTTCCGCCATATCTAAATTGTAAGCATCTGTTTCAACTTTAGATTTTTAGCTAGGAAATTAAAAAGGGGGATACTGGCAAATTCTTAGATCAGCAACTTTTTTGCTTCAGATTAAATCCTTCCTATGAAGAGGATAAGAATGTTGATTTCTTGTCCAGGACTAATGATCAAGAGACTTTTTCTGCAAAGATGTAGACATAGAGCAAAGGCTGTGTTTTTTTTCAATTCCCACATGTGTACGTGTGAGAACTATTATAACATCGATGATGTGTGTACCGTGTACGTGGATTTTTTGCCTTCCTCTGCAGCATGGGGCACAAGTCACTTGCTGGTTGGAACCATAGGTGCTGGAACTAGGAATGCGAAGGGTGCTACCGCACCCTCTGACTTGAAGCGGTTTCCTTTATGTTCAATGGCTCTCAGCACCCCCACTATACAAATTGTTCCAGCACCCCTGGTTGGAACTAGAATAAATGATGGAGTTTCTGCAACTTCAATTCTTTAAATCAAGATTTGAGGACTTCAAAAACTCAGCCAGAGGTTATGGGTCTATTACGGGAGGGGGTGGGTGAGATTCGGTGGCTGGTGATGTGCAGGAGGTCAGATTAGATCAGGGGAGGCCAACCTGAGCTTGAGGAGGAGCCAGACTTTACCGATGTACATTGCCAAAGAGCCACAGTAATATGTCAGCAGCCCCCCATCAGCTCCCCCACCCCACTCCCAGTGCCTCCCACCCACTGGCAGCCCCGCCGATCAGCGTCTCCCCATCCCTCCCTGCACCTTCCGATCAGCTGTTTCATGGCACGCAGGAGGCTTGGGGGGGAAGGAGGAGGGGTGAGGGCACAGCAGGCTCAGGGAAGGGGGCAGGAAGAGGTGGAGTGGGGGCAGGGCTTGTGGCAGAGCCAGGGGTCGAGCAGTGAGCACCCCCCCGGCCCACTGGAAAGTTGGCACCTGTAGCTCCAGCCCCAGAGTTGGTGCCTAGACAAGGAGCCGCATATTAACTTCTGAAAAGCAACATGTGGCTCCGGAGCTCCGGGTTGGCTACCCCTGGACTAGATGATTATGATGGTCCCTTCTGGCCTTAACATCTGAGTCTGTCTATATGTATCACTATCTACTGAGCCTTTACAGAAATGTGGCCACCTCACTGTGGTGCCTAACCAGGAGCTGAGTGCTTCTTAAAATATGGCTCCCATTGTGGGTGCTGAGCAGAGCTGGCTGGAGATGGGGGTTTTCCCATGTGGAAAATTTTGACCTTTCACCACAAAACAAACAATGGAGCTGAAAACATTTTGGCTGTAAACGTTTTCAGTTGTCCAATGAAACAGTAAAAAACAGAACAATAACCACCCAACCCCAAGGAAAGCAGATACTTCCATGAAAATTTGAGTTCCATGGAAAACCTAAGTTTAGCTTCAAGGAGCCCTGGTACTGGGTACTTTTGAAACTCTGTCCTATATTTGTCCTTCAGATTACACGGGCTTGAAGTGCAGGGTATGCAGTAGCTGTGGGAAGTTTAAAGTCTGATATGTGATATCCCATCAGAGCTGAGCTTTCAAAAATGCTCAGCATTGGGCCTAATTCTGCCGTCATCGAAGTCAGTGAGTAGCTAACACTCATTAATTTCAGGAGGAGTAGAGCTAGGCCAACGTTGAAACTCCCACCTTACGGGTTTATACTTTTGGGCAGGAGAGAGATTCCCAGCTTTTCAGCATGATCCACAATGCTTTCCTTTAGCCCTGGTAGGCCACGAGATATAGGACTTTAAAACTTCAACATTATTATGTATTGCGGGGGGTTTATACTCTGGGGATCTCTCTCCTTCCCAAGCTTTTAACTGGATCCACAACACTTTCCTTTAGCCCTGGAAGGCCTTGAGATAGGACCTTAAAACGGCAACATTATTATTTATTGGAAAGCTATGTTACATATTTGTATAGGGTTGTAAAATATATTGGTTATGATCTTCCTCCTCCAAGACCTGTGCAGATGGACTCAGTAGGATTGCTATGGCAGCAAGGTTTGATGGATGTGAAAACAGTAACAATTACAATTGCAAAATGTCCCTTCCTAAATAGTTTTTCTGTAAAATATGTGGCACCCTTGCGAGTCTTCCAGAACAAGATATTAAACAGCTACTACTGGCCTCCAGAACATTTGTTCAAGGCTAGACTGGCAACACACAGTGAATGCTGGAGATTCAAACAGCCTTGTGTCAACCTTTCGCACATCCTCTGCAGCTGTCAAAAATGCCTATGTTTTGGAACACCATATTCTGTGCTCTCTCCAAAGCTTTAAATGTCACTAGCTTTCCTTCTCCAAGCGTGTGTATTTTATGGGTGCTGGAGGAGTTGGTATTATCAGTTAACATTAAGAAATGGATTGCTGTAACCATGTTAGTGGCCAAAAGAATTATTTTGAGAAAATGGAAATCTGCAATTCCTCTCTCATACACAGACTGGCTTAGTGAGTTCTCTACTGCTGCATAATGGAAAAAATGACTGTCTTATAGAAACTGTTGGAATAACTATGAGGATGTCTGGTCACACATTAAACTATTGCACACTTTTTTTGCAGCTTAGTATATATTAGTCCTCCACACTCATAGGTTATGGTATCACTTATCTGTCTAATCACTTTAATAATTGATGCCCTGAATGACCTCCATGGGTTCAGGGTTTGTTTGTGTCCAGGTTTCGCAAATAACGAACATTGAATTTTGTTATTTATGTGCTATTTCCATCTTGTGCATGTATTTATATAGGCTTGTTTTTGTTGTGTTGTACTGTATATGAAAACAAAGTTAAAAACAAACAAATATGTGGCAGGTAGCATAGATAGACTACTAAATCCATATTTAAGCGCCTAGATAAATATCCTGGTTTTCAAAAGTCCTGAGCACTCAGCAGCTCCCATTAAACCTCAAGGGGCGCATAACTTCAGGCACCTATTTTAAAGCCTTAGGGCATGTCTTCACTTAAAATGCTACTGCGGCACTGCTCTAGCACTTCAGCATAGACACCACCTACCCCCATGGGAGGGGTTCTCCCATTGGCGTAGGTGATCCACCTCCCTGAGAAGCAGTAGCTAGGTCGAAGGAAGAATTCTTCCATCGACTGAGCGCTATCTACATGGGGACTTAAATCGGCTTAATTACACTTCTCAGGGGTGTGGATTTTTCACACTCTGACTTAGGCCATTAAACCACCCTAATTATCTAGTGTAGACCTTGCCTTAGTCACTTTGAGGGAGATTTACAAAGGTACAAGGGCAGTTCGGCACCCAGCTCCCACTGGAAGTCAATGGGGTTTAGATTAGATTTGCTTCTTTGGGGGTGTAACCCCCACATCTCCTGAGTGTGGTGTTCTGTCCCCTCTCGTGGCACCGAGACCACTTAGAGATTAATGAGTCTGTTACAGTCTTAGTTAAGGGCCACGTGGCTTTTAGCTCATGCGGTAGAGGCTCATGCATTTAGCTCCAGAGGTCCCAGGTTTGATCCTGTCCAACGACCGGTGTCTGTCAGTGTTACGGAGCACCCAGAGCCCTGGGTTGGGGGGAGGGGGAAATGGGGGACCCAAGTATGGAGAGAGGTGAGAATGTGGGAGCACACAGAGCCCCAGATGTGGCAGGGGAGGATGTGGGGGGGAGAGGGTAATGGGGGACACACAGATCCCTTGGCATGAGGGAGGGAGGGAGTCAGGAGTCCAGAAATAGAGGGGTCTGGAAGGATGGCACACGGGGAGAGTGGGGAGTGAGGGGGAATGCAAGGAGCCTCTGGTTTGTGCAATATGCTCAACCTACAGTGTGCAACCCTCTATTATTCTTGGGGAGCAAGGAGAAAGCAAGTGAGAGTAAGACTCAGAGGGATGTGTCTGAGTCACAGCACCTGGAGGGGTGCAGTTTACACACTGTCAGAGTTAGGTCTCTAGTCACAATCTGGCGTACAGTGGATGCGTTTTCCTTAAGTCTTCCAGCTTTCCGTTGTCTATTATACACCCCCTGGCTCCTGCTTCCAAACGAAAGCGTCAAATTTCTCTTTGCATACAAATTGTTAATGCATTGTGCACGAGGTCTCTGATTAATGCTCCACTGTAGATAGTGACTTTACATGATAGTTCTTAACCTTGATACATTTCAAAGTCAATGCTTATGTTTTGGCCAAAATTTTTTTGCCCACCTCCACTTCTTAGTATCTTTCACTTTTGAAAACATGACTTAAAGCCTTTTTGCAAATGTTACGCCTACATAGTAAAAAACCCAAATGCTAGCAATGTTGAAGGGGCCAGGGAGCCACCTGTGCTTGGTGCCACATATACCAAATACGCTCAGAAGGGGGAGATGCGCTCACCTTTATTCTTTTTATATGAAAAAATTAATAGGCGCATAAACAAAGACTTGGCTATTGAAGTTGATGGGATAATGTAATTTTGGTAATTAATTGATTTTTAAATATTCATGGTAAATAGGCCTAATCCCCTGAGATGGGATATTAGATGGGTGGGATCTGAGTTACCCAGGAAGAATTTTCTGTAGTATCTGTCTGGTGAATCTCGCCCATATGCTCAGGGTTTAGCTGATCACCATATTTGGGATTGGGAAGGAATTTTCCTCCAGGGCAGATTGGAAGAGGCCCTGGGTTTTTTTTTGCCTTCTTCTGTAGCATGGGGCACGGGTCACTTGAGGGAGGATTCTCTGTTCCTTGAAGTCTTTAAACCATGATTTGAGGACTTCAATAGCTCAGGCATAGGTGAGGTTTTTCGTAGGAGTGGGTGGGTGAGATTCTGTGGCCTGCGCTGTGCAGGAGGTCGGACTAGATGATCAGAATGGTCCCTTCTGACCTTAGTATCTTTGAATCTATAAATCGGCCCGAAGAACCTGGATTCCATTAAGACCTGACTCCAGTTAGCTTCAGTGGCCTTTGGAGCAGATAGATGGAAAGAATGCTTGGGGCACTGGCATTCTGTGTTAATGGTGTTTTGCACCCAGTTGGCACTCACTTTGCACAGAATGACCGTAGAAGATACAGGCTGGTGGCGAATCTCGTCCCTGATATTTGGCTCATGACTGGAGCCGGGCAAAGCTTTTTGGTTGAAACTTATTTTTTTTTTCCCCAGCAAAAAATGCTGATTTGGTGACATCAAAATGCCTTGCAAATTTGTCCGTTTCACAGTTCCACACCAGCCCTGCTGCTCAGGCCAGTAATTAAGTGGCACCATTGTACCCCCAAATGACCTGGAGTGACCCATAAACCCTGCAGAACCAGGGTAAACCATGTCTACATTAGGACTTGGTAGCAATGTTGGCTAAACTCCCAGTGTAGACAAGGCGGCCGTGTCTACATTGTTGCCAACTCTCATGATTTTATTTCAAAAATCATATGTGGTGTCTGTCTGAAAGACCTACCTGATTTCACAAGAATTTCAGCTTTCATTTAAAAAAATAAAAAATCTAACCCTCAAGATTGTGGAGAAAAGCTAGAAAAATGTGACCCAAGTGTAATCTAAAGACCCAAAAAACAAAGGACAATGTGAAAAGATCGACAATTTATTGTTTTTGAAGAGCTTGTGAATTTTTGGTCAGCCAATCATGACTTTTTGGGTCCATTCATTATTTTTTTGGATGTTTGGGTTAGCTTGGGTACCGGTATGGCCATATTATCTCTTGATCATATACGTATACATTTTAACTCATTCTGCTCTTTTCATCTCACCCATCCTAGATATTTCATACTTAGAGGGTCCAGATTTTTTGGGTGGGGAGGGGAACCCTCCAGTCCAAAGTATTGAAGTCTTAGGAAACTTGGCCCTTATTTGCTGCTTGTTTGCAGTGATGTGTAATGGAAAAGGAATACTTACAAGATCAGTTTCTTTAGGAAGAATTCCACTTCTGATCCCACTAGCAATAACTCAAACTTGCTGCAAACTATTATGTAGATCTTTATAGTTAACAGATCAATTTTATTATACTTGGCCACAGAAGTGAGACTGTAAACTCCGGCTGTTGGGTGATGCCAGGGAAATATATTTATAACTTTATTCCTTTCCTTTAATGGCGTCAGTTTTTTTTATTTAATCTAAATTGTGCTGTGCTTTCTTCCCTGCTATTTTGTTATGCAGAACTTTTCCACATGGCCAGTTCCAGCGGAACATATTGTACTAATGAGGAAGCATTCACAATTCTAATTAATTACAGGTCTCTCTCTCTTGATTTTTCTGATTTTTTTCCTCCATTAATTTATGTGAAGGTGTTTAGATGCTGTGCTTGCAAATACTAAATTCCAAGGAAGTCCTACATCTGAGAGGGGAATATTTGCTTCAAACAACTTATTCTTTTTTTAAAATTAAAACTGGAGTGTGTACCTGTGTTTACTATGGATCAGAATGAGTTGTTGATATTTGCATCACAGTAACATATGGAGGCCTCAGCTGAGACTCCATTGCACCAGAAGCTGTACAAACACATATGGTCGGAGATATTGTAAGCTCTTTGGAGCAGGGACCATCAACAGACGAGACAGACAGAGGGAAGGGAAATTGAGGCACAGAGAGGGGAAGTCACACAGCAGCCCCTCCCTCCACTGACCCTCCCTCTGCCCTGCTAATCCAGCAAGCCCTGGAGAAGCCAGCTAAGTGGCCATGAGGAAAACTCTGATCATCAGAACTCCTAATTTTAGGGTGACAGAATGGGGGTAACACTCTTTCAGGGAATCTGACGCGCTGTTTGTTTGCATGTCTTTGCAGTGACATGCACCTAACCACGCATGGTGAGGAGCTGGTGCTTGACTGCGTCAGGAGCTGGTTGCATGATATTTATGAATAGCTCATTCAATCATTTTTTCCCTCTGTCAATTATTGAAAAATGATTCACAAGGACGTCTGACCAGCTCTCCTGACTTATTTATTTAGATTTCAACATGTCAAATACAAAGGAACAGCATATCCTAGGCTCCATGCACCCTTAAGTGACTGTAAAAATGCAATCCAGTCCAAAACACACAAAGCATGAGCCAGCAAACAGCCTCTCAGCACAAAACCAGCCAGTCCACAAGGTTGAAACTTCCCTATCTCAGCTCCCAGAAAACCCTAATACACCCCCACCCCTCCAAAAAAGTTGTTTTCAGTGGAAAAATCCAAACTAAAAACTATTTTTTTGGTTAAAAATCTTTAATTTTTGAAACCCAATAACTGGAAAATTTAACCTAAAACCAAAAACATTTTATACAAAACCTAAATTTTTCACCTTTTTTGCTTTCTGGTTCTTCACTGAAAAACTGGGAAAAGTTGGACCAAAACAAAAATTTTTATTTTGATCAAAAGCCATTTTTTGTCCAAAACATTGACAAACATTTTGACCAGTTCAGTTTGGTGTTTAAAACGTGAGGTGGTCATGGTCATCCGAGAGTCCAGTCTACCAGTGACTTTAATGGGAGCACATAGGCCAACGTTGAGCATTTTGAGGATCTCACCCTAGAACACTATGCAAGAAACACAAGTCTGCTTGATTCCCAATTTGGTACCTTGGTCCCCAGGCTGACGCACTGCAACCACAGTGTACATGAGTTGGTTGTTCATGGAAGGGTTACCGGAAGGATGGCTATCTTATAGTTTCATAAAGAAGACTGTGCTCTCAGTCAGGGAGAGATTTGTTGAGCAGCAATCGCGTCCTTTGCAGACGTGTTGTTGCAAGGGAAATAATGAATCAGAAATCTCCAAAGACCTTTTTAAAACAAACCAAGTTTAGGAACATAGGAATTGCCAGACTGGATCAGACCCGAGGTCTATCTAGACCAGTGTTTTGTCTCTGACAGAGATCAGTACCAGCCACTTCAGAGGAGGACAAAGAACCCTGCAATAGGCAGATATGGGCTAATCTGCCCCACACAGGTTGTGTGCTGGTCTCTAATATTTAAAGATTAGCTTAAGTCAGTGGTGGATTAATGATTTTGCCATCCCTAGGCCTAGAAATAATTGCCGCCCTTCCACCCCCCCAGATCGCCTCCGCTCCACCTCCTCCCCTGAGCATGCCACTGGGTCCTGCTTCTCTCCGCTCCCTGCCAGTGCTTGTGCGCGAAACAGGTTCGCGAAGGAGAGGGGAAGGGGGAGGACATGGCGCGCTCAGGAGAGGAGGCGGGGCCGGGGTGGGGATTTGGGGAAGGGGACCAATAGGGGCAGGGAAGGGGTGGGGAAGGGGTGGAGTTGGGGCGGGGCCGGGGGCAGAGGGCACAAACCGGCACCGGGGAAGCAGCCTCTGGCTGCTATTATAAATTTGCACCCCCCCCTGCAAATTTGCCGCCCTAGGCCTGGGCCTTGTTGGCCAAGGCGTTACTACACCACTGGATTAAGTCTTGAAGTACAAAGTGTTATGTCTCTTCAAAAAAAAAAGTTAATTACAATACCTCTGGATGTTCTTGATATCCATATAAATAATGTTAAATATGAATTCAGAGTTTACTGGGAAAACACAAAAGTGCATTTCTACTTTGAAAAGCATCTGTGCACAAATGGCCCCGTCTTACTCGAGAGACCCTCTTTCTTTTTGTACTCAAGAGTCCTCTCTTCCTACTTCACTGTCTAAAGTAAGGTTTTACTGCCTATTAATCTGGCAGTCAAAGCAGTCCTGGGAGACTGATTCCATCTGGCTTTGAATCGTCAACTTTGTTCTGGCCAAAGAATCTTTATGGTTGATCCTGGTGAGTTAGAAAGTTTGACCTGCAGATTCCAGGTTGTGCTTGCAGGGTTGATGGTTAAGGAAAACTAATCTTTTGTACTTGTTCTGAAAGTCAGTGAGAAGCCTTATATGGATGCCTACTGGGCCATTCTTACAAAGTCACTTTTCAGAGTAGAATCACACCTTAACTTCTGTTGTGATGTGAGATAACTGCATTATTACACGTCAAAATTATCCCCCCAGGTGCTATGTCTCCCCACGCATCCCCGGTCAGGCCTTTGCTAATGACATCTCTTTGCATTTCAAGGTGGTTGAGCCAGCAGGACATCTGGTGCATAGCCACAGAACTTTAAAAATATCTTTCCATGCGACATATGCTGTGCATCCCTGAACACTAGGGGGGTTAATTGTTAAAGGAACATTAATAACAGCAACTGATGGCATGCTTGCTGGGGAGCATTCCACTACCAGCAACAGACTGTGCTAGCATGATGGCACTGGCAAATGGGTTAATCAGTAGATTGGAAATAAATGGAGTTGCTGTGTAAGTAACTCAAAACTAGATAATTTAAGAATAGTCTGGATGATTACTAATTAGATCCATTGACACAGGGGAATTTGAATTATTCATGATGGGCTGAAAACAGTGGGTAATTCGTTTGTGCACTTCTCTGCAACTAATTTGAAAGTTGTTTATTCCCCCCCCATCTAAATGATGTGATAAAAAATTATCCCTAATTTTAGTTTTAATACTTTTGGGAATCACAAGATTTGAAGAAAAAACTTAAAAAAAATGTGGAAAAATTGAAACAAGACACATTCAGACAAGGATTTTATTGCTTATTCCTTATGATGGTTGGGTAGTTCAGATAAGCATTGGACTGTCTGAGTGCTTATCCAAATGATGATATTATTCATTTTATTTCTATTTTGACAGCACCTTGAGTTGCTAGTAACAAATCAGGGCCCGGGGGCACTAGGTGCTGTATGTATAACAAAAAGACAGTCCCTGCTCCAAAGATCTTAGATTCGACAAGAGAAGTGTTTGCCTGCTAGGTAGCGATTGGTAGTTCTGAAGTTCACACACGCTTGGTATTGAAGGTTTCCACAGGAAGTGGTGCTAGTTCACTTCCTGCTCTGTAGAGGTGCTATGGACCCTTTGTAGAACTGCCATGTTCCACCGGAGAAGTAGATGAATTTCAGTGGAGGGCAAAGCGTGGCAATGTATACGTGTGCACAAACATGTTGGTGTTTACACCAAGTCTGGGCTTGTATTAGCTTCTCAGGGAATCTCCTGTAGTTGCAGAGGGCAGCAGGATGGACATTCTTCAAAGTCGCTCCCATAATGTGCCCCCTTCTGCCCAGTCTTGCTCTAACTCCATCCATTCCTCCATGCAGACATCAGACTGCATGGAGAACGCTCCACAAGAACTCCCTCCACCTTGGGAAATAGTCCCTGATTATGCCACTTAGGCACAGTCTTGTGCAGTAGGCAATGCAGACCCCAAAGAGGTAGAATGCCTCCGGTTGCTCCCAGGGTGCATGGGAAGAGTTCACACGGCCATATCCCTTTAAGGGAGACCACTCGCTCCTCTATTGTGAAGATGGCCAGCTGTGGTGGCTGGTCATTGCAGTGGCTGAGCGTATGGATCCGCCTACTCTTCACCTCTCCTTGCCTCCTCTCTTTATAGTGCTCTCAACCCCTCGGGTAGCACCTTTCTTCCCGCTCTCTGCATGGTCACAGCAAAGTCTGCCAGAATCCAGTGCATAATAATTTGGTAGTTATTTTACAGAAACTCTGCCATTCACCTGTGAAGTTGTGTGACTGCCTGCAGAGAAAAAGACATGAACAGGTGCATAGCTAGAGACTGTAGACATTGCTCACGGCCTAGGCAGGAGCACTGCCGAGCTGGATACCACCTCAGAGTGTGTGGCAGTGCTTCGGAAAGGCACGATGCCTCCTGAGGCACCCCACTGCACCATCTGCTGCACTTCCTCCATGGGCGTGGTACACAAACAGTCCACACATGTCTTGCCTGTAGGGGAGGGAGGCAGAGCTGATTCTCCATTCTTCCCACCGCAACTTCTGGGGTGCTGTGTGCCAGAGTGGGATGGGGAAGTTCAGCCCAAGCCATCCTGGAAAAGGTTAATGAGGCTGAGAAGGGGCCAATTATCCCGACAGGCCACACCTGAGGGGAGCTAGATGGCCTAAGCAACCCCTGATTGATGATAGAGTCCAGCTGAGAAGGAAGGCGCTGCACTGCGGTGGTCAGCTGTCACCCTCTAGGCATTAGGGAAAGGAGGCCGCCCAGGGGAGAGGAGAAGTCCTGGGATACAGGCCTGGAAGGACAGGTTTACCCAGGAGGGTGGTGGAGCAGAAGCCTGAGAGAGGTGAAGTGGGGGAAAAGGCTCAGGGAAACAGCAGCAAGTTTTGGGAGGGGGCAGACTTTGGCTGCCGATTTAGAGGGTCCCTGAGCTGGCACCCAGAGTAGAGGGTGGGCTTGCATTCGCCCACCAGCCCCTGAGGGAAGTGGCATAGCTTTGGCATAGAGGACGGCAGGGAGCAATACCCCGACAGGCAGGCTGATGAGACTTTGGCACCTCAGAAGGGGAAAACATATAGTGACCTGACCGGAGGGCCAAGCCATGAAGAGGGAGCCTCCTGACTTACAAAGATGAAGGGCTGCACCTCCTGGACCAGGAGGTGCCACAGTGCAAGCGAGAGACCAGGAGTGTCAGACTGGGCAGCGTAATGCCCAGATGAGCCACCAGGAGGTGCCCCAGCGGTGAGCTGTGGACCCCGTGGCAGGGTGGGATTTGGCATTCCCTGGAGTGCAGGGACCAGAATTCTGCTCATGCAATGCACAGGCTCTGCAAGGTTCCCTACTCCTTCCATATCAGTTATGCACCCTGCTATGGCCCAGGAAGAAATGGCTCCTAGTAATTCATGAATACTACCCATGGGCCACTGGGAGACAGAAAAATTCTAAGGGCTCAATTCTATTTAGATTCCTGCTTTACACCAATGACTTCAGGGGTGCATTGAACTGTTTACCCCAGCGTGGGGAGCTGTAGGGGGCTTCTAGATATTTAGAGCAGCCAGCCTTACTCATGATGAGCAGCATGGGGAGTAACCTCATTGAAATCAAGGAATTAAGGTACTACTTCATGTGGATAAGGCTGGCAAGATCTGGCCCACAGAAAGTATTACAAGCAAAGGATTTAAAATATAGAATATGCTTAATGTGTATTTATATTTACTCCTCCCCCAACCCTGGAAAGCTTAATTGCAAATTTTACACTCCGTCCCTTTTCTCCTTGACCTTAGAACTCTGTAGCTAACGTCTTTCGCTGCACTCCATAAATGACAGTAAAAATACCTGATCTGGCAAGTGTGCACTTTATGAAAAGTGATACGGCATCAGTCATAATTAACCCAGATGTCCCTGTCGCAGGCTGGGGCTGACCCCATCACATCTGGTTTCCTGTTGGAAAATGCTTCAGTTTATATAGGTTTAGCTGATAACCATGAGACTGATCTCTAGGCAATCGAGCTGTTAAAAGATGAATTATCTGTCACTCAGAAAGATGCCCTGGCTATGGAAACAATCAAGCACATCTATACATTGTCTTATTACTCCCCCCCCCCACCTTTGGCTTCCCTTATTTCTTGAATTGGTTTGCAGCTAAGCATCTGCTTTTAAAGCCTATTGAAAACAGCTATGAGCAATGTGAGGTGGATGAGAGACCTACTGATGTGATTTTTGAGTTGTAGGTACATTTGGGTCATTCTCTCAAATAAAATACTGTATCCTTAGCATTTTAGAGCTGCCCTTAATCTATAAGAGTCTCTTATCAATTTGAAACAAATTGCCATGCTGCTTAGCGGTAGGGTCAGAGGCGCTGGGCATTCTGTGCTACGGGATTGTAACGGGGCTGAATCAAGGTGGAGAAATCTTGTCCATAGGCGAGTTATGCTGTAGGAAGAGAGAATGGATGAGGCTGCAGGCTAATTCCACCCCCACCCCACCAGCCCTGGCCTGAGGAAGTCTCTGTCTACAGAGATGATTCAGGCTATTTCACTTCCATGCTTGTCTAATAATACTGTAGAACCTGAGTGCTTCACAGACATCGATGAATGTATCTTTAAACTCTCCTGGGAGGGCAAAGAGTATTATTATTCCCATTTTACAGATGGGAGAAACTGCCAAAATGACATGTCTGAGGCCAGAGCCAAGATTATAGTCCAGGACTTGAGGTGGCTGCACATAGGGTGACCAGACAGCAAGTGTGAAAAATGGGGATGGGGGGTGGGAAGTAATAGGCACCTATAGGAAAAAAAAAAAAGCCCTGAATGTCAGGATTGTCCCTATAAAATCAGGACATCTGGTCACCCTAGCTGCACAATGGAAATACTTCTCTGAGAAATTTAGAACGAACCTTGTAGGCTGAAAAATGTTAGTTTTCCTGTGGGAAGTTTAGAACCAATTCAAAAAAATCTGTGTTTTGTTTGGACTTAAAATATTGTTTTGTTTCAGTTGTTCGGTTTCAAGAACTTCTGAGTTATAGTTGAGATGGAAAAAGTTGTGCCATTCATGGGCATTTCCACTCACTCCTGGAGTTTCCAGCCAGCCTCCTTGCCCTTCCATTTCATTCTGCATGCTTCCTCGCTCCCTGTGGTATGTTCTCTCTCCTCCCCAAGCTCTCATCTTGCTCACTGTCTCTCCCATCTCTACTGTCCTGTCCTGCCACTCCTCCTCATGCCTGATCTCTCTCTCTTCCAACCCAGGCTCTTTCCTTGTCTTCATTGCTCCATTGTTCCATCTCAAGCAAATAATGCTCATTCACACACGTTTTGCCTTGGGCTGCACCCATCAAGACCTCCATATCTATCATATAGTCACTGCTGACACCTGATTCTCTCACTCTCTCCCACACTCAAGTCTTCCTGTTCCCCCCACAGCACAGGGGTGCCTCGGCTAGCCCCACCCTTCTCCCTGTGAAAATGGTATTGGACTCTCTCCCTTCTGAAATCTCCTATCTGAGTTTTCCTACTGGCTTCTGGGCAGTTCCCCTCCTTCCCTTCAAGGCACCTCTTTCTTCCCTGAAAGGGATGGGTGAGGATGGGTCTGGCAGCCACTGTCCTGTGGAGCATGGGCAAGAATGCAGTTTAGTGGGACAGGAAGGCCAAACCAGCTCCTGTGTGGGACACACTACGCAGTAAGGTACAGTTTAGAGCTCTGTTCAGTGCTGGATCCCCATTACTAGACGTTTCCATTACCCCTTCTAGAGTTCCCTGATTCAAACAACCCTCTACCACCCATTCCTACTCCCCACCCCAGCAAGAGAAATGCCGTGCGGGACATGGCTGTTTTCCAAAGCATCTAAGTAATTTAGGATCCTAAGTCCAAATTTGAAAAGTGTCCTAGGAGCCATTAGGCTATTAGGACTTAGAAGTCATGGTTATTTAAGTACTCTAGGTGCCTAAGTGCTTAAATCACCTTTGAAAATTGGACTTAGGCTCCTAAGTCACTTGGGCACTTTTGAAAATTTTATCCACTATCTAGTAAGGAGTAGGAGTCACAGAATTCTGGGACATTTCCAGATTGCTACCTACCCACCTGAGAAGGTTTCTAGCATGGCATGAAATGATCCTCTGCTCTTGTGATCTTCCTATCTGCAAGGACAATTCCATCTTCCCCTTGCACCTTACGTGTCAAATCATTTAAAGTTGTCAAAAAAATTTTTTTAAAAGGTAAAATCTACCTACTTACAAAATCTATTTTCCCTCCCAAAGAAGTCTTGGAATCTGTAAAGAGCTTTTGTGGATTTGACTTTCCAACACATCTAACAATATACATCTAACCTAGCTAAACATCTCATCTGAGAATATTTGACGTAGTGTTTTTTCCTCACTGTAAAATATGAGCGATAGTTTCAATACTGTTGTGCAGAACATCTTGCCTTGGCATAGTCTGCACATGCTCCAAAACAGAATAAAAGTTGTCTTACATTTGTTACCTTCCATTGTGTTGCTGCCAGATACTCCATTAATGGCATGTGTCGATTTTTTCCTCTTGCTAATGAGAGATGAGAACAGGTTAATTCTAGCATTTCTTTACAGGATATAAAATTGAAATTAACATAAGCGATGGTCATATAAACACCACCCTATACCGGAAACCTACGGACCGCTATACTTACCTACATGCCTCCAGCTTCTATCCAGGACACACCACACGAGCCATTGTCTACAGCCAAGCTCTAAGATACAACCGCATTTGCTCCAATCCCTCAGACAGAGACAAACACCTACAAGATCTCTATCAAGCATTCTTACAACTACAGTACCCACCTGCTGAAGTGAAAAAACAGATTGACAGAGCCAGAAGAGTACCCAGAAGTCACCTACTACAGAACACGCCCAACAAAGAAAATAACAGAATGCTACTAGCTGTCACCTTCAGCTCCCAACTAAAACCTCTCCAGTGCATCATCAAAGATCTACAACCTATCCTGAAAAATGATCCCTCACTCTCACAGATCTTGGGAGACAGGCCAGTCCTCGCTTACAGACAGCCCCTCAACCTGAAGCAAATACTCTCCTGCAACCACACACCACACAACAAAAACACTAATCCAGGAACCTATCCTTGCAACAAAGCCCTATGCCAACTCTGTCCACATATTTATTCAAGTGAGAGCATCATAGGACCTAATCACATTAGCCATGCCATCAGGGGCTCGTTCACTTGCACATCTACCAATGTGATATATGCAATCATGTGCCAGCAATGTCCCTCTGCCATGTACATTGGTGAAATGGGACAGTCTCTATGCAAAAGAATAAATGGACACAAATCTGACATCAGGAATCATAACATTCAAAAACGGGTAGGAGAACACGTCAACATCTCTGGCCACTCAGTAACAGACTTAAAGATGGCAATTTTGCAACAGAAAAGCTTCAAAAACAGACTCCAACGAGAAACTGCTGAGCTTGAATTAATATGCAAACTAGATACCATTAACTTAGGTTTGAATAGAGACTGAGAATGGTGGGGTCATTACACATATTGAATCTATTTTCCCATGTTAAGTATCCTCACATTTTCTTGTCAACTGTCTAAATGGGCCATCTTAATTATCACTACAAAAGTTTTTTTTCTCCTGCTGATAATAGTTCATCTTAATTAATTAGCCTCTTACTCCACCTTTTCATGTTCTCTGTATGTGTGTATCTATATCTATGTATCTATATATATATATATATATATATATAATCTTCTTACAATTTGTTCCATTCTATGGATCCGATGAAGTGGGCTGTAGCCCACGAAAGCTTATGCTCAAATAAATGTGTAAGTCTCTAAGGTGCCACAAGTCCTCCTGTTCTTTTTTTCAAGATGCAGTCGTCTCTACCTGCAGAGGCCACCTGCGCTGCTAATTCTTCAAAGTCCTCTTTCCAACAGCTTTCCTGTCTTTTATTAAACATTTGTCACTGTCAAGCATATCTCTCAACCTGCCATGGCCCGAATGCTGGATGGGATATGTGACAAAGCCTCAATGAGAGAGAAAGAAGTTATTTGTACAGGGAATTTAAGATGTGGTGGGATTCATTCCTTTAGCGTGAACAGCCCTCCGGGTAGCTCAAATGAAGGCCATTTGAGAGAGAGACTTTCAGGAGCCATGGAACATGAAGTCAATAGCAGTTTTGTATGCCTAAGAAAACCATGATCAGACCTTTTCTTCCTTATTTTGTCTTCATCAAGAAACATGATGGTTTGAGATATTTTAGGATTTAGTCAGTGCTGACCTATACCATATAGAACACAATGTGGTCCAATTCTGCACTGTTTTATGCCCCATGCAACTCCACTGCCTTCAGTAGAGCCACATGGGGTGAGTGTTAGGCAGATTATTTTTTTTGTTTTACTGTTTACATCTGAATAGCCTCTTGATTCTGGTACTGTATTTTCTTTACCTGGTGGATATTTTTGAGGCCTACTCTGCTCGCTGTTCTAGTTTCTCTCTCCTTAGGTTAGTAGTTCTTCATTTAATTCTTGCAAAATCAATTCCAGTATCATGTATGGGGCTGCATTATCTTGTTTATACTGAAGGCAAGTTACCTTTTGGTTTAATTTTTGAAGTACCTTAGATTAATTGCCAATGAATAAATGCATACAACTATGCATGCGCAAGTAACTCTCCTCATTTTTCTTGTCAGACTTTTTTTATCTCATCCTTCAAGCTACAAGTAACTCTGTCATGCAGCTGACTTTCAATCTTCTTTGTTGTCATTTGCTTTTTCATTTTCTCCTATATCTTGAGTTTTTGTTTTCAAAACTTCCTCCTTATTACCAAGTAAGGCAAAAATCAAACCATGTGCTTATTTCTTTCTGTATCTTGTATCAATTAACTGTGGATCACTTCAAAGGTACAAGATCTACAGAGACCTGAACTACCAGAACCATGTTAAGCAACAATTTGCTTTCACTCAAACTCCTGCATAAAATGTTTTTTACGTATCCCCCTGAGAGTAGAGAAGGCAGTAAACGTGAACAACTGGATTCCAGTACAGATCACTCATGTTGATTAATACCTTATTGAAATCAGTGGGAGCACGCATGGAATAAACCAAAGTGAGGATATCCAAATCTGGCCATAAGGCAAAATTGTCCTCTCCATGGATCAGATCCTCTGTTAGTGTAAAGCAGTGTAGGTTCCCTGACTTAAATGGGGTTTGTTGAAGAGCTGACCCTGTAGCTACATTGAGTAATCCTTCTATTGCATCTTTGGCTCTCAAACCCTGGGTGAGAGTCCCATTGACATTAATGTGATTGTAATATGATGTTTTCTGGAAGTGACTTCTACAGTCGCCAGCCAGCTACCAAGCAACCTCTGCCCCTGCGCACTCAGAAGTCTCAGCCTTGTTAACTGTTGTCCTGCTGGCAGCTGTCGTGAGAGGTCATGTTCATGTAGAAGGAAGCGGTTCCTGGACAAATCCTGTAGCGGGCTCAGAATATTGGATTTTCATTCTATAATCCATGGGGACGGGGAGCCAACATAGTCAGTGGAGAACTGGGGTAATGAGCCGTTAGTAGCATGTATTGCAGAGCTGCTGCATTCTGAACCAACTGCACCTTTTTCAGGGTTTGTTGCCTCTTTGCTAGTCATAGTGAATTGCACTAATCAAGCTAGAGTTCAGGAATCCATAGCTCAACATGGCCAAATCAGTCTGCTACAGTAGGTCTGCTATGCCATAGATGGAGGAGGCCATTTTTAGCAGCGGTAGAAATGTATCTAGAGGCTGCAGACCATCTCGATCATAGAATGGTAGATGATCTTGACGGAATATGATGTTATGGATGTGACAAGTTCTTTGTTGCTTTTTGAACTGCCATTGCACACGCTGAAGAGAAGTACATCAAGCTGCAGGCCAGGTCTTTCTCCTGAGTGGTTACCACTAATTTAGGACCCAGCAAGGTGTATCAATAGTTCATGTGATTCCTTTCAATGTCCATTACCTGGCATTTGTGAACTCTGCATTCCGTAAGCCATCGAGTAGCCTGCTTAGCTTACATTCATGCTCTTTGACTGCTTGAGACAGTGTAAGTCATTTCTTGCATGACCCATGGCATGTAGTGCTGCTGTTTTCAAGTCATGCTACTGAGCAGCAATCCATGTGGTAGCACAACTGTGTGTATCCACTCAGATAACACCCGCTCTCTTCATGACCAAGTCATGCTGACTCACCTCTGTATTCTCCACCTCCTTCAGAACTGCCACACTTGTCTTGGGGCTTGATCTAAAGCCAGTTGAAGTCAATTGGAGTCTTTCCATTGATCCGATGCCCACTGAAGTCAGGGCCTAAATGAATAAAACAGATTTTGTTGTTAATAAAAATACTGCTACCCTTTATTATTCTCATATTTTACTCTTCCCACAGTGGAACACAACTTTTTCAATACCTTATTTTTACTATTATTAATCCCACAGAGACAAAAATAATGAAATTTTACATTTTTTCATTAGGCTACCTTCAATAATAAGAAAAAAAAAAACCTCCACCCCATTCCCCTAGTACACAGCATTATTTACTGCTGTTTTCATCATCCTACTATCAAAATTGTTGCAATTTTTAATTCCTGCAGACCACCAGGTGCCAAATAGGCCGGCGTGCATGTTTTACAAATTTCTGAAGAAAAAGTGCAGATGAGTATTTTTAATTTCCATGGAGCATAGAATAAAAAGTGTTATGGGTGTTTGAAAATTTTCTATACAACTGATTTCCATAATAAAAAGCCCCTATTTATTTATTTTTACTACAGCAGTCTCTACTTCAGAAGTGATATATAGATGTTCGTGCAGTGACCTCCCAAATGCTGTTCAGAATTCATAATTTCATAATTTAAAAAACTTTAAAATTTTACTTTCCCATAAGACTTAGCTCAATAATAATCTAACTAAATTGTTACCTTTGAATACAGTGATCATTACCGAAGAGGAATTTCTTTATTCTAATCGAGAATTGCTACCTCTTTTCATCTGCCGACTGCTTCTTTTGCAGTGCCTAGGGCAGAGATGAGAAAAAAAAAATGGATTCACCTGAGCATGTTACGTTGTGGTAATTTAGAATGATTGCGTATGAAACCTGTGCCTTGGGCATTATCTCAGAGTATGCTTAATGCATGGTCCTCATATCCTCAGTGTAATCGGTAAGGACCCAATGCTGCTCTCATTGAACTCAATGACCAAAACTTCCCCTGCCTTCCTTAGGGGTAGGACTATACCCTACATGACCTGGTTATCAATATCCTGCCAGTGCACACACAGCAACTAACAGTGACTGATATGGGGTTTACAGTGGATTCTGCTGCCCACTGGTCTGTTCCCTCAGGCTCAAACACTTCCTGTTAATTCCCAAACATTTCTAGATGTCACACTGGTGGCAGCAGTTTGGATGGAAATTTGCTAGCTGGTAAAGCCTCCTTGGGGACACTGGTCTAACTGCATACCGAAAAAAACCTAGTTGGTAAATGGCTGTCAACTGCAATGCACACATGAGCTCCCAGAGTGCATCTAAGCTGAGCACTGATGCCGCTGATGGGATTGGGCCTAGATTCAGCAAACAAGAGCTGCTTATTTTATCACAAGTTCATCAATACTCAGGAGAGAAGGGACCACTGTAATCCTCTGACCTCCTCTGGACCATTCTATAGAACTTCCCTGAAATAGCTCCAGATTGACCTAGAACCTTTCCTTCAGAAAAAACATGCAACCTTGATTGAAAGTTACCAGTGATGGTGAATCCCCCATGACCCTTTGTAAATTGTCCCACTGATTAATTAACTTCACTCCTTGAATCTGTCACTATAAGGCATGTTTTCCAATCCTTTAATCACTCTGGTGGCTCTTCTTTGAACCCTTTCTACTTTATCAACATTCTTCTTGCATTGTGGACACCAGAACTGGACATGGTATTCCAGCAGTTGCACCTAGGTTTCTTGGGTCTTGTCCAGGTATACACCCATACTTCACGACAAGAGATGGAGAAATGGGAGCACCCTGCTTGCCTATCTTATCTAGGGCATTTCTGTGGTCACCATTACCATATCTGAGTGCCTCACGAGCTGTTAATATGTTTATCCTCATGATACCCCTGTGAGGCAATTATTATCCCAATTTTACACAGGAAGAACTGAGGCACAGAGAGACTAAGGCCCAGATTCTAAAAGCTATTCAGGTGCCTATTTCCCATTGGAGTTAGGTGCCTGAATATCTTTGAGGATCTGGGCCTAAGTGACTTGCCCAAGGTTGCACAGGACACCTGTTGTGGAGCAGGGACTTGAACAAGGTCTCATGAGTTCCCGTCGTGTCTGACTGTGACATCACAGGAATCTCAGCCACTGCAGCAAAGCATTTCCTGTTCCCCAGAGTTGGACTGTTAACTGAGATTTAAAGAGACAGAGCGCTTTGTATAGTGCAACCACCTTTATTCAAAGAAATGGTACACAATTTACACTGAAAAGCTATTACAGCTTGCATATTCCAAACCCCAAGTGTTCAAAAACAAGGACAGGCCCCTTAAAATTGTGAAATTGGCTTAAAAATCATGAGATTTAAAAATAGTAAATGGGTGGGGGGAGTTATTTTTGTTTGCCTTCCGGTGTCTGAGCTTTTCAGTTTCAAGTTCACATTTTCAAGCTTTTGTGTGTAACCATGAGAATGAAAAACTTTCCTTTTTATTGGGGGGGGGGGGGGGAAAGGCTGAGATTCTCCCATAATCATCTGACTCCAGGAGCTTGGACCCCATATATTGTGAGACTTGCCATAAAGTCACAAGAGTTGGCCACAGCGTGTGAATAGCATCATTCGAGTGCTTCAATGAATCTAAAGGTATGTCTACACTATGAAATTAGGTCGAATTTATAGAAGTCGATTTTTTAGGAAGCGATTTTATAAAGTCGATTGTATGTGTCCCCACTAAGCGCATTCAATCGCGGAGTGCGTCCACAGTACCGAGGCTAGCATCGACTTTCAGAGTTTTTTGCATTGTGGGAAGCTATCCCACAGTTTCTGCTGCCCATTGGAATTCTGGGTTGAGCTCCCAATGCCTGATGGGGCAAAAACATTGTCGTGGGGGGTTTTAGGTACATGTTGTCAGTCACCTCTCTCTCCATGAAAGCAACGGCAGACAATCGTTTCACGTATTTTTTCCGTGCGGGCGTCATACTGCTTTCAGCATATGGTGCAGTAGGTCTGCAAACCGTCGTCATCGAATGACCACTTCTGTTGGCACTCTGCTCTCCTGGTGCTATGAATCCACCTCGCAGGTCCTCTATGTGACCATCGTCGTCCACCGCTTCTGCTGCCACTTTGCTCTCCTGGTGGTCTCACAGGTCCTCTATATGACCGTCGTCATCCACCGCTTCCACTGCAACTCTACTCGGCTGCTCTTGTCTCGCCATAGCATGACAAGCGTGCAGCCCGCTCAGCTGTTGTGTCCTGGCAGCAGAGGATGCAGTAGGTCTGTAAAACTGATCGTCCAACCACCGATTCCCCTGCAACTCTGCTCTCCTGCAGATGCCATACCACGGCAAGCATGGAGCCCACTCAGATCACCACGGCAGTTATGAGTATTGTAAACAACTCATGCATTATCATGCAGTATATGCAGAACCAGAACCTGCAAAAGCAGGCGAGGAGGAGACTGCAGTGCAGTGACGAGAGTGTTGAGGACATGGACACAGACTTCTCTCAAAGCACTGGTTCTGGCAATTTGGCTATCCTGGTGGCAATGGGGCAAGCTCATACCTTGGAATGCCATTTCTGGGCCTGGGAAACAAGCACAGACTGGTGGGACTGCATAGTATTGCAGGTCTGGGATGATTCCCAGTGGCTGGAAAACTTTTGCATGCATAAGGGCACTTCCATGGAACTTTGTGACTTGCTTTCCCCTGCCCTGAAGCGCAAGAATACCAAGATGAGAGCAGCCCTCACAGTTCACAAGTGAGTGACAATAGCCCTCTGGAAGCTTGCAATGCCAGACAGCTACTAGTCAGTTGGGGTATCAATTTGGAATGGGCAAATCTACTGTGGTGACTGCTGTGATCCAAGTAGCCAGAGCAATCACTGGGATGTTTCACCAACATCAACGTGGGATGGCCGGGAAAGGTACATGACACTCACATCTTCAGGAACTCTGGTCTGTATGAACAACTGCAGCAAGACCAGACCAGAAAATAACTGTTGGGGATGTTGAAATGCCTATAGCTATCCTTGGGGACCCAGCCTACCCCTTAATGCCCATGATTCATGAAGCCATACACAGGCACCCGGACAGTAGTCAGCTGTTCAACTATAGGCTGAGCAAGTGCAGAATGGTGGTAGAATGTGCATTTGGATGTTTAAAAGCGTGCTGGCGCAGTTTACTGACTCAGTTATACCTCAGCGAAAGCAATATTCCCATTGTTATTACTGCTTGCTGTGTGCGCCACAATATCATGAGTAAGGGGGAAACATTTAGGGCGGGGTGGGAAGTTGAGGCAAACCACCTGGCCACTGATTACACGCAGCCAGAGACTAGGGTGATTAGAAGAGCACAGCAGGGTGCGCTGCACATCAGAGAAGCTTTGAAAACCAGTTTCATGACTGGCCAGACTATGGTGTGACAGTTCTGTTTTGTTTCTCCTTGATGAAAACCCACCCTTTGATTCACTCTACTTCCCTGTAAGCCAACCGCCCTCCCCTCCCCCCCTTCAATCACCACTTGCAGAGGCAATAAAGTCATCGTTGTTTCAAATTCATGCATTCTTTATTAATTCGTCACACAAATGGGGAATAACTGCCAAGGTAGCCTGGGAGGGATGGGGGAGGAGAGAAGCACTGGGTGGGATGTGGGAGGAGGAAAGGACAAGGCCACACTGCACTTCAAAACTTACTGAATGTCAGCTTTCTGTTGCTTGGGCAGTCCTCTGGGGTGGAGTGGTTTGGTGCCCAGAGGGCTCCCCCCCGACCCTGTGTTCTTGGGCATCTGGGTGAGGAAGCTATGGAACTTGGGGAGGAGGGTGGTTGATTACACAGGGGCTGCAGTGGCAGTCTGTGCCTTTCCTTCACCTCAATCGTATGCCGGAGCATATCAGTGTAACGCTTCTGCCTATCAGAGTTGGCAGCAACAAGGGCCAGGTTCAGTATCTAGGGGTTCCATTCCAATAACTGAATGCAAAACCGGCTAGAGCCTCCACCCAGTAAGCTGGGACAGATATATCGCCCCCCCACCCGGCACCTCTAAAAGGCAATACTTCCCCTCTCGCAAGCAGTCTGAGTGTAGCAAAAGCCTTCTAATAACAGAGAGAAACAATGTGGCATTATGTTGGGGAAACACCACCAACAGGATTCATAATGCAACCCATGAGCAAAAACCCACCCCAAGCAAACTGGGCCATGTCCTTTCCCTTTGGTTCTTGAGTCCAGCAACCCAAAAGTCACCCAAAGTCCCAAAAGTCCAACAACCCAAAAGTCTCTGTCCCTGGTCAGTGCAGCCCCAGAGTTCAAAAGTTTATCTGCAGAGTTTTACCTCCCAGCCTGGGTGGAAATGGGGCGGGGGGTTAAGGGGCACCTTACATGTTCCAAAGCTGACTGCCCCACCTCTCCATGGGGCTCCACTTCGCTCTGCTTCACCAGCTGCCCCACAAACTGCTCTGCTCCACCAGCCACTCCCCAATATATCTTCAGGTCTCCCCCTACTTAACACAGCACTCAGTGATTTTAGCTCTTTAATGATTTTAGCTTGTAGTAGGGGAGCCTCAGTGCTGGTACGCCATTGGCCCAAACTGAATTCAGCTCAACAACCTGTAACTAGACTCCTACCAGACTCAAAATTAGCTCTGATATTCCACAGTAGAGAAAGGAAACAGTACAATTGGCATTTAAGGCCCTCACCAGAAAAACCCATAACTCCATACTAATACCTATCCCCAATTCACTGGGTTTTGGAACTCATGACTCTTGCCTAGCAAGTGCTGCTTAGTTGATGGTGAGTCCCTCCATCATAACACAAGGCCAAATACAGTTTCACTCTCCTTGATTCACATAATCAGGATAATAACAGTTTATTCTTCCTGCCCCAATAACAGAGAAACTGCGGCTACTACAGCAGCCAGAGTGACCATCTAGGCGGGATGGGTGTGCCTATGCAAATGAGATCACCCCCTGAAGTTTTTTTCCACAACTTGCCACCAGATGTCAGGGTAGAGGTCATCCTGACACTGCTTACATCAGTTTGATCCTCCAATAGCCTCAGCATTGCCTCCTGCCTCCTCTCATCACGCTGCTACCACCTCTCCTGTTGCTTCAGCCATCTATCCTCTCACGCGTCCCTCCTGTCCTCGCATTCATTTTGTGCTTTCCTGGACTCCTCCATTGTTTGCCGCCATGCATTCTGCTGGGCTCTTTCAGTGCGGGAGGACTGCATGAGCTCAGAGAACATTTCATCGCAAGTGTGGGTTTTTTTGCCTTCTTATCTGCGCTAGCCTCTGTGACAGAGATGACAGGGGGAGCGTTGAAACATTTGCAGCTGCGGGAGGAAAAAAAGGGAGATTAAAATTGAAAAAGACACATTGGCCATTTAAAAGGAGGGGCTGTGGTTTTCGGGTTAACATGCAGCACAAACCCAGCTAACCCCTCCCCCCCCACACACCCAATTCTCTGGGATAATCACTTCACCCCTCCCCGCACCGCATGGCTAGCAGTGGGGATGATTTCTTTTCAGCCACAGGCAAACAGCCCAGCAGGAACGGCCACCTCTGAATGTCCCCTTAATAAAATTCCCCTATTTCAACCAGGTGACCATGAATGATTTCACTCTCCTGAGGATACCACAGAGAGATAAAGAAAGGATGTTGCTTGAATGCCAGCAAACACCGGGACCACACGCTGCCATGCTTTCTTATACAATGATTCCAGACTACGTGCTACTGGCCTGCCATGGTAAAATGTCCTACCATGAAGGATGCAATAAGGCTGCCCTCCCCAGAAACCTTTTGCAAAGGCTTTGGGAGTACCTCCAGGAGAGCTTCATTGGAGGATTTCCGCTCCATCCCCAAACATGTTAACAGACTTTTCCAGTAGCTGTACTGGCTGCAAATGCATCCCAAGTCTTCAGAGCAAATTAATCATTAAACACGCTTGCTTTTAAACTGTGTATTGTATTTACAAAGGTACACTCACCAGACTTGCCTTCTCTGCCTTCAAGGTCTGGGAGCCCGGGTTGGGAGGGTATTAGCTCCTGGGTGATAAACAATTCCTGGCTGTCAGGGAGAATGGTTTCTCCGCTTGCCTGGTGTGCGCTATCTTCAACCTCCCCCTCATCATCATCTTCCTTGTCCCCCAAATCCTCATCCCTGTTGTGTGAGACTCCCTTGCAGGAGTCCACGTACAGGTGTGAGGTAGTTGTAGGGGTACCCCCTAGAATTGCATGCAGCTCATCATAGAAGCGGCATGTCTGGGGCTCTGACCCAGAGTGGGCGTTTGCCTCTGTGGTTTTTTGGTAGGCTTGCCTGGCTCCTTAAGTTTCATGCAGCACTGCTGCGGGTCCCTGTTATAGCCTCTGTCCTTCATGCCCTTGGAGATTTTTGCAAATATTTTGGCATTTCGTCTTTTGGAACAGAGTTCTGATAGCACGGATTCGTCTCCCTGTACAGCGATCAGATCCAGTACCTCCCATTCGGTCCATGCTGGAGCTCTTTTGCAATTCTGGGACTCCATGGTCACCTCTGCTGATGAGCTCTGCACGGTCACCTGTGCTAATCAGCTTGCCACTGTGGACAAACAGGAAATGAAATTCAAAAGTTTGTGGGGCTTTTCCTGTCTACCTGGCCAGTGCATCCGAGTTGAGAGTGCTGTCCAGAGCAGTCACAATGGAGAACTCTGGGATAGCTCCCGGAGGCCAATACCGTCGAACTGCGTCCACACTACCCCAAATTGGACCCGGCAATGTCGATTTCAGCACTAATCCCCTCGCTGGGGCGGAGTACCGAAATCAATTTTAAGAGCCCATTAAGTTGACAAAAATTGCTTTGCCGTGTGGACAGGTGCAGGGTTAAATCGATCCAATGCTGCTAAATTCGACCTCAACTCGTAGTATAGACCAGAGTGAGTATGCATTGGACAAGTATGCCTGTCTCATGTCTGCATAGGCACTGACTGTGTGGGTGCTCTGGGGTTCAAGCACCCCCTGAAAAAATAGGGGGGTACTCAGGCGCATGCACATGGCGCACAGTGAACCCGGAAGGCAGCAAGCACCCACCAGCAAAACCAAGCCAGAGCCTGTGCAGGTCAGTACCATAAGCACTCCCAGCAGGAATCCTTGTTACTGTCTGCACTGCTCTCTCAACAGTCACCAGGCTTGGATCCAGTGAAGTGGATGAGAACAATACCGCGTCCTACCTGTGTGCCCATATTAAAGCCCGGCGGTTACATCCTGCAGCACTCGCATATGACAGTGTCTGGTTTTGTCTTCTGCTTGCCCTGGCAGGCTGTAATTTAGGTTGACATGCAATAATTTTGTCACTGAGTCCCCAGGGGACAAAGTTATTTTTAAAAAATATTTAAAAATTCTGGAAAAAAAGACCAAAGTGTACTTTATGAAAGTTTCACTGTTGTGAATGGTTTCTCAGATCCTTGCTGCTTCCCTTCTTCTCTGCTGCTTCTGAGTGATTTCTTACTGGAGTGTCCTGACAGAGGCAGATAAACTTGCATGGGGTGCCATCATCGCTGACCTCAACTGTTCAAACATCAGGAGTCAGGCCCTAAAAAAAATGGCGAGATTGGTTTAAAAATAATGCGATTTTTCAAGATAATAATTTTTTGGATCCTTTTTATTTGTCTTCTGGATTTTCAGCCTTTACATTTTTCCCCCCACCAGCATGAGGTTCAGAAACTTACTTTTTTTTAAAAAAACCTGTTAGCTGAAGTTTTGTGATATTTCACATGACTGCAGGAGTTGAGGCTTTCAGGAAACACTAAATATTGCCAAGCTTGTAATGAAATCATAAGTTGACAACACTGGCGTTCCTGCTGAGAGTTTAAATCTGAGCTCTCGGTGGCTTGCCTTACTGACCGTTAATATTTACCATAGATGATATATTATCCTTGCATTATTTATGTTGTAGCTTTTATTCCACAACATTTGTTGGTTTGCTTTGAGACAAAGCCCAGTAAAAGGTCTGGAAAACCTTTCTAATCAATATTTCTGGAAATCCGAGTGATGCCAATTAAGCAAGCAAAATTAAATGATCAAACTGCTAACCTAGTCCAGCTTGACAAAGGGCCCTTTTGTCTATAAAAGGGAGATTGTTAACACACTGTAATTAAAAACAGCAGGCAGAATGACACTTACTGAAAACCATCCTTTCTATCTGCTGGGCAGTGTTGTAACTAGGGGTGTCTAGAACTATAGGTGTCAGATTGTATCCTTTTCTTAAACAGGAACTGCAGAGTTTGGTTCACATGATTTCTCAACTTTTCAGATTCGCTTAGAGATACACGGTTTGTACTGATCCTGAAATTCCAGGGATGTGATGCAAGCTACACTGGCTGTTTTAAAAACCCATATCCTACAAGATCCAAGACTACCTGTTACCTTACACAGTGTGTTGGGGGTGGCCAGGAAGTAGATGATATAACCTTCCCCTCCAACTACTCTGGCTGTGATGTTTACAGGCTAGTCCTTTAAGTCTCGATTTTTCAGGCCAAACTTCACTGCCATGAGCCTGATTTTTCCAAAGAATTAGCTGTTGATTCTCTCTTACTTTCCACCTAGTTCAATCACTCCCACCTAAGGAAAGAGAATGCCACATGTTTGTAAAATGCTACCACGTCAGAGTGTTTGCACCCCCTTTTGCACTGATGCAAATCACGATGCAAGGTGCAGGACAACAGAGACTCAGGCTCCTCATTTTCAACACATATTTTTTTCCTGTCTTGTGGAGACTTTATATGATGCTAGAAATGTGTTGATATCCAACATGGTCTCTTCTGTGACCTTTGCTCTATTGAGGTCAAAGATATCTGTGGCAGTAAGATCATCCAGAGTATAAGCATTGTTATCAATAAATTATATCAGCCACTCATTGCCAGCATTGTCACCAGTTAGGAGCCATGTGTGTGTTGGGTCCCACTTGCAGAGACTGTGCCCTTGCCCAGCAGTAGAGTAGAATTCCCTAACATCAGCCCTCCACTGGCAAAGGATCCATTAAGAATCCTTGCCAGGGGGCATATTTTAGAGCAGATCAGCAGCTGATCTACGTCACTTAAAGGCAGAAAGGTCCTAAGAACCAGGGAGATTTACCTGGATCCCTGATATGACCCCCTCTTCCACCTGCCCTCTCCCCCCACCCCCACATGCTTGGGCTTATTTTCTGGTAAAGTGGTGAAGTGCTGGAGGGATTTACTGTTCTATTGTCTACTTTCTGTCTTGAGATGTCCTGTAAGTAAGATTTTCAAAAAGCAACAAAGGGATTTAGGAGAACAAGTCTTACTGAAAGTCAATGGGATGTGTGCTCCTAAATCCCAGAGGCGCTTTTGAAAATGTCCCTCCACATTTTTAAAATGGGATTTCCATAGGCTCTCAGGATTGGCCTCACTCTGTGCCCATTAACTCTAGGGGCAGCAAAGTTGTGCCAGTGAAGATCCCACTCTTAATGGCTTGTATATTTTCTTGTCCTGTCGTGCTCTTCTAATATGAATCTATTAGATGGATGGGATCTGAGTTACCCAGGAAAGAATTTTCTGTAGTATGTGGCTGGTGAATCTTGCCCATATGCTCAGGGTTTAGCTGATCACCATATTTGGGGTCGGGAAGGAATTTTCCTCCAGGGCAGATTGGAGAGGCCCTGGAGGTTTTTCGCCTTCCTTTGTAGCATGGGGCATGGTTGACTTGAGGGAGGCTTCTCTGCTCCTTGAAGTCTTTAAACCATGATTTAAGGACTTCAATAGCTCAGACATGGGTGAGGTTTTTCATAGGAGTGGGTAGGTGAGATTCTGTGGCCTGCACTGTGCAGGAGGTCGGACTAGATGATCAGAATGGTCCCTTCTGACCTTAGTATGTATGAATCTATGAATCTATGATCGAATTTGTGGTCTCCCATTTCTTGCCTCTGATCACCATTCACCAATGGCAGCTTCGCAAACATTTTAGCAGTCAAATGTTGAAGCTTTGCAGGGCATGGTCTGTTGGCTGTCCCTCTAGTTTGAATCATTGGCAGCCCTCGGAATGACTATTTCCGAAGAGCTGCTCTGTGATGTTTAGTGGTGTCATTCTCCTGCCCTGTGATAGTGAGACGAGGTGGCCTCCTTCTCGATTTGAGAGCCAGGGACCCCGGCACTCTCCCTGGTGGGTGGAGCTGAACCTGCCCCGCCTCCCTCACTGGAAGTACCAGGGCAGGACAAGTGGGGTGGCAGGGAGTAGGGGGCTATGGGCCCACCCAACTCCACCACCTCCCAGCCCACGGCCACCCATACCCAGGAGTTGGCACTTGACAGACAAACAGTGCTGCAGACACCCTGGCACTTGTGTCAGTCAGTACATCAGAAATGTCTCTTTTTCAAAGTCTTTGGGGAAAGATTGCGTTGCATTAGATTACACAGCAGGTGTGGTCATGGGTGTCTTTTATGCATATAAGATCAGCAAGTGGGTGGGTGGAAGTGGCTTTATTTTCTAGCTTATCAATGTATACTCCTTAGTATACGTATATTGTGTGTTTGTCAGCATGAATCTGTAGTAGGAAATCACCGTTTACCCTTCAGCATCCGCACTGAGCTGTAGAAAAAGGCTGAACGTTGGTTTAGCTTAACAGGCCAGGCAAGTCTGGCTGCTAACAATGCAGCTTTAGCAGCAGTGTGGCCCAATGGGTAGGGCACTAGCGTGGGAATCTGGGGGAGAAGCATTCTGTTCCCAGCTTGGCCACAGACTTGCTGTGCGACCTTGGGCAAGTCACTTCATCTGCCTGTGCCTTTGTTTCCCCTCCCACCCCTTGTCTATTTAGATTGTAAGCTCTTCAGGGCAGAAATTGTCTCTTACCATGTATTTGTACAGCACCTGGCATAATGTGGCCTGATCTCAGTTGAGGCTTCAGGTGCTACTGTATTATAAATAATGAAATTTCAGCTCTGGGAAGAACAGGCAGTGATGCTCTGTACATGTAACAAAGATGCTACTGCTCTGAGACAGTTTTATCAACAGCTTGGAGACTAGTTACTATAACCGTATTTTCCTTCTGCAGTCACCTGTTATGTCTGTGGGTTGCAGCTCGCCTGACACGTGTCCTGTATGTGGGAGGGTGAGGAGAAGTGTTCCACTGATGCTGCTGTCAGAGGAGTCTATCATTTACTTTATAGGGCTTGCCTTGTGTATGAAGATTTAGTCACCCTGCCGATTCATCGTGTGACTGTTTGTGTGCAGAGCACAGACATCAAATGACAGTGCTTTTTGTTGGCATGCTATAACACAAACAGACGAAACACCAGCGCCGAGGAGGGAATGTGGCATTGGGGAAACTACTCTTTGCCACTTGTACAGTGGGAACAGCATGACAGACAAGGAAATATACAAGCCATTAAGAGTGGGAGCTTCAATAGCACTCACTTTGGCCTAATTTGGCCATCCCTAGAGTCAATGAGAGCAGAGTGAGGCCAATCCTGAGAGTGTATAAAAATCCCATCTTAAAAACTTTGAGGGACATTTTCAAAAGCACCTCGGATTTAGGAGCACACATCCCATTGACTTTCAGTGAGATTTGTGCTCCTAAATCCCTTAGGTACTTTTGAAAATGTCCCTCTTTACTAATAGGATACCTATGCATTATAATTTATGATCCCGCTCCTCCAATCTATTATGCAGCAATAACTTTATGCTCGTGGGTTATCTTGCTGGAGTCAATGGGACCTGAGTAATATTTGTCAGGTGTGTGTTTGTAGGATTGGGACCTTTCAGTCCAATCTTATTCCCATGTAAGTGAATGGTAAAACTCCCACTGAGTTAAATAGAATTGGGATCAGGACCATAGCAGTGGAGCTGTAGTAGTAGTAAAAATAATAATAATAATTAATAAAAATATTTAATTATAATACTCATCCCTCACTCTTATCTTAGTGCGTTTAGTCAGTAGATCACAAAGTGCTTTGCAAAGAAAGTCAGAATCATTATCCCTGTTGTACAAATGGGGAAACTGAGGCATGGAGGGGTGATTTGCCCAAGGTCACGCTGCAAATCAGTGGCAATAGACCGTGCTACCTTCCCAATATTACATTGTTCTCGGAAACAGGAATTGCATTGTCCAGCTGTTAAGAAGATGTTGAAGATAGGTTTTGCTAAGGATTCCTCTTAATAGCGAGCACCGCATTTCTCAGCACCATCGCCTGGCTGAGGGTATGCTTTGCCATGGTTCCCTTTCTCTCGTGGTGGGGAACAAGACCAATATAATTAGAAGTTGTTCAGAGTTCAGACTTGTCTCCTGTTGTTTTGCCTGCAGCAATACTAGCAGGGACTTTTGTGTTTGACTTTTTTTTTTTCTTTTTTTAAACTAGGGTTCAGGTCTGTCCACTCCTTGATGTCAATACTTTTCTCAAAGGGGTAATCAATCAGCTCCAGATTTATGACCATTTACAAACACCACCAAGCTTCCAGACTGCATCTGAGGCCTAGCAGTGGAAATATTTGATCAGGGGTTTGCCTAAAGAAATGTAAAACGCTGTCATTAATGACTGAAAATAGTGCTGTAAGATAAAGGATGGCTTCCTTCGATAGTCTAAAGAAGTGAGTAAAAAGAGATTCCACAGGAAATCAGTATGCAGAGAAATTGATTAATTGGAATGGTTGCACTGACATTTAGAAATAATATTGCAGTGCATCATGGAAAAGTTAGCAGCAATATTTGCAAAAGTTACTCATTAATACAAATCACTTACATTTAGGGATGCCACCTTTCTAATGGCTGGTAACTGGACTGTCGAGGCCCCTTCCCTGCTCCACCTCTTCCCCCACAAGTTCAAAATAACTGGACATCAGGGCTTGTCAAATGGCACCTGGACACACAAGCCCAAACCCAGACTGTCGGGGTAAAAACCGGATGGGTGGCAATTCTGCTTGCAGAGTGCCGTAAGTATATTCAGAGCTTCACAGACTCCAGCCATTGGATCTGCAGTGGGGGCTCCTGAACCAAAGAGGAGTCCTACTGATTTCACTGGGATTCAGTGCAAGTCTAAAGATCCCCCTGCAGGATTGGAAACTGTTTGGAACGGGGAACAAATCTTCTTGAGTGACCTTGGGCCTGTCACTTAGGCCTGGTCTACACTAGGGGGAGGGTGAGTTAAGTTGGTCTAAGTTACGCAACTTCAGCTATGAAAATAGTAAAGGAGTACTTGTAGCACCTTAGAGACTAACAAATTTATTTGAGCATAAGCTTTCATGAGCGAAGTGAGCTGTAGCTCACGAAAGCTTATGCTCAAATAAATTTGTTAGTCTCTTAGGTGCCACAAGTCCTCCTTTTCTTTTTTGCGAATACAGACTAACACGGCTGCTACTCTGAAACCTACGAAAATAGTGTAGCTGAAGTTGACGTACTTAGAGCTACTCACCACAGTGTCTTCACTGCAGTAGGTCGACTGCTGACGCTCCCCCATCGACTCCGCCTACGCATCTCACTCCAGTGGAGTACCGGAGTCAACGGGAGAGCGCTCGGCGGTTGATTTATCGCATCTTCACTAGATGCAATAAATCGACCCCTGCTGGATTGCTCACTCCGGAGGTAAGTGTAGACATACCCTGAACCTCCCTGTGCCTCAGTCAGTTCCACTTTATACAAGGAGGATAATAGCACTGCTCTACCCCACAGGAGTGTTGTGAGGTATGAGGATGAATACATTAAAAAAATCAGAGGTGTTCAGATCCTACAGTGATGGGGCCATATAGTGAAATCTTGTCTGATTGTCCAAAAGGGTTTTTTGTGACATTTTGCAAGACTAAACATGATTTCTGGTGATTCAAATGAAGATGTTAAAAGCCTTTTCCTGAATTTTGGAAAAGCTGAAGGAAGAGGTACCCCAACTCCACCAGCCAAAGTACATGGCCTGTTTGGTTAGGGACAGAGTTTTTGGTTGTTTTGTGAGTTCTAGTCCATCTCTGCCACGCAGTGGCTTTGAGAGTGTTTTGCACTTACGTAGCGCTTTACAATCTTTATTTAATAACGCTCCACACTGACCCGACGAACAGTTAAGGCCAAATCCCACATTTTCAGAGATGCTGGGCAGCTGCAGTTCCCATTGACTTTGGGGTTTCTTAATACCTCTGAAAAGCAGACTACTCTTATATATATTCCTAAATAGTAGAGGGGCTGTGGAAAATTTTGATGAAGCTAAAGAGAGAGGGGTTTTTTTGTTGAAATTTTCCATGAAAATTGTGGCATCTTCCACAAAAACCAAAACAAGAACAACAACAAGTCCAGAAATTTTTGAGCCAAAAAATTAAATATTTTGATACTGAAATGTTACCATGCTGCCTTATGTGAGTTGTAGTTCAAGTGCCTCATGCTCCCAATGACCTCTATAGGTTGGGCTTCCTGTTTGGACTACAATGTCCATGATGCACTGCTTAATCTTGGCCTTAACTTAATCTTGGCCTTAACTAGTTGATGTTTTCTGATTTTTTTTTGGTTAAATTTATGAAGACCTTGATCCAGCAAAGCACTTAGGCATGTATCTACCTTCAAGCACATGAAGTCAATGAGACCACTAGCCTGAGTAAACTGAAGCAATCACTTAAGCCCATTGCTGGATCAAAACCAGAGTGTTCAACCCAGTGTAGGGCTGAACCCTACTTTTGTCTCTTATCCTGCAATCAGATTCACATACAAGGACCCTGGCACTTGTGAACAGGTCTATCAATGGGCTTCTGGGAAATCAGTGCAAGATCTGGGTCTTTATTTGCTTCCCTCACAGGATTTTAGGGCATTTGGTGGGTCTAAAAAGAGCAGTATTATACTTTTTCTTTTCCATATTCTAGATTTTGCCAGGAACATAAGAACGGCCATAGTGGGTCAGACCAAAGTTCCATTTAGCCCAGTAGCCTGTCTTCCAACAGTGGCCAGTGCCAGGTGCCCCAGAGGGAATGAACAGAACAGTTAATCATCAAGTGATCCATCCCCTACCGCCCGTTCCCAGTTTCTGGCAAACAGAGTCTAGGGACACCATCCCTGCCCATCCTGGCTAATAACTCTCCATGAACTTATCTAGTTCTTTTTTGAACTCTGTTATAGTCTTGGCCTTCACAACATCCTCTGGCAAGGAGTTCCACAGATTGACTGTGCATAGTGTGAAGAAATACTTCCTTTTATTTATTTTAAAACTGCTGCCTATTAATTTCATTTGGTGACCCCAAGTTCTTGTGTTATGAGAAGGAGTAAATAGCACTTCCTTATTTACTTTCTCTACACCAATCATGATTTTATAGACTTCATTCATATCCCCCCAGTCATCTCTTTTCCAAGCTGAATAGTCCCAGTCTTATTAATCACTCCTCATTCAGAAGCTGTTCCATACCCCTAATAATTTTTATTGCCCTTTTCTGAACCCTTTTAAATTTCAGTATATCTTTTTTGAGATGGGGCGACCACATCTGCACACGGTATTCAAGGTGTGGGCATATCATGGATTTATATAGAGACAATATGATATTTTCTGTCTTATCATCTATCCCTTTCTTAATGATTCCCAACATTCTGTTCACTTTTTTGACTGCTGCTGCACATTGAGTGGATGTTTTCAGAGAACTATCCACAATGACTCCAAGATCTCTTTCTTGAGTGGTAACAGCTAATTTAGACCCCATCATTGTATATGTATAGTTGGCATTTTGTTTTCCAATGTGCATTACTTTGCATTTATCAACATTGAATTTCATCTGCCATTTTGTTGCCCAGTCACCCAGTTTTGAGAGATCCTTTTGTAGCTCTTCGCAGTCTGCCGGGGACTTAACTGTCTTGAGTAGTTTTGTATCATCTGCAAATTTTGCCACCTCACTGTTTACCCCTTTTTCCAGATCGTTTATGAACAAGTCCCTTTTAGCACACAGTGCTGATCCTTTTGACCTGCTGAGAGTTTGCAGAGCAGCATGCACCTAGTTTAATGCTACTAGTGTTTTGATAAATGTTGTGGAATGGAAAATTAGATTTACTGAGTATTTATATGACTTTTAGCCAATTTTCTAAATATATACCAAATGGATCTGTTTGAAAGCTGCCTCCCCAGTCAGATTTACGGAATCTGGAAGTATTTTGGAAGTAATAGTGCCATATAATGATTATAAAGCATTTTATTGTTCATTACCATTACTGTACATTAATTCACTATTATCTTCTAATGCATTGGCAGTTGCAAAAACTAGTCCCCATGGCGAAAGAAATCTGATCTCATTTGGAGGGTAGCTATTTTTGCTAAGAGAACACTACTGCTCACCTTCATATAAAGGAAAATCTAGCCTCCCTTCCCCAATTTCCTGGGTGCAGAGGACCCAGATACAGCAGAACTGATGTGGGTTAATCATAGACTCACAGAATATCAGGGTTGGAAGAGACCTCAGGAAGTCATCTAGCCCAACCCCCTGCTCAAAGCAGGACCAATCCCCAACTAAATCATCCCAGCGAGGGCTTGTCAAGCCTGACCTTAAATTTTTTTTGCCCCAGATCCCTAAATGGCCCCCTTAAGGATTAAACTCACAACCCTGGGTTTAGCAGGCCAATACTCAAACCATTGAGCTATCCCTCCCCTCAGACTGGTTTTACCATGTGAGAGAGAGGGACCAGGAGGCAAGGGCTGTACAGGGTGTGTGCATTCCATGTTGGCTCAGATCTCTGTGCTCTTACCTGTGGTGGGTTTTGGGACAAGGCAGGACTTGCTCAGGGGCTAGCAGACTTGCAGATGCATGGATCCAGCAGCTTTTACCCACAAGCTGCAGATGTGCAGGAGCCAGAGAAGCTATTATGCATGAACAGTTGCAATGGGGAAAAAAGGGGAAGTATGTGTGATGGGCTGGATACCCAGGGGTGTCATCTGGTATGCTGGGATGTCACTGAGTCAGACTGTTCCACCAGCCTGGATCCCCTTTACCTGGCCTTGCGGGGCTAGGCTTCCCTGCCTTTTCCAGCCAAGCACATAGGCAGGGCTCCAGCCTCCTCCAGCTGCACAGAGAGACACAGATCCACTCTGGGAAGGCTCAACTTAAGGGGCTTGCCACAACACCCAGACACCCACCCCACCTTGGAGTACAAACCCAGAATTATATGAAATTCACCACTTCCCTCCACGTGGAGGAGGGTATGCACAACTTCTCGCCCCCCAGGTAGACATCACATCAACTGGGTTATATCGTAAACCAGAAATAAATGTATTAACTATACCAGGGGTATTTTAAGTAGTTAAGGAGGTAGCAGACAGAACAAGGCAGATTACTAAGAAAATAAAACAGAGCACGCAATCTAAGATTAATACACTAAAGAAACTGGTTACATACATCTCACCCTAATTGTAAAAAAGAAAAGGAGTACTTGTGGCACCTTAGAGACTAACAAATTTATTTGAGCCTAAGCTTTCGTGAGCTACAGCTCACCACCCTAATTGTGGTTCTAATAATCTTTTTCATACGCCAGACGCCCTTCCAGCCTGGGTCCAGTTCTTTCCCCCAGTTCAGTCTTAGTTGTTTCCAGCAGTCATCTTGGGTGGGGTAGCAGAGAGAACTGAAGACCAGGATTACCTCACTTCCCACCCTTTAAATAGGATTTGCATAAGGCGAGAGTCCTTTGTTTCCTAGTTTGATCTCTCCCCCCAGCTTTTTGTGGCAAAGTACAGAATTCAAGATGGGTTCCAGTATCAGGTGACATGGTCACATGCCTCTGTAGTGCCCCTGTAGCCATTCTTTTCAGGCTGACCCACATGTTCACAGGAAGACTAAGCTCTTTTACAGTCCATTGTCCTTGTTGATGAGCCATTCACCCTGTCTGGCTTTTCCATTGTTGTGCCTGAAGTGTTAGCAGGGGGCATCACCCAAATTAACATAGTTGAAATACAGATACATAGTCAATATTCCTAACTTCAGATACAGGCATACAAATAGGATAATGACATTTAGTAAATCATAACCTTTCCAATGATATCTCACATGAGCCCTCTTGCATAAAGCATATCTCAGTTATGTCATATTCATATCATAAGCATATTTTCATAAAGAATATGGAATGACACGTCACAGCGCGGTCCAGTGGTACTGACTTGGGATGTGAGAGAGCGATGTTGAAATTCCTGCTCTGCCACACACTTTCTGTGTGACATCAGGCAAAGTCATTTAGCCTCTCTGTACCTCAGTTTCCTACCTGTAACACAGGGATAATAATGCTTTGCTCCCTCACAGGGGTACTGTGAGGATAAATGCATTGCAGATTGTGAAATGCTTTGAGATCCACTAAGGAAATAGGCATTATTAAGGAAGATTCCTTTCGCAAGGAAGCAACAGCTTAAGTTGCGCATCAGAATAAATTGCCAGATTTTCAGAGGCTCCTCAGTACCTCTTTGAACTTTTTTTGAAAATCTGGCCATGAAAGTCACAACGGGAGCTGCAGGGTGCTGCGATCTTTTGGAAACCCAGCTGCAACGGTGAGCTCTTTAAAAATGAGATGCTTATGGCCTGAAACAGTGCCCATTGAGATAAAGAGAAATAACTGCCCATGATGTCAATGGGCTTTGGATCATGCCCATAGGGCCCAATCCTGCAGGACTTACTCAGATTGGCGAGCATATACACCTAAGCATAGTTCTGTTCATGTCGACGTTGACCATGGGAGTGATGTGGTGAGGTTTGCCCAGCCACTGCATACTCCACACCCAGTTAATTTGTGTGCTGTGCATCCCACACTTTTATGGACCAGGAATTCACTCGATATTTGTGCCTAGACCAAATGCAGCTGTAGTTTGAATTCCTAACTGTGTGTTTCCTTCACAGTGAAATGAGCGTAATCCTGAATTCCTCCTTCTGAAATCAGGAGGGCAGTTTTTTCAAATGCATCCAGGCATACAGTGGCTACCAGATAAGATTTCTCATGGACAGCCGATGATAACATTTTATTGAACTGGTGCACGGATTAAACCCTCTCAACCATGACAATTAAATAGGAAAACATGTGCATGCCATTTCCAGGGATAATATTTAATCAGAAATAGACAAAAACATGAGTCATCAGCTCACAAACAACTCCAGTCTTGATATAAATTCAATTGAACTCATTCCAGCGAAAACAAACAAATAAATAAATAAAAAATCGCTTTTTGCACCCACGTGGCAACGGCAAATGAACCTGGGTTACTTCCAACAAAAGCTCTGGGTTTCTAAAATGTGATGGGGTTGGCTTGTTTTGAATGCCCGTGGCACTCTTTATCGGAGCTGAGTGAGGAAAATCATTTCCTCACTGGCTGGCAAATTAGCAGCCCTGGGCCAGACTCCCAGTTCTGGGTGCAAATGAGGGGTTGTGAACGTGGCATCAAACTAGTAGAACTTGCTGGGGCTACTGTTTGCAGAGCTAGTTCCCAGGCACATGCTGGAGTAGCTGGTGGCCCTGCTGTAATTTACTGCAGCAACCAAACAGGAATGATTTGGGGGAAGTTCTATGGTCTGTGTTATGTGGGAGGTCAAACTAGATGATCAGAATGGTCCATTCTGGCCATCAGAACTATGAATCTAATCATTAATTCTTGCCTGAAGTACAATAACTGTGGCTGAACTAGAGCAGATCTTTTAGAAAAACATCTGATCTTGATTTAAAAATTGCCAGTGATGGAAAGTCCACTAAAATGCATGCCAAGCTGTTCCTGTGGTTAGTACCTCACTTTTCAATAGGTGCACCTTATTTCTACTCTGAATTTGTCTAGCTTCAACTTTCAGCCTTTGGATCTTGTGATACCTTTGTCTGCTAGAGTCAAGACACTTCTATTATAAAACTTGTTCCCCATGTAAGTACTTATAGACTGTGATCAAGTCATCCCTTGAACCTTCTTTTTGATAAGATCGAGCTCCTTGACTCTTTTACTGTAAGGTATGTTTGCCAATCTTTTAATCATTCTTGTGGCTCTTCTCTGAACCCTCTCCAATTTATCCACATCCTTCGTGAAATGTGGACCCCAGAATCTGGACACAGTATTCCAGTCAGTATACAGAGGTAATATAACTTCGTTACTCCTATTTGAGATTCTCCTATTTATGCATCCAAGGATCGCATTAGCCCTTTTGGCCACACTGTCGCTCTGGGAGCTCATGTTCAGCTGATTATCCACTATGACCCCCAACTCCTTTTCAGAGTCATTGCTTCCCAAGATAGAGTCCCCCAGGCATGGCCTATATTCTTCGTTCTTAGATGTAGGATGTTATGGTGTATGACTGTCATATTGAAACATGTATTGGTTGCTTATGTCCAGTTTATCAAGTTTTCCAGATAGTTTTGGGTCAGTGACCTGTCCTCTTCATTATTTACTGTGCCCCCAGTTTCAACTTTATCAGTGATGATTTTGTTTTCTTCCAGGTCTTTGATAAAAAAACAAGTGTTGGGACAAGAACAAATCCCTGTAGAGCCCCACAAAAAGCACATCCTCTCAGTGATAACTCCCCATTACCAATTACATTTGGAGACCTATCAGTCAGTTTTAATCCATTCAATAAGTACCATGTTGATTTTGTATCTTTCTTATTTCTTGATCAAAATGTCATGTGATGCCAAGGCATGCCTCTTAACAGAAGTCTAAGTATATTACATCAACATTATTATCTTTATCAACCAAATTTATAATATAATTATAATCCAAATATGATTTTGACAAGATCTATTTTCCATAGATCAGTATTGATTGGCATGGATTATATTACCCTCCTTTAATTCTTTATTAATCTGAGTCCTGAATTAGCATTCTATTATTTTGCCTGGGATTGATGTCAGACTAAATGGCCTATAATTAGCGGGGTCGTCCCGTTTATTCTTTTAAACGTTGGCACAACATAAGCTTTCTTCCAGTCCCCTGGAATTTTCCCCAATGTTCCAAGACTTATTAAAAGTCAGCATTAATGGTCCAGAGAGCTCCTTCTCCAGCTCTTTTAGAACTCTTTGATGCAGTTATCCAGACCTTCTGATTTTGAAAATAGTTAACTTTAGTAACTGAACCAGTTTGAGAATCGAGAAACACTAGTTCCACTTTTATAAAAAGTGAACGCAGAGGATGACTGTAGGAGGTGCCTGTGCCTATCAGGAGAGTAAAATAAACAACTCTCCTAAATCGAGGACAAGAAAATGAATTTATGTTTTCACAGAGACTCCAGCTATCCATATATGTCAATAAAAAAGCTTTAGACATGTACTACAGATTGCACGAGAAAATGCTCAGTCATCATGTTATATAAGCAATAGCATGAGAGATTTGTCTAGTGATTTATGAACAAATAACTAATATGTTTACAGTCAATACAGAATTTGGTATAATATTTACAGGACACCAGTGCTGACGTGTTGTTTATAAAGTTCTACAATATTCCACCTAGCAAGTGATGCATTTTTTTAAAGGTATAGTAGTGAAATCTGGGGCTGATTAATTTGGTGAATGTAATCTTGAATCAAAGACAATGGGAAAATGAAGCATTTCTCCAGGAGATAAAACTCTTTCCATGTTGATTAATATCATGGCTAATGATTGTGCCCATCGGCTTCAATAATGCAGGGAAACTCCTCTGATTTCCTGATGGCAGATAAAAGGAGCTTTGTTCAAAGGCTGACAGTACTGAACTCAAACCTCTTTGCTTTTGGACTCTGAGCACTATGAGGAAATCTTGAGCAAAATCAGTATCTAGCCAGCAGTACGTGCAGAAGTTTCCTGTCGTTCTAAGTTCAGCTGTGACACTCAGCTGGTGTCAATCAGTGTAGCTTCAATGGAGCTATGCCGATTTACAGCAGTTGAGAATCTGGCCTTTTTCAGGTTTCAGAGTAGCAGCCGTGTTAGTCTGTATTCGCAAAAAAAAAGGAGTACTTGTGGCACCTTAGAGACTAACAAATTTATTAGAGCATAAGCTTTCGTGAGCTACAGCTCACTGCATCGGATGCATTGCGATGAAGTGAGCTGTAGCTCACGAAAGCTTATGCTCTAATAAATTTGTTAGTCTCTAAGGTGCCACAAGTACTCCTTTTCTTTTGGCCTTTTTCAGTTATACATTTACATTTTCATGAGATATCGGTCAATGTTAAATGACAAGACTAGTCAAAATTCTATGTGGCTTCAAAAAAAAAACCCACATGGGGAAAAAAAATGTGTGTGTTTAGATAACAGGAAAAAAATTTAAGAACTCCAACTAGATATGCAAAACCAAAAGTAATTTTCAAAACCTCATAAACCTGATTCTTCTGTTGCTGCTTTCTTTATAACAATGACAGTGACAATGAAGATGGAGGGAGGAGCATTTCCAGTCTTTGCTTTTACTATCTCACACATGCATCCGATGAAGTGAGCTGTAGCTCATGAAAGCTTATGCTCAAATAAATGTGTTAGTCTCTAAGGTGCCACAAGTACTCCTTTTCTTTTTGTGAATACAGGCTAACACGGCTGCTACTCTGAAACCTGACACAATGGTGAGTTACTGATAGACATGAGCCTGGATTGCATGGATGAAGAAAACTTTCTCTCAAACAGATCATAGAACATCAGGGTTGGAAGGGACCTCAGGAGGTCATCTAGTCTAATCCCCTGCTCAAAGCTGGATCACTCTTGAATTTTTGCCCCAGATCCCTAAATGGCCCCCCTCAAGGATTGAACTCACAACCCTGTGTTTAGCAGGCTAAGTCTCAAACCACTGAGCTATCCCTCCCGCCCCCAATGGTTATCTTCAGAATTACCTACTGTTGTATTTTAAATCATTGTCTGTCACAGTGTTGCATGGCAGTCAATATTTTCCAGTTTAATAATTGTTTGATAATGAGAGAGCTGGTCCTGAGAAAGAAAGGGTGGTTTTATGGTTAAGGCACTTAACTAAGGGCTTGCCGACACTTACTGGGGGATCAACAAGTGGCAATTGATGCATTGGTGGTTGATTTAGTTGGTGTAGAGAAGGGCTGCTAAATTGACCGCAGATCTCTCTCCAGTTAACTCCTGTACTCCACTGAATCAAGAAGAGTGGGGGGAGTCGACGGGAAAGCGTCTCCACTTGACATTGCATAGTGTGGACCCCCCGGTAAGTAGATCTAAGCTACGTCGATTTGAGTAACGCTATTCATGTAATTCAAATTGTGTAGCTTAGATCGAATTTCCCCTGTAGAGTAGACAAGGAGTAAGACTGAGAAGGTATTGGTTGTATTTCATGTTCTGCCACAGACTTCTTGGGCAAACCATTTATTCTTTATGGACCTCAGTTCCCCATCTGTAAAATGGGATAATACAATTTCCTTTTTGTTGTCTATTTAGGTGGTAAGCTGTTCAGGCCATAGGCTGTCTTTTACTATATGTCTGTACAACACCTAGCACAATGGAGCTCCTGTCCCAGTTGAGGCCTTGAGATGCTGCTGTAATGTAAATAATAACTCTAGCAGTGGGAAAAGCAGGGCAAGCCATATTCTTTTCTCTCTCCTCTGCGGTCATGCACCATTATTGATAGATCTTCTGAAAGCCATTCAAGCTGAATAATGCTGCTGGTGGTTCTGTCATCCAGTCAGTAGTATACTGCTTCCTTGGTGCTGTTAATGAACCTATTGCTGCTTCATTGCAGTGACAAGGTGGTGTCAGTGAATGGTCAGGGTGAGAGAATCCTCCTCATGCCGGAGCTGGTTCTGTGTAGTCTCTCATCACAGAAGCTTTTGACCTGCCATCCTTCTCAAGGTGGATGGCCACTAGTGACATCATCCACCTCCTTGACCCTTCCCCTTTCACTCTTAGAAGTCCTAGGGAGTTTCCCTAGGAGATTGCATTACCCTGAATCATTTAGTTGCCATTTAAAGGCTAGAATGAGGTGAAATGCTGAGGAAACCAGGTAACACTCCATTCAATGGGCTCTTATTAGCATTCGATTCACCACGGCATTACTCTGGGTTTATGAGGTCAATATGGGTTACACTGGTGTAAAACTGGAGTCAGACAGTGGAGAATCATGCTCTCTCTATTTGGCAAGTAAACTTACATGATATGCTATAACCCAACTAAAATTTTACTGGAGGCAACTAGAATATTATGATGGCAGCTGGTGTGGGAAAACTGGCTTTGAAATCATGTTTCCTGTTGAGAGAAAACAATACATTATTTCTCCTGTGATATTAGCAGAAGTTTATGAGTCCGAAATTATTCTCTTTCAAGGAAAAGGGGAAAAGAGAAAAATAATCGGTAAGAAAGACACAGACTCCAGACCCAGGGGCTAGATTGTGTGGTTAAGGGGCTAAAGTGGGACTCAGGAGATCTCAGTTCAGTTTTCAGCTCGCCAAAGACTTCTTATATCACCTTGGGCCACAGCTACCCATTTATAAAATAAGGTTAGTAATTTCTTTGTCTACTGAAGGCTTCATTAAATGCTCATTGGAGTCAATGGGAATCTTTCCATTGATCTCAATTAGCATGGGATCAGCACCTTAAGTTGAAAACTGTGAAAGAAACAATTTTGTATTTATTTGTACCGCCCTTAGCATAATGTGGCCTTGATCTCAGTTGGGGCCTCTGAGTACTACTGTAACACAAATAATTAGGAATAAAAAGAAAAAAATGTCAGTTTTCACACTGTTCTTTATCCAATTTTACTTTGAACTCTGGAAGAGTAAGTAGTGGTATTATTGTGGAGTAATTTGTCCCATTGTGTGCTTGTCAGTGTGGGATAGGGAATAAGTAACATGTTACATGCTCCCTTTTTCAGAGTGTCAGGAGTAGCCATTGTTAGACAATCCATTGTTAGACAACCCTTGCATTAGGAAATACTAAAATGCTTTATACCAGTCTGTGCTAAATTGGCAGTGCTGCGGGCTTGTCTTTACTAGAGATCGATGCTGCTGCGATCGATGTAGTGGGTGTTGATTTAGCGGGTGTAAGACCTGCTAAATGGACAGCAGAGCGCTCTCTGGTTGACTCTGGTACTTCAGCTCCTGGAGAAGAGTAAGGACAGGTCTTCACTACCCGCCGGATCGGCGGGTAGTGATCGATCTATCAGGGATCGATTTATCGCTTCTCGTCTAGACGTGATAAATCGATCCCCGAACACGCTCCCCGTCGACTCCGGAACTCCAGCTTACAAGAGGCGGAAGTGGAGTTGATGGGGGAGTGGCAGTGGTTGACTCATTGCCATCCTCACGGCCAGGTAAGTCGACCTAAGATACGCTGACTTCAGCTACGCTATTCGTGTTGCTGAAGTTGCGTATCTTAGGTTGACTCCTCCCCGCGCCCCCCACAGTGTAGACTAGGGCTAAGGGAAGTCGACCGGAGAGTGTCTCCCATCGACGCAGCGCAGTGAAGACTCCGGGGCAAGTCAACCTAAACTATGTCGACTCCAGCTACGTTATTCATGTAACTGGAATAGTGTAACTTAGGTCGAATTATCCCAGTGGTGAAGACAAGGCCAAAGAAACAAAAACATGTACTTGCTTGAAAAGGCCACATATGCTCCTAAAAATGAGCTGTTAGGATGGTCTTTCATCCCAGCCCTAGCAGATAAAAGCTTCTCTCTCATTGCACAAGAAGACCTGATTGAAAGCCGGGAGACTTTTTGTTGTTGTTGTTGAGTTGCTATGGTGAGGGGAAGGTAGAAAGAACTCTGAATTTTTCACAAAATTGAAATTGCTCTTCTCCTGATATTGCCTATTTTCTGATATATATACGTACTACCTGCTTTGCAAGGAAGGGGTAAGTGAATCTTCACTATAGTAGGCGATAGCCTTCGAAAGCCGATGATCCCATTTTTTGTGAATGGTTCAGCTGGTGACATCACTTGGATAGGTTTCCAGTTTAAGCAAAGCAATCTCGATAGGCAGGGATGAATCAGAGAGAGACTTGCAGACTCTTAGCACTTTAATGGCAAAGCAAGGGCTATATTTTTCAGGGTCCATGTGGAAGTGATCATAAGGAACTGAAGATTCTGACGTAAATGAAATGTGTGAGTTGCCACAAATGTCAATAATGGAAAAGGAGCCCTTTTGTATTTAACAACCCACGTTTTACTCTTGTTGTTCAAACTGTTAGGATTGTACAACTGTAACATAGAGGAGAATCTGCCCTCCAACAGGGAAGTGTTAGAGAAGGAAGGTTTACCAGAAAATACCATGATTTACAAATGAGAATGAAGTCCTCTGTTTAGTCACATGCTCTGCCTGCCAATGGGCCCCAACCCTGACCCACAGGAGTGAGGAGGAAGGGGTGTCTGATCATGCAGATGTTTGGCAGTAGTCAGGAACCAAGTGCTGAATTAGAAGGCTCAGACATCAGAGTCTTGTCCTCTGCTGGGCTCAGGTGGCCTGAATATTCCTCTGCTTTGTACATCCGTGGGCCTAGTAACTCACAGTGGGAGCCGGGGATACAAGAGAAGAGAGCTTGTGGTGCTGGGCGGAGGAATGAGTAATGTGCCTCATCCCTGGTGATCTGCTGAGGCCCTTTAAACCACACTGTGGACATAGGGAAGACAAAGTCTGGAGCCTAGGAAGGGGCACTGTACCCATGGTTGCCAGAGCTTGAGCTGAAAGTGAAAGGTCTCAACCAGGGCAGAGAGCTGATGATGTACCTGCGATAGAGGGTATGTGTGAGGGATGTGGTCAGGTAAGGGGAGCCCCAGCAATCCCTGACGGAGTGGGAGGAGTGGTTCCAGGGGAGAAGAGACCTGAGGCAGGCAATGTCACAGCAGAGGGGCAGTATGTAGCTAGGGGCAGCTTAAGGATGAGGAACCCTGAGGAGAAGTCTGGCCAGACAGTAGAGACCATGAGAAGAGACCCAGGTCCTCAGATACCGGTAGGAATAAAACAGAGGGCATGGGTGGGTTCGGTCTGCGAAATACAGTGCATACCAGGATGGGAAACAGCAATACTTGGGCTGGTGACAGAGGCAGCAATGACTGCTGGGAGGAGACCAGCTGCTGGGGAAAGAGCAGCAGGAGAGGGAGCATTTAGCAAGGCAGGTACGGTGTCTGGAGGGTGCGGCAACACAGCCAGGCAGAGGACAGACCCAGAAGAGGTGAGTGGATTCGAGCCCCGTGGGAGGGGGCGATGGCTGTGGCACTGACAGGAAGGATGTCAAACTAGCAAACCAAAACATGCCCCCAAAGCTGTGGGGGGGGTCCAAGAGGTGTTTGCAGAAAGTTTCATATCCCACATGGGCTGGCAAGGAGGGAGCTTTGCCACCCTCATTCTACCTGTCTAGCGTTGTCTAATAGTACTAAGAAAACCTTGCAAGGTGGGTAGCTAATAGCTGGAGGTGAAAGTGAAGTTAGATAATGGAGGCTTGGATAACTACCATACCACGGAATATATTTTAACTCTGCTGTGGAAATGAGAGGTCCGAGTACCTAGCCGTTGGTGTCTCAGGGAAGTTTGTATTGAATAAGGCATCATGGCTACTGGGGCTATATCCGTGAGAGAATGGCCCATTTTAATGCTGCCTGGAGGACTGTATTTCTCACGGGGGAGGGCTTAAAGAAGCAATCACTGGTTTGAAGGCTGTCAATAGGTCATTGTGTGGCCCAGGAACGGTATGTAATGCAAGGACCATCTTTTTATATAAACACCTGGGTACAAGGAGAGGATGAACTTTTCCTTGCCTCCAGTCATTCAGGACAAGATTTACAAAAACAGTAGCCGAAAATTAGATGCCTTTAATAAGGGTGGCCTGATTTTCAAAAGTGCTGAGAACTCTCCACTGCAAATGGCTGCAGATCTGACACATGAGAGCATTCCCATTGACTTCAGTGACACTGCTTGCTCAAGTGAGTGCTGGAGGGTAAGTAAGAGACACCACAGCTGGGTCTTAGTGAGAATTGCAACAGGATTCAGCTTTAATATTAGCACTGTCATGGCAGAGTGTAACACTAATGGGCCGAATTCATTCCTGGCATAACTCTTATTGCTTTCAGTGGACGCGCACCCCTAACACTGGATTGTTGCAACCCATTCTCCTGCTGGTGAGGATTGCACAGAAGTCATATGAGTAGAGGATCATCAGTGTAAGCTGAGAACTAAAGCTGGTTGGGAATGTTCTGACAAAACATTTTTCCACCAGAAAATTCTGATTGGTGAAGGCAAATTTTTGTGTGGAAATAGGTTGATTTCGACAAAATTTTGTTGCATTCAAGAGTAAAAATGTTAACACAGCATTAAGGTTGCTTGGTGGTATGTGGTGCCCTTGCAGAATGCTGAGTTGAGGAGAAACTCAACTGTCTGAAAACCAGGAAATGCTCACCAAACACACCTTTACCAAGCAGGTCCAATGACTGCCTCCACCAGTTAGTGGTACACCACTGAATACAGCCGGAATAGATGCAAATACTTCCCATTGACACAACCTTAACTTTTATGCCACTCTAAGAATTGAAATTTGAAATTGGAATAACACATTCTCATTTTATGAAAATTAAATGCTTTGATCCCATTTGTTAAAATAAAATTTGACATGGGAATTTAGAATTTTTTTTATTTTCATTCTGTTTTTATACAGAAAAAATTTGAAATAATAGATTTTTGCATGAAATAGAAACTCTTAAACCTTGGGAAAGTCACTTAATCTACCTTGGGTTTCAGATGGCGATAATACATCCCTATTTCATAGGGTTGCTCTGAGGATAAAATGCACTAATGATGGTGAGGTTCTGTAAATACTACAGCGATGCAGGATGTATAAGTACCTAGTCCATTAAACCAACTTAAACCATAATGACTTGGGTTCTATATTTAATGTTATAGTGAATTCTACTGGTAGTATTGGTAGATAAATGAGCATGTATGGAGAGAAAAATAGATCCTTTAATGCATGGTTGTCGCTTAGCTCTTGGGTTACCCTCTTTCCTGTTGGTGTTGAAAGCATCCGGTAGATAAAGGAAGAAGAGGGTTTGACAGTTTTTTGCCCAGTGAATTAATTATAGATCTGTGCATGTCAAAAGAAAAGAAGATTTCAGAGTAGCAGCCGTGTTTGTCTGTTTCCGCAAAAAGAACAGGAGGACTTGTGGTACCTTAGAGACTAACAAATTTATTTGAGCATAAGCTTTCATGTGCTACAGCCCACTTCACTGGATCCATAGAATGGAACATATAGGAAGAAGATATATATATACGTACAAACAAAGAACATGAAAAGATGGATTAAGAGGCTAATTAATTACGATGAGCTATTATCAGCAGGAGAAAAAAACTTTTGTAGTGATAATCAAGATGGCCCGTTTAGACAGTTGACAAGAAGGTGTGAGGATATTTAACTTGGAGAAATAGATTCAATATGTGTAATGACACAGCCACTCCCAGTCTCTCTTCAAACCCAAGTTAATGATATCTAGTTTGCATATTAATTCAAGCTCAGCAGTTTCTCATTACAGTCTGAAGACATTTATGTTAAAGCACAATGTCCCTACCCATGCAGTGACATATTTTCTATTTTGTACTTAAACAGTCTAGTATGTTATCATCATATAATTTAATACATGTTCCTAGTATATCTTCCTCTAGAAATCCAGTAACAAGAAGTACTCCAAAAGGTAACTAAATATTGTTAAGCCAAACATCTCCATAGCACAGCTAGGAATAGCAATGATCTGAGTTTCATTCACTTCTTTAACTCCCCAAATTATAAATGGCCCATTACAAGTACATCTAGGGCACTGGACTTGGACTCAAGAGAACTGAGTACAATTCCTGGTTCAGCCACAGATTTCTTGTGTGTCCTTGGGAAAGTCACTTAATCTACCTTGGGTCTCAGATGGCGGTAATACATCCGTATTTCATAGGGGTTGCTGTGAGGATAAAATGCATTAATAATGGTGAGGCACTGTAATACTACAGTGATGGGGGATGTATAAGTATCTAGTCCATTCCTAAAAGAAAAGGAGTACTTGTGGCACCTTATAGACTAACAAATTTATTTGAGCATAAGCTTTCGTAAGCTACAGCTCACTTCATCGGATGCATTCCGATGAAGTGAGCTGTAACTCACGAAAGCTTATGCTTAAATAAATTTGTTAGTCTCTAAGGTGCCACAAGTACTCCTTTTCTTTTTGCGAATACAGACTAACACGGCTGCTACTCTGAAACTAGTCCATTCCAGAAACTCCTCTTGTTTTCTATCTTGAATATTCAGAACTTGCATCACTTTCTCAAGCTCCTGAGTCTTGGTGTGATTGTTTTCAAAGTCAGCTTTGACCTTCCAAGGTGGATTGCTTCCATTTAATGAGCACGACTTCCTTTAAGGAACGTCAGAGCTGGGCGCTGAGTCAGATAATTTGATTGTGTTTTGCACATTAATCAAAACCCAGGTAATAATCTTGGCCAGATTAAATAACCTTGGCCAGAACAAGACTGTGTCACACACTGGCCTGTGCTTTCCCTTAGCCAATATGGTAACACTGTATGACAAAGAGGTTGACCATGGATCATGATGCAAATATTCCATTAGATCATGCCCACACTCTGCAATTCCTTGGCACTTTGTGGTCCCTTCAGTTTTTCAGAGAATCACAATAAAACTTTGTTCTTCACCCAGAATGATCCAGTACTATTGTTTCCCCCCCCCTTACTTTTCCTCTTACATCATCTTGTTGCTAAGTCTTAACAATTACTTTCAAAGAGAAATGTATCCTGGAAACAAGAGGAATGCGTTTATACAAAGAAGCTAAAAATGGGGAATTGTTGGGCTGGAATTTGTTTGTTATGAGGCAGCCAAATAACTTGGATGACATTTAAACTTGAGTACTTTGGGGAAAGATGACAGACAGTAATTAATTTACCAATTAGTTAAAGTATTGATTCACAGGATCTTAAAAACTTTGTTGCCATTTAACTAGCCAATCACTTATCTTGACCGCAGTAATGTTTGGTTTAACATTTCCATTAGGCATACAAGTGCGTTTCACTGTCTATCAATCACTTGCCGTTGGCCCCAGACAGACTACCCCTTAGTATGGTCCCTCAGCCTTCATTCAATTATTGTTCTAAGGGAGAGATGGGAGGTTAATAGTTCTGATGGCTGTATTATGCTGGCAGTCAACAAGGACAGCAGTGGAGAACGCTAAACTTTTCACCCAAGAGCTCAGCAGGGACTCTGCCTATGTTCCCAGAGGTGCAAGGGCAGGCCATTGGTTCACAATGCTATCTTGGCTCTGCTTACAGGTAATCTGAGACCCTTACATAAACTAAACCACTGAAAATATTTAACCGTATATCTCATTTGGACTGTTGTAAGCATTTGATCAGTCTCTAGTACAATGTGGCCTTGGCCCATGACTTGGGCTCCTAAGCACTATTAAGAATAAAAATATGTGCCCACATCTGGGAGTAATCCTCCTTCTATCCCTGCAGGGGTGACCCAGATATTGGGTCCAAACATCTATCTAGGAACTTCTCTGACCCTCATCACCATGGTAGTTGAGCACGTCACAACCATTAATGGATTTGATCCTCTCAGCATCCCTGTGAGGTAGGGAAGTTCTATTACCCCCATTTCCCAGCTAAGGGAATGAAACCCATAGTAGATTTAGTGCCTTGCCTAAAATCACCTAACCTTAGTTTCCTCAGTCCCCATTCAGTGCCTTAACTACCAGACCATGCTTCCCCTCTCAAAGGAAATGAGGCTATTACCAAGTTACCCCTTTGTTGGAGCGCGTGGGTAGGAATGGGCAAGAAGCAGATGAACACTTATCTCAACACCTCCACCTCAGTTAGCCAGTGTGACAGAGCCCGTGCTGGGGCGAGGATGTGTAGAATAGACCAGTAATAAATTATTAGCTGGAAGTGGTCAGGGGTGGTGCAGATGACGTGCCACTCCTTGCTCTGGGCTGGACCTCAAGTCTGAATTTAGCCCTAAGAGATAGATGAAAGCTGATTTCCTTTCTATATGGACAGGGGCAGTGTTTTCATTGCAGTTTGGGAGCTGACTCGTCTATGTACCGGAATGCATTGCAGAGAGATGCAATGACTTGGTCTCCTTCACTCTTTTAGCACAGATTGGAGTCACTGATGTCAGGGTGATTATGGACTGGGAAGGCTTCTGAGCCATTCTTTTCACAGGAAGTTATAAAAATAATAAGCTACGTTATTACTCAGCTCTTTGCTGGAGCATGTTCAAAGTGTGGAGAGAATCACAAGACACCTCAGTAATTTCAAAGAGCGTTGTTGGTTGCTGGCTATAAAAACCAGCACAAATTCCTTGAAAAATAATGGTTTTATAATGTGGTTGGTGCCATTTTTCTTTTTTTTTACTTTTTTATCCATTTTGTGCCAAAATTCATCTGTGCTTTGTCACAGTCAGATCTTTTACTATTTGTATTCCAACACCTGGCCTATGCTCTGGTGCAAACAGTGACACAGAGCACATGCTGTTGCCTATAACTTGACACAGATCCTTTCATGCAGCTCCACCCATAAAGGAAGGGAGGAGGGTCTAATGGACAGGGCGCAGAATTTGGATTGGGATGAAGAGACTTGGTTCAAGTCATGGATCAGCCAGAGACTGCCTATGATACCTTAGATACGTTCATTAATATTCCGTGTGTCTCAGTTCCCTTTCTGTAAAATGGGTATAACAGTGCTGCCCTACCTCACAGGGGAATTGGAGGAGCTCAGACACTCCAGTCCTGGGGGGGCCATACAAGTACAACAATAGACATACCCATTTACCCAGTTGTTCATTCTCAGATGGTTTTCTCCTACATTTGCCCTTAAAGATGTGAATGCTCACAAAGCACCTGTGACTTCCTGCCCTTAGGCACACGTGTACAGCTGGAAATGTAAGCTATAATGAGATCACTACATGGGCTTGATCCTACAGTTCCTACTCAGGCAAATTCCCTTTGAAGTCAATACAAGTTTTGACTACTGTCGACTTCCAGGGCACCCTTAATTCTGGCATTTCCTTATTTCTGAGTCCTTGACTTTGCAACCGTAGTGTTCTTTTAACATAGTTTTCTGTATGTAGGTTTTTAAAAGAGCAAATGGAAACAGCAGAAATTCCATTACGTGGCACCATCTTGGTGCCACGTTGCTCGTCAGCAAGGTTCAAAACTTTAGATGCTTACTTGAGCTAACAGAGTAACTGAGAGCGCTAGTAGGTTGTCATCCTCTATGAGTGGGCTAGCCACTAGAGGGAGATAAGGTACCCGTTTTGCTAATGGGTTTCACAGCTATTTGCTGAGAGCAGAGGATTGCTGAGACTCCAGGATCCTGGGTTCTATTCCAGGGGACTGAACTGTAGGCCAGATGCATCCGATGAAGTGAGCTGTAGCTCACGAAAGCTTATGCTCTAATAAATTTGTTAGTCTCTAAGGTGCCACAAGTACTCCTTTTCTTTCAAGCAGTGTAATTCAAAACAGTCTTTAAAGATTTTTATATTTTCATGGCAAGTTTTCTTTCTAGTTTCAGGTTCGCCCATTGCTGTTGAACAATATTCTGAGAGGACAAATCTTGAGAGAGAGAGAGAGAAGAGTTTGAGATGTTTGAAAATTAACAGGTTCCTAGCACACATGAAATTAAAATGTTTCTTTTATGTGACATTGTTCTCGTCAGTTTGAGACTGACATCCCAGTGAGGCCCCGAAATTGAGACTTCATTAGTGCATGTGAGCAAAGTATTAAACAGTCTCCTGAATTCATGTGACTCTATCTACCTATGCACCTATCTATCTACGTGTGTTGTGTCTGTCTTCTATGTGTAGATTTGTCTTTCTGTCTGTCAGTCCATCTGTGCATGCATGTATATACTCTGCAATTGCTCTTAATTACTCCATAGTTAAGGTTGCATTGTGATTTCCGCTCAGAAGATCATATCAATTGAATTTAGCTTCCACGTTTGTCCCAGAATCTCTTCAAGAGAAAAGTAAAATTTCTACACAATTTTGACAGTAAACGATTCTGTGCCATTTGTAGAGAAAACCTTTGATATTGCTTCCTGCTAAAAAATGGACCTGTTTCTTTTCCTGATATTTCTTTGGGTTCCTTTAACTTAAAAAAAGGAATGTTCCAAAGGCTTCCAGTTTCATGTGCTGGCTCAGCTGTAGAACGTCTTGGACGCAGGCAAGGATTATAGGAGAGGCAAAAGCAATCTGGAGAGTGAACCAGACCACACGGGAGAGGAACAGAGGAAGTTAGGGCAAAAAAGGATTTCACAGAAGAGGCGGTAGAGACAGCTACAGCTAGGAATAGAAAGCAGTTGAGGGCATCTTCAGGGTAGATGTGGGACTGAGCTTGGGATTCTGTCTTCAGCAGAAGGGATAGAAATCAGACAGAGATTCCTTAAATTACAAGATAGGGAATCTTGAACCAGGTCGTGGGGAGCTATCAACGAAGGGGTGAGAGGTTTGAGTACGGGGATACAGGAGCATAGAGACCCTGAAGATGTCTACATTTGAGCTGGAGGTGTCGTTTTTTTCCAGCTCCAGGAGCCATACCTGCACTAGCTCTGCTTGAGCTGGTGCCATCAAAAGAGAAGTGGCGCTGGGACAGCATGAAGGGAAGGTGGGGCTAGCTGCTCTGAGTACAAGGACATCCGACACCCATAGCACCGGCTGCCCGTGTTGCTGCAGTAGCCACATCATTGTTTTTAGGCCCCCACTGCTGTGTAGACATACTCCAAGACTTGGGGTTAAATTCACCCCAGTGCAGAGGGTCCAGACAGAGACTTGAGCACCACTTAAGCTGCATGTTAAGGCCCTATATAGAGCCCAGTACAGCACATGAATTTTACCCTGTGTGCTGATTTTGGTTCTGTTAATTCATATTCTCCTTCATTGTTGCTACAAGGCCAAATATCAGATGGTTCCTTTGTGAATAGAAATGTCTTAACAGTGGAGAAACAGAAGATATACATTTGTGAACCTATTGCAAAGATGTCTCAGGGGCTCATAGAAAGTTTTGGCTCCAATCAAAAGCGAGACCGATATTTTCACACTTTTGTGACTGATGTCACCTAAATCTATGTTTAGGAAAATGAATATTTGGCATGACTTTCAGAAGTGCTGAGCACCAGTAGTTTCAAAGGACTTTTAAGCAGTTACAGCAGGGATGAATTTGGCCTATAATGCTATGTGTTTGTGACATCTTAATTAATTGCTGTGAAGATGATCATGTCATCATCACAGATTTCAAAGCGACCTTGAAAATTAAAAAACTGGTCTGACACCAACAAAATGAAATTCAGTAAGAGCAAAGGAGGGAGCAAACATCAAATGCACAACTACGAAATGGGGAATAACTGGCTCGAAGGTAGTACTGCTGAAGAGGGTCTGGGGGTTATAGTGGACCACAAATCGAATATGAGTCAACAATGTGATGCAGTTTTGAAAAAGGCTAATATCAAACCAACCTAATGGCTTTCTTTGACAGGGTAACAAGCCGTGTGGGGATAGGGGGGAAGCAGTGAATGTGGTATATCTTGACTTTAGTAAGGCTTTTGATACCATCTTGCATGATCTTCTCATAAACAAAGTAGGGAAATACAACCTAGATGGAGCTACTATAAGGTGGGTGCATGATTGGCTGGAAACACCTACTCTCTGGGAACGGGATTAGTGGTTCACAGTCATGCTGGAAGGGAATAACAAATGGAGTCCTGCAGGGATCGGTTCTGGTTCCAGTTCTTTTCTTCAATATTTGCATCAATGATTTAGATCGGGGTGGCCAACCTGTAGCTCCAGAGCCACATGCAGCTCTTCAGAAGTTAATATGCGGCTCCTTGTATAGGCACTGACTCTGGGGCTGGAGCTACAGGCGCCAACTTTCCAGTGTGCCGGGGGGTGCTCACGGCTCAATCCCTGGCTCTGCCACAGGCCCTGCCCCCACTCCACCCCTTCCCGCCCTCTCTTCTGAGCCTGCCCTTCTCTTGCTCCTCTCCCCTCCCCCTCAGAGCCTCCTGCACACCACGAAACAGCTGATTGGGAGAGAGGGGGAGGTGCTGATTGGCGGGACTGTTGGTGGGTGGGAGACACTGGGATTGGGTGGTGGGAGCTGCTGGGAGGCTGCTGATATATTACTGTGGCTCTTTGGCAATGTACATTAGTAAATTCTGGCTCCTTCTCAGGCTCAGGTTGGCCACCCCTGATTTAGATAATGGCATAGCGAGGACACTTATAAAGTTTGTGGACGATACCAAGCTGGGAGAGTTGCAAGTGCTTTGGAGGACAGGCTTAAAATTCAAAATGATCTGGACAAACTGGAGAAATGGTCTGAAGTAAACAGGATGAAATTCAACAAGGACAAATGTGAAGTATTTCACTTAGGAAGGAGCAATCAGTTGCACACGTACAAAATGGGAAATGACTGTCTAGGAAGGAGTGCTGTGGAAAGAGATCTGGGGATCATAGTGAATCACAGGCTAAATATGAGTCAATAGTGTAACACTGCTACAAAAAAAGTGAACATCATTTTGGGAAGTATTAGCAGGAGTGTTGTAAGCAAGACACAAGAAGTAATTCTTCTGCTCTACTCTGGGCTGATTAGGTCTCAGCTGGAGTATTGTGTCCAGTTCTGGATGCCACGTTTCAGGAAAGATGTGGACAAACTGGAGAAAGTTCAGAGAAGAGCAACAAAAATGATTAACGGTCTAGAAAACATGACTTATGAGGAAAGTCTGAAAAAATTAGGTGTGTTTAATCTGGAGAAGAGAAGACTGAAGAGGGACATATGTTTTTAAGTACATAAAAGATTGTTACAAGGGGAAGAGAGAAAAATGTTCTTGTTAACCTCAGAGATAGGACAAGAAGCAATGGGCTTAAACTGAAGCAAGGGTGGTTTAGGTTGGACATTAGGAAAAACTTTCTGTCAGGGTAGTTAAGCACTGGAAGGAATTGCCTAGGGAAGTTGTGGAATTTCTGTCATTGGAGGTTTTTAAGAGCAGGTCAGACAATGTCTGGGATGGTCTAGATAATACTTAGTCCTGCCAGGAGTGCAGGAGATTAGACTAGTTGACTTCTTGAGTCCTATGTTTCTGGGGTGTGTTAACAAGAATGTTGTATGCAAGACATGGGAGGTAACTGTCCTTCTCTACTCAGCACTGATGAAGCTTTAGCTGGAATACTGTGTCCAGTTCTGGGCACCACACTTTAGGAAAGATGGTATAGATTGGAGAGAGTTCAGAGGAGAGGACACCAACAAAAATGAAAAGAGATCTGTGGCATCTTATAGACTAACAAATGTATTGGAGCATAAGCTTTTGTGGGTGAATTCCCACTTCTTCAGATGCATGTCATGTCATATCACGACATGTATCTGAAGAAGTGGATATTCACCCATGAAAGCTTATGCTCCAATACACCTGTTAGTCTATAAGGTGCCACAGGACCCTTTGTCGCTTTTACAGATCCAGACTAACACGGCTACCCTTCTGATACTTGACAACAAAAATGATAAGTTTTAGAAAGCCTGATCTACACAGAAAGATTTAAAAAACTGAGCGAGTTTAATAATAGAACAGAAGACTGAAGGGGGACCTGATAACAGTCTTCAAATATGTTAAGGGCTGTTTATAAAGAGGATTGTGATCCACTGGGGATAGGACAAGATGTAATTGGATTAGTCTGTATCAAGGAAGATTAAGAGTTAAAAAAAAAACCTTTCTAACTACAAGAATAGTTAAGCTCTGGAATAGGCTTCCAAGGGAGGTTGGGGAATCTCCATCATGTGGAGGATGGGAGGAGGGGTTAAGAACAGGTTGGACAAACACCTGCCAGGGATAGTCTAGGTTTACTTGGCCCTGCCTTATTGTAGGGGGCTGGACTTGATGACTTCTTGAGGTCCCTTTCAAGCCCTACATTTCCCTCTTACAAAGAGAGGCAGAGATTTTAATGAACGGGTGCCAATTTCATTGGGATTTGGGTACGTAACTCACTCAGGATCATTTGAGAATTCCAGCCCTAAATATTTTTCCAGGCACCTAAATTAATGCTGAGCACCTGGCATATCCTATTGAAACCAGTGGGAATGGCTGGGTGCTCAGCACTGTTTAAATTCTTTGTCTGAGTGATTTTATGATGTCAAGTGCCCTTTACGCAAAACCAAACATTTTCCATTGGAAAAATCTTGATGATGGTTCCCCAGCTGCCCACTTGGAAAGCTCTTGTCAATTTTGCTTCCTTTCTGCAGTGAAATTAATTTAAGCTTTCTGGGAGAGTTGCTGAGCCCTGGTTCTCTGCCTTTTCCTCCACCTCTGGGGCTGAGCACCAGTGGTCTGGAAGGCTCCTGTCAATTTTACTTTCTGCCTGGAAGTGAAATTGACCATAGTCTTCCAGGGAGGCCACCAGGTTGCTGAAAAATTCAGCATTTCTTTTGGTGCTCAAAATACAGACTTAGGTGACCAGATTGTCAAAGGAGCTCAGCACACCCAGTTGCTCCCATTGTGAGCATTTCTGAAAATCCAGGCCATGACCGTAATTCTAGGCACCCATTTCTTAAGATCTTGATTGCAGGATCTAATCGGTAAGAGAATTCCAGATCTTAGGTGATCAGTGGTGTTAGGAAAAATAAAAAACACAGACCCTTGCCACCAAACGTGAATGTTTTGATGATGTACTAGGAACTTTTCTTCATAGCAGCACCCTTATACCTCAGAATTCTCTGCGATTTAGTTCTAATACAGTCTTCTTCATTACCATGAGCTGCAAACCAGCAGCAATCAGAGAAAAATATGATGCGATTCAATACTTTTTTGTTACAAGTTCATGTGAGCACCACCTGTGAAGAATGAATTTTCAAGTGTCTGTGAGTACGTGCATCAGAACGTAAAATGTGCATTGTCATATTAAAGTGCAATTTCAATGCCAGACTCAAAGTCATGAGGGTTAGGCTGTGATAACTAATCAATATGGTCCGACAGTACATGATAAATAAACAGTCCTGGATGGAGAGTGGGATTACAGAGAATGGTTAGATTTACAACAGGGTGTTCATGTTTCCTTTAAGTGTTAATTAATGGGGCTCATACGTAGTAGATGGCAAATCAGTAAATTGCAAACATGCTAGAGACCCATTTACACCTTAGACAGAGCAAATGGACTTGACTTTTTTCTGCTTTCGGGTGGGGAAAGCCAAAGTGCCAAAGTTCCATTTATCATTTATGTGTGTGCAATGAACTAATTACTACCTGCTGCATTTATGATCTCACTGCAGTGTTTTTCTTGTTGTGCATTGACACAGACTGTCTTAAGAGACTCTATATCAAATGCCCGTTTTATTTTCCTTTGGTCTGAAAGGTGAAAAAAAAATTACAGTTGGCTCCTGAGAATCCCATTATTCCAAATTTTCCTTGATCATTTCTAGAGACCCGCATAGCCACAATATTTATTGTGGTTATTTCTATAGCAGTAGCTGCTAAGGAATGCCTAAAGGGTTCAGGATGCTTGGTAAATACAAATAATGCAAAGGCAGCTCTTACCCCAGAGGCCTCATCATGTAAGATTCAGATAATACACAGGAAGTGAATAAACAGGTAAGAGGGGGTTGGGGGAGTGGGACTGGAGGGGAGAATAGCAGTGGATGCACGTGCAGTTGAATAAATCATTAGTACTCACAGCAATTGTAAGTGGTCACCAGCCCAACCAGCGCCAGATTAGCTGCCACATATACAGGAAAAGGGATGAGGGAAGTTAAACCCTATCCCTTCAGTATGGATCATTTGCTATTATGTCCCTGTTTGTTTTGGCGTGGAGGGATGCAGGGTGGTTTCCCGGCCAACAAGACATAGACAGTTCTCGTCAATTTTAACTGCAGGCACGTTGCATGGAAAAATACTTTTAAACATGTATGCAAACAATAGTTGGAACGTTACCAGGCCTTCGACCTCTGTTTTTACCAGCTGGTGCTTTTATTACTTTTGTTACAGTAGCACCTAGAGATCTCAACCAAGATCAAAGCCCCATCGGGCTACATACAATAAGAGCTGGTGACTGCTCTGAAGAGCTTACAGTCTAAATGTAAGAGGGAGAAAAGGGAAACAGAAGCATAGAGGTGAAATGACTTGTCCAAGGTCACAGAGTAGATCAGTGGCAGAAATGAAACTAGAACCCAGAAGCCCCATCCCGCCAGTCTAACTCCATTAGAACACACTGCTAATTTGGCTATTGATGCATTAATTGTTTAAAACGAAATTAAATGTAGAGACTGTAAATTTAATAAAAATCTGATTTAATTTTAACAGCAGTGAGGAGTTGATGAGCAGGGAGAGTATTAGGCAGTCTGTGTAAGGTTCTGTCTGGAAAAAAATTAGGCTGAACGATGTCAGATTGCCAATATCCGTAAGATGAAAATCAAGTTGGCAACAAATTGTAAGACCAAATCCCATGTAAGTGTGTACACACACACTGCCTGTCTGTCTGTCTGTCCCATCTGATCTGCACTTTATGTGGGGAAAGGAAAAGAAAAGGAAAAGATGAGATACCTGGGGAATGAAGCAATAACTAATGCACACAGGCTTGGAAAATCCATACAACATTTTTTTCCTTTGGAAATCAGTGAAGGTCATTGAGTTCCTTTAAGATTAATTCCCTTTTTAATATTCCAGTTCTCCCAGATGCCATCTAATTGTTTTTTCAAATGACCACAAATATCGACTCTGAGCCAAATGGCATATTACACATCTGTCAAAACAGCAATTCGCTGCCGTGTTGTGTTGTTTACAAAGCACGACCACAGCTTTTTGGCTTGCGTATGCTGCTAGCTCTGTGTGCTCGTTACTTCTCCTAATACTGTTGATTCTTTCATTGATGTCATTTTTATAGGAGAGGATGCCCCCAGATGAACAACATGGTCAGCTGTGGCAAACCCCGTCTTTGCTCCCAGAGGTTAACGTACCTGTTTCAACACTCGTGGGGATATAGCAGCCAAGTCAAAGCCAGGAAAAGAGTAGAGAGACAAAGCTTGCATCTTGAGGGAGTAGGGGCTAAGATGGGTGTAAGCCACCTTTGTGCCCTGCCAGTCCTGGGCAGCTCCCATGGCTGGAGAAGCTCTTGGGGGGCTGACAACATTACAGTGGCCTGACTGGACTGCCCCATGGGTCACAGTGCTTCCTAGAATCTCTGCAGCACTATGCTGTAGTCTGGCCCCTGGCATTCCACACCCATTGCTCTCCATCTCCATCCTCGAAATGCCTTCTACTCCAGGGCTTGCTGGGGTGGGGGCAGGGGGTGTCCCCAGGAGGCAGCCTTATGGCTGTCCCCTGCAGTGCTTGTTGGTTGTGGATCCTCCCTGAGCAGGAGCCAGGGCTTTTAGGGCCCATTTTTGGTGACTCAGATGGTACCAGTGTCATTGTTAAAGACTTTGGGTGTGTGTGTGTGTGTGTATATGTATAATCAGCTGGACACAAGTTTCTGGCATGACGCTGTGGCCAAAAAGAGCAAATGCAGTCCTGGGATGTGTAAGGAGGGGAAATTAGAGTAGACGTCCAGAGGTTATTTTACCTCTGTATTTGGTACTGGTGCAATTGCTGCTGGACGCTGTGCACAGTTCGGATAGCCACAGCTCATGGAGGGAGAGAGGTCAGAGAAGAGCCACGACAACGATTAGAAGATTAGAAAACATGCTTTATAGTGGCAGACTCCAGGAGCTCAATCTGTTTTGCTTCACCAAGAGACGGTTGAGAAGTGATTTGATCCCAGTTTGTAAGTACCTATGTGGGACAGAAATTTGATAATAGAGGCCTGCCCTGCTGTGTCTCAAGACTCCCTTTCTCAACTTGTCAGGCTTTCATACTGCTAGGTAGTGTCGTCTGCCAGGTTTTTTACCTTGTGTGATTTCTATGCCTATGTAGATTGTGGCTCTTCAGGGCTAATTTGGGAATCTCATGGCTGCCATGGCAATCCCGGGCCTGTCCCAGCTAGTTTCAGACTGCTGTTTTGTGTGTGTCTTCATTTAAAGTTATACCAATACCAAATGCTCTTCTCCTGCTTCCACCTTCATCCACCACAGGTCCTCTGAATGCCCAGGTGATCTGTGATTGTACGAGCCTCTAGCAAATGCAGCTGGAAGACATTACAGAGTACAGTAATAGACTTCTGCATCTCTCCTGTGGGAGTCGTGGGTTTCAAATAGGACCAAATCTCGGCTCCGTTTCTCTGATGGGATCTTAACCTCTGATATTGCCTAATTATTAGCGTTATCCTTTTCCTGTGGGTGAAACACGGAAACGTCTGCCCTGCCTTCCAAACTTGGCTCTGATTTACTTGACAGCTTGAAACTGGACGAGCTAGGAAGTAACCTAAGAGTAATTACTTATGATTAATCAGGATTTAGATGAACAATTATGTTGCCCAGAATACCACCCAAAATCTCCACCACCCACAACCATGCCCTCTTCAGCAAGCTCATTATCTTTAATGGAACAACAGAGGAATAGACAGCAACACTCAAGCGTGTAACATTTCAACCAAACTTTCTAGTTATTACAAGCCCTAGATTGGTTCCTTCTGAAGCAGAAAGCTCTGTTTTTCTCAAGTATAAAGCAGTGTGAAATGTTGGCAGCTTTTCCACACAGTTGCTTAATCTGGGATTCATATTGTCAGGAGGGTAGATTGATGGAAAGGAGAGGTTCTTCAGACCGATGTGGTGAGTTGTTTTTCCATGGGCACTGGACACATGGTTTGACTATGTATATTTTGTATTTTTCAGCTTTGTACTGTCTCACCTAGATCTCCTTCTGTAGATGTGTGTTAAATCAATACTTACTGTTGTATTAATTTAGATGGAATAAATGGTCCAAAGAGTCAAATGTGTTAACATGCTGCTGAAACGGTCCAGCACTAAACAATTTTAGATAAGCTTTCGGGTTTGGTAATACAGAGATCTCAGCCTGCTTACTAATCATGGCAAACACACCATTAACATCCCACTTTTAACAACATCCCCTGTTCCCTTTCCTTTTAGTTGGGGTGTTTTTTTAGAAAGAAATCTCCCTTGTTTGACAGTCTCTTAGATAGTATTAAAGATGGTAACAATAAATTTCCTTTTGGGGAAAAGAGAAGCAGTGAGTTAAAATGGGCTGGAGTTGTCATTGCTGCTGCTGTTGTTAAAGTCCGATCCTGTTTCCTAGAAGACCAAACAAGACAAACACACACAAAGGGGAGAGAAAGAATGGCAAAGATAGAAAATGCAGTTTTTGTCTTTGGTGTCGACTTTCACTTGCAACCTTTGCTGCTGGAAAAACACAGGCCCAGCACGTGGTCTGATCTGCCACTCGGAGACCTGCCAAACTTGTATCAGCATCAGGCTGGGTTCAGGCTTTGCTGTTATCTGCGTCTCTGCTCACAGGCTACAGCAGTGTAGCAAAATCTACAGTGTTGGCTGGTTAAGCAAGACTCTTACGAGATAGAAAGGAAAAGAAGAGGGATAGGAAAGAAAATAAGGTGAGGGAAGTAAAAGGACACGTGGGGGGAGGCAGAAGAGAGAGACCGTCTCAAACACCACCTGGGATGTGGGACTTATCCGGAGCTGGTGGAGTTGGCAGCGTTATCTTGTGGCCCAGTCTGGTCAGGGGCAGGGCGTCTCTCAGGATTAGGATGAAGAAGGCACAAGGGTATCGTGCTGATTCCCAGGATCCCAGGAGATGGTGGGCTTGTCAGCCATGTTGGTGAAACTCACTCCTTTCCTTTCTCCTCTCTTTTAAGAGAGAGCCAGCTTTTTCCCAAAGTCTGTCTGTCTGTCTCTCTCTCTCTGTTTTTTTAATAAGGACTTCAAAAGGGAGTGATGGATGGAATAACCCATCCTCTCCTCATTTTGTCCACGAATTAGGCCCAATTCCAACACTAATTGTGGTCCATTGATTTCTGGTTCCACCCTTTTCTTGTTGACCCAGACATGATCTTAACACAGTTCCTGAGTTATAGCAGGAGGCCTTTTTGTTTCAACTAATTCAGTTTTTCTGTTTCCCCTTTGCGCCTTTTCCCATCAACTTTTGTTGTGATAGGTTACTGTGACATTTTATGAACTTTCACTCCCAAAGTTGAGCTCACAATTAGGGTACATTTGTAGGCCCAATTACCACAACATAATAAACATAATAAAGGATGAGATTTTCAAAATCATTTAGCATTGTATTATTTGCCAATTTCAGGTGTTCAAAACCCACTAGTCTGACCCTCCCAAAATCATTGGATTGTTTTAAAAATCATGAGATTTAACAAAAATGATAAATTTTAGGTTCTTTTTCTTGTCCTTCTGGTTTCTGAGCATTTTTAAGTGCACTGGGATCACATTTTCAAGTTCTTCTCCGCAACCATGAGGGCTAATGAAATCTGATTCATTCTCATGTAATCACATGACTCCAGGAGTTGGGGTTCTAAGAAAGAAAACAAATATTGTATGACTTATGAAAAAAACATGAAAGTTGGCAACACTGCATTGGCTTAAATTTCCTCCCAGTAAAGTCTATTTAAGCTCCCACTGGCTTCAGTGGGAGCAGAATTAGGCCAATATTGAGTGCTTTTAAAAATCACAGACAAAACTACTGGCAAAATGGAGTGTGTCTGTGAATATGGGTGGAAGCTAGATACTGAGGATTACATGTCTGTTTTGGTCCAGTATTGTAGTGGTGGTTGGCAGGGTGAGTAAATCCTGGTCCAGTCCAAAAAATATTAAACTTGCCCAATTAATCCTGCTTTTCATCACAATGTCATGAAGAGATGGTGCAGGGGCAGAAAGGACAGAACCACTAAACATTATTAAATGCTTGACTGGCTTATATTTGTGGTTTAGTTCATTGACAGGCCTTCTTATTGATTGATAGAGTTTGAGGTCAGAAGGGGCCATTAGATCTTCTAGTCTGACCTCCTGTATAACACAGAAAATTAAATGTCACCCAGTTATCCCTGTACTGAGCCTAATAGATGGTGTTTGGCTAACGCATCTCTTACAGAAAGGCATCCAGTGTTGATCTGAAGATATCAAGCAATGGAGAATCTACGACTTCACTCAGTAGCTTGTTCCAACAGTTAATCATCTTCCCTGTTAAAAATGTGTGCCTTGTTTCTAATTAGAATTTGGCATCAGCTTGCCTTGAGGCATCTTAAATAGGCCTGATTTTCAGAAGGTGGAGTTCTTAGTGCTGTCTGAAAATTAAGCCCCTTTATAGTGTTTCATATTGGACTCCCAAAATTGGAGGCACCCAAGGTCACCAGTCACTTTTTGAAAAATCAAGCCAATTTATATATTTCAGAGCATTCAACAAAGTCAGCAGAAAGGCCCCGCCACTAACATGGTTTCTATTCTTGCAAGCTTCTAACTTTACCTTGTCCTGACTTAACAATTCTAGCAAACCCTGCAGGTTTTTATGATCCTGGGACTTTAGCCATGTTCTCTAGCTCTCCCTCGCTTTTGGGTAGTATGCCGATGATGTCACCTGTATATTTGACATGATTTGTCTGCAAATACTGAGACCGTCTGTGGGAATAAAACCAATTTTTTAAGATGGACAGTTGGAATGTGTCTGCTGTGATTGCTACATCGCGGGATAATGGCTGTGTTGTCATTTATAACTTTTATTTTCCCCAATCTCCTGTTCTACCTTATATCATCATTTGTCTTGTATTGGTAAATTCCCATCTGTACCCAAAATGAGTTTTCATTGCCATGTCGACTGAAAGATATAGTCAGTCTCGGTCCATTTAATCTTCATCTCTGTCAGCTGCCGTGTTCTTTTTGTCACAAATGAAAGGAGATAGTTTGTTTACAAAAAGGCCTTTGTTGTCATTTTTATGAATATCAATTTCTCAACATTTCCTGCTTCTAGAATGATGTTTTATTGGCCACAAACCACCTTGTTTATAATAATCACTAAGGAAGGTGCTTGCTGGTAATTTCTGGGTCCTCACAAATTCTTGAGGTCAGCCTATATCATGTTGGTTTATTTAGCCTGTTTTAAACATTTTAACAGGGGGGAAAACTTAAAACTCACAAAGTACAAGTTGCTGTAAAAAAGTCAGGTATGTATTTCCATGAAAGTCAAACGCCAATATTTTCAAGTTAGGGTACTTAAAGTTAGGCACCTAAATACCTTTTTAAGCATGTAAAATGGCTGTTTTTCAGCAGCAAAATCAACAAGAACTGTGTGTGCTCAACACCACTGAAAAAACAGGCCACTTTAATTTAGATTCTTGAATACCAATTTAGGTACCTAATTTTAAGTACCCAGCTTTAAAATGTTTGACTAAAGTCTACAGACTCAAGCTTGCTAGTTATTTACATTTATAGGTATTTCTTAAACTGATATAAAATCCTAACAATCACTTCTCACACCATCCAATTCTCTAGAGTCTTGTTACAGTACACAACTGGATTTGTGGCAATCCCATAATTAATGATCCACACAGGACAGTATGCAGAATGCTACATGGGTAAAAGAATGAATGTTAGGTTCTTCTGGATGAATAGTGCTCTATGAATGCAAGATATTGTATGTTAATTCTTATGAATGGGCTAAATCCAGAGCCACAGGCTCTCTTTTCATTCAGGAACACTCCTCACTGAAGTCATTATTACTAGGAGATGCATTAAAGGGTAGACAGGGGATCTTAAGTCAATTTCCACACTGGAGAGGGTGTAGAGGGGCCAGCAGGAACCTCCAGAAGGTAATTCCTTCTGGACCTTTCAAAGGGTGCATGTGCTCCTGCTCTGTGTGAAGGGGCAGAACTATGGATTTGCCCTCAGTTCACTCCTTTTCAGGTAAGAAGAGTCTGCAGGTTCACTAGCAGGAAACAGTCCTTGTGCTCTGAAATACTTTTGTGCTCAGCATCTATACAGGGATACAATAGATGGGGAAAGCTCCTTGTTCCTTCTCCCCAGCCTCATGCATCATTATATAGCTGGCCACAACAGCTCCTGAATGATTCTTGGTCAGTAGTAGGGTTATTTGGTGCTTGCTAATTTTATACCTAATAATTTTACACTTTTCCAAAATAGCTTTCACTTTCCAGAAAATTGCACAGCTGCTCTGAAGTGAAAGGGATAACACACGGCAGTAACTGGGAAAATGTAACATATATAACAGCAGGGTAGAGATATGTTTGTAGAAGGTTATACTTTAGAGATGCTCCCTCATAAGGGACAGCATTATGAATGTAAGAATTTGGAGATGTGCCGTGAAGGGGGGGGTTGAGAACCCTCGCATCGCCGTGCGCAGCAGTTCACCAGAGAGGCTTTCCAGTTTGTTTTGTTAAAGTTTTATTCCTTTCTCATTTGCTGGTTTGTTATTTAATAAACCCCAAGATTGTTACATGGTGTCAGAACATTTCAAATTACCAACCGGAGAAGAGATTATGGCTCAATTTGCAAATGCTTAATATTTCAGTAAATTGGATGCATCCTCAGGTTTTTGGCAGTTAAAATTAATGGAAGCAAGCTCAAAGCTATATACATTTAACTCCCCATTTGGAAGATACAGATTCTTACGCTTACCTTCGGCATAGCTTCAGCACCAGAAGTGTACCACAAAACCATACATATGACCTATGAACATATTAATGGTGTTAACTCAATGGATGACAATGGATGACATCCAACTAGAGTTGCAAACCTCAAACTAAATAGGGAGAAATGTGTTTTAGGGGTTACAGAATCAACTTCTGTATTTCCAATGAAGGTGTATAAGCTGATAAGAGGAAGATTTCAGCCATTGAAATGATGCCACATCCCCAGTCAAAGAAAGATATCCAGTGTTTCCTGGGAATGGTTAATTATCTTGGAAAATTCATACTTCATCTTATCTACAAAAGCAGCGGCTTTGAGAACTCCTAGAGAATGAAAATGAATGGTATTGGGGGAGGAATCATGGGATGGTTCAAAACAACAATGGATACGAGAACCAGTATTAAAGTTCTATGCACCAGGAAGCTCTTTTAAAATTTCAGTAGCTGCTTTGTAGTCTGGGTTAGGTGTAGTGGTTTTGCAGAAGCATGAGGATTGTTGGCAACTAGTGGTACATACATCCAAATCACTGACTGAGGCAGAAACCAGATACGCACAGATTGAGAAGGAGCTTTTTGGAATATTGTTTGCCTGAGAGAGATTCAAACAGTATATTTATGGTCAGACAGTGAAAGTTGAAATGGACCACAAGCTCCTGATAGCTTTATTTAGCAAACCACAAAAAGACTGTACCTTAAGGATTCAAACAATGATGATCAAGCTGCAAAAGTATGATTTGGTTGTGACCTACATGCCCAGTAAATTCATGTTAACTGCAGATGCACTTTCCAGAGCAGTGGCTTCCATAAAGCCAGAGAAGACTTTAGAGACTGAGATGCAAGCCTGTGTAGATTTGATTTTAAAGTCAATTTCCATAGTTAACAGGAAACTGCAACAAATAAGAGAGGAAACAGAGAAAGATGAATCATTGGGAATCCCTAAAGAAGTGATAATTAAAGGATGGCTTGAAGAAATAAGCAGTTGCTGTCCAAGGATAAAAGAGTCTATTGGAACTGCAGAGATGAACTTACTGTGATAGATGGGGTGATTTTGAAAGGCAGTAAGGTTGTAATTCCAATAAGCCTCTGAAAAGAACTGTTACGGAAGATCCACGAGGATTATTTAGGAATTGAGAAGTGCAAACAATGAGCACGAGAGGTGCTGTATTGGCCATGGATCAATCATGACATTACTAATGTGGTAAGAAACTGCTTTTCATGCTTGAAATTCAAGCCATGCCAGCAGGCAGAGCCACTGAGACCTCATCCAATTCCACCAAGGCCTTATGAGAAGGTCGGCATGGACGGATTTACCTGGCAATCAAAGGATTATTTAATAGTCACAGATTATTATTCTCTATATCCAGAAATTTTCACGCTGCACTGTACTAATAGTAACAGGTTTCAGAGTAGCAGCCGTGTTAGTCTGTATTCGCAAAAAGAAAAGGAGGACTTGTGGCACCTTAGAGACTAACAAATTTATTAGAGCATAAGCTTTCGTGAGCTACAGCTCACTTCATCGGATGCATTCAGTGGAAAATACAGTGGGGAGATTTATATACACAGAGAACATGAAACAATGGGTGTCACCATACGTCATCCGATGAAGTGAGCTGCAGCCCCCGAAAGCCCACGCTCAAACAAATTTGCTAGTCTCTAAGGTGCCACAAGTCCTCCCCCACCCTTTGCTAAGTGAAAGAAACCATATCCCAGTCTCATAAGCCTCTGGAGCTCTTTCTCTCCAGACCCCTATAGATATGAGACTGGGATATGGTTTCTTTCACTTAGCAAAGGGTGGGGGAGGACTTGTGGCACCTTAGAGACTAGCAAATTTGTTTGAGCGTGGGCTTTCGGGGGCTGCAGCTCACTTCATCGGATGACGTATGGTGACACCCATTGTTTCATGTTCTCTGTGTATATAAATCTCCTCACTGTATTTTCCACTGAATGCATCCGATGAAGTGAGCTGTAGCTCACGAAAGCTTATGCTCTAATAAATTTGTTAGTCTCTAAGGTGCCACAAGTACTCCTTTTCTTTGTACTAATAGTAAGTCAGTGATAACCGGCATGAAGGGAATCTTCTCCAGACATGGAATTTCAGATGAAGGCTTCAGCAATAATGCGCCTCGATTTTCCAGTGCAGATTTTAGGCAATTTGCTATAGATTGGGATTTTTATCACAAAACATCAAGTCCAATTTACCCTCAATCAGGTGGATTTGTGGCAAGATCTATATAGATAGTAAAGAACCTTACGAAAAAGACTTTTGACAGTGGGGCTGATTTGTATAAAGCATTACTGGTTTACCAAACTGCATTCCTGGAGAATGGCTCTCCTTCAGCTCAGTTATTAATGGGAAGAAGGATCAGATCTAATTTAGCAATAATTTCCTGAAATCTCTGGAATTTTCCATCTGACTGAGCCTTTATCATCAACAGACAAAGGAGAAACTGTCAAGGAGCAAGAAAACAACTCAGACTCTAATGAAAGGTTGATACTGAGAAGATCAGAGCGGGACTCATAGAGACTTGCTAACCTGCCTGGAGAAAGGGTATTTGAGGTAAGTGAGTCATAGAGACCAACTTAAGAGTGATGTGCTGGTAACCTTCCTCTCTAGGAAGTTGACACATTTGGTTTAAGGAAATGTACTTCGTGGGCTGAGAATTTTATGCATGTGTTATTAGATAGTTGTTAGTTTATTTTTCTTTAAGAGGGAAGATGTAGAGATATGTTTGTAAAAAATTATAGTTTAGAGATGCTCCCTCAAAAGGGACAGTATTATGAACACAGGAATTTGGAGATGTGCCCTGAAGGTGGGGATTGGGAACACCCTGTGACTGTGTGCAGTAGCTCGCCAGAGAGGCTTTCCAGTTTATTAAAGTTTTATTCCTTTCTCATTCACTGGTTTGTTAGTTAATGAACCCAAGATCATTACAAGCAGTTCTACTTTTCATCTGACACACAGCACAGGCAAATAATACATGCCACAGGCCTGCTGGGTGACCCTGGGCAAATCACTTCCCCCTTTCTCTGCTTCAGTTTTCCCATCTGTAAAATGGAGATAATAATACTGCCCTTCTTTGTAAAGTGCTTTGAGAGCTACTGATGGAAATTGCAAGATAAAATGGAGATGATTAATATTTTTATAATAAATACATTAAATTCATTTTAATTTTTTTTCAGAGATATGCTGTATTCTTTGGTTCTCTGTAGGGAATAGTCCATCTGGGTTGTGTGTGTGTGTGTGCACGTCTCTTATCTTTGTCTTTTAGTCTTTGTCCTAATTGATCCATAGAAAAGTTTTTCAAGTGCTCTGGTTTTGTTGTGGGTGATTCTATCCCATAAGCCAGAATCTGCTCCCTTTACTCATGTTGGGTAGCACCAGACTCCACTGATTTCAATGACACAACTCCTGAGTAAAGGTTGCACAATCTAACCCAAATCTGGCTCCAAACATTGATTTCCCCTTTTCATACTTTGCTGTGAAGGAAACTGCTGTTATTTTTTCCATAATTATTATACCCTGGTCCTTAGTAAATCATGCATTTATAGAGGGAAATATTTTCTTTTTCCAGCATCTGGCTACTAACAGTCTGGCAATGACTAAGTGGTGTGATATGAAGTCACTATTCCCTTGGATTGTTTAATTATCTACTGAAAGACCCAAAAGAATCACTAATGGATCCTCTGGCAGTACACCCAACTATTAACACCATTTGTGTCCGGATCTTATTCCAGTAATCTTGAAAGACCAAGCATTTCCAGCAAATATGGAGGAAGTCCTTCTTTTCATCACATTCCCACCAGCATTATTCTGCTCCCAGCCTCAAGATCTTTTATCACCCCCCTGATACAGTAGCTTTAAACAGTTCTCTTTTGTGGCCTGTATCAAAACCCATCAAAGTCAATAGGAGTCTTCAGTGCGTTTATGGCTTAGGCCCTCGTTTTGTTACAAATACAGGAAACTGGGCTATTGCTCCAAACTGAATGCCATTCCTCCTGTTTAGATCCTTGTCCTGTCCATCCTGTGCCTTATGCATAAGACCCCCCTTCCTCTTTGGGTATGTCTGCAGCTGGAGATGTAACTTCCAGCTTGAGCTGATGTTCATGTGCTCATTTTGATCAAGCTAGCATGCTATAAATAGCAATAAGAAAAGGAGTACTTGTGGCACCTTAGAGACTCACAAATTTATTTGAGCATAAGCTTTCGTGAGCTCACGAAAGCTTATGCTCAAATAAATTTGAGTCTCTAAGGTGCCACAAGTACTCCTTTTCTTTTTGCAAATACAGACTAACACGGCTGCTACTCTAAAACCTGTCATAAATAGCAATGTAGCTGCGGCAGTATGGGTGGAGGGACAGGCTATCTGCCTGAGTATGTATCTAGGATCTTAGGGGCTTGTACTCAGCCCATGCTGCTGTGAGTGCATTGTCATCGGTAGAGTGAGTATAAAATTCTACCCATGTCCAACAGTTAGGGAAGAACTTTGATCTGACAATGTTTTACACCCAGTTTGTGCTCACTGTGGAAATGCCGCCACAAGGTGCAAGGCAGAAGACAAACGTGCCCACTATCACTGGGGAATAAATCCACTCGCTACTTAAAGGCAGACACTCATGGGCTAAAAACAGGGCTTCTTTCTGAACATTGCACAGCAATGTAGCACACCTAGGAAGGAAGGGGAGTGGATCCAGTTGTAACTACATGGGAATTGAAGTAGGTAGAATGTAACTCCCTGCAATAGGGAGATAACACTGTTCTCACAGCACAGGGAGCCATAACCGTTTTAGTCAGGAGAGTTAAACAATTGTACACTTAACAATTTTTACGCTTCTTTGCATTTTCTGGTGTATTATTTGGAATAGTCCCTTCTCCCACATAGCCACATCCTCTGGATTTATAAAGAAACGCCGTTAAAAGTCAGGTGATTAAAATGGCAGGAGGTTGGTGTGGTGGAGATACGGTTATGAAGACAAAGTGCCTTTGCTGATTGACTTTCAAAGCGAAGGCCAATTGTATTTATATTGCTCAATCTATTTTACGTCCTTTATCTATTTTAACTACTATTACTTGAAATATACTCACCTTGATTCACGATGACACATTACAGCTGGTGAAAAATGGAAGTGGTAACTTCTAACAGAATGAGTAGTGTTTCAAAACAACAGCTCTTTTAAAGCCCTGGCTGCCACTTGTGTTTTAAAATTGTACTAGTGCTTTTTATAAGCCATGGAATACAGTTTGTCAGAGCAATCATCTTCCCAAATTGGTCATTACCAAAGTTAATGACCTGTTTATTAGAACATCAACCTTGGCTTTGCCTCATGCTGTTAATTAACAAATCTGTCATTATTTGCTGGTAGCCATGAATATTTTTGGGGGGGTTGGGGGAATAATGCATCAGTAATTATGGCACAGTTAAAGTGATATCTCTGCAGATCAGCAAGACCACAAAACTTGTGCTGGGCTCTCGCCCTCTGGACAGTTTTAGTGTTATGCCAAACTCATGCTGTTAGCACATGCCATTTATGGAATGAAACAAGGGTAAAAAGTGTAGTAAAGTGTAAAATGTTTAAAAGTGCTGAAGTGACTTAGGTGTGTATGGGAGAGATTTATAAAGGTACTTAGATGCCTACAGATGCAAATAGACATCTAGTGAAATTTTCAAAAGTGTCTAGGGCCCATATTCTCAAAGATATTTAGGCATCTAAAACCTACTGGTTTCAATTGGAGTTAGGCACCTAAGTAACTTTAAAAATCTGCGCCTCAGTGTCTAATTTCCATTGCTCCTAGGTGCTTTGAAAATCCCACTAGACACTAGTCTGCATTGTTAGGTGCCTAATACCTCAAGGTATTTAAGTGCCTAACTCCCTGGCACAGGGTGGCTGGCCCTTGTGAAGGGACATAGCTATGGCACAGGTGGGCTGGAACCTAATTTGATTCCTCATGTGGAGAAACTGAAGCAAGTTATGTGACAAAACCAGGGCTCTGGGGAGGTGGAAAACAGAGGCCTGTGGTCAGTTGGGGGGAACTGCAGACTGAAGTTCAGGGAGAGAGGGTCTCTCGAGAAGGGAGTTGGAGCTGGGTAAGAATACCTAGCTGAAAATTTTGCTTTCCATTTGGGAAGGACGCAAAGAAGGCAGGCCAGGCCTTGCCTTTCCTTAAGATGTTCAGCTGGCAGAAAGGGACAGTCCCTCAAGGATGAAGGGCTATGCCCAGTTTACGGCTGTGGGTAGAAAGGTTTTGGTGTCTGTGGGTTTTTTGGTTTGTTTTTTTGTTTTTTTGGAATTGTGTGCTGACAAACTCAGACCTCAAGAAGGGCTGTGAATTGGACAAGATTGACTGTGTGGTGTTGTTATGGGGCCCTGAAGTAGGTGGAATGTAACTCCTTGCAAGAGGGAGATAACACTGTTCTCACAGCACAGGGAGCCATAACCGTTTTAGTCGGGAGAGGGAGGCAGGGAGCTACAGAATGACCTCTGGCCATGAGGGGGTGCTGTGACCGTTTTCTGTTACCAATCTGCCTAGGATCTCAGGTGATCAGTCTGAGACGGCAGGACTATTCCGGGGGGAGATACAGGAGCACAGCAAGTGACTGAATGTTAACGCTTTATTGATAAAATAATAAAATAACAGTGGTGAGCGTTGAGACTGTTCCCACATCACTCAAAGGAAGGAAGAAGTGTGAGTGCTCAAATCCTGACCCACTTTCATACTTGCAGCCAAGCCACCCCAGGCTGGCCAGGCCTGGGGGTACCGTCAGAAGAGGAGAGTGGGGGGGGGATGGATGGGAGTCTATCCTGTGCACAGGTCGTCCTGGGTTCTGCTGCAAAGTCTCCAACTTGCTTCCGCTCTTGGGAGGGTTTTTAAGTCCTGGGGTCTCTGGGGGGGGGGTCCCCTTCGGAGACCTTTGTTTCCCATGCTCGGTGTACCAGTTCCAACCAGCCTTCCGTAGTGTCTTCAGCTTTCCCCAAAACAACTAGTCTCACGGCCGGGAGCCAAGACTGTTGGTCTTCTTTACTTTGCTTTGCTGACCTTCGCTGCCTTGTTTTGGAGTTCCTGCAGCTTCTTGTTCTGTGACTCTTCGTTCTCACAGCAGGGCAGGGTGGAAATCTCAGCCTCCACCCCCTTCTTTCTTGGCAGGTAGCAGCACATCTGCGGCCTTGAGTTGGCTGAAGTCAACATCTTATCTTGGATTTAGCAGGAGTGCAGAGTTAACCCATTTTCTGCTTTCTCTCTTTCTCCGCTGATTTTCTCTCCCCCCCGACCCCATTCTCCGGCCTCCAGAAACCTGAGAAGGAATCTTCCATTGCACACTCGCCTTTAACACCTCCCATAATACTTTGCGATACTTGCAACAGGGTTAGCAACATATACTACTACTCTCCTTCCCCAAGGGACCTGAAGGAGGGGGCGATTGGGGTGTGACAGTGCTTAAGGGGAATCTGCCCTGTCACATTCCCATTGAAATAAGGAGCAGTTAGGTGCCTCGTTACCTTTCAGGATCTGGGCCTTAGTGACTGTTAAGGCTCAGAAAGATTCTGTGACCCCAAACAATTTGCATGGACTCAGCTGTGTTCTTCTTCCCATTGCTAATGAGGATACGCTTTATGGTGGGACTTTCAAAGCTCTCAGCTTTGGCCTGATTCTGTTCCCACTGACGTTTCCCTCCCATTGAAGTAAATGGTGAATGTCTACTTGACTGCAATGAGAGCTGAGTTAGGCCAATGCTGAGTGCTTTCGAGCTCCCTGCCTTTTGGGTATTTCTTATGTTCCCTAGACCTCCCCACTCGTCTGCTCTATATGTCTACATCTTAGACTGTGAGCTCACTGGGTTAGGGGCCACCTTTGTGGTGTATGTTTGTAGACCCCATGACTTGCATTCACTTTTAGAAGTGTTCGGACCAGAGACGACCTGTGCCTGCGGATAGTGGGGTAGGGAGGTGGGGGCAGAGTGAGGGCATTCGGCTTCAGCAGGGTTACTGAGCATGCTCAGTCTGTGTGAGCATGCTCAGTATAAGCCAAGCAGCAATTTGAGGGAGGGAGCATGTGACCCTGCATGCCTCTTCCCCCCACATGTTGCCTCTGGTTCAGACACTTGCTGCACTTCTATGAACACGGATAGCAAGGCTTCTTCAAAACAAAGAGCGGACTTAGGTCAGGGCCGGCCCACAACATTTTAGCACTTGAGGTGGGGAGCTCAAAACACGCCCCGATGCCCCCTCGCTTGGGCCAAAACTTTGAAAGGTCTCAATTCTGCCCTTTTCCTGTTCTACTCCTCTAATGGTACTGCTCTCCTACCTACCCCAATAAAGGAGAACTCGTTCAAAAATGTTAAGTAACACTTAACTTTCAAATGCCTGAACAGCAAATGTAACTTTTCTTGTCTGCATAGCAAACACTGATTATTCAAACAGATAAAAATGCCAAAGTGGTGCTTTCCATGCTGCCTTGGTTGCAAAGATTTGAACTGCTTCCTGCTGAAGGTCCACAGTCTGGGCCAGCTCATGCTCTGTTGAGATGGTTGCAAGGCAGACCAGCCTCTCCTGTCTCATTGTGGAGCGTAGATGTGGTTTTATTAACTTCAGCTTGGAGAAGCTGCATTCTCCACTGACAACTATTACAGGAAGTGTTAGAAGTAAGCGCAGAGCAACAAAAGCATTTGGAAAGAGGGTGGTCAGCTTATTTGTGCACATATATTCCAGAACAGCCTTTGGAGTTGATCCTGCTGAAATGTATCTTGAAAGGGCTTTCAGTTCATCACCTAAATCACTCACATCAATATCGTGCATGTCATCATGTGTCAACACTGTCTCAAGTGCCCTGCATTGCTGGTGTAGGTCTTCTTTAGGTATAGTGAGGAGTTTTGGAATATCATACAACATCTCAAATATACTGCTATGTTTCTTGAGCTGCATGAAATGTTCTTTAGCTGACTGTATTGCACAATCTAGCATCTGGTTAAAGAATTCAACTTTGAATTATTGTTTGGGGTCTCTTATGGGATTATCCCGTGCCTTATAATCAAAATGTCGTCTTCTTCGGTGACTCTTGTATTCTTGAATGGGTGGGAAAATAGCTTCAGTGTGAAGTTCCTCTGCCAACTTCTGTGGCCTCTTCAGAACGTTTTGAAATCCCTCATCTGACCGGTAAGACTGTAGGTATGACTTTGCTTTGTCCAGTTGTTCCATTGCTCCAGATAGCTCAAGGTCAATACCTTGGAGTCTCTTGCTTACAACATTTATTTCAAACAGTATGTCATGCCACAACACTAAGCCGCACAGAAATTTGTATGTTTCTGGTGATTCCATTTCCCTCTGCCACTGTTCTCCGACGAACAGTTCCTGTCATAGCGTTACTTTATTTGAGCATAAGCTTTCGTGAGCTACAGCTCACTTCATCGGATGCATTTGGTGGAAAATACAGAGGGGAGATTGATATGCACATACAGAGAACATGAAACAATGGGTTTTATCCTACACACTGTAAGGAGAGTGATCACTTAAGATGAGCCATCACCAGCAGCAGGGGGGGAGGGAGGAAAACCTTTCATGGTGACAAGCAAGGTAGGCTATTTCCAGTAGTTAACAAGAACATCTGAGGAACAGTGGGGGGTGCGGTGGGGGGGAGAAATATCTTGGGGAAGTCGTTTTACTTTGTGTAATGACTCATCCATTCCCAGTCTCTATTCAAGCCTAAGTTAATTGTATCCAGTTTGCAAATTAATTCCAATTCCGCAGTCTCTCGTTGGAGTCTGTTTTTGAAATTTTTTTGGTGAAGAGTAGCCACCCTCAGGTCTGTAGTCGAGTGACTGGAGAGATTGAAGTGTTCTCCAACTGGTTTTTGAATGTTATAATTCTTGACGTCTGATTTGTGTCCATTTATTCTTTTACGTAGAGACTCCACCCCCACTCCCACGAACATGATACAGTTCTGTGGTGACCTAGAATCCTATTTTTGACGTCTCCGACTCAAGGAATATTTCCAACACACCTCTGACCAACATATTAACCCAAAGAGACCTTCCTACCAACACTACAAAAAGAAGGATTCTGGGTGGACTTCTCCTGAAGGTCGAAACAACAGACTGGACTTCTACATAGAGTGCTTCCGCCGACGTGCACAAGCTGAAATTGTGGAAAAGCAGCATCACTTGCCCCATAACCTCAGCCGTGCAGAACACAATGCCATCCACAGCCTCAGAAACAACTCTGACATCATAATCAAAAAGGCTGACAAAGGAGGTGCTGTCGTCATCATGAATAGGTTGGAGTATGAACAAGAGGCTACTAGGCAGCTTTCCAACACCACTTTCTACAAGCCATTACCCTCTGATCCCACTGAGAGTTACCAAAAGAAACTACAGCATTTGCTCAAGAAACTTCCTGAAAAAGCACAAGAACAAATCCGCACAGACACACCCCTAGAACCCCGACCTGGGGTATTCTATCTGCTACCCAAGATCCATAAACCTGGAAATCCTGGACGCCCCATCATCTCAGGCATTGGCACCCTGACAGCAGGATTGTCTGGCTATGTAGACTCCCTCCTCAGGCCCTACATTACCAGCACTCCCAGCTATCTTCGAGACACCACTGACTTCCTGAGGAAACTACAATCCATTGGTGATCTTCCTAAAAACACCATCCTAGCCACTATGGATGTAGAAGCCTCTACACCAACATTCCACACAAAGATGGACTACAAGCCATCAGGAACAGTATCCCCGATAATGTCACGGGTAACCTGGTGGCTGAACTTTGTGACTTTGTCCTCACCCATAACTATTTCACATTTGGGGACAATGTATACCTTCAAATCAGCGGCACTGCGATGGGTACCTGCATGGCCCCACAGTATGCCAACATTTTTATGGCTGACTTAGAACAACACTTCCTCAGCTCTCATCCCCTAATGCCCCTACTCTACTTGCGCTACATTGATGACATCTTCATCATCTGGACCCATGGAAAAGAAGCCCTTGTGGAATTCCACCATGATTTCAACAATTTCCATCCCACCATCAACCTCAGCCTGGACCAGTCTACACAAGAGATCTACTTCCTGGACACTACGGTGCTAATAAGCGATGGTCACATAAACACCACCCTATATCGGAAATCTACTGACCGCTATTCCTACTTACTTGCCTCTAGCTTTCATCCAAATCATACCACATGATCCATTGTCTACAGCCAAGCTTTACGATATAACCGCATTTGCTCCAACCCCTCAGACAGAGACAAACACCTACAAGATCCCTATCATGCATTCCTACAACTAAAATACCCACCTGCTGAAGTGAAGAAACAGATTGACAGAGCCAGAAGAATACCCAGAAGTCACCTACTACAGGACAGGCCCAACAAAGAAAATAACAGAACGCCACTAGCCATCACCTTCAGCCCCCAACTAAAACCTCTCCAACACATTATCAAGGATCTACAACCCATCCTGAAGGACGACCCATCGCTCTCACAGATCTTGGGAGACAGGCCAGTCCTTGCTTACAGACAGCCCCCTAATCTGAAGCAAATACTCACCAGCAACCACACACCACACAACAGAACCACTAACCCAGGAACCTATCCTTGCAACAAAGCCCATTGCCAACTCTGCCCACATATCTATTCAGGGGACATCATCATAGGGCCTAATCACATCAGCCACACTATCAGAGGCTCGTTCACCTGCGCATCTACCAATGTGATATATGCCGTCATGTGCCAGCAATGCCCCTCTGCCATGTACATTGGCCAAACTGGACAGTCTTTACGTAAAAGAATGAATGGATACAAATCAGACGTCAAGAATTATAACATTCAAAAACCAATTGGAGAACACTTCAATCTCTCCGGTCACTCGACTACAGACCTGAGGGTGGCTACTCTTCACCAAAAAAATTTCAAAAACAGACTCCAACGAGAGACTGCGGAATTGGAATTAATTTGCAAACTGGATACAATTAACTTAGGCTTGAATAGAGACTGGGAATGGATGAGTCATTACACAAAGTAAGACGATTTCCCCATGTTATTTCTCCCCCCCACCCCACCCCCCACTGTTCCTCAGATGTTCATGTTAACTGCTGGAAATAGCCTACCTTGCTTGTCACCATGAAAGGTTTTCCTCCCTCCCCCCGCTGCTGGTGATGGCTTATCTTAAGTGATCACTCACAGCTGCTACTCTGAAACCTCTCCTTACAGTGTGTATGATAAACCCATTGTTTCATGTTCTCTGTGTGTGTATATCAATCTCCCCTCTGTATTTTCCACCAAATGCATCCGATGAAGTGAGCTGTAGCTCACAAAAGCTTATGCTCAAATAAATTTGTTAGTTTCTAAGGTGCCACAAGTACTCCTTTTCTTTTTGCGAATACAGACTAACACGGCTGCTACTCTGAAACCTGTCATAGCATTATCCTCCATAATGGCAACTATGGCATCATCTATCTTCCCAATTTGGCGTTTGATAGGCTTTATTGCCTCCACTCGACTTTCCTATCGTGTGGCACTCAGTGGTTTCAGTGTCAGTTCCCAGATGTTGCTTCAAAATTTGCCATTGATGAGTTGATGCAGAGAAAAATACATAGATGCTTTGAATTACATTAAAAAATTTAGCAGCCTCACTACAAGCTGATGCTGCATCATTGACCACCAAGTTCAATGAATGAGAACCGCATGGGACAAAAAAAGCTCGAGGGTTTAACTCTCGGATCCGTGTCTGCACTCCTCTGTTCTTTCCTCTCAAGTTGGCACCATTATCTTAGCTCTGACCTCTCATGTCAGCTATTGCAATTCCCGTATCTTCCAGCTTTTTAAGAAGCACGTTTGTCATACCAGCTCCTGTATTATCATCAATGTCACTAAATTCTAGAAAATGCTCTCTGACAGTCGCCATTGCAGGGACATTTTCACTATGTTCTGTTGTTACAAAACGCACCATTAAAGTCATTTGTTCTGTATGGCTGATGTCAGGTGTGCAATCCAGAATAACAGAGTAATATCTTGCTGACTTCAGATCTGCCACAATCTTCTGATTGACTTTCATTGCTAGTAACTGTATGATCTCATTTCAAATTGTTTTCCCAAGATAGTGGTGTGTGTGCATTTCTTGGGTGAAAAGAAAAGGAGGATTTGTGGCACCTTAGAGTCTAACACATTTATTTGTGCATAAGCTTTCGTGAGCTACAGCCTCCTTTTGCGAATACAGACTAACACGGCTGCTACTCTGAAACCAGTCATTATGCGAGGCACTGAATTTGTGTCTATGTATCTCAGGAGAGCTCCTTCCTGCTTAGATAGAAAAGCTTCCTTTGCTTTCTTTCTTTTTCTGAATGCTGCCCCAGCAGGGCGTTTTCTTCTTTCACTCATGGCTGCTGTTCTGTGCCAGCTATGGTGGCTCTCAACACTCAATTGAAGGGGTCAAAAAAGCAGGCTGGTAGCAGGGCCTGAGTGAGGGAAGGTATCAGCATCTTAAGGGCCTAACTGGCTCCTACTACTTCAGCTGACGGCCTGTTCTCCTCAAGTGGGTTCAGGAAAGCAGCAGGAAACAGGAAGCTCCCTGAGAAGCTGGTGTTAACAGTCCAGACTCCTGGGGTTGCTAGAGAGGTCCATAAGAGGTCTCTTGTGCTCTCCTTCCTCCAGCTCAGCGCTCCCCCATCTCTGTGCAGCTCGAGCAGAGAGAATCCAGATGCACCAGCAGCAGACACCATTTTCTACACTCTGGGTCCCAGTCTCGCACTTGAGGCAGCTGCCTCAGTTTGCCACACGGTAAGGCCAGGCCTGATTTAGGTGTTTGAAATCTCCCACCTGGCAAAGGAGCCTCTTTTCCGCAAGAGACAGGTCAGGATTTAATTTGCGCAAGTGCTCATTTGTAAACTGTACCCAACAAGGATGAATCTAAGAACAAACAGATTTTTACGATCAAAAATGGAATGACAAGTTCCCCACCGCCTAGACCATTTCTGGCTTGGTGAAAGCTGCTGCAAATTAATCAGATCTTTGTTATTTTTAAAAGAGTTGCCAAAGCATAATCTATAACACTTGAGTCTGGCATCCTTCTCCTTTAAATGAGGGTTTGGAAATTATAACTCTTGTGAGTCGTCCCTACTTGGAGATAAATGAACTCTGCCACTCCTCAGAGTTATGTATCTTGTGCTAATTATGGTGTCATAAAATCAGACGGATGAACAGGGCTTCAAAACAGACAGACCTCTTTGGGTCCTTTTCTTGGTTCTACAGGGCCTTGTTATAAAGTGGTGGTCTTCTCAGTGACTGGTTAGTATTATAATGGTATCTGAAGGTCTGCACTGAAATCGGGCCCTATTGTGCCGAGTGCTGTACGAACACAACACAGTCACTGCCTGAAAGCAGTTTGGCTAATTAGACAAGACAGAGAAAAGGAAGTGGGGTTATTCCCATTTACAGATGGGGAAATCAGGCAGAGAGGGTGAAATCCTGGCCCCATTGATGTCAATAGCAACTCCCATTGATTTCTGCAGGGAGTTCAACCCATGAGCTTAAGGCCCTGCTTTGTCAAAGCACCTAAGCGCATGTCTAACTTAAGCATGTGCATAAATCTATTGACTCGACTGGGACAATTCATACTTCAGGCTGGGATTTTCAGTGGACGCTAAGGCAGTTAGGTGCTCAACTCCTACTGAAATTCCCATCCTATCAAAATCCCAGCCACATGATTTGCTGAATCCAGGCCCAAGTGACTTGTCTCAGTCACAGCAAGGATTGGTGGCAGTGCCAAGACCTCACCAGTTCCACACCAGTGCCCAAACCGTATGGGTCTCCTTCCTCTTCATGAAGGGTACAAAATGGTCTGGAAGCAGGCGTGTCTGAAGAGGTTTGTTATTACTCTCAGAACTTGGTTTAATCAGGCGTATCAGCATGACACGGACCCTTAAAAACCACCTGACAACTGGATTCCTTTTTCAGCCTTTCTTGCAGGTTCATACAAGCAATACATCTTTTACCTGATTGCACAAAATATTTATGTGCCACCCCAACAGCCCTGTGTGTGGTGAAAGGGGTGTTGACCATTTCCATTGAGAACTGGCTAAGCATGACATCGCCGGTGGCACTATAGGCAGGGATGGACATATATATATATATGCAGCTGCACGTGAAGATGTTATTTTCAGTGATGCCAGGTGGAGAACTGTGCGGAACAAAATTTGAAATCACCGCTGGTGATTATAACTTGTAAAAAAATAAATAAATCACATTTTCAACCCAATTTTAGAGAAGAAAAACAGTGCTGTCTTGAGAAGTAGATTTTTAAAGACCTGCTGGTGCCATATGTACCTTTTAATTTCCACCCCAAGAGATTTCTACTCTGGTGAAAAGCAGCTTTTATCGGCAAATAAATAATCTTTGATCACTCATGAATTACCCCCAGCCCAACTCCCTGAGACAGTGGGTGAATACGTAAATTTTAAGCCTTGTATTCTTAGTCTAAGTCCTAAAGAAAACAGTCAAATGTCCTTTTCTGTGGTTTTGGGCTGCAAATCCCCTATAGCAGAACTCTCCTGGTGAGTGCTGCTTTGTAGATTCCTGATTTGGTCAGCTCTGCAGACATACATGTAGTGGTCTGGCTGGCGTTGTGCTACAAACAACATGCAGCATAGCTCACAGGTTAGAGTAGCTATCAGAGCTACTTGCAGCCTAAATATAAAGTATTTAAACAATTTAGGGCTGCTGGGAGTTGAACTATATTGGAATAAAATCCCATCTCAGACTTGCCATCTTAAGGTATGCAGTGTTGTCATAGCTGTGTTGGTCCTAGGATATTAGAGAGACAAGGTGGGTGAAGTCAAATAAAAGACATTACCTCATCCCACCTTGTCTCATTTTCGAGTATGTCTACAATGCAAACGGGGTGTGTGATTGCAGCACGTGCACACATTCCCAGGCTGCCTCTAATCCAGCCACTAGCCGTGAGGTCGTGCCATCGTGGCCTTCGGCATGGCCTGTATGAGCCTGTCTGGTGCTCTGGATATCTTTTCTGCCCTGAAGTGTGTGCTGCTGTGGCATCACTGCTGCTGGTACACAAACTAGCTAGCGTAAAAATGCTTGGGTATGCCCACGCATGCTGTAATTCCACTCCTGCTTGCAGTGCGGACGTACCCTTAGAAGCAGAGATGGAGATGGCCATTGTCTAGTCTGTTTTCCTGACAATGAAGAGGCTTTTATTCTACCCTAAGGTGTGATTTTTCTACACTAAAGGTGTTACCCTAATTCTGTTCCCATTGAAGCCAATGGTAAAACTTTTTCGATGGGAGAACGTGCTCTTGAAAACCCTACACTGTATTTTCTAATACTTTGTCCGGTCCTGTTTTAAACATCAAGTAAAGGATCTTCCACCATTTCTAATGAGAAACCCTTGAATGTAGAGTTTGAAGTGTTGATTGCAATTCATTTGCTGACTGAACCATTCAGAATTTAGTGGGTTATGCTTATAGGAGGTTTATAATATTTTTTTGTAATGTATTGCTCAAAAAAACTCTCCTTACTAGCCTTGGACCTTACAGGCCTGAGTGCATCTGCTTTTGTTAACAAATACTGTGCCTTTTCACTGGATTGATGGTGGACTTTAATGAAGCAGTTGTTTTCTTGATAAATGAGTTATCATATGCATTGATCTATTACAGAATTGCAGTGGATAATTAATCACTGCCATCAGCTCATTACTGCTGTTCAGCATGTGTGTGAATATTCTCCAGGTTAACAGAATAAAAACACCAGGTGGAAGGTTAATGGCATACTTAAGATCAGGGTGAAACTATGTTGTAAATCATCCAAACAGCATTTGAATCTGGCATGCGTTTTGGAACATTCTTTGTGAGTGCTATTCCTTAAATGGGCCTGATCCTCAGCAGGTGCAGATTGAAATATCCCTATTGAGGTCACTGGACCCAATCCTCAGTGGGTGTAAATCAATGCAACTTCACTTAAGTCAATGGGTCAGATCCTCAGCTGATGTAAATTGGAATAGCCCTACTGAAGTTAAGGGGGTCATGGAACTTTTCAGCTTGGAAAAGAGAGAACTAAGGAGGGTCCTGACAGAGGTCTATAAAATTGTGACTAGTGTGGAGAAAGTGAATAAAGAAGTGTTATTTATCCCTGAGCATAACATAAGAAACAGGGGTCAGACAATGAAATTAATAGCCAGCAGGTTTAAAACAAACAAAGGGAAGTACTTCTTCACACAACACATAGTCAACCTGTAGAACTCATTGCCGGGGATGTTGTGTTGGCCAAAAGTATAATTGGGTTCAAAAAAGAACTAGATAAGTTCATGAAGGATAGGTCCATCAGTGGCTATTAGCCAAAATGGTCAGGAACACAATCCCCATGCTTTGGGTGTTCCTCGCCTCTGACGGTCAGAAGTTGGGAGAGGACAACAGGGGATGGATCACTCAATGGTTGCTTGTTTCTTTCATTCCCTCTGAAGCACCTGGCACTGGCCACTGTAGGAAGACAGAATACTGAGCTAAATGGACCATTGGTCTGAGCCAGTATGGCCATTCTTCTGTTCTTATCATTTACACCAGCTGAGGACCTGACCCATTGTATCAAAGCACTGAACATAATGAAGGACTGAAGAAAATGCAAGAAGTGGCTAAATGTATGTAATAAAATGAACACACAGATGATGTGGGGTTTTGCTAAGGAAGAGCTAAGCCTAAATGGTTGCCAAACTATTTCCACATGGAGAGTTTATAATGTACAGCATATTGTAGCTTTGCCGATCTGAACTCTATCACTGGACAGCAAACAGACCTCAGAGATGAACAAACAGAACAATCAATTTATAATTAGGAGGGTGGTGAAGCACTGGAACTGGTTACCTAGGGAAGTGGTGGAATCTCCATCCTTAGAGGTTTTTAAGGCCCAGCTTGACAAAGCCCTGGCTGGGATGATTTAGTTGGGGTTGGTCCTGCTTTGAGCAGGGGGTTGGACTAGATGACGTCCTGAGGTCTCTTTCAAACCTAATCTTCTATGATTCTATGATAATTTCCTTTCTTCCTCCTGGCAGCAAATAGGAAATGGAGGATTCTACAAGCACTTGATTATTTAATATTTTGCTGGCATGAACCAGTTCTCACATCAGTTTGTTCCAGAGGGTTCTGTTCACATGGGAGCAGGATGGATATGGGTTTGCTAAGAAGTCTGGAGAGTCTATCTTGAAATTATCCATCTCTGACAGTGGAGTTCATAGCCCAGATCCTCAAAGGTATTTAGGCTCCTAACTTAATCAATGGAAGTTAGGGGTCTAATAATCTTTGTGGATCTGGGCCCAGGTCACATGGGCCAAATTTTGCTACCAGCTATAAGCCCACAATTTCCTTTGACATCAACGGGATCTCAGTTACATAACTGGTGACAATGGCCCATGACATTTTGCCTTTCCTCATTTAACACAACTTCCTCCCATGCTCTCCTCCTGCTTACTTGCTCCTGCTCAATCTTATGCTCCTTTAATGTCAATAGGAGAAGGAGCAACTCAGTGAGGAAAGACCTGCATTAGAGGTAACAATCCCAGATCATGAGGAAAAGCTAGTGATCTGGCGTCCCACTAGACACTGCACACCTGGAGAAATTGTAACCTGGGGTGACTGAAGGAAGGTAACTCTGCTTTCATGAGACGAGGAAAGAGGGTCTTGCAGTTAAGGAACTAGCCTGGGGCTCAGGAGTTCTGGAGTCAGATCTTGTCTCTGCCTTGACCCTTTGTTGTGATCTTGAAGGTTGCTCCTGCAAGGGTGTGAGCACACTAGCCCAGAGCCCACAAAACACTGATTTAATGAGGCTATTCACATGCTTAAGATTGAGCACATGGTTAAGGGCTTTGCTGGAGTGCTCTGCACATTGCAGGACTGAGTCCTTAGTCCAGGGGTGAAAGTAAGTTAGAGGATTTACTGGTACGCTGGAGTCCTGAGCAGGGGGCGTGGCCTCAACCGGAAGAGGCTTGGCGTCAACCAGAAGGGGCAGGGTCTTAAATCCCCGGGCCCTTTAAATCTTGATTTAAAGGGCCTGGGGCTCCAGCTGCGGTAGTGGCGGCTGGGAGCCCTGGGCCCTTTAAATCACCCCCAGCTACCAGCTGCAGAGGCAGCTAGGAACCCCAGGGCTTGTGGGTGATTTAAAGGGCCCAGAACTCCAGCTGCCAATACCGCAGCAGAGCCCCGGGCCCTTTAAAGCATTGAGGAGCCCTGGGGGGTCCCGACTGCCACTGCTACCCCGGGGCTCGGGCAGCAGGGCTCAGGTGGGGATTTAAAGGGTGGGGGTGATAGCAGGGGCTGGAGCTCTGGGGCCCTTTAAATCCCTGCCAGAGCCCTGCTGCCGCTACCCCAGGGCTCTGGCAGCAGGGCTCAGGCAGAGATTTAAAGGGCTTGGTGCTCCGGCAGCCGCTACCGCCCTGGCTCTTTAAATCCCCTCCGGAGCCCTGCCGCCGCTACCCCAGGGCTTCGGCAGCAGGGCTCCAGCAGAGATTTAAAGACCCAGGACGGTAGCAGTGGCTGGAGCTCTGTGGCCCTTTAAATCCCCGCCAGAGCCCCACCGCCACTACCCCAGGGCTCAGGCAGTAGGGCTCAGGAGGGAATTTAAAGGCCCAGGGCGGTAGCAGCAGCTGGAGCTCCAGGGCTCTTTAAATCCCCGCTGCAGGGCTTTAAATTGCCGTCTGGGAAAGCTGGTCCCGGTACGGTGCACCGGCTCTTACCGGTACACCATACTGGGTCGTACCAGCTTACTTTCACTTCTGCCTTAGTCCCTCTATGCAATGGGGATAATAAGTGGTTTTCAAGCGTATGCTGTCTCTCTTTCCTATTTAGACTAAGCATTTTGGGCAGGGATGGTTTCTTACTATATATGTGTACAACAGAGCTGTACAGACAATTCTGTTTAGCAACAACTTATGATGTTTTGAAATTTATTTTTGTTCCTCACTGGAACAAACCCCAATTTTGTGGAATGTTTTCACAAAATGGAATAGTGTTAAGATGGCTTTTTTGGAGTGAACAGCTCAGACTTTTGATTTGCTTTTCTTTCTCCCTCTGTCTAAGGAGAAGGGATCAGAGAGCCCTGGACCTGAAAAACCTTCCCAATGAAAACTTGGTTGAAACTGTTATGTCTCCGTGAAATATTTCTGCTTCAATGAAACACCACATTTCAATGAAATTTAATGTTTTCAAAAGTGTTCCAACCTGTTGTAGCATACAGCACCTCACACAATGGGATCTTGATCTCAGTTGGGGGTTCTAGGTGCTTCTATAATATAACAAAATCATGATAATACATTTACTTACCCGAAGGATCAGAAAACCAGTGCGTCCCATACAGCAGCAATCAAGCTATATAGTTTGGATGAGATTTTCAAAAGTACTCGGTGTTGGCCTAACACTGCTCCCACGGAAGTCAACAGAAGTTTTACCATGGAAGTTGCATCACTGATTTCAGCAGGAGAGACAGCAGGTCATTACTGAGTGCTTTTGCAAATCCCAACCTTTCCCCTTCCCTTTAAATTACAATAGAACGCCAATTTCATGAACACGGATCTTCTGAACAACCAGTGAAATGAACCATTTTTATCCTCCATGAACAAGGTACGTGTCTATGCACTTGAGTAGAGAGCACATGAACTCAGAGAGTACGTATCTTTATCACTGGTGAAAGTATCTTAGTAGTAGATGAGTCACATCTGGGAAAGCTTATGTATCATGCTGAGAGACTGGTGGCAAAGAAGAGATACAATTCTCTTAAAGGAAAATCAGCAATTTATTTCACCAGGGACTACAGGATCCCTGCTGCATGTACATACAGTAGTGTGTGATGCAGCGCAGTCCATAGTCATGCGGTATACATTTGTTGTCATTCTTCATGTATACTGTCACTGAATAATTAAATTAATTTATGCACCATACCTACTGTAATTTGGAGATGGTCAGTTTTGTGAACTCTTTGATTTGCTAAACTCATCAGTCCCCAATTAATTCATAAAATTGGGGTTCTACTGTACCAGAGGAATCTGACACTGTGTCATAGGGGATGTAATCTTCCAACAGTACAATGAGAAAGAGGAGTCCTTTGGCGGAGTTTTCAGGGTGCTGCTGCTCCTTCAAGGTTTTAAGCCCATGTTTCACTTTAAGCACATGAATGATCTCATTTTTGTCAATGGGGCTACTCACGTTCTTAAACATGTGCTGGAGTCCTTTGCTCGATGGAAGTCTGTTGTATTACTTACGATGGAAAAAATAGGCTCAAAGAGTTAAAGGTGTTGACATGACCCTGAAACTATCCAACATTAAACGGTGTTAAACAAGGTTTGGGGTTTGATATGCAGGGATCTCAGACTGCTTAGCACTATGGTGGGCATGCTACAAAATTCATGCCAAAGGTTAGAAATGTGTTGATTGAAACACACAAAAGGAAAAGAATCAAAACAAGGCAAAAAGCATTGAAACTGAAATTGAATGATTATGCAAAACAAACTTAATCAAAACCTACCAAAGTCTGTCTTTGAAGATGGTGATTATTGTTAAAGTCTCTTATTCTGTCAAACACTTCTACTTGGTTGGAAGAAAGGGTTAGATCTGTTTTTCAATTCTGTGTTGGGACCAATAGTCACTTTCCTGCTTTTGACAAAACAAACAGAAGCTGATGGTTGAGAAGAGAGAGGACAGGAGAGGCAGGGGAATGCTGTTTTGTTGATGTTCTCAGGATACAAGGCAGCTGCTCAGTCATGGACAGGTGCTTTGGGGCCTGGCTGGTCAGCCACAACAGCTATGGTTATCTGAACACTGCCTTGCCTTCCCGGTCAGGGACATCCTCTGGTTGGTCAGGTCAGGCCCCACTCCTTTGCTGGTCCTTCTCAGGTTGAGCAGAACTGGATGGCCCGTCTTGTCTCATCATGCTGGTGCTGTGCAGTACAGTTTTTTTCAGGATGAAGTGAAAAGCCGGGCGAGAGAGAAGATTGGAGGAAGATAGTAAGGGATGGAAAGGGGGACCCTAGGGAGGGCATGACCGAGCTGGATCTCACATGTTTCAGGCTGAGGTCCTTGCTGGTGCAGCAACAATGCTTATATGTCTCCACTGGCGTATTAAGGTCTGGTGTCATAGCAACAATCCTACTTCTGCCGCAATGATGATGGTAAAAGTTCCTTTTTCTCCCTCTGACCTCCTTTGAAGAGCCCCCACAAAGTGGTGATGGGCGGAATGGTCTATCCTCTCATTATTTGGTCAACCAGTTAGGCCTAATTTCCAAACAAGCAGTTCGTGTCAATTGATTTCCAGGCCTCTGCTCCAGTTGTAATCTTAGCCTGGTCCTTGAGTGGTATCAGTAAACCTTCTCTGTCTAATGATAGGTTTCAGAATAGCAGCCGTGTTAGTCTGTATCCTCAAAAAGAAAAGGAAGACTTGTGGCACCTTAGAGACTAACACATTTATTTGAGCATGAGCTTTCGTGAGCATCCGATGAAGTGAGCTGTAGCTCATGAAAGCTTATGCTAAAATACATTTGTTAGTCTCTAAGGTGCCACAAGTGCTTCTCTGTCTAAGTTCATTCTGTCTCCTTAAATCTTTTCTTAAACAATTTCCTATAACAGGTCATTGTAATAATCCACAAACCTTTACCCACTTTCCACCAGCTAGGATCACAATTAAAGCAGTTCTGCTAGGTCTCAGTTATTACAACAGGTCTTGACTCCAGAGGGGTTACCTAGCTCCTTACCTCAGGCTAGGTCTACTCAGGGATGCAAAAGATGCATGGCTGGCCTGGGCTATCTGACTTGGGCTTGAGGGGCTGAAAAATGTCTGTGTAGCTGTTGGGGCTCGGGCTGGCGCCTGAGCTTTGGGACCCTGTTTGGAGAGAAGGTCTCAGCCCTTCAGGTTCTAGTCTGAGCCCAAACATCTAGAAAGCAGTTTTTAGCCCTGTAGCCCAAGCCCTGCAAGCCTGAGCCAGCTCACCTGTGCCAGCTACAGCTGTGCCACGGGACTGTTATCACCATGTAGACGTATCCAGTGGTGAGCTGGAGCCGGTTCCCATTAAAACCGGTTGTTAAATTTAGAAGCCCTTTTAGAACCGGTTGTTCGGCGAGGGAGAACCGGTTCAAAAAGGGCTTCTACATTTAACAACCGGCCCAAAGTGGCGCCTTAGTTGCTGACTCCATGGGTGCTACAGGGCTGGAGCCCCCACGGGGAAAATTTGGTGGGTGCAGAGCCCCCCCCGGCAGCTCCCCGCCCTGCACCCGGCCCCAGCTCCGCTCCGCCTCCGCCCCTGAACGCGCCGCCCCCCCTGCTTCTCCGCCCCCCCCGGCTTCCCGCCAATCAGCTGTTCGCGCGGGAAGCCGGGGCGGGCGGAGAAGCAGGCGGCGGCTTCACGCTCAGGCCCAGGGAGGGGGAGGCGGAGGCAGAGCGGAGGTGAGCTGGGGCGGGGGGGGGGTGCGAGGAGGGCTGCCCGCGTCGCAGCAGGTAACCCGGAGGGGGGGAGGCACAGGGGAACCGCTCCCCACCCCAGCTCACCTCGGCCTGAGCGGGAAGCTGCCGCCTGCTTCTCAGCCCTCCCAAGCTTCCCACACAAACAGCTGATTGGCGGGAAGCGGGGGGGGGGGGGCAGAGAAGCAGCGCGGGGCGGTGTGTTCAGGGGTGGACGCGGAGCGGAGGTGAGCTGGGGCCGGGCGTGGGGCAGGGAGCTGCCGGTGGGGGCTCTGCACCCACCAAATTCTCCCCGTGGGGGCTCCAGCCCCGGAGCACCCAGGGAGTCGGTGCCTAAGGCACTGCTTTTGATGTGATCAGTGGGGGGAGTGGCCGCTCCCCCGCCCCTAGGAGGTAGAGGGACCTGCCGGATGCTTCCTGGGAGCTGCCCCAGGTAAGCACCGCCGGGACTCCCCACCTCGCCCCCCAGCAGGTCCCTCTGGCTCTTAGAGGCGGGGCAGGGTGGGCACCCACTACGGTACCCACTACGAGACCCTCCTGCCCAGTTCTGGGGACAGTCAGGGGACAGGGAAGGGGGGTGGATGGGGAAGGGGTCCCAGGGGTGGGGGCGTCAAGGAACGCGGGGGGTTGGATGGGGCAGGAGTCCTGGGGGGCAGGGGTGGGCAACGACCCCCTCATGGGGTGAGGAGGGAACCAGTTGTTAAGATTTTGGCAGCTCATCCCTGGACGTATCCTCAGTGCCTTAAGTCCTTCTGTGTTTCCTAGGGAGCCAGTTTACCGCTTACGGGGTGGCACAGTAAAGTCATGGCAGAACAAACAGAATATTGACATCTTTGCTGGCAGACCAGAGCAAATCTAATGGAGGTGGCTCTGTGGGCCAGGGATGTGTCCTAACACCCTGAAGAGCAGAGTCTGTTTGAAAGCTGTTGCGGGGTTGGACCTATCTAAAAACAACATCTTTAGTTGCCTGTGAAAGCAAAAACAACCAAGCCTGGTAAAAATCACTTGAAACGACTAAGAACAGCTTGGTGTGTGCTGATGGCAAAATTAAAAGGCAGACATACATACAAATCAATGAGCAAGCCGTGTGAGTCAAGAAGTCTGATGCGCACTGTGTGCCTTCAACAGTTTCTTAGTTCCCAAATTGCACAGCATTGGACAGAGACACTTGAAAAGCCTCCTGCCATGCAGCTGTGCCTTGCCACAAAACATTGGGATCTGGTTTTGCAATGCATTGCCATATTCCAGTGTGAGTTTACAGGAGAATATTTTCCTTCTCATCAATCTGTCTGTCATGCCTCACTAAGAAAGAGGAGAGATCACATTTTTTTTATTATACACCCACAGCATTGATTATTGCTCCCTGACAGCTTTCTTCCTATCTGAGATTCTCAGCCTGGGGCCTCTCCGGCACTGCTCCACATGCAAGGAAAGCAGTAAGAACGTCTGTGATGTTCCAGCACAGGCCTGGAGTCCAGGTCTGTGTCGGAGGAGAGGAAATTTTAATATTTCCCACTGCCATGCAAAAGGTCCCCCTCAGCAGAAGGTGAAGGGCCTTACAGGCAAGACAAGGAGCTTGTGTTATGGTGTAAGAGTGGGAGCCAGTGAAGGGCTGCAGAGAGGGAGATGATTTGGTGGGGACAACGAACCAAAGGGTGAGCCGCAACAGTGTTTTGATTGAGTTTGAGGTGTGCGGTAGAGCTGGGCTCAAGACCAGAGTGAAGGTGATGACAGTAGTTGAGGTGCAAGAAGATTAAGAGTCTTGGTGGTCTGGACAGACAGGAATGGCTGGCTCTGGGAAATGTTATGTTGGTAGAAATGGCAAGACTGGATGAGGTGGATCAAGAGAGGGCTGACTTGAAGACGGGTGTTTAGCATTCCTTCCCTCCCGCCCCTCAATGCACTAAGTTTTACCTCATGAACGGCCAATGGCTGATACATGATCTCCAAAGAGGCTATGACCAACGATCCCTCTAAATTTGCTTTGTGCTGTGCAGGCTACAAACTCCACTGACCACAACATTTTTGTGTCTGGGGTGACACCTGGGGGTGTCAAGGATAGCAGGAGGTTGGGATGGGTACTATGCATGGGGAGGGGGAGAATTGTGGGGTGCTTGAGGAAGTCAGGGTGTCGGGGGTGAGGGGGCAGTTGGGTGTCAGGGAAGGAGAGGAGTGGGGTAAGTGCTCTGTATGAGGAGTGGAGGGCAGGAGAGGTTTCAGGGGCAAGAGGGGAGCGGGGTGGGTGCTGTGTGGGGGGGCGGTCGGGATAGGAGGGGAGTGGGGTAGATGCTCTATATGAGAGAGGAGGGCAGGAGAGTTGTTGGGTAAGAGGGGAGCTAGGTGGGTGCTGTGTGTGGTGAGCAGGGGCAGTCGGGATGTTGGGGGATGGCGATGGAGGCTCTGCATGGGGAGCTTCTGAGCCTTGGTGTGGGAAGGCAGCCAGCTCCAGGCTGGGAACTGGGGTCCCAGTAGTTCATGTCTGTTTCACCAGGGTGGCAACTTCTGACTTGATTACCTCAGTACTTACCTGCTCCTGGGCCCAATCCTGGGTGTATTGGTGGCCGGGCCAGCCCTGCCGGGTCCCATTCTTGCCTCAGCCTTCAGCTCGCAGCGCCCACCTGGGGACAGAGGAATTTTTGAGCGGCACAGTACGTGCAGTATATGGGAGATTGCTGTGTGGCTGCACACGTGTGCTGTTTACAGAGATCACTGGGATCTGCCTTGATGACTGTCAGTGAAAGATGGTTAATATGGGGTTAGTTTCCACAGATGCTAAGACGTCAAGAATTATAACATTCAAAAACCAGTCGGAGAACACTTCAACCTCCCTGGTCACTCAATTACAGACCTAAAAGTCTCAGTTCTACAACAAAAAAACTTCAGAAACAGACTCCAATGAGAAACTGCAGAACTGCAATTAATTTGCAAACTGGGCACCATTAAATTAGGCTTGAATAAAGACTGGGAGCGGATGGGTCATTGCACAAACTAAAAACTATTTCCCCATGCTAATTTTTCTCCCTACGGTTACTCACACCTTCTTGTAAACTGTTTGAAATAGGCTATCCTGATTATCACTACAAAAGTTTTTTGTCTTTTGCTGATAATAGCCCACCTTAATTGATTAGTCTTGTTCGGGTTGGTACGGCAACCCCATCTTTTCATGTTCTCTGTATATATATTTTTTCCTACTGTATTTTCCCCTCTATGCATCTGATGAAGTGGGTTTTAGTCCATGAAAGCTTATGCCCAAATAAATTTGTTAGTCTCTAAGGTGCCACAAGTACTTCTTTTATAGGTACTCCTACATTCTCTCTGGTGTCCTTTCTCACCGCACTGTGTCTGAGGTAATCTAGTCATCTTGGCCCACCAGGCAATGTCTGAGAGACATTTAGAGCTGTGGGATTTGGGGCTTAGCCAGAGGGCCAAGACACCTCAGTGATCATTTGCCAAACTCACTGGGAATGGTGAGAATCCACTGGTTGGACATGTACCTTTTGCTTTTTACACAGCACACATGACCTGAAGGAACCAGACAGGTTCTAAATAACTGTATGTACAGAATATATACAACACAAGAGGCCTAGCTACATATACACTGCTCCTGTGGCTGGGTTCTAATGGCTTCTAAATTGCAGAGCGTGGTGAGCACTACTAGAGGACTCACAAGCTATTTAAAGGGATACTACCCCCCTATTCCTTTAAACTACACACAACAAACCCTGTAAATGTTTCTGTGCAAATGCAAGATGTTTAAAAGCAAAACTAGGTGAACTATAATATCTGTCTGGCAATAGGAGAGGACCTTGACCCTCCATGTTGGAATCATGCCATCCAGCTACCCAGTTGTCCCAGTATCTGAAAGAAATAAGCACATGAAAGAAGAACAGCTGGCCCTAGATGCTAAAGGAAAGTACCTTGATGAACCAACAGGAAATGTGGCTGCTCCCTCTAACGAGGGCATCTTCCCTTCATTTGCCAGAACGGTCTCAGAGCTCTACTTCATTCATATCTCTGACAAGGCTCCCAAAGAGCAGCCATGGGCAGAAACATGTTTCTCCACCAGCATTTGGGACAGCGACTCTGCTTCTTCCTGGCAGACATGAACCTAGTCACGGTGATCCAGGTTTTCATCAACTCTGAGCTGGGAACTAAAACTGAGTTCAGGGCCCAGATGAAAACAGAGCCAGTCGGGCCTACAGCAGCACATTGCCTGTGTATCTGGAGGCTTAATGTTCACCAAAGTGCAACAAAGAGAGAATATATACATTCTGTTAGAGTCGGTCATGTGACAATGACAAAGAATCAGTCAATTTCTTCTAACACTGAACAAGGAACTTTATTTGCATAAAATAAACCCAATTATCCTTAAAGTTCCTCAGCTGTCTTTGGCTTCTGCCTAGCAATTTTTCCCTGTCCCCAGTTCTTCTCAGCTTCTTGCTACAGATTTAAAGAAACAGTGCACTTATCCTCACACCTTCACTCCACCTTTCTTTCTGCATAAATGGTTTTTAACAAGGATTAATATTTACCTACAAATCATAGACCAGTGACCAGTGTCACTGCTCATCCACTTCTGATCAGGGTCCTCACAAGTAGAACTAGAGGAGAATTTTTTGATAAAAGCTTTTTTCCGGGGGGAAAATGCAGATTTGTATGGCCAAAACAGTTTGAGGGAAAGAGCTTGAAATCAAAACAGGATGTTTTATTTGACCCCCAAACAAATTTTCTTTTTACTTTGAGGTGTCAGCAATTTTGAAACATTTCATAATTGGGTTGACCTGCCCCACAGCGTCCAATTTTTTGGAATTGCCAGTGAACCACAAAGTCTATTATTTATACTGATCGAGATTCATAGATTCCAAGGCCAGAAGGGACCACTGAGATCATTGAGTATGACCTCTTGTATAACACAGGCCAGAGAACCATAGAATTTCCCCCAAATAATTCCTAGAGCAGGTCTTTTAGAAAAACATCCCATCCTGATTTAAAAAAGGCCAGTGATGAAGAATCCACCACAACACTTGGTAAATTGATCCAATGGTTAAGTACACTGACCATTAAACATTTATACCTTATTTCCAGTCTGAATTTATCTAGCTTCAACTTCCAGCCATTGGATCATGTTACACCTTTCTCTGCTAGGCTGAAGAGACCAATATTAAATATTGGTTCCCCATGTACATACTTATAGACTGTGATGAAGTCAACCCTTAACTTTCTCTTTGGTAAGTAAGCTAAACAGACTGAGCTCCTGGATTCTGTCACTGTAAGGCATGTTTCCTAATCCTTTAATCATTCTCCTGGCTCTTCTCTGAAACTTCTTCAATCCTTCTTGAATTGTGAGCACCAGAACTGGACACAGGATTCCTGCAGCAGTCACACCAGTGCCAAATACGCAAGTAAAGTAACGTCTGTACTCCTGTTTGAGAGTCCCCTGGTTTTGGATCCCAGGATTGCATTAGCTCTTTTGGTCTGAGATCTCATGTTCAGCTGATTATCCACCTCTCCTTTCCAGTCGTTTTCAGAGTCACTGCTTTGACTCACAGTTGGTTTCGCCCTAGGCTCTGCGTGTACTTTGCTGTGTCCACTTGAGCTGCATCATATCAGTTATTAGATGCTCACTATGGAATTGTCTATAATTCCCAGGCAGATTCTGGAGCAAGATTCTGTGATGGCCAATCAGCTTGGCCTGGGACTCCATCCCAGGATGTGGGGTGGCGCAGGATGCTGTAGTCAGCCAGCTCGTTGCCTGGGCTTGTCTGTCATCTTTTTACAACTCGTGCCTGGTTCCCCTCCAGAACCCCCTCTCCTGGGGGAGTTCCCTGTGGGGGTCAGCTCAGTCCTGGGGTCCTTTCTGACTTCACTGACCTCCAGTCCCTGGTGCTGCTCCTGAGGTCCAGCTACAGGGCACAGACAGAGAGCAGCAATCCAGAGCCCCTCTCCGGGCTGCAGTGTCTGTCTGCCCTAAACAGGGGGAGGGGAAGGGAAGGCTGGTCACTGCCTTGGGCTGAGCTCCTCTGGCTACTGATCTCTCTAGCAGTCTCTTCTCTTGGGCAGACTCCTCCCTTGTAGTTAGCTTCACTGTTTTAAGCTCCCCTTCTCCAGGTAGCACATGCTCTGCATGTGCGCCTGACTGGCACTGCCTGAGTGCAGAGATTCTTGTTCAGCTTGCTGTCAGTGAATGGGCATGTCCCATCACAGATGCATAATGGGAAATAGTCACTTCAGATCACAGGTCACAGCTCCAGGGAGCTTCCAAGCTCGCAGCAGCTCCGGAGGAGAATTTCTGAGGGCTGCAGCCCTTCTTGCTTACATGCAGCAGCTGGATAAACATACCTTAACTCCTGTATCAGCTTAGTAAGCCAGAAAAGTAGGAGAGATTTACACACTCAATTGTGTGGGCTTCTTACCAGGCAGAATGATCTGTTGGGTAAAAATGAAAATCCACTCCTTAACATCCGATAAATATGGCACCATTAAAATGCGTAACTAGCTGTGTTGGAAATGGGCTTGCACAAGACAAAGTACATTTGCATGCAAGAGGAGGGCAGCTTCTGGAGGAAATGTTGAGGCACTTGATTTTACAACCAGCTATAAATTGGGGGGGGGGGGGGGTTTAGGTGTCGTGCAAGATCACTGTAATTTCCCCTCCACACACACCTGAAACCAATTATGGTCACAAATTTAACTCTAAGGGACAAAAGTTCTCCATGGATGAATGCGCATGGCTCCCAACGGGCAAGACTGAAACATGAGCCTGATCCTGATCCCTCTGTGGGTCTGGGGTCTGAGGAGGTAGGAGATAGCAGGTGCGGTGCAACCATTTCCCTCTTCTTCAGAGCCAGTAGGTGGGGAGTGGTCAGGGATGGTGGGAAATGGGAGGAGCTTAACGGTGTGGAACTACTGTCATTTGCTGCAAATAAAGGGCAATTGGAAATTACTGCCCACACTGGAGTGAAGAGAAAGGAAGTGAGGAATTATGAGTCAGAGGAGTGTCTCTAAGGCACAGGACTTCCTGGAGCTGGAATCCAACCCAAAGGTAGCATCGCACAGCCATACATCGGGGGTGCTGTGCATGTGGAATGCAAAGACTGCAATGCAAGCACTCATAAGCCAGCAAATATTGATCCCAGCTCATAGCATCTTGTCTCCTCCTCAGCCGCAAGAGGGAGCCGACGTTTTTATATTGAATTTGCCGGCTTTTGTCAGGTTGTCACAGCCTTAACATTATTTAAATGTAATTTTGTAGTCTAAGAATTTGAATGATACATGGATTCGATTCATTACCAGCACATACCTAGTAGCCAGTTTCTAAATGATGTTGCTGCTGACTTGAATTATTATAAATAAGACCGTGCCAAATATCAGTTGATTATTCAGAATTAATCAATGGTGGGGGGAGGGAGAGAGACAGATAAAGACAACTTTGGTTGACAAACAGCAAATTATTTTTTATTCCAGTCATGGTACATAATGCAAGGCAGGAAAATGTGCTGTCCTCAAACCCCTCCACAGATAGGTACAAAATAAATGCAGCCTTTTCCTCATTTGAGACAAGAAGGCAGTGGTGGACCTGCAGCCAGTTATACACCACGGGAGGTGCTAAAACTTCCTGCCACAAATATTCTGATTTGTAAATATCCATAGTATCTATCACTGTAGTTTTTTTTAAAGGGCTAGATTGGAACAACCTTTACTCTTCCATGCTCAGGCAAAAGGGAGAGGGCAGCCCTTCTGCTTCTGAAGATGGATAAATGAGGAAGATTTTGTGGATATTTTCAGGGAGCACCTCCCAGTCGTATGGGGCAGCATAGGAGAACACACAAACATGCCCTGTTTGAAATTTAACCAGTGGACGATAGAGGCTGGGCTGACGGGAGGCGAGTGTGAACAGCTCCATAGCGAGTGAAAAGCAAAGGCTATTTGCCTCTACTATCACTTGTGATGCAAGTGGGTGGGGAAACAGGGGAGAGGCGGAGCAGCTGTGATTGGTAGGTAAAGATGTGGGTGCGGCTGTGGAAGCGGGTGAGTTAGCTACGCAATGTTTAAATAAAAGGAGTGTAAGTGATGAATACAAGCTGTATCTTAATAAGAACACAGCCTACCCATTTTGTCCAGTGACAAATTCTACTTAGAAACCCCTGGCACAATTTAGCCCCTAATAATAGTATTTTCAACCCTGAGTTTCCAAACATCTTAAGTCAGGTCCCCAAAAATCATGAGATTGGCTTAAAAATCATGACTTATTTTTTTAAAATAATAATTTTGGGTTCTTTTTATTTATCTTCTGGGTTTAGATCCTCTAGGGGGGTCATGTTTTCAAGCTGGGGCCTTAAGAAAAACATCAGATATCACGATAGTTGGAATAAAATTGTGAGAGTTGGCAATACTGTATACAGTTGGTATAAAACAAGTCTCAGTTTCTAATAATTAGCAGCGCACTCCCTTTATGTGAAAGCTAATGACTTTAAAAAAAACAAACCCATCCTTGATAAGTGTGTTAGCTAATCCGGTATTTGAACATCTAAAAGGCTTGAATTGCAGCTGCAAGTTTGCACACACAGTTTCTCATTTCCACCACTTGCAAGCATAAAATGGAGCCAACTTCTGAATATCTGACCCTAAAGGCAAAATGTTAATGGAAAATAAGGTTGATTTACATTCAGTTCTCTGGCTGGTGCTGAATGCTGACCACATTCCACCGTCTATGGGCTTGTCTTCACTATTGGGATAAGTCGACCTAAATTATGCTACTCCAGCTATGTCAATAACATAGCCTAGGTCAACTTACCCTGGTGTCTTCACTGTGCTGCATTGATGAGAGATGCTCTCTGGTCAACTTCTCTTACTCGGGGAGGTGGAGTACTGGAGTCGACTGGAGAGCACTCTGCCGTCGATTTAGCGGATCTTCACTAGACCCGCTAAATCAACACCCACTGCATCCATTACAGCAGCATGGATCTCCCTGTAGTGAATACCAGCCCTTAGGTCTTCCTCCTTATAAGAGGCTATGTCACCTTGTTCTTCTGAAGGAAATACTCTTTCCCAAAGTGGAGAGTCAGACTAGCCTTCATCCTGAGCTGTCACAGGGAAAAGCTAAGTCTTATGGTGCTCTCTCTCTTCCCTTCTTCCCCCTTTCTTCTTCTTTTTGCCCAGTTCCATCTTAACTATTGCTAGGATTTCACAGAAAATTATGGTAAGACATGAGGGTGTGTGTGGAGAGAGAGAGAGACCGCTAACAAGACCTAAATGGAAAGAAAAACAAAGCAAACCAAAGAAGAACGTTAGTATAATTCAAAGGAAAATTCTGCTACCAGTTCTTGCTGTACTCTACAAAAGTAATTTATTTCAGGGTCATCCATTTGAAACCTGAAACCCTTCATCACCCTTCACAACATGAACCCAGAGTGGTGAAAAAATATGTTTGTGAAATTGGGAGGAAAGCTACATGATATATCGTCATTAGCAGGCAAAATTGCTTCTCACTTTCACTATGTTCTATAGAATCATAGAATATCAGGGTTGGAAGGGACCTCAGGAGGCCATCTAGTCCAACCTCCTGCTCAAAACAGGACCAATCCCCAACTAAATCATTCCAGCCAGGGCTTTGTCAAGCCTGACCTTAAAAACTTCTAAAGAAGGAGAGTCCATCACCTCCCTAGGTAACGCATTCCAGTGTTTCACCATCCTCCTAGTGAAAAAGTTTTTCCTAATATCCGACCTAAACCTCCCCTCTAACACCCTCAGCCGGAGTTGCTTTCTGTATGGTCCAGTTAGTTTGACGAATTCAGTACAGATGGAAAGGAGTAGGTAGAGAAAATTACCTCACCCCAAATGTGGTACAAACTGGACAGAATATGGATATGTGGAATGGAGGCAAATCTGGAAGCAGTGTCGTCAACAGAGAGAGAAAATGTAACAGACTCCATCAGTGTAAATCAGTGTAGTTTAATCGATTTACACTAGCTGATGGTTCTGGTCCTTGGTGTATTGTGTTTTAACATCCACCACCGTTCCTGGATCCTCTGATTGGACAGTAGCGAGAGTAATGGTTTCCTTGAACACTGACCGAGAAAACATCGTTATAATGCTAGTTAACATTTTAAATTTAAATGCCACAGAGCAGCTCGGTTTTATGTGAAAATCAGAGGTAAGGGCAAGTCACAGAGTGCCAGATTGTGAACCCGTTACTCCCAGCTGAAGTCAGTAGGACAATTTGAGGAGAAAGGGGCTTCTCAAACTGAGTAAGCGGATCAGAACCTGTTCCAGAGACAGAGGCCCCATGCACATTCACCTGCTACAGCATTTCTTGGCTTACTTCTAACTCCAAATTAAATTGCAGTGGGACAATTCATCCCTAGTGTAAATCCACAGGCTTTAATAGTCACACCAGGGATAAATCTGGTCTGTGTCATATTTACAGTGTTGCCCACACTCATGGGATCAGATCTGGGTCCGGTTCTGTTCAATATTTGCACCAGTGATTTAGATAATGGCATAGCGAGGACACTTATAAAGTTTGTGGACGATACCAAGCTGGGAGATGTTGCCATTGCCTTGGAGAATAGGATTAAGATTCAAAATGATCTGGACAAACTGGAGAAATGGTCTGAAGTAAATAGGATAAAATTCAACAAGGACAAATGCAAAGTACTCCACTTTGGAAGAACAATCAGCTGAAAAATGGGAAATGACTGCCTAGGAAGGAGTACTGCGGAAAGAGATCTGGGGGTCATAGTGGATCACAAGCTAAATATGAGTCAACAGTGTAACGCTGTTGCAAAAAAAGAGAACATCATTCTGGGATGTATTAGCAGGAGTGTTGTAAGCAAGACACGAGAAGTAATTCTTCCGCTCTACTCCACGCTGATTAGGCCTCAACTGGAGTATTGTGTCCAGTTCTGGGTGCCACATTTCAGGAAAGATGTGGACAAATTGGAGAAAGTTCAGAGGAGAGCAACAAAAATGATTAAAGGTCTAGAAAACATGACCTATGAGGGAAGATTGAAAAAAATAGGGTTTGTTTAGTTTGGAGAAGAGATGACTGAGAGGGGACATAACAGTTTTCAAGTACATAAAAGGCTGTTACAAGGAGGAGGGAGAAAAATTGTTCCCTTTAACCTCTGAAGATAGGACAAGAATTAAATTGCAGCAAGGGTGGTTTAGGTTGGACATTAGGAAAAACTTCTCTGAGGGTGGTTAAGGACTGGAATAAATTGCCTATGGAAGCTGTGGAATCTCCATCATTGGAGATTTTTAAAAGCAGGTTAGACAAACACCTGACAGGGATGGTCTAGATAATACTTAGTTCTGCCATGAGTGCAGGGGACTGGAATAAATGACCTCTCAAGGTCCCTTTCAGTCCTATGATTCTATGATTTTATCATGACTCTTGTAATATTTGGTGTTTTTTCTTAAAGACCCAGCTTCTAGAGTCTTGTCATTGCATGAGAATCTAGCCTTGTGGATGCCAAGAAAAGATTGAAAACTTCAACCCCAAAGACAAACTCCAAATATCTTAGTTTTTTTTTTAAATCTCATTATTTGTAAGCCAATGCCATGATTTTATTTTTTTAGGGCCTGACTCATGATTTTTAAACACTTGGTGTTGCCAGTCCCATGATTCAGAAATGCAGCAGGGATACATGGGGGCTGAATCAGTACTGCCAATGCCAAGTGTTCAAAAATTATGACTCAGACACTCCACAATCAAATAGTAAAGTTTTCAAATAGTAAAGTTGGGGTTTTCAAATAGTGAAGTTGGGGTTACTTTTTACTTGCCTTCTGTTTTTTGAGCCTTTAAGGTGCACTTGCTTCCCATTTCCAATTTGTCTCTGCAGCCATGAGGGCTAGAAACTTACTTTAAAAAAATAAAATCTGAGATTCTCCCATATTCATATGATTCCAGGAGCTGGGGGTTCACAAAGAACACCAAATATCATGAGACTCGCAGTAAAATCATGAATAGCAACCTGAGGCTAGATCAGCACTTGAGTAAGAGACAGGGTGGGGAATAACTTGGGAATAGGGAGGGGAATGAACTGTGATCCCCCCACTGCCTGCCCACTCCCTGCCCATCTGTGTGGGAATAGTAGTAGTAGCCTGGAGGTGGCTGCCCTGCCCTGACTCAGACTGGCAATACAGGCAGTCTGTGTAGGACAATAAGGGGATTCCTTACAAACCCTTACTCCCTTGCACAGGTGTGCAGCCAGGGTAATTCAGCTATATTGCTAGACATGGACGCGTAGGGTAGGCATGTTACCTTTTCACCTCCTGACCTGTAGCAGTGCTTTCTCCTGCAGCCAGCAGTTTTACATCTCTACTTCAAAAGCTGAAGAGCCTCCACTCTCCTTTCCAATCATCATGCAGCCACCATCACATTAACTAAAAATCATGTCTCTGCATGTTGCCGTGAAGAGCCATTGATTACAGATTGCCATAGCCAAATCAGAGACAAAAACTAAATAACAGTGCTTCCAGCTAGCACCAGGAGAGTGTGGGATTCAAGGGGGGCACGTGGTGTTTTAAAAGTGTTTATAATTCAGCTGTAGCAATGTACCATTTATTATCCATGCACGTTTATCCAGCGCCCTAATGTCGTCTGTGTGGGTGTGTGCATCAGTCAGATCATCTGTTGACTTCATTTCATTTCGTCTGGAAGCCTTGAAATAGAAACCTGCAAAGGCCTGTAAGCATAGCATGGTGAGTGTGACAGAAAGAGAGAATCACAGGGGTAGCATAAAATAAAAGCCCATACCCTCTGGCTTGATTCTGCAGTTCTCAGTGTAAATGATAGACCAGAAGTAACACCGCAAAAAATACTTCAGGGCTTTTCAATACCATGTGAAATGTGCAGTGTGCAATTAACCTTCCACTACCTCCTGTGTGGCAGTTTGTAATAGAAAACACAGGAAAGACAATCGGCTCAGGACCTGCCAGAGGGTATTTTTCTTACATTCTCTGAGTTTTTATATCTTCGGTTCTTTCTGTAGACACAGGGCCCAGTGTGAGGCCAATGAAGTCAATGGGAGTCTTTCCATTGACTTCACTGGGCTATATACCAGCTCGTTAGAAAAACCATTTAAAAACAAGGCAAAATTGAGTCATGGCAGTGATGGGGGCTGGCTGAAAAATTTCCATCAAAACTGTTTCTTGACATGCGTGGGTTTTTGATTAAACAAATTGTTTTACAAAACGTCCTGCCTGAAAGCCAAAATATTTCAGTAGAAATTTGAAATATGTTGATTTGGAAAGGCTGTTGGGGTGCCTTATGGGAGCTGTATTTTCATTGCCTCATCTTCCCATTCTCTTCTACGCGCTCCTCTGCCAGACTACGTTTCCCCTGCACCATGGCTGGGAACTCCCATGATACACCAGCTCCCTTCTCCAAGAGGGAAAACCTTGATGCCTCATAGAAGATGTAGTCTGCCCAGGGAGCCTAGCTTATAGAGGAGAGTGGGAGCTTGAGGCACCTGAACTACAACTCCATGACACACTGCAACAGTGTTTCCATATCAAAACATTTTTACTTTTTGGCCAAAATATTTTGGGTTTTGACTGAAAATTTTCATTATTTGAATTTCCACTGAAAAACTGAAATTTTATGTGGGAAAAAGTAGATGAGAACAAAATTTTTGGAGCAGCTGTCACAGTCTTAGAATTAGAAAACAAGGCAATGTTGTCGTCATCTGTACAATGATGGAATAACTAAGGTATTGCTATGACAATGCCAAACTCTAGAACTGTACACTTCTGAGTTTTTGCAGGAAGTTATACAATTTATTACACCCCAAAATTCATTCTCATAAGGAACACTATTTCTGGATAAATGTAGAAACCTTCTTGCTCTTCCTCATCGTCTTCCTTCTCCTTCTCCACATCCCTTTTTAAAATAAATGTGGGCATAATATTTAAAATGATCTTAGAAACATAAAATAGCTATCTGTTTTTGTGTTGCCAAGTTTCTGACACAAAGTTTTGTATAAAGTATTTCTTGTCAACTTAACTGCTTATTGATGCTACCTTTTTATTTTATTTTATTTTTTAATGATTATTATTATTTATTTGCACAGTTGGGAAGCCTGGGAAAAGGTTACTTTTAATTAGTCATTTCTTGGACATCACATGCTATTTATTCCAGTTCACTGGATGGCTGGGCATTCTCCATGTGATAAGGATGAGCAATGAAAGCCATTTGGATGAGTTTTTCAGATGCTTGCTTGCTCTGAGCCAATCGGAAAGAGCCAGCGGCTGATTTTTCAAACGTGGGAGCACAGAACTGCACACATATTTTGTGTGTGTCCAGTTCATGTGTAGGCAAATTGCAGAATGCACACATAGATCTCAATTTGTGTGCACAAATACTCACAAGCATGTGTAAATCAGGGTTTGCTTGCATTCCCGGTAGTTGTGTGTGATCCAATCAGCAGCTATGTGAAACACAATGTGTGGCAATTTTGAAATACAGCCTTCGTTGCTTGCAATTTCCCGATAAGCCTAAACTCTAGGGTTTCCCTAGAAAGCAATCCCTGTCAGCCAATAGCAGCAAGAAGTGGCTTTCTACAGTTCCCTGATACCATGCAGTGGCCCTTGTAGTGAAGGGCATGGTATGAGACTCTAAATAGACTAGAGGAACAATACCCTCTCAAGACCACCACAGACAAAGAGCCATGTGATAGGGTGTCCATCCCATAATTGGCAGAATGGTTAAATTAGGTTAAATAACCTGATAGGCTGCACCTGGGGGAGAGCCAGGGATTGAAAGACTGATTGACGGAGCGTAGCCAAGAAGGAACAGGCAGGGCTGATCTAAAGCCAGGAAGCTGGCAGCGGAAAGGGGCTGCAGGGGAAGTAGTCTGCCATCACTCCCTGGGGGAAAGGAGGCATGCTTGGGGACTATGGAGTTAAGTAACCTGCAGTTACTTCCTGTGGGGAAGGAGTTTGGACTGGTAATTCCGGGTGGTGCCAGAAGATGTAGGGAAAAAGCAACAGGATCTGGGAGAAAGTAAACTGCCCTGCACTAGAACCCAGAGTAGAGGGCAGGCCCAGCCGCTGGTGAGGTGGCACAGACCAGGCAGTGGAGCAGAAGATTGCCTAGGGCAGTTGTCCTATAGGACTTTGCTACTCCAGAAGGGGAGGAATATAGTGACCAGGCCAGAGGGCCAAGCCACAAAGAGAGAGTGCTCTGAGTCACAGATAGAGGTGGTAGGGTGTGTGAATGAGAGGCAGAAGGGGTCATTGGCCCTGAAAGGAGCTAATCCCCAGAGCAGCCAGGTGGAGGTGCCCTAGCAATGTGTGGACCCTGTGACAGGCCATGATCTCTAGGACTGCCCAGCTTGCATGTATGATGGAATTCAACCCAGCTCCCTTGAGGAAAAAGCTGAAAAATTCACTGCCCTTCTTATTTGGACACCTGGGAAGGTAAGTGGGTTCAACAGATCACCTGTCACCATACGTGTAAAGGAGTGCATATGTGAGTATTCCTACTGTGGCAAGACACCAGAGCAAGAAGAAGAAGGCATCAGCAGTGGTATCCAGTGGCATGAGAGCTTTCCACACCTCCAATCCTCCCACTGCCCATATATGAGATGCAATATGTGACAAAGAGCCAGAATAAGGGACCCCAAAAAAGTTTCCTGCAGGAAATGGTAGAACGCTGTGGGATTCACTGTTTGGAGGTAAGTAACACTCTCTGACTAGGGTTCCCAACCTTCCAGGATTGTCCTGGAGTCTCCAGGAATTAAAGATGAACCTTTAATTAAAAGGTTATGTCATGTGATGAAACCTCCAGGAATATGGCTGATCAAGGTTGGCAACCCTATCTCTGACATCTCTGTTTCATGGTTATTTATTTCGGTTGTAAGTTATTTTCAGCAATAGAAGTGAGGGTGCTTCAAATTTATGTGGAATGTAAAGAACTCTGGGACTCAGTTGGGGATATCTAAGAAGCACGTCTCTCTCCCTCTCTTTCTCTGTCTTTGCCTACATGATACACACGTGGCTGTTTTATTCTTCTACCCAGACTTTCACAGGCCAGACCATTTAAACCAATTTGTTTTCTTTGCATGTTGTGAAGCAAAACCTAATCTTCCCCCCAACCCCAGAATTTCATGCTAAAGCAAAATTTCAGGGTGGGGTGGCAAAATACCCCAAATGAAATGGTGACCATAAATGCTTCTGCTTTTGCACCGCTCAAACTTGGTTGATTGCACAGTAAATTGGGGACCAGGGGTATGACTGGCACTTGTGTGGGGAGGAGGAGAGAAAGCGAGAGACAGGAAGAGCATAAGGAACGTCCCTTATCTCCCCTGCTTATGTGTTCATGTGCATTATGTAATGGGACATTACCAGAACTTCCCTCGCCATGTATACCCCCCGGGCGATCCCCACGGGGCAGGCTGATAAGGGCAAGGCCATTGCCATGTTCTTCTTTCTGGCACCAGCTCATGCAGCCTATTCCCCTTCCTTGACCATGGCAAGCTGGGGAGGTGGCAATGGCACATGGATCTGTGGCATGGTTATGGATTTGCTTTGGGATGAGTGGTAGGTGTTTACTGTAGAACCGGCACCATATTTCATGTAGTGATCTGATTAGTATTTGAACTTTTTAAGCATGGTAATGAGCAGCCCCTATCCTGCTATAGCTTTTTTAATTGTTATGACATTGTGCAGTCTAATCTCACCTTTGTGGAAGGATACCAACCACACTTCCAAATCCTGGTTGTTCTGATGCATCATGGGAAATATAATAGTCTTTTCAAAGAGAACCATCACGGTCTCCTTCAACCTTTTCTATACTGAAATCTCCTTTCCCATAGCAGGAGTCTCCTCTGGGAACACCGCTCCCATCTAGCTGGGACCCCTCTCTCTGTGACAATATGGGAAGAGCATGGGGGTTGAGCATAACAGGATGAAAACTCATGGACTATGATGTAGTCCTAGAGACAGTCCTACTCTTCCCATCAGATATGAAAATGCTGATGAATCTAAGGCCTGACCAGTCATGAAGCACACAGTTAAGATGTCTTAGTCAAATGCATAGTCAGTATTTTCAAACTTGAGTGCCTGAAATTTGTCATCTGTAATCCAAACTCATTTAAGCGCCTAAACATGGATGTGAGGTGCCCAGCACTAGGCACCCACCTTTGAAAATATCAGCCTAAGCTTTTATAAAACAAAATAAACATTTCCAAGTAGCAATGGAGATCAGAAAATCAGTCTAACCTAAGAAATTAATAACTCTTCTTTCAAGATAACTAATTTCAGATGCAGGCTGAAATGAGTTGCACCAGTCTATCACCTTTTATTTATCATAGGGATTTTTAGCCAATAGGAAAAGTGTTAGTTGTATGTATTTCAACTTAGACCATGCATACATGTGAAATAATTAACTCATTATTTCTTGGATTGCCACACTGTGTAAAGCTTATGTCTAAAAGCACCATAAAGTCTCATGGAGAATGTTTTGTACTGTCTGACAACATTGAAGTAGGACTTTCACATCAGACAGCTAAATGCTGCCAAAGAGACAAAAGGTTTCTGACTCATCAACGTACAAGGCAGACTCAAATATATTTAACTTCACTTGGCTACTACAGCTGCTAATGCCAGAACAATCTGATATGTGAAATATGCTGGAATATAAACATTTAAAAACATATTTCAAAGAGATTCATTGCTAAGACTGTATGGCGCACTGGAAATCTCATATACATTACATAGGTTTAAAAAAAAAAGAATTAATTGCCTGGCCTGAAATGTATTGGAATAACTCAAGAGAAGCAGGCTTTTAGAGCTGACATAAATCAATGAAAGTCCTAGCTCAGGATTATCTTCAGGCATGAAACAATCAATGAGCTTGGAAGGGCTGTTTTCTGAAAGCTCGTCACTTTAAACTATTATAGTAGCAGCCGTGAAAAACTAGAGTTTTAAATGAAGCCGTTTTTGGATCAAATTTTCACTAAGGGCCTGTGTAGTGACTGTTTCCAGGGTGACTAGGTAGTTGATTTTCCATCCCCCCTCTCCCCCCACTGTTCCTCAGACGTTCTTGTCAACTACTGGAAATGGCCCACCTTGATTATCACTACAAACGGTTTTCTTCCTTCCTCCCCCTCCGCCCCCTGCTCTCCTGCTGGTAATAGCTCACCTTAAGTGATCACTCTGGTTACAGTGTATATGGTAACACCCATTGTTTCATGTTCTCTATGTATATAAATCTCCCCACTGTATTTTCCACTGAATGCATCCCATGAAGTGAGCTGTAGCTCATGAAAGCTTATGCTCAAATAAATGTGTTAGTCTCTAAGGTGCCACAAGTCCTCCTTTTCTTTTTGCGGATACAGAATAACATGGCTGCTACTCTGAAACATGGGACTGGGGAGGGTGCATAAAGAGGCACTAACTAAAGTAGCGTTAGCTTTCAGAGTGCACTTGCATCTTCAGCTCCTCGTTGTGCCTCTATGCACCTTGCAATGTGGGGCTGAACTCGTTTCAAATCAGGTAGCAGTTGGGGGAATGCGCACGTTCCCCACGCTTCTGGCATTCCATAAAAACCTCCATCCCTCCACCGAGGACCTCTCCAAGTCTGGCTACGTCTCCATAGTGGAGGGGAGGAAGGAGGGTGAGCATAGATCTGAGAAGGCAACCTAGGCAGGGAACAAATTCACTTCAGGAAGTGCATTCTTTCTCCTTCATGACAGTGCAGGTGTAAAATCGTCGTGCAGCATCGAGGCCTAAATGAACATTGTTCTCTCGAGGCCGCTAGACTGGGGCTCCAATTAGACTGCCACAGCGGTGCAAATTCCACTTCCAAAGGCTCTGATGAGAGCCCGCGGTCAATTATAATGGGCCCGATCCTCCTCTCACCCTGTTCTAAAATAGGAGCATCCCCACTGAAGTCAGTGGACTTCAATGGAAATATGCTGGCAAGAAAGCGATGTGAAGAGAGAGTTATGCCTCAGGGTTCGGTCCCAGGAATTGATAGAGCTTTGTCCTTTATCTTAGCTGCCCTGTAAATGTATAGGATGGGAGGTGGCCTCTCACACACACAGGTCTCAAACCATTAACACTTAAGTCACACCCTAAGCAGACTGGCAGCCCATGAGTTCAGCTCTGTACTGCACGATCAGGTTCCCAAGGTAGATGGTGATAACCATACTCACACTGAGTAGCACTTTACTCCAGGAGGGATCTCACTCACTTCAGAGGGAGGATTAGTGGAATAAGACACTGTCTCATGCTGGTTAATATATCAGACTCTGGTCTTTATTCTGCAGTGACAGGCAATCTGAATACTGCTTGGTGGCTGTCTGTCTCTTTAAACTGTCAAGTATGTATCACTGAATATCTAGTTGTGATAAATGAAGGGGGGGTGGAGTAGCTCCCTTTTATGGACATCAAGCCAGCCAGTGGCTATAAAATCCCTCTTAGTAGCTGTTCTCTAATTGCTCTACCTGTAAAGCGTTAAAAAGTCTCACTGCTGTGCATAGGAAGTGAGTGGGCACCCGGCCAAAAGAGCCAGTGGGAAGGCTAGAACTTTTTAAAATTGAAGCAAGACCCCTCTTTTGTTTGTCTGTGGTTGTTCTCCGGGGAGAGGCAGACAGAGCAGCTATGCTGTAAGAAGCATGGGCTAGGTATGAAAACCCATCAGTATCATACCTAGAAATTACTCATTTGAAACCCCAGATATGTAAGTAGATCAGGAAATGTCTAGGAAGACGCGATTAGGTTGATCTCTTTTATTCCTTTATGGCTTGTGGATTCCTCTGTGCTAATCCCAAATGCTTTTTGTTTTGCCTGTAACCTTTAAGCTGGACCTCAAGAAAGCTATTCTTGATGCTTAATTCCCAAGTGCACCTTCCTGGGCTCTCAAAGGGGTTCTGCACTTGGGTGGTGGCAGCATTTACCAATCCAAGGTCAGAAAGAAGCTGTAACCTTGGGAGTTTAATACAAGCCTGGAGTGGCCAGTATTAATTTTTAGAATCCTTGCAGGCCCCCACCTTCTGCACTTGAAGGGCCAGAGTGGGGAATCAGCCTTAACACTAGTGTATTAGCCACAAAAAACACTGTGTGTAACTGCAGTAGTCGCCTCTACACGGTGACCAGTAATGCACATCTGCAAGTCTTGGATGCTTGTTCCTGCATTAGTCCAGAAACATAGCTCCATTCCTGTAGTACAGGGGTGGGCAAACGTTTTGGCTTGAGGGCTGCAGCTGGGTATGGAAATTGTATGGTGGGCCATGAACATTCACGAAATTAACAATTCAGAGATATTCAAATAAACTCTATTTAATAAAGATACATTTTAGTGAAAATAAACATAAAACCTTACTTACTATTATAACTGTACCATCATAACAACGTATTACAATAATTAAACCAAATTTAATCCCTTTCCGTGCCCTCTCTGATTAATGTGAACAATGCAGCTGGTCACCCTTCTTTACAATGGCATCAAAGTCTGGTGTCATTCTCGTTGTGGAAATCCGCAATACCGAGTTGAGATGCTGGTCGGTTAACTGGGATCTGTAGCAAGATTTATTGTAATTCAGCATGGAAAATGTTTGTTTGCACACATAGGTGGAGCCGAACAAAACAAGGATTTTCTGTGCCACTTTGCGGATATTTGGGAACTTTGTTTCACTCAAGGAGGCATAAAACTTGTCCAGTTTTTCTGAATTGTACTTTTCCTTCAAGGTGGAATCGCACTGGAGATCAATGAGCTTGTGGGGCTTTCTTGTAGTCAAATGACAGTGGGCATGACATCAACTCCAATGTCTTCTCTATCTTCTCAAAGTCAAAGAATTGATGAGAAAATTCTCTGTGCAAGTCATTCAAAATTTTGCTGTACTTTTCTCTCTGCTCTGCTGGCACGTCCAAGTATTTCACTGTTGGAAAGTGAGTGAACACTTTGTCCTTAATTTGTTTTGAAAACAAGACTAACTTGGCTTTGAAAGCTGTCACACTAGAATACAATTTGTGTACAAACACATTCTTTCCTTGCAGTTTTACTTTAAGTTCATTTAAATGTGCCAAGATATTCACACCAAAAGTGAGGTCACACACCCAGTTTTAATTCTTTAATTCAGGGAAATCATTTTCTTTCCCCTGCATCTCCAGAAAAGTGCAAATTTCATCTCTGAGCTCCCACACACGCTGCAATACCTTTGCTAGGCTGAGCCAGTGGACATTTGTATGATTAATTAAATCCTGGTGTTCGGCGTCAGTGTCTTCAAGAAGGGAAATGAATTGCCGATGATTAAGTCCCCTCGCTCTTATGTAGTTCACTATTTTCACTACTGTGTGAACAACATAATCAATGTCCAGGACATTTTTGCAGAGGGCCTCCTGATGTATAATACAATGCAGAAAAATCACCTCTTTATCAGGGACGTTTTCTTTTACTTTGTCCTGAATTCTTTTTAAAGGTTTTCCCAGTTAAATTTGGCCATCCGTCTGTGATTACATTTGCCAGTTTACTTCAGGGAGATGTTCAAAGCAGCCAGACACTCTGTCATATAAATCTGATTCCTTAGTTGTGCCTTTCATTGATTCCATTGATAAAAATTCCTCTGTGATTTCAAATTTGTCATCAATTCCTCTGACAAAAATCAGTGATTGTGCTGTGTCCTTAATGTCAGTGCGATCATCGAGAGCTAACAGAAACAATGTAAAGCCCTGTGCTTTCTTGTTCAGCTCAGAAGCCAAATGTTCATCAATCACTTCTACATGGTGAGTAACAGTTCTTCGCGACAAACGAATGTTCTCAAATTTGTTTTGATATTCTGGGCACAGCATGCCAGCAACATCAACCCTTCATTCTTTCCAAAACTCCCCTTCAGCCAAAGGCTTATTTTGTTTAGCTATTTTAAACGCCAGAACATAACTTGCCTTTGTTGTGGTTTCCAGAACTGTAGCTTGTCACACATATATATTTTGCTGAAAAAATATTTTATATTTCATTCTTTATTGAAAACCTGAAACTCACTGTCCACTTTTTTTTTTTGCAGCTCTCATCTTTGAATGGGAAAATAAAATCCTAACTGCTGCCCTTATTTCAAACTGCTGTTTTACAAGATGGCATGCGCTGTGAAAAATCTGGGCCCTCTCTCTGGATTTGTCGGGCGTCAGTGCCCCTGACAATTCTGAGCCACGGTACTTTATCCCAGAACTCATGTGGACGAGAAAAGGCAGAGGCAGGTGTAAACTCAACTGTAACTCTATGCCCCAACCTCCCCCCAAAATGTTCTTATTGTTGTACTTTGAGTTCTGTTTGCACAGTTGCGTTCATTAAAAGTTTGTATGTAGTTAAGGGATGTTACTGAGGTGGGGCAGAGGACTCTTGGGGTGTGGCACGCAGGGGGCTCTCTGGGGCGATACAAGGCACCCTGCTGGCAGTGTGACACCAAGGCAGCTGTGCCACGTGCAGGGGCACACAAGCTGGGAGGGTGCAGCTGCGGCCCCTGGGTGGTTCCCCTCCCCTTGAGGCTCTCGAGGGTGGGGCTGTAGGAGACCGGGAGGGGATTGGGCATGCTGCCGCTTCGGGGCGGTGAAGTCACGCCTGCACAATGTGGCTCTTCTGCGTGCTGGAAGAATCTTCCGGGAATATGGTGCTCAAAGTCAAACTGCTCATCAGGGCTGGGCATGCTGGGTGGCGCACGGAAAGCCCCTGACCCTGCTTCCTGGTGGGAGCTCGAGGGCTCAATAAAAACATCTCATGGTCCAGAAGCGTCCCGCAAGCTGTAGTTTGCCCGCCCTGTTGTAGTATGTGGATGTAACGGCGACAGACCCCAGTCGTCGGAAGGCAGGATCGAACCTGGGATCTCTGGAGCTTAGTGCATGAGCCTCTACTGTATGAGCTAAAAGCCAACTGGCTGTTAGCTACGGCTGTAGGGCAGACTTATTAATCTCTCTCGCTAAGTGGTCTCGGTGCCACTAGATGGGACAGAACACCACACCCAGGAGGTGTGTGGGTTACATAGGCACCTCACAACACCTCTTTGCTCTAAGGAAGCACTATCATCCCAGTTCACAGATGGGAACTGTGGCACAAAGGGCTAGAGATGCCCATTGATTACCTCTGTGATTTGCCCAAGGTGACACAAGCAGCACGAGGCACAGCAGGATCTGAATCCTGGTTGCAGGCCAGGCCCTTAACCCTTGGATCATCCTTCCTTTCCCTCTTTCCAACAGCCAGCAGTGACTAGGACTAGTGAGAGATATCATAACGTGGCAGCTCCAAAGTCAAAGCAGCATGGTGGAGACTTGCAAGCAGGCATAGATTTGCTTTCGTGCTTTCTAGGTCACAGGCTTAATTTTCTTGGAGCTAAGCTTGACAGCGGCCGCGCTGGGCACGTTTTGCCGGATGATGTCTCCATGTGTGGGCTGGCAGCGGGACATCGGCGTTGATGGGTCGTCGTTACCCTTATTAGGGAGACTGTCTGCTCCGTATCACTGACATTTGTAAATGGCTTTGTTTAGCTGTCACTAGTGCACTAATTGATGGAGGCTTTAATTAACGGCTCTGGGATGGCAGGTGGAGAGCAGTAAGTGGCAAAACTGCATACTGGCTTCATGAGGAATTTAGTGTGTCCGGCTGTAGGTGGCTGTGCATAAGGGAAGACTGACAGGGAGGAGGGAAAAAAGTAAATACATTCAGCAAGACGGATGGGAAATAAAGGTCTTCTGAAAGATGGATTATCCAGGTATCTGATGTTGTTTTCTGAGCAGAGGCATGGAGCCAGCATACTTGCTGTCACAAACTCACTGAGCCAAATAACTCTCGACCAGGGCTGACATTTTATGATTATCCTGATCCTGAGAGTTGGTCCCAACAATATGTTTTCGATCCCACCTCCAAGGCTGGAACCAGCTGCTCCGCATATTTACAACTTCTGCAGACAAGATAGCGAGTGAGGCCATGAGAAGTGGGCAGGCCTGGCTGAGAAGATCAGAGAAGGATTCTTCAATAGCTCTTGCTCAGTTATTTAAAAAGGGAGAGAGAAAATTTCTGGCTTCTGAATTGTCTGCTCAGAGGGCGATTTTTAAAGACACAAATAGCAGTTAGGTGCCCAACTCCCATTGACTTTCAGTGGGAGTTAGGTGTCTAATTGCCACTTGTGCCTTTGAAAAATCTTGCCCTGAGCTGATCTATGTAACCTTGTGTTCCAATAGCTACTGCGTCTGTTTGCCCATTTCCTGGTCTCCATTGGGTCCCTCCTCCTTGTCATGCCTTATCTCTGTTTAGAGCGTAAGCTGTTCGGGGTCAAGGCTGTCTTTATTTGTACGGGGCCCGGATCCTGATTTGTCTAAAAGGCATTACTGTAATGTAAACAAATAACACCACAGCTTCCTCCTCCTCATGAGAATGGCGACAGTTCCAATGGCACGTAATTGCTCACTTCTGTGTAATATTTTGGGTGCCATTTCAAAGACTCTCACAAGTTCTGTTTAACTGAACATGTAGTCAGTTAAATCTCAGGAGGAATGCTGTGTTGTTAGCTGTGGTGCAGCTCCTTTTAGAATTGAGCAACTGACCAATAAAGTCTGTTCCCCGCTGAGCTTCTACAGCTAATAAAAAGGCAAAGAAGAAGAGACCCCCCCCAGCCTGCCACCCCCTCAAAAAAAAAACAAAAAAACCCCCAGCAGCACAAAAAGAGGCCTTCACATGGGCTGAAAACCAGCATTGTGGTAAGGCAACAATTTCAGTTTCCTATCGCCACTGCCACATCCACCCTGTGAGGTTAGGCCCACAAAACACAATAACTTTGCAGAAGCATCTGTGTAATGAACACCTCCATGTAGCACCAGACTGACATGACCTAAAGCAGAATAGTAAGCAGCCTGAGTGCATAATATCGACCCACTACGCCAAATGCAAGTGAAACACATTCAGAATTAGCATCTCTTTGTGATGCAAGAAGCTGTGTAGGAATAGGGTAGTATCCCTTTAAATGGCTTGTGGCCCTTACAGGGTTCTGTGTTTCCGAAACCTCCCAAACCCTGCCGAAGCAGCAGTGTATGTAGGTAGCCATGCCTTGCATGTTACACATGTCTCGTAAACACCGTTATTTGGTCCCCACCATGCCTGTGTGGTTCCTTCATCTCCTGTATCTTGTGGACAGAGCAAAGACACAACCCTGGGGCATCATGCCACCTGATAGAGGGCCTGGTTCACATTTGCTCTGCCCTGCATAGTCACTTTCACCAATGCAAACTGAATGTAAAATGCTACCAAAGGAGAATGGGATTCATACCCACTTTGCATTGGTGTAAACGACTACAGCAGGTACATGGTAATAAGACAAATGCCTGATACAACTCAGGCATCAGAAACTTTCAGATGAAAGGACCGTGCCTGAAATCTGTTCGGAAAAAAACCTGGCTGGCAAACAAAGCAGCCTGTTGTACCCTGCCCTGAAGGCAGATGTATTCTAGTCCAGTAGTGGCCACCAGAGGGTCCACAGCTGGAGGACACAGTAAACAAAGCAAAACAATCAATAATAATTTTTCTTCACACAAAATAAAGTAAAAAAAAATGCTTGCAGGATAGAGGAAATAGTTGCAAAGGTCACTTAATACAGAGCTTTTCTACATGAAGGCCATCCACCACAAACCTATCAATCATACATGATTGTTAGCCAATCTTCCCAGCCTGTAATTTCTCCATCTAAAGAGAGGGCAGCAAGCTCAACACTCTGATTAAACTTTTATGAAGGGGAATTTACACTGGTTGTACCTGATGGCAGGTAGGGAGCCAATTAAATGTGTGGGGTTTTTTAACATGGGGTCAGAAAGCCTTGGCAGATTAAAAAAGGAAGTTTTTAGAGTAGCAGCCATGTTAGTCTGTATTCGCAAAAAGAAAAGGAGTACTTGTGGCACCTTAGAGACTAACAAATTTATTAGCACATAAGCTTTTGTGAGCTACAGCTCACTTCATCGGATGCATTACAAATGCATCCGATGAAGTGAGCTGTAGCTCACGAAAGCTTATGCTCAAATAAATTTGTTAGTCTCTAAGGTGCCACAAGTATTCCTTTTCTTTTTTTAAAAAAGGAAGTACTGCTTCCTGGTGTACATTCCGTCTTCAGGGCACCGCTGGTAGAAATTGCTAATGTGGCTCAAGGTGAGTTTGATAACAAGGACTCAATGAAAGGGGATTTTGCCGCAGACAGGTACGGCCCATCCAAAGGTGATGATCTTGGGGCGGGGGGAGGGGAGGGCAGGCTGCTAATAGGTCAAGGGCAGGTAAGATAGCTAGTGGTTTGTGGGCTAGGTTGGGACTCTGGAAACCAAGGTTCAGTTCCCAGCTCTGCCACAAACTTCTTGCGTGGCCTCAGGCAAATCACGTGATTGTTCTGTGCTTCATCTGAACAACGGGAATAACGTCACTTCCCTACTTCACAGGGGCGTTGTGAGGAGAAACGCATTAAAGGTTATGAAGTGTTCAGATACTAAGGTTGTGGATGTCAGATAGGGTTGTCAACCCTCCCAGATTGGCTGGGAGTCTCCCAGAATCGAAATCAATCTCCTGGCAGCTACTGAAACAATCTGGCAGATTTTAATAGTCCACTAAAAGTCCAGTTGGCAGTACAGCGCGGCTAAGGCAGGCTCCCTACCTGCCCTGGCTCCGTGCAGCTCCTGGAAGTGACCAGCACATCCCTCCGGCACCTAGGCACAGGGGTGGCCAGGGGGTCTCTTCACACTGCCCCCTCCCTGAGCGCCGACTCCACAGCTCCCATTGGCTGGGAACCGCAGCCCAATGGGAGCTGTAGGGGTGGTGCTTGCACACACGGGCAGCATGCAGAGCCGCCTGGCCTCCCCTGAGCCTAGGAGCCAGAGGGACATGCCGGTCACTTCCAGGAGCAGCCCAAGGTAAGTGCCGCCTGGAGCCCACACCTGTCACCCCCTCCCACACCCCAACCCCCTTCCCCAGCCCTGAGCCCCCTCCTGCACCCAAACTACTTCCCAGAGCCTGCACCCTGAACCTTCCCCAGAACCCCAAACCCCTGCCCCAGCCCTGAACCCCCTCCCACACCCAAACTCCTTCTGAGCCCACACCCCCTCGCACACTCCAACCCACTGCCCCAGCCCAGTGAAAGTGAGTGAGGGTAGGGGAGAGTGAGCAATGGAGGGAGGGGGCTTGAGTGAGTGGGAGGTGGGGCCTTAGAGAAGGGGTGGGACTGGGGCAGGGCCTCAGGAAAGGGGCAGGGCAATGATGTTTGGGTTTGTGCGATTAGACAGTTGCCCCCCCCATGTCAGATAGCACCTAAGACAGCTTGAAATGTTGGGGTACCAGCAATGCCACCCTGAAACATTCAAATGTCATGCTCCCCACCATAATGAGATTATCTGAAAAATTGAGAGATTTAAAAGAATACATCTAGGGCTCTTTTTATTTCTCTTCTGGTTTTGGGGCCTTCAGGTGTCACATTTTCAAGCTTTTTCTCTGCAGTCACCAAGAATAGAAATTCCGTTTTTCTCTAAAATCAAAGCTGCGATTCTTCCACTATCTCTTGAGTCCAGGTGCTCGGGCTTTAAAATTTAAATATAATTGAAATTCCTTTAAATTAAAAAAAAAGCATAACATGCTGTGGGAAATTTTGAATTCAACAACTTGTCATGCCTTTTTGACATTCTTCATGGAAAATATTTCCTTCTCAACCAGCAGCCCTAATAATTAGAGCTGAGAGAAAGTTGAAATATCTGCCCTGTGGGAAATTCTAATGTTTCATCCTAATTGGGACCAAAAAAATCAAAATATTGACATTTTTTGCAGAACAAACAAAAAAAGTTCTGAAAAAGTTCCGTTTGGACATCTTGAATTGAAATGAAACGTTTCAGCCTTCCTGAATCAAAGTGTTTCATTTTCAGCCAGCAGAACACTGAACTGTGTCTCCTTGTGATGCTGCAGTGGCTCATAAATTGATCCCAAAATATGCCATTTTAATTTTTTCCACCAAAAAAAAAAATCTGCAAAATTGAAATTTGATTGTGCAGAAATTGCATTTTCCATTGAAAAATCATTTCACCATGAACTCTAAGATTAATAAAAGGTCCTTTGAGCGCTGACAAAATGTGTTACATAACTGTAAAGCATTATTAGTATCACAGTTACATGAAACTGATAAAAAAAAAGACAAGATAAAATTATGCTTGAATGTGACCTGGCATTGGTTGCTATTTGTTTTTTTTCCATTGAACGAGGCAAATTAGCAGCACAACTGCGGTTATTACAAGAGTGTCCTCCAAATCATGCCACTGATGGGTAGCCATAATAATGAGAACCTAAAAGTAAAAAGACCTGCATTGCTCTCTTCGGAAGCTCTCCCTTTCAGGAGAACTAACGGGAGATTGCTGTTTTAAAGCTGGCACTGCCATGTCTGGTTCCTGTCAGGGAGAGAGAGCCCACAGCACAAGCATCATAGCTTTAGTATTCCCTTTGAGTTGTTATAAACAAAATCAATATATACTAATGATTGCAGCAATACATTTAATCATACTTCATATGGTAACATTCTGCACTTACCCAGTTCTAGGCTTGACAGAGAATAATAGCGTTTACCCTTTTAAAGTTGTAAATTACTATGAAAATGCTGAGCCTCACAGTAAAATACATTCAGGAATGTTTTTAAGCGTAGGAAATATTGGTAATACTTTCACTAAGCATACTATTAAAATAAATAAATAGCATTTATTGCCTGATTCCCCAGCTGCGGCTGGATGAAGAAACAGAACATGCATATTTATCACACAGCTCATGGCTTTCTATTTGGCCAAAACTGCTTCTTGAAGAAGGCAACACCAGAACCTCTAGTAAAGCTGGTGGAAAATATTCTATTTGCCATCAGGAAATGCTGATTTGACAAAACCCAGAGGATTTAGCCTGGAAAACAAACAAACAAATGTATTAGTTTAGAACCAACGTTTTTGTTTTCACTTTTATTTTATATTTACAAAAAGAAAAGGAGGACTTGTGGCACCTTAGAGACTAACAAATTTATTTGAGCATAAGCTTTCGTGAGCTACAGCTCACTTCATCGGATGCATTTATATTTAGGTTTGGCAGAGTTTGATTTATACGTTTTATAATATGGACAGATAATAGCAATGATTATTTTAAGCCTTTTTATTGTTATTGATTTACATTTTCACAGTTGTGTAGAATTATGGGATTTAAGCATTTTAATTTTTTTTCCTATTTAAAATGTCACATTTTGGGACATTATGAGGGAGTCAGGCAATGGAGGCAGGTGGGGGTCAGACAATTATTTCATGACAGTAGAAGTTGGGATTCAAAAAGGCTTTATAACGGTTAGAACACAAATTGTCAACATCGCACGTCAAAAATATACAAAATAAATATCCTTAAATCAAACTCTGGTTCTCAAGCAGTATTTTTCTTATTTTGCCTAGCTGTAAATTTCAATGATCATCAATGGAAATATTTTTTCGTTGCTTTCTGTGTTCACAGTGAGACCGATGTTTCCCAATATTTATTGAAAAAAATCAAATCTTTCCCAGCCTAGCTATCTATTATAAATTACAAGTTATAATGTACAGTAAAATAAATGTCAAAGCTGAAACATTTTGATCACCCCACAACAAAATAGTTCAGAATATTTTGTTTCACAGGAAGTTCCGCGTTTCGACATTTTGTTCCGATTCAGAATGAAAGCAAATTTAAAAATTGTGGAATTGCCCATGACACAGCACAAAAACGTGAATTTCCACCAAGCTCCATTCCTTAGCTTTAGCTCTCGCTTTGATCCTGGGTGTAAAGAAGGAAACAGATAATCTGGCAGATTGAAATACATCCATCTTGTTACAGCTATTCTGGCAAATAGATAGCTGCAGAATATTTGTGTATGTTTTCCCATCAAACCCTTTGAAGAATAGGTGTTGCTTAGTTTTTTAATGATTTATTATGTATTGCTTTACAGTAACACATCAAAGCGCTTTTGTGCTAGGTGCTGTACACGTATTATGAGACAGTCTCTGGCCAGAAGAGTTTACCATCCAATAAGAGAACACAGACGAAGGGTGGGGAGAAAGGTAGTATTATTTTGTTAAGGATTGATCTGTGTTTTCTAAACCACTATGGACCATGTTTCCGAAGGGTCTCAGCTGGGGCCAGATTTACAAAACCACAGAGCCTTTTTTGAAAACCTGGCCAATTGTAAATATTCCAAACACCAATTCTCTGCACACTTACCCCAATATTACACTGGTGTAACTCCACTGATGGCAATGGAGTTCCTCCAGATTTATACCTCTTTACCTGAGAGCAGGGTCTGGCCCAAAGAATAATAATCTCCCAGTTCCGTATCTTTCTTATTTCCATTATAGAACACCCGTCAAGGGGCACGGTGGTACTGTGTATTGCAGCTGAAAATAAATCAGACATGCCACACTGATGGCAAAGTTCTGTACAGACTTAGCTTCCATGCAGTACAGATTACTTTATTAGGGTTGAGCCGGGTGTAAATCAGTGTGGAATTTGGCCATGGGCCTTGTTATTATGCAGTTGAATCTACGTACAGCATAGTGACCTTATATATCAGAGGAACTCCATTTATAGTGAAATAGAAGAGAAGTCCCATATTGTTTTCAGGTTTCAGAGTAGCAGCCGTGTTAGTCTGTATTCGCAAAAAGAAAAGGAGGACTTGTGGCATTTTAGAGACTAACAAATTTATTTGAGCATAAGCTTTTGTGAGCTACAGCTCACTTCATTGGATGCATTTAGTGGAAAATATAGTGGGGAGATTTATATACATAGAGAACATGAAACAATGGGTGTTACCATACAGACTGTAACAAGAGTGATCACTTAAGGTGAGCTGTTATCAGCGGGGGCGGGGGGTGAGAGCTTTTTGTAGTGATAATCAAGGTGGGCCATTTCAAGCAGTGTCCTGCTGGTAATAGCTCATCTTAAGTGATCACTCTTTACAGTGTGTATGGTAACACCCATTGTTTCATGTTCTCTGTGTATATAAATCTCCTCACTGTATTTTCCACTGAATGCATCCCATGAAGTGAGCTGTAGCTCACGAAAGCTTATGCTCAAATAAATTTGTTAGTCTCTAAGGTGCCACAAGTACTCCTTTTCATATTGTTTTCAGTGTCTCCCAACTCACCTTCATAGTGAACAATCTAATGCCAGTGAAGCTGTGAAAGTGTAATGCAATTAGAAAGGGATCCCATGTATATGCCTGCATTAAGCAGTGGGGGAATAGCTACCGTTTAGAGATATGCCCGATGGCTGTGTATTGTTTTGGTTCGGCAAAGCCAAGCCAGCTTTTCCCTACACAACCTGCTGCTTAACTACCCACAGAAGAATCCTTGAATCATTCTGGTCCCCTGGCATGCAAAGTGAGATTTTTTCATGCAAGCATTAAAACCCTGACTGATTTGTATTGTGAGAACTGTGCACATGTCTGTGTGAACCGGGGACAGAATCCTTGCCATGTGATGGGGGAGTGGTGCCAGGGGATAGTGCCACAACTGTAATTAGCACGGCAGCTATTGAATCATTCATGGATTCAGGTTAATAATGGATGATTTATCCTATTGTAGCAAATGCCCAGCCCTCTGAAAGAGGACCAGGCATTCAGAATGGTCGCATTTATCTAATTGGTTGCCGCATACGGCATTGCATGTAGCCCTTATGTTCACACACCATGTGCCAAGAGATTGTATGGCACAGTGTTACCTCTGGGCTCATAACCAATCTGACATTTTGGAGCTGGGCTGGTCCTTCCGGTGGTGGAGCGGTCGTGAGACGATGGTTAAGAATGAGTGAGACATGGCCTGACAGAGTGAACTGTCACACGGGGGAATTGAAACAAAACAACCCCCCTCTCAGGCAACTGGCTCCAATTAATACTCTCAGAGGCTGCTGCGAGTGGCAGGGCTTGAGGCCTTCATAAGCCAGACCCAGGCCATTTCAGGGGGGAGAAGAGGAGAGGCAACACTGAAGAAGACTGGGAGGTTGAAGGAGGGCCAAGGGAAAACCAGCTCCAGAAAGGGGCAGGAGGAGGGGGGGAAAGGTACTGAGGTTGTGGAGAGTGTGGCACCTATTGGGGCGTGCTTCCCTTGGAATCTTGGGACTTACCTGAGAGGTTTCCAATGATTTTAATCTGCCAGGCCTCAGACCCTTCACTTTTCAAAGGCTTTCTCTGGTTCCAGACAAAATAACAAACACACTCCTATGAGCATTTCCCTGCCTCAGTTTCCTCACCATTCGGGGGAGTTCTTTGGGCTTGGTCACAGTGCTGTAAGGGGTCCAGGATGTGTCTGCTGCCCCTGCACATGGCTTCTCCTCCAGAGCATGGAATCTCTGGTCTCTTCTTCCTGTCTTGCCAAAAGAAAGCCCCTGCTGAGAGGAACTCTCTTTGTCAGCTGATCCCGGATCTGCCTCAACTGGTGATCACAGATCCCTTCCGGGTGACTTCACTGCCAGGTGACCTCTCTGCTTGTGAACCAGTTCTCCTGAATAGGAGCCAGCCTTTTGTCCTGACTAGATGATCCTTTACAGTCTAACCAGACACCATTGTGCCTTGTCTGTCAGAGACGTGCTCCAACATCTTCAGCAGAGAGTGGATTCCATGTCCACAAAGAAGTAGTCCATTATACAACTGTTTCATAATAACAACTGCAGAATGTCAACCAGAATGCTTAGGTTGTACATAGATTCTGAGATCATCACAGCATGGCATTTAGATACCAGGTTGATAAGCACCTTAGAGAAACCTAAGGTAGACACAAAACCTTAGATAACCAGCTACTTAGCGAGTCTTGCTACTTTCCCTTGCAGTGGCTCAGTTGGATACACTCCTGTCTTGAAGCCGATGGTTTTCAACTTTTTTTCATTTGCGAACCCCTAAAAATGTTGAATGGAGGTGCAGACCCCTTTGGAAATCTTAGATATAGTCTGTGGACCCCCATGGGTCTGCGGACCACAGGCTGAAAAACACTGGCCTCAGATCCAACAACAGAACTTAGGTTCATAACGCAGGAAAGGAACTGGGAGAATTCCCTCTTAGTGATACCATAGTCCAGAAGGGCTCTTAACCTGTCTCTCTGGTGGCAACCCAGAAGGAAGTCAAGATGCTTACAGAGTTTCTAAGGTCTAGTGGTGGCAGTAAAGGCTATTTTGGGCTGGCCAGGACCCTAGTTCTGCTCTACCCAGGCCTTTTCCATTAGAGAGAATTGTAATCAAACGTGGTTCTGTTTTCAATCAAACACTTGTGCAAGGTGTGCCAGCTCCAGACCATGGCGAACTGTGTGTGGCATTGTGGGGTGAGCCAGAGATTACTATGGTTTTTTGAAAGTGAAAAGAGCTGTTGTTTGAAACAGAAGCTGGACACTTGGCTGTTTTATCTCACACGTTCTGGGTTCAATTGACCCTAGCTGGTGCAGGGCTCCTGGGGTGGCAAGCCCATCAGAAGGGAGTTTATGGCATCAAAAGGAAGCAGTAACTTCCTTCCCCTGAGGGTCCTGCAGCCAGCTGGGCTGCTCCAAAAGTGGGTCATGGGGGGTATCATTAGGCTGTCCATGCGTGTGTGCTTAGGGAGGCTCTGCCGGTGGATACCACATGGGAAATGTAAGACAGTCTTCTCCAAGTGAACACCCAGGGCAGAGCAGGTGGTGCCCTGTCACTGCATCACCAGGATCTTTCCAGCTTGCCAAGCTTGTGTATCCTCACTTACTGCAGTGCTTCAGGTTGAAACAAAGTTTTGGAACACTGCGGGTGGACATGTTTCAGATTTTTACTTTCAGTGAAAAATGTTGTTGACAATCCAATTGTGCCCCCAAAAGCCAAATCCCACCACTCCAAATAATGCTGATAATTTTTGACACAATTTGGGGGGTTTGTTTTTGTTGAGCCAGTTATAGAACTAGTTGAATTTTTTATAAAATATTGTCCAATGACCAGCTTTATTTAATAATAATAATAATAATAATTAATAAACAGTTTGATAATAATCATTAGCATATTTAGCTCCTCCCACCAGCTTCCTATCGTAGGGTGTCTCACAGAATCCTGATTTCATCTCTCAGCCTCTTCCTGGCTATCTGGATGTGACTGTATCTCCATTGGTAGCTTTAACCACCGTCCGTATGCTAATGGCCTGCAAATCTCTCTCCTCTGCTCACCCATTTCCCTCCCTCTAATCTCACACTTGACTGCTCTTCAAGAGCACCCGGACAGCAGGATTGTCTGTCTACATATACTCTCTCCTCAGGCCCTACACTACCAGCACTCCTAGCTATCTTCAAGACACCACTGTCTTCCTGAGGAAACTACAATCCATTGGTGATCTTCCTAAAAACACCATCCTGGCCATTATGGATGTAGAAGCCTCTACACCAACATTCCACACAAAGATGGACTACAAGCCGTCAGGAACAGTATCCCCAATAATGTCACGGCAGACCTGGTGGCTGAACTTTGTGACTTTGTCCTCACCCATAACTATTTCACATTTGGGGACAATGTATACCTTCAAATCAGCGGCACTGCGATGGGTACCTGCATGGCCCCACAGTATGCCAACATTTTTTTGGCTGACTTAGAACAAGGGTTCCTCAGCTCTCGTCCCCTAACGCCCCTACTCTACTTGAGCTACATTGATGACACCTTCATCATCTGGACCCATGGAAAAGAAGCCCTTGAGGAATTCCACCATGATTTCAACAATTTCCATCCCACCATCAACCTCAGCTGGGACCAGTCCACACAAGAGATCCACTTCCTGGACACTACGGTGCTAATAAGCGATGGTCACATAAACACCACCCTATACCGGAAACCTACTGACCGCTATACTTTCCTAAATGCCTCCAGCTTTCATCCAGACCACATGACACAATCCATTGACTCCAGCCAAGCTCTAAGATACAACCGGATTTGCTCTAACCCCTCAGACACAGACAAACACCTACAAGATCTCTATCACGCATTCTTACAACTACAATACCCACCTGCTGAAGTAAAGAAACAGATTGACAGAGCCAGAAGAGTTCCCAGAAGTCACCTACTACAGGACAGGCCCAACAAAGAAAGTAACAGAATGCCACTAGCCATCACCTTCAGCCCCCAACTAAAACCTCTCCAGCGCATCATCAAGGATCTACAACCTATCCTGAAGGATGATCCCTCACTCTAACATATCTTGGGAGACAGGCCAGTCCTCGCTTACAGACAGCCTTCCAATCTGAAGCAAATACTTACCAGCAACCACACACCACACAACAAAAACACTAACCCAGGAACCTATCCTTGCAACAAAGCCTGTTGCCAACTCTGTCCACATATCTATTCAGGGAACACCATCATAGGACCTAATCACATCAGCCACACTATCAGAGGCTCGTTCACCTGTGCATCTACCAATGTGATATATGCCATCATGTGCCAGCAATGCCCCTCTGCCATATCCATTGGCCAAACAGGACAGTCTTTATACAAAAGAATAAATGGACACAAATCAGACATCAAGAATTATAACATTTAAAAATCAGTTGGAGAACACTTCAATCTCCCTGGTCACTCGATTACAGACCTAAAAGTCACAATTGTTCAACAAAAAAACTTCAAAAACAGACTCCAACGAGAAACTGCAGAACTGGAATTAATTTGCAAACTGGACACCATTAAATTAGGCTTTAATAAAGACTGGGAGCGGATGAATCATTACACAAACAAAAAACTATTTTCCCATGCTAATTTTCCCCCTAGTGTTACTCACACCTTTTTGTCAACTGTTTGAAATGGGCCATCCTGATTATCACTACAAAAATTTTTTCTACTGCTGATAATAGTCCACCTTAATCAATTAGTCTTGTTAAAGTTGGTATGGCAACCCCATCTTTTCATGTTCTCTGTATCTCTCTCTCTCTCTCTCTTCCTACTGTATTTTCTACTGCATGCATCTGATGAAGTGGGCTTTAGCTCTGAAAGCTTATGCCCAAATAAATTTGTTCGTCTCTAAGGTGGCACAAGTACTCCTCGTTCTTTTTGCTGATACAGAGTAACATGGCTACCACTCTGATATTTAAACACAGTTTATGGCAGCTTCTCCTCTTTCCTCCCAAGTCCCTGCCCCTCTCCATTTGCACCCCTGCTCTGACTTGGCCCTCTCTGGGGCCTGATCCAAACTTCATGAACTCAGTGGGAGTCTTTCCATGACCTCAGGATCAGGCCCTTAGATTGTAAGCTCCTTGGAGAGGGACTGGCTTTTTGTGTGTGTTTTTACAGAGCCTAGCACAACGAGGCTGTGATCTTGACTGGGACCTCTGCACACTACTGGACTGTAAAATCGTATTACTCTGTAATCATTAATAATGATTATTTATAGTTACTAACATTAAATCAAGTATTATCAAGTATAAATCACCGATTATTAATAACCAACTCTTAGAGATCAATACATCGTAATTGATTATTAATAGTCATTGTTAGTTATTATTTATTGTTGGTTAATCATAATTGCACTTATTTAGCATTTTAATTCTTCAAACTACAGCACAAATGTTCACTAACAACATATCTATGTAAAGCTATCAGCCCTGTGAAGCTGGCAAGTGTCACTATCCCTAGCTCACAAACTGGGAGACTGAAATACAGGGCGCTTACTGGTATTTTATTCCCTCCGGTGGAAAACACCCATGGGATGAGCAGAGGTACCTGAACAACTCCATAGATTAGCAGAGTTCCTAGCACATCATCCTTTTGAGGCAAAGGGAGCCAGGTTTGTCTGGTGATGGAAGGGGCAAGGCATGGTCCTCTGAATGTGCTGGCCTCTCAGCCCAAATCCCATAAATAACTGGTCCCTCTCCTCCTCCTCCTGTAGCCTTTCCACCGTCTCTGGGGACCAACAAGGAAGGAGGATCCAGTGGTTAGGGCAATAGTTGGGAAGGGCTTGGAAAGCTGAGTTCCAGTCCCTGCTCTGTTGCAGATTTCTGTGTGGCCATAGGCAAATCACTTAGGGATTTGAAATCAATGTGAATTAGGCATCTCAATACCTTTAAAAACCAGGCTTTTAATCGCTTTGTGCCTCTGTTCTCCATCCATATAATGGGGATAATAACACTGCCCTACCTCACAGGGGTGTTGTGATGACATATACATTAGTGATTCCGCAGCTCCCAGATACAACAGTAAAGGGAGCTGCGTAAGTATCTAAGATAGTTGAATGTACTATCTGTCCTGTCATTAACCAGTTGCACATCCTCCAAGAGGGTAGAGAGCAATATCTGTAGGAATCAGTGCCATCAGACGATGGACTACTTCCTTGCTCCATAGTTTCCAAGCTTACCTTTAGTCAGTGATACACACACAGATTGGATCATTTGCATTTCTTTGTGAAAAGCAAATGTTCATCCTCTCCCCAACTATTTGGTTTAAACTATTCATTGCTGATCATCTTTCAGAAATGTTGGCGCTTTGGGTTGAAGGACTTTATTGAGAAAGGCCTTGATAAGAACAGTACGTTACATTTCTAGTTTGTCAAATGTCTCAAGGCTGTCTGGGAAAATTAGTGCAATATCATAACTTGTGTGTAGAACTACATTTCACAAAACAATAAATTCATATTATGTATTGAAGCTGCTAGCAATGCCTGTGTTAATTTTCCATGGCTTATTAACAAAATCATAACAATGCATGCTATTTATGCAGGATGCATTCAGAGATTTATCTCCTCAGTAATGTATTAAATTAGCACAGTGACATTAGAGACAGATGAATGCATTAGCATTTCTCCTCTAGTTTAGAGTCAGGATTATATCACAAAGGAAATTAGTTTCATGCTCTCATCATTGACCCACTTTAGGTTCTGTCCTTCACCAACTCACTGTCAATCACGATCACAAGGAGAGATTCATGTTTGTGCCACTTTCTCTTCTCATTGCACTCTTGGCTATAAAAATGAGACACAAGGAATGTTAATGCTTAACAGAGTCTATAAAAGACAAAACTATTCTCTACTGCTTTAACCTTTTAAGTGTGAAGTGTTTGGGTTGGCTGGCTACAACCAGCTGCAAAAGAAAATTGGAATGTCCAGCCAATCAAATTATAGAACGGTGCAAAGGTTAAAACCTATAGAATTACAGCTGCCTTTCATTGAATATATATGAGGAAATAAACCTCATTCTTGTGACAAAGATTATAGCAACTGGCCTGTCATCTTTCAAAACACAGAAGAGTAAAGAGAGTGACTGAACTGAGTTTTGGATGAGCAGCATAGACCTATCAGTATATAGTACATTCCAACAATGAAGTTGAAAGGAGTTTACCTGAGGCATGCTTATTAGGCTACTAGTAGCTTAATATTGCATACATGTTGCTGTGTGGAAGATCTAACTTCAGGTTTTGACATTGGCCTCTCATTGCATGCTTTGGTGAGCACTGGGTCGTACAACACTGGTTCAGACCCAGTTTTGTAATTTGATGTATGCAGTAACAGATACCAGTTCAGGAACTAGATTAATCAAATGCTTGAGTGGAGATTTCACTTTTAACAAAAGACACCAGGACTGAAAAGGCACTTGAAGAGGGGATCATCCTACCAGAGACGGTCGGGATGGAGATCACATCTGTTCAATCTCTAACCTCTTTGTTGAGGCTGACCAGTGGCTTCTGTGATATGGGCACCTGTCCACTAAGAACGCGACTGAGACTGGAAATCTACAGCCATCCAGAGTTGGTAACAACTTTTGTTTGTGATCAGCATGGGGCAGATCTGAACTAATGGTCTAGTATAGTGAGTCTCAAACTGCTGTCCATGGAGAACTGGCTAGTCACATAGTGCTAATGTCCCCCTTTTTCCTACTTGCCAAATCTCAGGAATGAGAGCTGAAGCTGTGTAGTCTAGTGAAGAGACTTTAGGCAGGTCACTTTTTCTCTCTGTTCCTGTTTCCGCTCCCACTATTTTTCTGTTCTCTCTATTAAGCTTGGAATCCATTCAGGGCAGGGACTGTCTCGGACCGTGCATTTGCATGGGGCTTAGCAGAATGGAACCCTGATCTCAGTCTCAGCGCCATGGGAGTATAAAGAGTAACTTAGTGTACGTCACATCTTTGTCTAGTCTCGCTTTTCCGTGTAAGCAGATGGAGCGGTTCCAGAAGTGTTACATGGTTGCGAAGAGGAGGTGAGATGGGCTACAAGGCAATGACTTTCGGAAGAATAAAGCTGACTGACCTTTTTTTTTCCCCCCAAATTTTAAAATTTTAACACAATTTTGAGTTTCAAAATTGGAGGGAAAAAGTAAAAAAAATAGTAATGAAAAAAATTCAAACAGGTGCTTGTGATTCTTCCACCCCCCACTCCCTCCGCCGTCGTTTTCCACTCTGCTGCAGTCGAGATGTGGGCATGTAACAGGGTAGCTGACCCACTAAAGGAAATTGGTTTCAGCTCTCCTGTTCCAGTCCAGCAGTTCCCTGTCTGGGCCAATTAAGAAGGTGGGGCAGATATGGGAGCTATAGGAGGCCCAAGAGTGCATTAAGTGGGTCAGAGATGGATGGCAGGAGAAAGGTCACTTGATCATTACCTGTTAGGTTCACTCCCTCTGGGGCACCTGGCATTGGCCACTGTCGGCAGACAGGATACTGGGCTGGATGGACTTTTGGTCTGACCCAGTATGGCTGTTCTTATGTTCTTATTAGAGCAGACTGATGTAGTCAGGAAGAGCAGTTCTTGGGTTGAAAGCAGGAGAACAGTCAGGGGTTTGCTGGCTCATGTCCCTCAGCCAGTGCTGGAAAGGACTGAAGGCAGGAGATGCAGTAGCAGGAGATGTGTGCTGGCTGTGTGCTGGAGCCAAGGGCCAGAGGGATGAAGGAAGGGAAGCAACCAAGGGGCTTACCTGCCAGCATCTCCTTGTTGGAGATCTGGGTCCCAGAGGAACCAGGAGAGGCTCCCAGTGGAGAGGCTGTGAGAATTTGCACCGGGAAGAGTGGGGTTGTGCCCCAGAAGGAAAGGATGGGGTGACTGACCTGATGGATGGACAGAGGGTGACTGATAAAGAGTGTTGGTCTGGCAGAAGACACTGGGATGGTTAGAATGGAACTGGGTTTTTAAAGATTATGATCACGGGATTGATGAGGAGTATGTTGTGGGACTTCTGGGTTGGGACTTTTGCCCTGTGTTTTGGTTCATACACTGTGAAGGACTTGAGGACATGCTTGTATTGGACTCACTCTGAACTCAAGAGGGAAACTGAGGCAAGGATCCACTCTCACGGCTTCCTTGAGGCCACCAGGGGCACTTGGGAGGAGACTGTTTGTTTACAGGGCAACTTAATGAATCACTTTCAGAAACCCTTCACTGGAGATGAAAGTCTCTGCTACGCAAAGCTCCTGAGTCATCCAGTCTCCTACATTGCCATATATTTACTATTCCAGTAATGCTGTGCCCGGCTGAAATCTTTTGTTTCCATGGAAATTCTGTAGCAATGTAAACAATAGAGACCCATTTGATAAAATATGGCAATTAGTAAATATTGTTGTGCATTTTGGCAAGATCAATATATGTCTAGTAAGTCCAGACAGTGGGAGCTTCGTTTTTTTAGGCAAGATAATTCGTTTAAAATTTCACCTTTAGTTGAGATATTTCTGATGTGAATGTACACGTGCAGATTGCTCCTGCTTCTCTAACTTTAGCATCTGTCTTTTCATAAGAGCATTTGAACAAAACAAACAAACCACAATTTCCTGGAAGTTTTCAGTCTCACAGAGCTGCCAGCTTCATTTCCACAGTAATGCAATTTAGATGTTCCAAGACAACAAAAGATAAGACAGAGTTGTGCTTTCACTAATGTTGGCTCTGCTTCCATGTCTTGTTGAAACATATGGTGCAGTTACTGGCTTCATCTCCTGTAACAAGGAGACACACATCTTTGATGGTGCTGCTGTCAAATGTGTTCTAGTACTCCAGGGCATGAGACACATATGCTGCTTACCCAGTGGTGACCTGGATTCTTAGCAAGGAAAAATAACAGCAGGACTCAGAAGAGTCAAGGCATACTTCCTGTATCTTTTAAAACTGTGGGCCTCCCACTCTTGGAACTCTCATTAAAGACAATGGACCTGATTCTTCACTCTATTTATTTTGTCTGGGTGTCACTCCACTGAAGTGATCAATGGAATTATGCCAACATAAATCCAGGAGTGGAGAAGAAACATAAAGGAAATACTGCCAGTGGAAAGCTTTCCAAAGTCAGGCTCTTGGTGAAAAGGAACACTGAAATATCTTCTGCAACATTCTTATTACAGACAGAGCTGACAGCAGTGTCTATAGTTCGAGTTGCCTCTGCGTATGGCTCCATTTGAGCTGGGATATGTGATTCCCGGCTTTCCTAGAGGTACCTGTGCTAGCTGTACTTGAGCTAGCAGTGGTTGCACAGGTGGCCATTTGAGTTAGCTGCCCCAAATACAATCCCGCCTGACCCCTGGACATATAATTTGGCAGCCAGCCCAAGCTGCTGCTTGTGCTGCCATGGCAACTGTCAGGGTTCCTCCCCACTCTGAACTCTAGGGTACAGATGTGGGGACCCACATGAAAGACCCCTTACACTTATTTCTACCAGCTTAGGGAAAAACTTCCCCAAGGCACAAACTCTTTGCCCTTGGAGGGTACGCTGCCACCACCAAGTGATTTAACAAAGATTCAGGGAAAGGACCACTTGGAGTTCCTATTCCCCCCTAATATCCCCCCAAGCCCTTACACCCTCTTTCCTGGGGAGGCTTGAGAATAATATCCTAACCAATTGGTTACAAAGTGATCACAGACCCAAACCCCTGGGTCTTAGGACAATAGAGAAATCAGTCAGGCTCTTTAAAGAAACAGAACTTTATTAGAAAGAAAAAAGGTAAAAGAAGCAACTCTGTAAAATTAGAAGGGAAGCTAATCTCACAGGGAATCAGATTTAAAACACAGAGGATTTCCCTCTGGGAAAAAACTTTAAAGTTACAAAAAGAAAACCAGGTATACACCTTCCTCTCAGCACAGAGAAAATCACAAGCCAAAACAAAAGTAACTAACGCATTTCCTTGCTAGTACTTACTAATTTGAATGGAGTTGGATTGCTTGCTTTTTTGATCTCTCTCCTGCAAGCACACAGAACAGACAGAAAAAAGCCTTTCTCACCCACCCCAGATTTGAAAGTATCTTGTCTCCTAATTGGTCCTTTTGGTTAGGTGCCAGCCAGGTTACCTGAGCTTCTTAACCCTTTACAGGTAAAAGGATATTGTGCCTCTGGCTAGGAGGAATTTTATAGTACTTTATACAGGAAAGTTGTTACCCATCCCTTTATATTCATGACAGCCACACTGCTATTTTTAAGTGCTAGCTCGAGCATGGGCACATCTATATGAGTTGGGAATTGCAGCTCCCAGTTCAAATGTAGCCAGACCTAAGAATCTCAATAATATCTCACTTTTTTCACTTGCTTATAACTTCCATCTGGCTGACTTTTTCCATCTGCCAGGCTGAAGTTTTTTGCAAAGTTTCAGCAAAAGTGCTGCAGCCATTTCTGAGAATGAGGCTATGGAAAATAGGTAGCATTTTTCATTAGTATTTGTTTAAAAAACCACCTCCACTAGCATCATCATCAACAACAACAAAAACCTAGGAAATTCCATTAATAAAAGAACCAGTGAAGATTACCTCATATACTTAACTATATGGACTGTGTGCCTAATTTCCTTTTACACTATGGTCACTTTGCACCACTCTAGCAGTGTAAATGGACCCAAAGGCGAGTGTAAATGTTTCTTATGCCAGAGCAGTGCAAAGTAGCCTCAGTGTAAATACGAAGTAGGTCCTGTGTCTTCAGTGTGACTATTTGCAGTGGATGAAGTTATGCCCATGAGTAAGTCTTCTCAGGTTCGGGGGATAAGGTTGGAAACTGAGGCACTGGAAAACACAAAGTGCCAATGCAATCCAATTTGGTCCCGGTATAAGTAAGAGCAGCTCCCATTGACTTAGGCCTGGGCTAAATTTAACACCCAAGCACAGCAAATTAGTGTAAGATGTACTACTTTCCTACTTCCACCCACTTGTGATATTATCTACCGAACTCACAGCTGATGGGTAACACCCCTTACCCGAGCAATTCAAGACAGAGAATTCTGTCTGCTTCAGGGTGGGATTCATCCCTGAGCATTCAGTGACAATTCCAAGCATGCTCTCCCACAATCAAATGAACAAGGCACAAACTTAGTATTTATTTTTTATTTATTGATTTGATTTTTGTGATAGGATACTGAAGTAGCCAGGAGTGAACACTGAAGATCAGAAGAAATACAAGGTAGTGATTCAGTGATCACAATGAATGCAGTGTAAAAATTTCAGTAGAACAGACTTCCTAGCTATGCACTAAGGCACATGGTTGGTCATCCAGGAGGATTAGAGCATGTGGAGAAAGCAGTGGGAGCTGAAGACTGATGTTTAATTCAAGCTGCCACAGATATTTTCATTATAACTTTTAAACTCTGGATACAAAACCACACCACACAAAAGACCAGATTGAATAATAGCAACAAAAGCCAGGCGTAGGGTGCTTCTCAGTTTAGGATCTCAAGGCACTTACCAAACAGTCATTCATTAACCTTCACGGTATTGCTGCAAGGTTGGGAAGGCCAAACGTATAACAAGTTTTAAAAGGCTAAAGGTTAAAAAGAATTTGATAAGTTCATGGACAATAGGTCCCTTAAAGGCTATTAGTCAAGTTGGTCATGGGTGAAACCCCATGCTCTGGGTGTCCATAAATATCTGACTGCCAGAAGCTGGGATTGGACGACACGATGGATCACTTGTTAATTGACATGTTCTATTCATTCCCTTTAAAGCACCTGGCATTGGCCACTGTCGGAAGACAGGATACTGGGTTAGATGGACCATTGGTCTGACCCAGTATGGCCGTTCTTATGTTCTTATATTTTTGTCCTCATGTGACAGATGTGGAAACTGAGGCAGAGTCAGTTAGTTGTCCAGGAATGGACAGACAGTCCTTGGAAGAGATGGGCGGGAGAGGCAAACCCCAGGATTTCTGACTTCCTGTCCCACACAGCAGTGATGGTTGTTTCACAGTATGTCACAGTGTGGAGTGCATCTTAACAGAGACAGTCTAATGTCAACAACTCTTCTCATTCATTACTGCCCTGGTTGTACAGACCTCTCCCTCTTCTTCTGGCAATTGGGTAACATCTCTTTGGCAACTACAGCAATTGGTGACATGGAGTAGGCATAATAGAAAAGTATTTTGTATGTTTTTATCTTTTCTGAATACAGTTTAGCAACTGGAAGCAAGGAGGAGATCCAGTTATCTGCAGACCACCAGCAAGTGCCCCCATATCTCTGGTGGTCCTCCAACCAGTGCTTGGGAATAGCTGTTTCAAGAAAATGAGATGTTACAAGTAATCATTAAGAACAAAGGTCTAGATTTTCTTCTGTGTTGAGATCAGCACAGTGCGGGGTGGGGGTCAGGGAGTCATTTAAGTTTCATTGATTCAGTTCTCTTGGGGAATCTGTGCTGGCCCTAGCCCATCAGTGTAAGTTTTAGAGCAGCTTAGGGGCTGCTCTCTTATGTCACCCTATGGGACCATACAAAAGTGGAGAACTGACAGAGCACCATCCACTCCAACATGCATCCTCCTACACCATGCCAAGGTATAAGACAGTAGCATAGGAGCTGGTTTCACCACTTTACACCAGTTGGCAGCTCCCTTATAATGGGAGAATTCTCAGCCGGTAAGGCCAGATTCTGTGCCACATGAGTGGTGCACAGTGGCTGGAACAGGAGGATGGAATCTAGCCACAAAGCTGCCATGAGATGGTGCTGTGGTTTATGTCACACTCCATCACTGTAAATGGAATGGGATTGCTGGTTTGCCCACTATTTTGTTGACTATTGCCTTGATTTTTTTCTTCCTTTCATAAGTTGCCATAAAAAGTAGGTGGCTCTTTACCTCTGCTTATCAAAGTGGTGTTAAAACATATGAGAAAGGAGCACTTTTGGTGCACACATGGCCGTTCTGCTTGTTTTAAATATCCACCGCTGGTTTCATCATTATTCACTGTGGCCATTTTTCAGATTCCCACACACATGTATGACTAGATTTGATTTGCACTTTAAAAGGCAGTTATTTAAAATTAAATATTTCAGGATGAAGCACAGGAGCTTGTAAAGGGAATATGTTGATTTGCCTCTGGCTTTGTGTTTTGTGGTGCTCAGCTAAGAGGTTTTGGTTCAGTGTACCTGGGGAATATTAGAACTACACTGGATGAACCTGAGACATTCTCTGTGTCTGGTCATCTGCACAATAATGATATTGCAGATAGCACAATTTAAGCTTACATTTTCAAAGTGACGAGTGATTTTGGGTGCCCAACTGAAGATACCTTAAAAGGGACTTGGTTTTCAGAAAGTGCTAAGCACTCATCCTCTGACACCCAGGTCCCTTTAAGATGTCTTAAGTTGGACCCCCCAAAATGGAGGCAGCCAAAATCATTAGTCACTTCTGAATATGGAGGCTTAACTGTATCGATCTGTTGGTTTCCCTCAGTCTGACTGATATAACCTCTTTTTGTACTCTTTTTCCCTTGAACAGTTGGGGATGATCCTGTTCCTTCTCCTTGCTTTGGGAACCACCTGAAAGACGTCAATTGTATTGTGCATGCATCCGTCAGCTCTAATGGCTTGACATGGAGCACATGACCAAGTACATGAACTCTGAATTTTGAAAGTCCAGAGATTTGAAATTTGACTGTGCTGTGGGAGACTTGCAGTAATATTGAGGTTTTGCTCAATGTCCCATCGACTTTTCCTCCTTGTGAAATGGACAGCAAATACATTTTCATTACAGTGACAAGAAAAATAGACAAAGAGCAAAATATTTAAAATGATGGCCCTAAACTGCACACACAAATCATGCAGCTGAATTTCAACCAACTAAATCGTACCTAGAACATGAAGAGATTGCAAACAGCATATGCAGTCACCTTTTCTATGTGTGCAGTTGCATCTTTTGCATATGCAATTTAGGGAAATGCTTTTGAAAATTTAGTAGTCCACATTTTAAAAATGTAATGTAAACAGGAAATGTAATCAGTGATACAGGCTGTCTATTCTAATTATTCTATGACTGTCAGAAATATTTCTGAATGTAGCATGCCAACCGAGACTGCTGCATGCACAAAATGACTGAAAAAGAGATAAAAAGGAGAACTGGCCTGAACAATGTTCCTGGATTTGTCTTGAAGTTGACCTTGAAATTGGGCATCAACCAGAAGTGACAACTTGCATTGCTCTAGTAAGAACCAGCTTGCATAACCATCATCTCACAATATTGTTAAAGATAATGCACGAAGAGGGGCTGAATATATTAGACATCATATTTTAGCCTGAATTGTAATCTGATATGGGAAGGATTAGTTATTCCTTCTGAGATGAGATTGCGTTTCTAATGCTGAATATGCTTTTCTTTAAAGCTACTAGGTGAATGAATGCAAAAGGATATCATTGCTTAGGCTGGATGGAGAGCATATATTTTATTTATCTCTGTCATGGATAGCAGATCTGGGCCAACTAAAGCCATGTCTACATGGGGCACTCAGGAAACTTAAGGCGAATCAACTAAAGGTGTGAAGTCAGGGCATACAGGTTAAAGCACCTTATACCCCAGTGTGGATGCTTTACATTGAGCATTAAATGAGGATTCAGTGAATTTAAGGCTGCTTTAATTTCTGCCCACATCTTTAGCTGATTGGTCTTACCCTCAGGAAAGTTATGTCGATATGCAATGCAAGCCAGGGCTCAGACTTAGGCTTGAGCCCAGATCCCCTTCAGTGTAGAAACAAATCTGTCCAACTTGGGCCAGTAAGCCCTCCAGTCCCTACACTTGGCAAGGGGGGGTGGCTTTGAGCCTAAGTCCCATTGAGACTCTGGTCCAAACTCCATCATTTTGCAGCGTGGTCTCAGATCCCCCAGACTTGTGTCCTGAGAGTCTGCCAATACTATTCCACAGTCCCATGCACCAGTGTTCAGACATTTCTATCCCAAAACTAGCCAACTGACTCCCAGGAAATAGAAGCAATGCCCTGGTTCAAGTACAGGTGCTCGGCATTTAACCCTTCCATTTTATTATGATTGCTCAGCTGCAAACAGAGCGACCCGTCTTGTGCATTCGCAATGGCTTTTGGCAAGCACGCTGCTGCCTGGTCACAGGATTGCAGCCAGATTTGGTCAATCTCCGGTGTGAGGCAAGCAAGACATTCAACTTCAGTAAGAGTTCCAGTGATGACTATACAGACCAGGAAATAGCGAAGCTAGCTGGCAGCTTTGGGGATTTGCTGGATGGGTGATGGGTGCAGGGAGCAGATTAAATGGCTCAAGAGCAACTGTTGTAAAGCCAGGGATGAGAACCATACCTCTGGGAGGTCTCTATCATTTTCTGTCTTACGAGGAGTTTGACCGGATCCTTGGTCTGCCCTGAGCACTGAGCTAACTTTTAAGAACATTTATTACTATCACTGCATAAGCTCACATAATGTGTATTTCTAAGAATAAAGATAGTCCTGGTACAGCACAACTGGGAAGTTGTATCCAACACAGTTTGTCTGCCCTGTCTGAAACGCTATCTTCCTCTTCTTTCAACAGGTGCCTACGGTAGGTCAGAAATTGCTGCCGAAACGTCCACCAGTATCTCATGGATGCTCTGCCTGTTTGCTGACACAGGAGTGAAAGCCCAAGCAAGACAAGTTCTTCAAATAGTGATTCCGCCATGTTGCTTGCTCCAGTTGACAGAAGCCTGCAGGCCTGAAAGATGGCTTGGCGGGATGCGTTGGTAGGCTGCGACAACTTACTGCGGGATGGACAATCAAGTTTTTCCACAGTGCCTCATGTATAAAGGGCTAGGGTAAGGACAGCTGGGAAGACAGCTAGGAAGCCTGGGATAGGTTAGTTTGACTCAAGGCTGCATAATGCCATGTAGATACCTGAGTGCGGATGTGAGACCTGGCTTCAGAAATTACAAACCTAAGGTAAATATTCAGTGTGGCCACTCAAGCCTGGGCTTACAGATACCGAGCCAGAAGGCTTGAGTCCCACTGACCCTGGGCTTCCATTGCAGTGTAGACAAATCCTGAGTGTCCCTGTGCAGACACTCTCTCAATTTCATTGGATTTTTGATGTGTAGCGGTCAGGAACCAGGTAACATTTGAAAAAGGGAGTTTGTTATCATCTCTCTTCATGTTTCAGGGCATAAGCCAATGTCTGGTGACTAAAGAAAGAAACTTTCCCTGGGCAGACTATATCATAACTGTTACTACAGGATTCCTAGCATCTTTCTCCAAATCAGCTGGTACTAGCCACTGCTAGAAGACAGTAGACTAGGTAGACCACTGGTCTGATCGAGTCTGGGCAATTTCTGTGTTCCCCCTGTGAATTGTTTATCTGTCTTTGCTGCCATAGTTAATTTAGGTGAAGTTCTGATTTGAGTCACTTGAGATATTTCCTGATTTCTGTGGAGTTAGTTTTGCCCAGGAATTTGCACCGTGGAACAGGGCTAAATATAAAGATTATACCAATAGCAGAAAAGGATGTGGAGAAGATGTATGAATTATTAAATGTCAAAGGCTTGATTCCACTGTAGGCAACCCCAGTCATTCAAAAATCAAGATCTAGGCCTGCCAAAATCATGAAATGTTAAAAAATAATAATTTAGCGGTCTTTTCCTTTGTCTTCTAGTGTGATATCCTTTAGTGGTCCCATTTTCAAGCTTTTTTTCAACATCCATGAGGCTTAGAAATTTATTTTTTTTTTAATGAAAGCTGAGAGTCTCACATAGTCACATGACTCCATGAGCTGGGGCTTCAAAAAAGCACCAAATATGTAGAGACTCATGATAAAATCATGAGAGTTGGCAGCACTGGGATTCTGCGGGAACCCCAGTTTTTGAAAACTCCAGCTGACCGGTGACCAGAAGTAGCTGTTAGCTGGTGAAATCAATGACTGGTTGGCTGAACATGTGCATCTCAAGGACCTTTCCCCACCAGGCCTATTGCATGTTGATACATGGCCTACCAGCTCAATGGACCTCCTCACAAATCCTTGAACCAGCCCTCTGATTGTGCTTGCCAAAATCCGATGAAGTGAGCTGTAGCTCATGAAAGCTTATGCTCAAATAAATTTGTTAGTCTCTAAGGTGCCACAAGTACTCCTTTTCTTTTTGCGAATACAGACTAACACGGCTGCTACTCTGAAACCTGTTAGTGCCAATGTTTGGCACAGGTCATCACTGTGAGTTGTGTCCATGTCTTGCCACTTGTTGGAACAAAGGCAGGGGACAGAAAGCTGGAGTGTGCCAAGCTGGAAGAAGTTTACTTTAATGAGTTGCCAGGCTAATACCACCTCTGCCAATGTACGTGGAAAGGACAGACGGTCTCCAGAATTTGCACTGTGAAGGAATTCAGTTTTCTGCAGCACTAAGAACTATGGGATGTACCTCCAGAAGTCTTAGCCCCACATCCCGGTGAGTACAGTGCCAGTGTCCCAACACAGGGCATTACAGCACCACAAGTGTTGTTTCTCAGTGTGGCTGCTCTCACTCATGCAAGACTAACCCAGATCACCTAAGTTTAACTCTCTACAGTCAGGTGCACAGAGTAGCAGAGAGGGAGAGAGCTGGGAGATGTAGATGACCTTGATATTCTTACCCTCTCATGCACATCTCCTCAATGTTCACCAATCTTTGCCGTCACTCCACTTCTGTGCACATATCCCCCTTTTCACTTTGGAGAGCAGTGGAAGGAATGTTACAGGTTCAAAGTGTGAGAACTTTCCTTTCAGTGTGTGAAGTTAACAAGGGAGGAGATTTGTTTTAAGTTTTTGCTTGTTCAGGTGTTTTAGACCTTTAACTTTGCCAGGATTTGGGGCACTCAGTATCTTTGTTCTGAGTGAAATTAGAACTGCTTGAGAAAAAGACATATGTGGAGGACTGCTGGACATGCAATGATTATATCTGTTTGAGGCAGGTGAGTGGAATCCTGGGCTGTTTATTTAATAAGGCTATGCAATATTTGGGGGAGGAGGAAATGATTGCTATGCACAGGGCCTGCCTGTTCAATTTTACGTAGGCAACCTTGTTGACTTAATGGGAATTACTCATATATTTAAGCGCATTGCTGAATTGGTGGCAAAGATCCATGATTGCTAAAACAGTTAATCAGGAGACAAAGCCAGTGCTCTGTAAGGGATCAGGACATGTGATGGCCTGCTGGGGAATGCACGTCTGCATGAGATGTAGCGCAAACATTATCTCCTATTAAACATTCTCAGTCTTGGTCATTAATTGGCCAAGTTCCACAATATTTGGTGGCTTTTAGTCTACACAACAGAGTAGTATCTGCTTATACCCAGTAAAGGGTTATAAAGAATAGTTTAGCAGGTGGCAGGACAAAGTAACAGAACAATTCACAGTATTGGCAGCAGTAGGAGAAGTGCACATCTGGTTTCTTAGCACATTTTTGGCACACCTAAAACTCCTCATATCTTCAGCAGAAGTAGTGTGATCATAAAGTCTTCAGGGTTGGCGCCTACTGAGGGTAAGCAACCTACACAGCTGTAAGCAAGCTGTACCCAATGTTACAGGTGAATCAAATGGGTTAGAACTAAAAGGAAAGTATTCCACTTCACCGCTGAGAAGAAAGAGACCAAGAAGACCTGTCATAACATAAGGTCCATCGTATGATATGGGCAATAGGTACGTGACAAAAAGTAAAGACCCAAAGATTATAATACTTAAATGAGACATGCTGTTTAACCATAAGCTAAGCATCTCCAGCAGTGAGTATACGTTGCCATGCTTAATTCTAATGTTTTACATCCATAAGATACATGCAGCATTTATCAAGCTAAAAGGTTCTTCTCTGAGTTTTATGGCTACATCTCAGATCTCTGCAGTTCCTTATGCTCATTGGTGGGATTAACGCATTGCTGACATGAGGGAACCACTTCCGGGCTATCAGGGGTGACTTTTGAGTTGGCCACACACACACAAAAGAGCCAATTTAATAAGGGTCATTGCTCAATTAGCAGCTTGCAGAGCAACTTGTCTGCTTCACGGGAAAACAGTGAGTGCAACTGAAGGCTGGTCTACACTACAAAGTTAGCTCAACCTAGCTACGTTGCTCAGGGGTGTGAAAAATTCACTCGCCTGAGCAACATAGATAATCCAATTTAAATCCTGGTGTAGACACCACTAGTCAACAGAAGACTTCTTCCATCATCCTAGCTACCGCCCCTTCTGTCGCTGTAGCAAGTGTCTACACTACACTGCTACAGCAGCTCAGCTGCAGTAGCGTTTCTAGCGTAGACTTATCTGGAGATTCACATTGATTCCTGGTCTAGCTTTAGGAGCATGTGAACCTGATAGTCCTAGGTTACTTGAAGGGATTGAACTGCTGTGGGAAAAGCCCTACAGCTTAGGTACAAGTGAATTTATATAAACTGAAACCAAAGGGATTCATGCAGTTCTGCTTTCAATGCACAGGACTTGCTCTCCCACAGATCCTTTGTGTATCTTTGGTGAAGATACACACTCGGTTCTTCCCTTAGCACAGTGGTTCCCAAACTGGGGTTCGCAGAACGTTAGAGGGTGTTCACCAGAAAAATTTCAAGAATGGCGGCCAGAGGACCCTGGGCATTGGAGGCAGCAGGTGGGACCTGGTTGCAGGGCAGACAGCCCGAGCCCCGGCGGTCAGCGGGATCTGCAGTCCAAGCTCAGTGGAGTTCAGTTGACCAGGGCGGTCAACTGGGTCCAGCAGAAGGAGCCCCACGGAGTGCAGAGGAAATTTAAACTTAAATCCCTGGAAATATTCATTTTTAGGAGGGGGTTCACGAGATTTCACAATTTAGTGAAAGGGGTTCACGGGCTATTAAAGTTTGGGAACCATTGCCTTAGCAGGTATAATCCTCAAAACCTGCAGTCTTTAAGTACAATCCTAGAGGTTTCATCCGACGCAGCACATCAGGGGACAGAGCAAATCCTAAAGTGCAAGGCAAGCTGTACATGATATCAGTCATAAACTGGTCGCTCCACTATTGGGTAGTGCCAAGGGAAAAGTTCATTGTGAATGTGAAGTGTCTCGAAGGTGGAACTGCACCATTGGAATTGAATGTTCACGTCCCAGGATCATGGGACTGCTTGAACTTCACTAGCACAAATAGCTGCAAAAAGGGAATGTTAAGTTCAATAGTGGATTCTCAGTTGGTTATGTAGTTGTAAAGTTAGCTGTTCACAATGCACACTGTGTTTATGAAGGATATTATTTATCCGTTATATGTATTATTATTTATATCTAGCATTATTTGTGTGGTGGTAGCACCTAGAAGCCCCAGGCACAGACTAGGACCCCCATGGTGCTAGGTGCTGTAAAAACACAGAACAGAAAGACCATCCCTTCCCCAAAGTATTTACGATCTAGTTACATAAGCCATCCAGTTGAGGTGGACAACCCATGACCTAACCAGCCCAGTGCAAATTGTACACAACGACTCCCAGTGAGCTCTTCAGGAACAATTTGCAAGTTAAGACTTTTTTTGTTGAAACAAAATTAGGGAATTGTTTCAAATAACAAATGCATTTGAGGATCTTTATAAGCAGACAAGATGGCAGCATTGAAATTGATAGAATATGGGGCAGGGGGTTTCCAATGCAAATGATTTGCTCAGAGAACTTTAAACAGGCTTCTAGTGCAGGTGCTGAAAAAGTTGACAAGCTGCTGCCTTTACATATTCTGCTACTACTAATTTGATTCTAATACTAATACTGCTACTACTAATTTGATTAATTTGAGAAAAATACCTTCCCCCTGTGGCAGCTTTGTGTGTTGGCCTTTTTACTATGTTTTGACCTACTTGTTCACAGATAGCACATTTTGGGCCCTTCTGGTTTCAATTAGTGATGTAATAGTATAGATAGTCTGTGAAATCTCTCTCTCTGGCTTTTTTTTTTGTTTGTTATGCTTTACTTCCCTCATCCAGAAATGGATGAGGGAATGCAAAAGCAAGTGTGAATCAGTGAAATGACAGATTGAGTGCAAGAGATGACAAAATTGTATATCATTTACTGTAACCCTGTGTTGCTTTGGCTATGTTTTCCTTCCTTCCTTCCTTCCTTCCTTTCTAACAAAGAGCCCCAGGAAGTGAATAGAGGAGAGAATATTATAAGCACCTAGGTTAAAATACACTACTCAGTAGTCGGTCTCATTAGCCAAGCCAGGTCCTGCAATGATTCATGGTTGGGAAAGGGGGTTGAGAAGATCTTTCTTCCCAGACCATGGGGTGGCTGCAGAGATGCTCCATGGCTAACGTAGGCTTTGTGATCTCTAATCTGTCCCCCGTGGGAACCGGAAGGATAAACTGATCGAACTCCTCACCTCTATTCCAGTCTGCACCCTGACCCCTCGTGGAGTATAATTTAATCCACAGGAGGAGTATAATTTATCACATGCCCTTTATGATAAACAGCTTTGTAATGCTCCTACTAACCCACCTCTTCTGGAATAAACTGTGGGCTAGATCCACAAAAGGATTTAGGTGCCTAACTGCAGTTTTAGATGCCTAAGTCCAACATTTAGATTCTCTAAATCCCCATTTCAGCTGCTGCCTCACCCTGTAAGAGCCTACATTTCCCTTGGTTTCCAGCAATAAAGTCCACATATTACCTAAACGTCTGCCTCTGAACATGTGCATAGCCACCTAAGCCCTGACACCTGGCACTTGCCTGAGTGTTCCCCCACCTGTTTTACCTGCAGGGCTTAATCTGGTAGGCATGCTCAGAAGCCACTTTAGGGCACATCTACTTGATTGAGCTCCACCCAAACCAGAGGCAATGGTGCTCCCTCCTACCTGCTAGTTAGAGCACTCGCCAAGGATGGGAAAGACCCAGCTTTAGCTCTGCTGTGACTCAGACAGAGTGGGGAGGGAACCCAGGTCTGCCAAATACTCCTTGAGTGCCCTAACCAGTGGCTGTGGGGCATCCTGGGCTGGGAAGCTCTCCTGTTGATGCTGTTCTATTTTGTTTAAGTAAAACTTCATTGGGACAGAGTAAGACAATGCGAATAACTCTCTAGCCCAATGCTGAGGACATGTGGCTGGGATGGCCGTGCATCCAGGTTCAAGACCTGGTTCCAATGGCTGGTTGAGTATTTTATACAAAGGAGGCAGCTTCACCAGGAGAGCGTGTGTTTGATCTGATGCAGAAGGCAACAACCTGAAGGAACCCTAGCCCAGTGGTTGGTGCACTCATGGAGCAAGTAGGAGCCTTAGTCCCTACTCGGGCAAAGTGGGGCCTTCCACTTCCACCTCCTCTTCCTCAGCTTTTTGTGAGAAAGGGCAGACCTGTCTTAAGTTCCTAGCTCCAGGAAATGGCTCAGGGATGTGAATTCCAGGTAGCTGCAGGCACCTCCCTTTGAGGCATGAGCCCCACCCCTCTTCTCTGCATTTCCTTCTGGTTATCTTAGGTGGCTCCCTTCTCAGTGTGCTGGCTTTAGCTCTCCTCATGCATTGTATAGGGAGGCTGTCCCTTCCCTTGGGGCGGTAGATTCTACTAGGCAGCAGGGTGCCTTAAGATAGGTGTTGCAATGTTGAGCCTAAACGTCCTGTGTGGATCTCGCCCCAGGAGCTGCTTCTCAGCAAAGACATTTGGGGTTCACTGGTCAGGCCTCTTTGGTGAGGTAAACCAAAAGAAAAGTTATCAATACATTTTAAAAAACTAATGATGGGTAACGTTTCCAAACAACCTCAATTCAAAACCCTGCCTCTGTCCCCCACTGCCACCATCCCAGAAAATTCCTACCCTAGAATCAAATGTGGCAGGTGAAATCTCAGGGTGATTGATTTCTTCCTGGGATTGTTAGGAAGGTTGGAAATCAGGCTTATAATGGGACGTGATCATCTACCTGAACTCTGGAGCAGCTACTTGTGTCCCACCATGTGTTATTTAAAGCCTATTTTATAATAGAATATGGTATTACAGTATATATAATTTATAGTATATTAAAGACCATTTCATAATATATTTCAATCTCCATGATAAATAGTCAGGGCAGTTTCGCAGCTTCTATAGTATCACTATGGCAACATCCCTTAGAAAAAGTAGGACGATTCTGCGATAACAGTGGTTGGTCAGGAGCAGAATAATGGAACTTGTTAATTTACAGCCTTAACTAGTAGTTTATTTTTCTCTTTGTAAGGTACTCCCATTTCAATTTCATGCATGCATCACTGACAATGTCACTGAAACACTGCCTGCTCTTTGATCTTCAAGGGCTGGATTTTCCAATGAGCTCCCATTTAGGCACCAAAATGAATCAGCAACATTTCATAAGTGCTTTGCACCCAGTAGCTATTGCTAAGCTTGTTTGAAAATTTGGCCTCAATCAAACTCCTAAATAAGTCAGAGGGAGCTGCTGGGTGTTCAGCACTTTTGAAAATCAGGCCACTTATTCAGGAGCCCACTTTTGAAAATCATGGCCTTTGTATCCTACTTGGTGTTTAACACTCTTGAAAATTTGGCTACTTATTTAGGTGCTTAAATTTGGACTCTGAATGCCAACTATTTCATTCCCTGCACAATGGTCAGCAAAACAGATACACTGTTCAGTATTGAAGGGGACAGAATGTTTCAAAAAAATAACATCCCATTACTCCTTCCCATTCAAATGGAGACGTGCCTATCAAATGTCACCTGAGCAGACCTAGAAAATTACCATAAAAAAGAGTGAAAATCCATGAATCCCTGTTTGCATAATCATGTGACATTGTTATGTTAACCCTCTGAATGGATTTATCCTTTACCTGCCCTGTTTTTAGCTAGTCTATTCCTGAAGAACAGAGTTTGAAAGATTTCACAGACCTTGTCTCATCTGAAGACCAAATACCTACAATACCACATGCCTCCAGAGACTCATTCCTGGTCATTGCAAAAAGAAAAGGAGTACTTGTGGCACCTTAAAGACTAACACATTTATTTGAGCATAAGCTTTCGTGAGCTAAAGCTCACTTCATCGGAGCTGTAGCTCACGAAAGCTTATGCTCAAATAAATTTGTTAGTCTCTAAGGTGCCACAAGTACTCCTTTTCTTTTTGCGAATACAGACTAACACGGCTGCTACTCTGATTCCTGGTCATGTTTGTTTAATTCTCATTGGCACATCTTTACTCCCCCAATAAATCAATTCTGGTCACAATTTAGTTCTGCCTGTAATTGTATGTTTATTTGCAATAAATTGTTCAGGCACTAGATGACCCCATATGTTGTGTAGAGTCCCAAGCAGAATGCCATTCCTGGTAAACAAGGAGGACAACGCTAGAACTTGAGCTGTGTGGAAGTCTGTCTCTGCAGTTGTAGTTCTGTTTTCTTTAATCAATGCTATTATAGATTCTGTCCCCAATCAGGTCTGTCCCCATCCAACCAATTCTCCATTAATTCTCCTTCCTCCCTTTTGCAAGGTTCTTCTTCATCTGCAATCACCACTTCTACTTCTCTCCGTTAGCCTACAAACTCCCCCCTTCCATTTGAACCCTACTCATCCCTTAAAGAAACAGCAGTGCCTGAGAAGCTCTCCTCACAACCCACTCCATCTTGTTAAATGGCCAACAACAAGTGACCTGACTGCTCATTTTCTTCCTCAGGCAAGGGCTTGCTCAGCAACTCTCTGCTATCCAGCCCTGCTCAGTTCAATGGGGTTATCCATGGGCAGTGCTCCCTACAGGGTGTGTGTTTGTGTGAATTCTAATGTGCACAAATATATTGCACACTACCTGACCTGTGTAGATTCTGCTGGTGTGGATTCCTTAGTGCACGTTAATGTGGTCCTGAATTATGTTAATGTACATGAGGGAACTCTTAATGCACACTGGCAGGGTCCACAAGGGCCAGTTAGTATGCACCTCATTGATACACATTAGAATTCACACCTCTGTAGTGCGCATCACCACACCACATAGACCAGACCAACAATTGGTGGGGAAAATAAGCCAAATAAACTATTTGCAAATATCACTTCACCAACTCTAGTCAAGGCAGTTGAAATGAGATGATGTTGTCTTGCTTTCAGTCCCTGGAAGCTGCAGTTCCCTTCATTCTGTAGTTCATTTTTCCCCTTTGTCCAAAAACAGAGCACAACAGCTGACCTTCACAGAGTAAAGCCCATCTGCTCATTCAGGTTTTCGCTTGAAGCGGTGATGGTGGGATGAATCCACGCCTACATGTGGAATTCTGGGTTGCATCTATTAATGTGTCATTGACATTGCCAACTAATTTCTGTACTTTTGAAAGAATTTTATTCTTGTGCCAAGGGAAATATGTGATGGGGACACTCTTAGAAATGTAAAAGAATACATTTCCGGAATGAAATCCCCTTTTAACCATTCTTATTGAAGTAGTGACAGGTGCAGTGCTGCTGATTCCAAGGGAGTGAAATGCTTCCAAGAAACAGGAGCAGAAAACATGAGTTTTGAGCCTCTTCTTTTTGTTCTGTGTTTGCACAGCACCTAGCACACCTAAGGCTCCTAGGCACCATCACAATAATAGCGGGAGGCTTTCATTTTCAGGGTATGTGCTCATAGAGATACTGGCCAAGATCTAAAATATGGGAACACCTGAGTGCAGCAGCACACCTCACTTATCTGGGTGCTTCATTGTGGACTTTGGAGCCTAACCGTAGGTCTTCCTCCAAAGAGAAGATTTGGAGAGCAGTGGGGAATAGTTGGTGGAATACCCAGCATTCCGTCAGTTCTGGGGCTAAGAACATTCCATATGTAGCTCTGATGGGGCCAAGAGACGCACAATCCCTAAAAAGAACAAACTTTTACAAACATCTATGAACATGGACACCTCAGACAAGCCTCTTAGAAAACTCATTGACACCTACAGGTAGCTCTGCTTTAAATGCTGCAGAGCATCATTGCTGATGGACGTGTTTAAAGGGCTGCGGTTCCTTCTCACATGCCTGTGCTTTTCAGAATGAATCCTTGCTGAGAGTAGCCCTCTACTTCCGTCACAACTACAATATTCTCGTTCCCCCTAGAAGATGAATACTTTTTTTTCCAAGGACCACTGGACCTGTTCCTAACCACAACGTTTAAAGTGAATGAACTGTGAAATTATATAGTTAATAGACAGTGGGATAATTAATAATAATACTACAAAGGCCATGTTTAAATGATTTCCCTATTCCCACTTCTCATATTTCCCTCTAGACAACTATATTTACTTCAGTATATGTAGAGAAAATTAGCTTTGAAAGTGCTGATGTGCACAAAAGCCATGCTACGATTGCTTGGGAATGGAGGTATTGTGTTCTAAGAGACTTTGTAGGGGTTACTCACATCTGTTCGTCTTTCAGGACAGGCCAGCCAGAACAAGACCATGGGTAAAATTTTGAAAATCAGCTCCTAATGGGAGTTAGGCACCTAAATGGATCTGGGCCTCAAGTCACTGTTGAAACTGGGGCTTAGGTTTTTAAATCAGGAAGATGCCTTACGAACTTTATCCCATCTCTCCTCCAACCCCCAGTTCCTATGTGTTATGCTGCTGTCTTTTAACATACTGCAACCTTGCTTAGCAGCTGCCTATCCAGTTATGCAGAGAAAGCTCACAAAATGCCATTCAGCTGGTTCCTGATGAAAAGCAAGCTACAGTCTGCAGAAAAACAATATAGTTTGTGTCCGTTTCAGGAAATGATGTGCGTGCAGTATGTACATACACAAGATTTTCAGATCAGAGCATTTAAAATTAGCCTCTCAAGGCACAAAAGTAATTAACCTGATTTTCACAGATGATGAGCACCCATTGATTCACTGAGAAGCTGGAGCCGGGCTATGGAAAGAGTTGCCCAGGGAGCCCAGGCCACTGTGAGGAGCCCTGGACCTTCCACCTGCCCTGGGCAGTGCGCTCCAGGGGGCAGGGACATGGGACGGGGGCCACTCTTGGGTATCCAGGCCCCCCATCCAGGGCAGGTGGAGTGGTTCCCTACAGGGACCTGGGCTCCCTGGATGACTCTTTCCACAGCCTAGGATGACCCACACATCCCATTTTGGTTGGGACAGTCCCCTTTTTAAGCCCTGCCCCGTACGTTCTGACTTTTTTGGCAAAACAGGGCGTTTGGCCAACTTTCTCTTGCCAACTGTTCACCAGTTGTCAAGAGCAATTGGGACAAATGCACAGTTTTGCCAAAAAGGGTCTCGGGGGGGGGGGGGGCAGGAGAGGAGCAGGAGGGGTGAGCAGCGGGTCTCAGGCCAGCCCTGTGTGTGGTAGAAGAGCAGTTCAGGCCAGCTCCGCATGGGGAGAGGGAGAGGGACTCAGGCCAGCTCTGAACAGGGGGTGGAGGGTTGATAATATGGTCACCCTACCACAGCCCAACCCTGGCTTCTGGCCTGGCCAGGGGGCAGGGCCTCGGAGGAGGAAGAGGAGGAGCAGGGGGTGGGGCCACAGTTCTAGCACTGGTGGTCCTCCCACTTCTATACAGGTTCCATCACTCCTGCAGGGGCCCCCAAATTGGCTGAGGCCCCTGATCATGGAGCCTGTGGGTGCCTTAATCCACTACTGGTGAGAGCTGCTGAATGCTCAGCATTTTGAAAATGTTGGGATCATATTTTCAAAAGTGCTCCGCACCCAGCTGTGCCTTCTGAGACCAATAGGAACAAATGGCTTTAAGCTGTTCTGACAATACAACCACTTTCTTACGTGCCTAAATGGGAGCTATCAAGCTGAGCTTTCTTAAAAATTGGGCCTAGATGATTAACTTTAGGCACGTAGTTTTGAAAATCTGGACACATGGTAACTACAGTATTTGTGTTCCAGGTGCAGAGGGATAAAACCAGTTTCCAAATAAAAATATTTTATACTCTGTTAAATACCCTAAAATAGTTTTTCTGTAGCATATAATGGATAAACACAATATTGAATAGTGTAATATGAAGGTTTTTTTTGGCATCAGTTGGAGACCTTGAGATATAACATCCTCATTCATGGCTCTACCACTCATAAGAAAGAAATTATTTTGATATCATGCCTATTAGACATTTAATCCACTATAGGACACCACCATGCATTATCTATCCATCTCTCTAATCTGTACAAACCTATAGATCGACAGATACAGGATATCTAGACCCGAAGAAGAGCTCTGTGTAGGTCAAAAGCTTGTTTCCTTCACTAGCAGAAGTTGGTCCAATAAAAGAAATTTCCTCACTCATTTTGTCCCTCTAAGATACTACATAGTTAAAATTATTCTGGTTATATACATGGGAAGATAAGACTATAGTAGGCTGTTTTGCATTCAAAAGCCTCTGCTTAATTAACAGACTGAAGGAGTGTTGCATGAACTAGTTTTGTAGTGTATATGCACTCTGGAGTCATCTGTTACCATTTAGAATTTGTACTTGAATTCAGAACATAGAGGGCCCTACTCTGATCTTTTGGTCCAGCCTGCCTCTATCTGAACTTGCAATACTTAAGTCTTAAGTTGTCCCAAGAGGATATGGACTGTGTCAAGAAGTCTGCTCTTTGAAGGTTATCCAATCAGCATGTAAGAGTTTAGGTCAATATATATTCTACTACTTCATTCCTGGTTGTGTTTAAAAAAAGATCAGTATTGTATTCAAAGGAACTCTCATTTATCCCATGCTGTATGTTAAGCAGATGTTCCTTTTAATTAACCAAGATATATAGGTTTGAGTATAACTTCTATTCCAGGTGTGCAATTAATAATGAGTCACTCTAAAAAAGTTTGGAAGTTCTGTTTGGATGAAGAGGAGGAGCATTTCTGTGACTCAGTTCCTGGTTAAAACCAAGAATCAGAGAGAGAGAGAAAAATAAAATACAAAATTATCCAGACATTCTAAACTCAGAACAAAAGTTTCAGAGAAAGTTTGTGTCATTATTTTCTGTCCGGCTTTTTATTCTGACCTTGTCAGATCTCACCAACTAACCAGGGCTGGGTTAGGTCAGTACATTGATGGGAACTGTCCAAGGAAAAATAAAATAAAAATCTTGCAGAAAGTGGTTGTGGGAATTCAGCAGGTGGCTCTCTTCCCTCTGGGTGAATGCTGAAATAATTCCACAGCTTTTCAAAATGGCTGCAAAGGTACTAATGGCTGAGGATGTATATTTGCACTAGTATTTGTTATAGTTTTGCTTTCCATGCATATTCTTTGGAGTAAAAATAACTCATTCATTTGCAAACAAAGGTGAGATCCTCACCACGGCTCTGGCCACATTGCGCTGGTTAAAGGACTGGAGCTGTGCAAAGTCACCCTCAAAGCCCCAGATCTGTGAGGCTGTAAAACTGCAACAGACAGTTGGGCTCAGACCCTCCCCTCTTGGAGGGTCCCAGAGCTCTGGCTCCAGCCCAAGCCTGAATATCTATGCTGCAATTTTACAGCCCCACAGCCGGAGCCCCGTGAGCCCAAATCAGGTGACACAGGTGCCTAACTGCAGGGTAGACATACCCCAAGATGATTTAAGAATGCTTGAGCACCAGTCGCTGGCCTGCAAATTCTGTGCTTTGTCATAGAAGACGTGCAGTGTGGAACCTCCCATCAAATGAACCAAAGGAGATGTGATTGTATAGGTTTGATTTGCAAGAATATCTTTCCTTTTAAAAAAAAATCTACCCAGCTTTATTCAGCTGAGAGGATAAGCCAACACATTTTAGACAACTTGTGAATTGGAACTAAGGGGCCAGTTAGCTGTTTCTCTAGTTCTGATCAGCTGGGTTGGGATTTCAGAAGGTATCAGAAAATTACCACTTTTGCTCTAAAGAGAAATGTTAGAATCCCCAACATACTGGCTTTAGGGTTACACTTTAATCCTATGTGCTAATATGCCAGTTTAGTGTGTTAATGCAGATTAGCTGAAAATAGCTTTGGCATTTACGGATTTTCCAGTGTTCCTAAACATTGTAATCTCTTTGCTTTGGATAATGTTTATTATACACACAGATAATAGGTTTAGTGCTTTTATGACCTCTGCAGCAAATTCTTTTGGTTATTGCATTAAGAGCTACTCTTGCTTAGCTTCCACTCCAGTCATTAATCAGTCTGGCATGATTACCCTGGTCACACTCATTCCACAGAGTCTCCAGGGCTTAAGCCCCTGTAACAGTAGGTTGGATAGTTAACAAAATAAACATTTTGGCTTATTAAGCCCATTCTATGCACCCGTGATCAACACAGGAGCCGTTTTCAGCCCCGCACAGAGGGGAAACCTCTACTCTTGGCTCATATGCAGCTGGCCAGAACCTGCTTTGTCTAGATTGCTGTTGTGTCACATTGCTGGACATTGAAGCCCAGGTTGGCAGAGATCCTTGTTGGCTACGGAGAGGCATTCAAAACATGTCCTTCCCCACTTATATGGCTGTAGCATGAAAGCCACCATCTAGCCACTTTCCTGCCAAACTCCATCTTCCAAGGGCCTGTTAACCCTGAATGGCTTCACCAAGAGATTTTGTCAGTCTCCTGAAAGTCCGTGTGTCCAGCTCCTGGGTTAGGAAGCCAGGAACTGCTCAGCAGTTACAGAGAGGAAAGGCCTGTTAGATCAGCTAAGGCTGCACCTGCATTGCTACCTGCCATCTGTTCCTAAGAGTCAATATGCAGCTAATTCTCCTCCTAGGAAAGCTAACCTGTAACTGCAATACAGACACTGACCAGCTCCAGGGCTCTGCTCTTTTTGTTTCTTAGTGTTTGACTTGCTCTGTTATTGAGCTAGTCACAAATAAGATTTTATGTTTGAAAAAAACCAAACCCTGTAGATTGATTGATTTAAGATGTTTTAAATGGCTCTTTGCATTCCTCTGGCTACAACTTCTCTTCAACTTGACAAACAGCAGCAAAGGCAGCAGTGTGGCCTGCTGGTTAGGAGAGTGACTGGAGACTCAGCTGATGTGGAATCTCTTCCTGGCTCTGCTACTGACCTGCTGGATGGCCTTGGGTGAGTCACTTCTCCGTGCCTTAGTTTCCCCTCTCACCCTTTGTCTGTCTTCTCTGTTTAGATTGAAAGCTCTTTGGGGCCTAGAGTGTCTCTCAATATGTATATGTACCGCGCCTAGCTCTATTTGGGCTCCTAACCACTGCTGTGATACAGAATAATGGGGAACCCAGAGTAGATGAGAAAGATGAGAGCTCGGGGCCATGCTACTAACTACTACTTGTAATTGCCCTGCAGAGAGCCAGGAGGCACCATCAGGAGCAGAACCGTGCCTTGCGGGTATTCACAAGCTGCTGGTGATAGCTTTGAGTGTTTTCACAGCTGGGCGAGCTGATTGGGTTAGGGGAAAAAAGAGAAGCCAGCCTCCCCATGGTGCATTTGACCTTCTGAAATCAGCCTGCAGGACTGGGAACTGACAGCTACAAAGTGGGGGTTTGATGTTCTCATCTCCCTATCATAAAAACCATAGGTTGCGGTTATCAAAAGTGCTCAGTGTTGGCCTAACTCTGCTTCTGTCTATGGTGTATTTACCACTTAAGAGACCTGTGTTCCCTTCTCAGTGCCTCCTAGCTCTGTGACTTGCAGTCCATGCGTGACAGTGACTCCAGGAATTGGCTGCAGGGAGCATGTACATAGAACACTATGCTCTGCCTCTGTATGCTCTGAGCCCCATATCAGACTGTATTCCCTGCTCTGTGCCTCCTCCCACCACTTCCTGCAGTCTGTGTGCACCAAGGCCAATATGGCTCCATCAGGAGCTCTACAATGACCGGACAATCATAAAGGAAGCCTACAAAATGTGGAAACAAGGACGAATTACTAAGGAGGAATACAAAAGAATAACACAAACATGCAGGGACAAAATCAGAAAGGCTAAGGCACAAAATGAGTTAGGCCTCGCAAGGGACATTAAAGGCAATAAGAGGAGATTTTTAAAATACATTAGGCCAGTGGCTCTCAACCTTTCCAGACTACTGTACCCCTTTCAGGAATCTGATTTGTCTTGTGAACCCCCAAGTTTCACCTCACTTAAAAACTACTTGCTTACAAATATCAGACATAAAAATACTAAAGTGTCACAACATGCTATTACTAAAAAATTGCTGACTTTCTCATTTTTCCCATATAATTATACAATAAATCAATTGGAATATAAATATTGTACATACATTTCAGTGTATAGCAGAGCAGTATAAGAAAGTCATTGTTTCTATGAATTTTTAGGTGCACTGACTTCTCTAGTGCTTTGTATGTAGCCTGCTGTAAAACTAGGCAAATATCTAGATGAGTTGATGTACCTCTAGAAGACCTCTGTGTACCCCCAAGAGAACCACTGCATTAGGAGCAAGAGATAGACGAAGGAAAGTGTAGATCCTTTACTTAGCGGGGAAGGAGATGACATCAAAAAGGCGGAGGTGTTTAATGCCTATTTTTTTTCAGTCCTTACTAAAAAGATTAATGGTGACCAGATACTCAACACAATCCACATTGCAAGGTGGGGAAGGAATGCCAGCCAACATAGAGAAAGAACAGGTTAAAGAATATGTAGATAAGTTGGATGTACTCATGTTGGCAGCACCTGATGAAAAACTAGCTGAAGCAATTGCAGAAATGCTGGCAATTATCTAGTCCAGTGCAGGGGGTGGAATTAGATGACCTCCTGAGGTCCCTTCCAGCCCTACGTTTCTACGATTCCATGAAGGCCAGGAGACCCCAGAGGCAGCCATGTATATTGAGGCAGTTGCAGCCCCACCTGGAGTCCTTGGTGGCAGCAGGTGGTACTGCACTCTGTATTACAGTAGCCACAGTACACAGTTTTCAGAGTAGCAGCCGTGTTAGTCTGTATCCGCAAAAAGAACAGGAGGACTTGTGGCACCTTTAGAGACTAACAAATTTATTTGAGCATAAGCTTTTGTGAGCTACAGCTCAGATGAAGTGAGCTGTAGCTCACGAAAGCTTATGCTCAAATAAATTTGTTAGTCTCTAAGGTGCCACAAGTCCTCCTTTTCTTTTTACAGTACACAGTGACTACTGTACAGTATAGCTGAAAGCTGTGGTGTTATTAAAGGGATTAGACCCATTAGCTCTCAAAAATTCAGAGCGGAATTTGACCCTATTTGCCAGGGTGCTTGGCGAGGGAAAGCTTAATATCTATCTTTGATACAGAATGGGAATGATTATAAGCAGGTCTGTTTTACTAAGGGTTATTAATTCTGTTGCTAAGAGTTAATCCCTGTGCTTTTTGTTTTAAAGTTCTCTTTGTCCTTTGAGGACTATGTTTGTTAACTGATTGTGACCAAAACCTGAGTTGTCGTCTATAGCTTCCGACACCTTAGGTATCACAGCAACAGAGCTCTCCACCATCTGTGATGGCTTGGAAAATGGGAACATTATCATCATTTTCTCTGCCTTCATAGACTCAAAAGGTGTCATCAACAGCAGCCTGAGTTATTTTTTGTGCAGGGATTTTTTTACTCCCCCCCCCATTTTGCTCTCATTTGGGAAATAACGAGAGAGCCTGGCTTCCATGTGCCTTTCATCAGTGGGGAGAGCTCTTCAGAAGGACTCATTAAAATAACGAAAAGGTTTCAGAATGGTTAATTAGGTCCACAGCTTCTCACTGCCCTGTGGTGAGCGAGTACTCCAATCTACGAAACACAGAGATATAATCTTGTGATGGCCGGTCTTCCACCAGCTCCTTTAAAATATCAGACAGAAAAACAGCATGCTGATACTACCAACCTTGGATGGGTTATTTGCTTCATTGAGCATGATCGATCTGCTCATTGGGAGTGGATGGATTTCAGATGAGTAGGATGGGTGGAATTTGTTGGGTACGCAGGAATCATAGAGGGGTTTGCAAGGCACATTGTCATTGGGGTGAATTTAAATGGGGTGGGGTGGGACAGGGAGTTAGAAATCCTTCGGTTAGGCAAACATGATGGAGGAGAAAGGAATTCAGGCTCCCCAAGCTCTTCAAGCTTTGCTGTCAAAGAAATACATTTTCTGATTAATCCGTCTCCTCCGCTGACAGGTTGCATATGGTGAACTGAGTAATAAATGCTTGCTTTGTCTGACTCCTTGTTCCTCAGAGTCTGAATTCAAAGGACCATGGTATGGGCAGAAAAGGTTAATTTCAATAGTTTTAAACATATAAAACTGAAGTCTATGAAATCCACATGTATATTAAGGTGTTTTAGCTTTCTGTGCAGAATTAGGGCTGAAGTTTCAAAAGTGCTTTGTGGGCACCCACAGTCGGGGAAGGAATTCACTGCTTAGCTCACGTTTACACACCTAAACGATGTGGTCAGATAGTCAAAAGGGTTCCGCTTCCATTGGCAATGATGGATTGTGACCCTATACCCTCTTTATGCCAACAGGCAAAGGACCAATCAAAACACGGCTGTCAAAATACTTAGTCAAACAGTGTCTTATAAGGTATCATGTAAAAACTGATGCCACACTGGTCAGGAATATCACTGTTTGATGTACGTACAGGTTGTGTATACAGAGTTATATGTGTGTGCTCGAAATATGTTCTTATAATATGTTTGGGAGGCAATGGATAAACAAGCCTGTCCTAGACAAAGGAATGTGGCTTTACCTATCTGCCTGGCTGGGTTACAGGCAGAGGACAATGAAAGTATATTTACATATAGGGTAAACAAAGCTAACAAGCTACAGAGGAAATAGTTTGGTAAACACTGTGGAGGACACACCAGAGTCTGAACCCCTAGAATGTCTTCCTGCAGTGCTTAATTTGTGCCAGGGCTTGCCAGGGCTGAGCTTGGAAATTCATAGCCCTGGCACCTCTTGGCTTGCTGCGTCAGTTATGAATATAAAAAATTGCTTGAGCCCTGGCATCTAATTGCTTGCGCCCCGGCACCTCTTTCTTTACAAATTAAGCACTGCCTTCTTGGGTCGTGAGGCAAACATAATGGACTTTGCAAAATATAAAGGGAGTAAAAAGACATCCTAGTTATCCATCACTTAGGGAAGAAAGGGAACAGCACCCTCTGATTCTGTGAAAAGTGGACCCTCCTACCTGAAGGACTGAAGGTGCTGATACCTTGATGTAAGTGAGAAACTGCTTTATAAGTTTTTGGCACTAGAAAGCGTGTTTTGTTTGTCGCCCTTTTTTATCCCTTTTAGTCTTGCTTGGCATTACTTAAATCTGTGTGCTTTATTAACACACTTATTCTGTTTTGTTAGAAAACAATCTCAGTGCTGTATATGAAAGTGAAATGTGGGACCTCAACTAAACTAAGAAACTGGTGTGTGAACTGTCTCTTTGGAGGCAGCGAATTTACTAATTTCTGTGAGTGCCCAGTGAGAGGAGCTGGACATGCAGAGAGATGTCTCTGGGGAACTCGGATTTACTGATTGTTACCTGCAAGGTCTGTTGGGAAGAGATGGGGTCCACCAGACCAAGAAAGGGAAGAGCATCTTCATGCACCACCTCACCAGCTACATTCAAAGGGGTCATGTGACAAAAGCCCACAGGACAGCATGAAAATATGCAACCTGAACAGAGGGCTAGATGGTGGGGGTGGGTGTACATGGAAAGCTACAATAGGATCATAGGTGCAGCAAGGAGGAAACCAGTGGGGAAATCTGCTCAACATCTTAGATCCCTACGCACAAATGCAAAGAATATGGGGAATAAACAAGAAGAACTGAAAGCATTGGTACATACACCAAATTGTGACTTAATTGGAACCACAGAGACTTGGTGGGTAAGTCTCATGACTGGTTAATTGTTATAGAGGGTATTAGCTTGTTCAGGAAGGACAGTCAGGGTAAAAAGGAGGTATTGTATTATATATTCAGAATACATGCACATTTTCTGAGGTCCAGCAAGGGTGGGAGGCAGACCAGTCGAGAGTTTCTGGGCAAAAATAAAAGGGGTGAAAAATACGGGGGATGTCATGGTAGGAGTCTAACATAGACCACCACCTGAGGAAGTGGAGGAGAGTAAATAACAGAAATAACCAGAACACAAGACCTGCTAGTAATGGGGTGTTGTAGCTACTCAGACCTCTGTTGGAAAAGCAATATAGCAAAACACAAAATTTCCATTAAGGGTTTGGAATGAATTGGGGACACCTTTTTGTTTCAGAAAATGGAGGAAGTCACCTGGGAGACAGCCATTTTTGGCTTGATTCTGACTAACAGGAAGGAATTGGTAGAGAATCTGATGGTGGAAGGCAATCTGGAGGAAAGCGACCATGACATGATAGATTTCATGATTTTAAGAAAAGGAAGGAGCTGGGGGATGGCTACAAACAATGGGGCAAGTTCCCCAGATGGAAGCGAGCAGCTTCCTGCCCCCAGTTTCTTGGACCCAGATGGGCAGGGGATGCCTGGGTGTGTTTGGGACCATCCCTTGTCTGGGTGTTGGGGGCCTGGAGGAGCTGGGTGAGGAGAGAGCTAGGAGTCAGGACTCCTGGGTTCTCTCCCTGGCTCTGGGAGGGGAGCGGGAGGTAGTGGTTAGAGCAGGGGGAGCCAGGGTTCCTGGGTTCCATCCTCTGCTTTGGGAGGGCAGTGGGTTAAAACAAGGGGGGATGGAAATCATGACTCCTGGGCTCCATTTCCAGCTCCTCCACAGACTTGTTATATGGCTTGAGTGAGTGGCTTATGGAAAGAACCTCCCCCAACCCTGCATGTAACCGGTGGGATGAGGAGAAAGCTGAGGTCTCCGGGTGGGGCACAGGGGGGACAGGAGTGAACGGAGGGCAGGACCTTGAGGGAAGAGGTGGAGCAGGGGGCAGGGCCCCAAGGGGAGGGGCCGGAGCAGAAATTGGAAAGTTGGCAACCCTAGCCAGAGGAGAGCAACAAAAATGATAAAAGGCTCAGAAAACCTTGCCTGTGAGGAATGGTTAAAAAAACAACGGGGCCTGTTTGGTTTTGAGAAATGAAGACTGAGGCTGGGGGTCCATAGTTTTCAAATCTGTTAATGGCTGTCAGAAAGAAGATGGTGATCAATTGTTCCCAGCGTCCACTGAAGGTAGGACAAGAAGTAACGGGCTTAATTTGCAGCAAGGGAGATGTAGGTTGGATATTAGGAAAACTTTCTGACTCAATCAATCATTCAGTGGCACCGTTGCTTTTTCCAGAGCATGGTCTCTGCACCAATGAGTTCTTTGATGGCTGCTGAGTCCAATGCGTGAGTGACAGCCCTGCCCACAGGTAGGGCACATCCACGCACAAGCAGTGCTCTGAATCCGAGCCGGCGATTCTTTCCTCCTCTGACGCCAGTCGTCACAAAGCTTGATCCAGTCCACCTCGCCACGCCTCACTCCATCTACAAGCTGACTCCGCACGCCCAGGGTCGTTAAGCTCTGGAATTGGCTTCCACGGGAAATTGTGGAATCCCATCATTGAAAGTTTTTAAGAATAGGTTAGACAAACACCCGCTGTGGATGATCTAGGTTTACTTGGTCCTGCCTTAGTGCAGGGGGCTGGAATTTATGACTTTTTAAGGTCTCTTCTGTCCTTGCATGTCTATGGTGCTGTGATTGTAAGGCAAGGTTCAGAGTGGCAGGGTCTCAGGGAGTTTGCTGTTGAGGTGGACAGGGAGCTGACCCACAGTTTAAGTCCCAGCAAAACTCTCCCTTGCTGAGGCAGAGGGTAACCCGATGGCTTACAATGCTGTGTGCCCTGAGGAGAATGTCAAACGGATGTTGTCGGGTGATTGAATGAATTTGAAAATCCAGCCACTTAGTTACCTTAGGGGAGCAGTCCCCAAACTTTTGAGGGTCAGGCCCCCTTTATCCCTGTCTGCACCCCCCTTCGCCTCTTAGAGCTGGGGCCAGGAGCGGGGCTTTGGCACTGGATGTGGCGGGGGCATGGACAGGGGTAAGGGGGATGAGGCTGGGGCCACAGCTGGGGGTGGGGCTGAGGCTGGAAGCGGGGTCAGGAGTGGGGCCATGGCCAAAGGCCGAGGCTGGGGGCAGGGGCGGGAGTGGGGGCCAGTCAGACTGCGGTGGGGGCCAGACCCATGGCCAGGTGTGGCTCCACTCCCAGACCCACCTCCAGCCTTGGCCTAGGGTTGGGAACGGAGCCACAGCCAGTGGCCAAACTGGGGGTGGGGCTGCGGGCAGAGCCACACCGAGGCTGGGGCTGGGGCCAGGCATGGGGCTTGGAGCCAGAGATGCGGCTGGAGGAGGGACCAGAGCAGGGCTGGGGTGGGTGTGGGGAGGGGCTGGGTGGCGCTCCTTCCCTGCCCCCATGGAGGCTGGCCTGGGTCCCACTGTGCCCCACAGTTTGGGGCCCTCTGCCTTAGGGTATGTTTACACTACAATCAAAGGTGTGAGTACAGCTCAGGTAGGCATACGCACGCTAGCTATAATGTCACTAACCATAGCAGTGAAGAGGTGGGTGCAAGTCTCCCGAGAACCCAGGGTATGTACTCTCATTCCCATCCTACACCAGGGTCCATGCCGCTGTGTCTTCACTGTGGTTTTTAGCCATACCAGCTAGATTAAAGCTAGTGCAGGTATGTACTCACGCCTCTGATTGCACCATAGACGTACCCTTTATCTTCATCCTGACCACTCTGCGCTGAGGGACAAGGAGCTGGAGCAGGGAGCGGGGCCATCCCTGTGAGACAGGAGACCCCAGTGAGGTTCACCCTCCATGAAGAACACTGACACTGAGCTCCCCCAAGATGCAGCGTGACAGCGATAACTCTGGTAAGGAGTCACTAAGGAAAATGTTAAGAGTATCTAAAGCTGCTTTATCCATACCCCCACAAGGAGAGGCTGACTTGAGAGGAAAAATTGAGATGCCTCAGACAGAGATGAAGCAGCCCTCTCTGGACCATCCGGCCACTAGTGAGGTTATCTACATCAGAAGCCTATTGTCCTTACTGCCAATGGAGAAAACTGGCATGATGGTGAGAGTGAGAAATGAAACCAACTGTCCCAGAACCATCTGGAAGGGAATGAAGTTGGCACAATTGTACAGGACAGAAAGTGTTGACAATCCCACCATAGGTACCCATCAGAGGCTGGCTGGCCCTTTAAGGCAGGCAAGGCTCAGCCTTACTTGTGACCAGCTAGCCCCTAGCTGATGGAGATACTGCACTTATTGATAATTAGTGACCCCAGCTGCAGGGAATCAGGAAGAACTACTTACATAGAGCTGGCAGCTCTGTCTAGAGGAAGAGATGGTAGAGAAGGCAGAAATCTCTTGCAGGTAGGAGGACCTACAGGGAGAAGACTGGTGGGGGAACTCCTGTGCTAGAGTATGCAAGGAGCAGGGAGATCCCTAGGGGAATTTGCTAGGGTCTCTGGGGAAGGGAAGCAGTGAGGGAAATCCTGTTAAGATGAGAGACAACAAAGGAAGACCTCTGCAGGAGCAGGGTAGGTTCCTGAGGGGTGGCCCTGAGGAAGGGTTGTAAAAGCATTTCAGTGGAGCCCAGGAGGGGCAGAAGAACTATTATTTGAGTATTTAGCTTGGACTTTCAGCTGGACCTTTTGTTACCTTGGAAGGAGAGTGTACCTTGTGACTTGGCTTGAGGTCTGAGCCACAGAAGACCCAGCCAGAGGCAAACAGCCTGCAGGAGGTGCTGGAGACAAGGGCTCCTGACACAAGAGGGTGCTATGGGTGGTGAGTATGCTACCTTACAGTACCTTAATATAGGGCCCAATTCTCAACTGGTGTAAAATATCATTGCTCATCTGAAGTCAGTGGAGCCCTGAGAATTTAAACTAGATGAGGATCTGGCCCTAGGTAGCTAAATGGGCTCTAAGCATTTTGAAAATCATTTATTTAGGTGCCTAAATGGGAGCTGCTGGTCACAATCGCTTTTGAAAAATCTGGCCTGGAGTCTTAGCCAGTCTCTCCTTCTCCCAGGCAATCTAAACGCATTATGTTGGGTTTGGTTTCAAAGTGAATAGAGGTTAGATTTTTTTTTTTCCCTCAAAGTCACCTGTGTGATTCGGGGAGCATAAGCTCATTGACTCTTGCATAAGACACGGGGATCTGAGTGACATAGGTGCTTTTGAAAATCCAACTCTAGTGGGTTATAGATAAAAAAAAAAAAAAAAAAAAAAAAAATCTTTCCATTGACTTCCATGGAAGCAGAATCTTTTAGCATCATGTGGATAAAGATGTGTCTGTGATATTGGAGAAAGATATTTGCACTTTTCTCTGGGAACTAGAGAGATTGAAAAAATATATATCGATCAAAGATCTCTGGGGTAGGGACCATCTTTTGTTGTGTGTACAATGGTGCCCTGATTGGAGCTCTGTGCTACTGTAATATAAATAAGCAAATAATAACAAATGCCCCTTTATCATAACTTGGACCCCAATCCTGTTAGCATTTATGCCCATGGCTGACATCACATACACGCATAGCTGAGATGGTACCAGGATCAGAGCTGTACATAAGGGTCTGCATGAGCTGGTCCTTAATTCTGATAGCTACTCATGAATTGTAAGTAATATCTGTTCTCAAAGGTGGCAATTTCTTGACCACCTTGATTATTGAATGTTGGTAGCATGCGGTAGAATGGCATTCCTTGTTTGTTCCCTTCCCCCCCCCCCACACACACACATTGAATCTGTGTGAATTGAACAGCCATGATGACAGAGAGAGCTATATTTTCCCCCCTTATATATTTACTTATCTGTGGTGTTAAGTGTTGTTGTGATAAAAGCTTGGGTGGTTTCTACTTAAAGCCATAAATAAAAAACCTCTGAAATACAGAGTTCAGGCAGTTTCTCTCCTCTTCTGTTTGATCTCTTAGGACAATAAGGTCTTGCTGAGGCAGGGACTGTCTCTTGCTGTGTGTTTGTACAGTATGTAGCACGATGGGGCCGTGATTTTGATGTGTCCTCAAAGCTCTATGGTAATACAAGCTTTCACTTATTGTGTGTATTGCTGCTGCTACCTGCAGGGACCTGTCTACAGTTCAGACTGGAATTTCTGTGCTGCTCAGGGGTTTGCTCCATCTGTTCTCCCTTCCCTCATAGTTTCTTCATCTGTTTCATTCCTTATCTGTCCCCCTCATCCCCTTTCCCTTGAGTGTCCCCTCTCTTTTCCCTTTTCTTTCCATTTAGTTGGTTCCCTCCTAACTAACCCCACTCTTTTTTTTTTAAAGAGGGGGGTGGAGACTAACCTGCTGTCTGCTGCCATCACATTTTCACTTTGCCCCTTCCCCTGCCCTGTGTGTCATACAAACTAAATGGAAGCATGTTGGGACCCCTTCTTGGTTGTCCCTTAAGCATTACCCCAACAAACACTATCAATAATAAGTACCTATCCTGCAGATAGAGATAGGAGTCTGATCTGCAGAACGAATAATCCAGCATCTCTCATAAATAACAAGAATTGCATTTATTAGGTGCTGATGTGCTCAGTCTCATACAAGACACAAAAGTTAACCCAGTTAATGCTTTTTAGAACCCAGTTCCTTAACAAACTCGGCATAACTCCATCTGGAGTACTGTGTCCAGTTTTGGGCCCCACACTACAAGAAGGATGTGAAAAAAAAATTGGAAAATGTCCAGCAGAGGGCAACAAAAATGTTTAGGGGACTGGAACACATGACTTATGAGGAGAAGCTGAGGGAACTGGGGTTATTTATTCTGCAGAAGAGAAGAATGAGGGGGGATTTGATAGCTGCTTTCAACTACCTGAAAGGGGGTTCCAAAGAGGATGGATCTAGACTGTTCTCGGTGGTAGCAGATGACAGAACAAGGAGTAATGGTCTCAAGTTGCAGTGCGGGAGGTTTAGGTTAGATATTAGGAAAAACTTTTTCACTAGGAGGGTGGTGAAGCACTGGAATATGTTACCTAGGAGGAGGTGGAATCTCCTTCCTTAGAGGTTTTTAAGGTCAGGCTTGACAAAGCCCTGGCTGGGATGATTTAGTTGGGGATTGGTCCTGCTTTGAGCTCCTGCTCCTGAGGTCCCTTCCAACCCTGATACTCTATAAATGTCTTCTCTTAGTGGGGGCATTTAGGTACCAGCCATCTTGGTGGTATTCTCTAAACAGAGAAGTAAAATTCTCAACATTTCTTCCTGGCTTCATAATCTGTGGTAGTACCATATACAATATCCATGAGCTTTATGGTACCACAGTCCTTAAAGGGGCCAGATTTTTACAATGGCTCAGGCCCTTCTCTGCCCCAGCAGCTTCCATTATGATCCTTATGGCCACATTTTGAAAAAAGCTCAGCGCCCAACATGCTGAGCTCATTTGAAAATCTGACCACTTCTTCAGGTGCCTAAATTGGCATGGAGCACTTCTGAAACTTTGGCCCTGCACGGTATTCAGCAGAAGGTAGGAAGTGGTTGGGCAAAAATAGGTACACTGGGTGAGATTTTTCTTAAGTGGATTTGTCACCGAACTGCCATGGAATTTTGATGGGAGCTAGGCACAACACAAAGGTGTGTTGTGGTGTGTGTGTGGGGGGGGCTTTTTTTTTTAAATCGCACCAGTTATTGAGCCTGACTTGCACTTTCAGTGGGATGCAAAGGGACCTTAGAGTAAGCGTTAAAGGGCCTTGAAGCGAGCATGAATTGCAGGTACATCTCCATTTAAGTCTCCTTCATACTGCCCTAGCGTAAATAAGAATTAGGCCCAGTAACTCCCAGGGGACTCATCAGGAGGCTAACTACTACATGCCCTCCCCTGAACACTTACCTCTGCTGGGATGGGGGTGAGGTAACTAACCATGCACAATTTCCCAAAGCTGGGTTTGCAGAAATCACCCTCCTCCATCTGGCTTCCAAGGAGCCAGCTCTGCCCTTCAGGCATGGAGTCAAGGACTGCAGGAAGTGTTGACTATCTGGTCTGTAATTAAAAGAAAGGTACTTACAATAACCTCTCCATATCCTTTATGCTCTCCCCCAGGATCATTTAACTGACTAATTTGGACAGCCTAGACAACAAATGACGACTTGGTCTCCTCTTTCTACAACTCTGTAAACATAATCCCCGATTGATTGGCCTCTAATACATCAGACCTAAATGAAAAATTAATTAGATTGGCTACAACCCTGAAGTGAGCACTTTACCACTTTGTTGTTTTGTCCATTTGATCCTTTCTCCTTTTGATTTATGGGCAAAGGAAAGAAAGCGGGGGTGGGAGGGGGAAAGGAGGAGATTAGTACTAGATGTCATCTGAAGTCCATATGACAGTTTTCATGAAAGCAGAGCCCTGTCTCCGGTAAGCAAAGGAATAAAAGTAGCAGTAACCACCTCCCAGGACTGCTTTGAGTGTTCACTGCACTGTTAAGATGGGAACACGTAGACAGATGAGCTTTTTTTGCCCTCTTGTCTTCCTCTAAGCCCAAGTGTTAAATAAGGTCATTTAGGTGCCGCTAAGATCTTTAGCCACCACCTAAATTCCCTAGGCACCTCACGTTATGCTGGCAAAATCCCCTATGTTCCCCAAGTTTCCATTGGTGGGCATCACACAGCTGTGTAAATCCTTATGCCACCAAGCTACTTGGCGCCCTAGCTCAAGCTTAAACCCCAGCAGGATTCAAAGACTAGGCATTCCCCCACTGATCTGACACCTGAGCTCTGACATGGATCTAGCCCTTCACCTCTGTCTTTCCTCTCCCACTCTTTGTCTGTCTAGTCTACGGAGATTAAAGACTGTACAGGGCAGGGGTTGTCTCTTATTACATGTTTGTACAGTGCCTGGTATCATGGAGCCCATAACCACTACAGTAATACCAGTAATGGAACTAAATTATAAATCCAAGATTATGATCTGGGACACACACAGACGATTTTTTTCAGAAGTGGCCTATAATCTAGGGTATACCATCTGCTGCGCACAATTGCCCACACGTGTATATGCAAACTGGTATTTGTATGAGTAAATGTGGTAAAGTGTTCCATTACTGCATTGGCTCGCATAAATGGTGTAATTCCATGCCCTTTCTTGCACGAGCAAAACCTGTGTATGGAAAACTAGAGGAGGACTTGCAACTGGCTGGATATTTGTTCAACACATTAACCTAGATAGTTGAGAGAGGCCAGATGCTGGGTTTGAGGATTGCAGTGTGCTTAGTAAATCCTGAGGTTGTGGTGTAATGGAGTAATTTCATGTTGCCTTATTCATATGAGTAGCCCAATTTAGTTGAGTGGGCTTACTAAAATAAGTAAGTAAAGTGATGAGGATGCAGCCCCTTGTGGGGATATATGACCGCATGTTCTGAATGTCGGAATAATCGTAATGCCCCATAGCCTTGGCATAGCTTAAAAAAATGACATGGTTTCTCTAGATTGCTGTTTGTAACCTGTACACACCCTTCACTAGGGCTGTTACTAGAGCAGTGGTCAGATCCTTCCAGTCTAACTCCTGGCGACTCCCACTGTTCCTTCCAGCAGAGTGCTATGGCTTGGGATTTGTTCTTGGAAATGTAAAGAGACCAGGAAGGAGATGGCTTTCAACCTGTCTTCCAATGTGCCCTGTGCTGGGCAACTCCTCATGTGAGATCAATTGTCTTCAGCTGGCAGGATGCTAGCAACTCTGGAACACACATGTGGTAGGACAGAATTGCTCTGAAAATAGAGGATCTCAAAAGCCAGCAGTACCATGACTGCTAGTAGTTGTGATTGCTGGTGTCAAGGTATAACTCTACCTGGGCAATCAGCCAGTCTTTGACACTAATACTCAGCATTCATCTTCTAGTGGTCAGCCAGTGTGTCCATGCTGTAGTGCTAACAATAGCGCTGGTGGGACAATGCCTCCCTGCCCACCCAGGTTAAATCAGTTAGTGCCTTGGGGCTTAGCTGTTTGTAATAGAGCTAGGCATTGAAATGGTACTAATTTTAATAGGGAAGCATCTGTGGTGGTGATGGGTATGGTAGATTTGTAAGTGTATTTAATACAGGAGAGGCAATATGCAGACAGGGCACTGAACAGCGCCTCAGACTTTCTATGCCCAGCCCTGCCACTGGCCTCCTGCGTGACCGTGGACAACTTGCTTGCCCTCTTTGTGCCTCAGTTTCCCTGCCTGGGTAATAGGGATAATGATACTGACCTCCTGTAAAGTTCTTTGACACCTACTGGTGGTGGAAAAATCTATATAAGGTAGAGGGATGATGATGGAGAGCTGCTGGGTGCTTTTGAAACATTGACCAGTATTGTTGCCGGCACAGAGTGTCCGAGGCAAGCAACAGCAGGGTTCGTTGATCGGTGTGCGTCGTGCCAATTACCACAATGGGGTGGAGAAGCAGAGAGTTTATTTGAAGCGTCAAATATGGCACAGGGAGACTGAACTGTCTCATCCTGCACACCAAATGCAGATTACTTCATACAATTTATACCTATTTTTCACTCAGCTACATAAGCATATGTACCCGTTGCTCCGTACAATAGCGCAGCCAATCGTCTAAAGCAGCCAATTACATTTTTTTTTCTTTTTTTTCCATCAGCATTGTTCAAGCCTTACCTTATTTGGTCATACCTGAGTTACTATCTCACGGAGGCTATTGCTAAACATCCCCTTCCGTATCTGGTTACAGACCCATACATGCTCTTACAGCCAGCTGATACCGGTTTAGGCTAGCATTTTCTTGTGTAATTATGTTCGTTTGCCATTGCATAACCTCAGGGTTGCAGAAGGTTTACTATGGAGGAGCTTTGGCTTGCCTAGGTGTAGAGCAGGAGGGCTTCATCGACACTCGTGGTCTTCCATCCTCCCGAGTTACCTAGCATTATGCCCAGTGCCACCAACAGTCTGATATTGAATTATTGTTCAAAAAATCTTTTCCTTTGTTACTTGTTGAATACTCCAGTAGCCTATGTTGGTTGAGTACCAATCAGATATGTTGCATCACCACATGATCTCTCTCATTGAGAAGAGCATCTGGAGGCCCCCCCCCCCCAAAAAAAAAACAATGGCGTATCTTCTAGCTCCACTAGGCGTTCTATCATTCGGATCTTCCCAAAGTTAGACTACCAGTTTAAGACTCCTCACTTAGGATTGGAGACAAAGAATCTGAACTTTAAAAAGCCAGGAGCCATGGATAAACGAACAGAACATTATTAATTACAACTGGATTTTTGGAAAAGCCCAAGGCCCAGAAAAGCAGTTGATAAAAGTATCAGAATAGTAGTAAAAAACAAAACAAGCTTATGACCAAAGGGGAATAATGTGCTGCTAAATCATTGAAATGAGAAACGTTTTATATTATCTAAGAGTTATTAAAAAGTGAGGCCAAAAATCAAAATGAATCCCAAAGAGCAGTGATATATGATTGCATGAATTTTGTGCATTTTTTATGTTTAAAAGTAAAACTTCGGAGACAGGTTTAAAAATGGCATTGTTTGTAAATAGATCAGAAGGCCAGTACTCAAATTTGAACAAAGCAAGGCTGCTATGAACAGCTAGACTCTGATTCAGGAAAGCACTTAAGCATATGCTTAACCTTAAGCATGTATGCAAGTGCTTTTCTTAATAAGAATGCACATGTTTTCAGTGCTTTCTGGAAGCAGAGCCCTAATGGACAATGCACATGGGGCTGGATTCTGCAATCCTTACTCGGGCGAAGCTGTCTCAGACAACACTTTTCTCTCCTCTCCACAGCCTTGCTAGTAGTTCATATTCTGGACTGAATCCCACATATGCCAGTGAGAATCCTTTGTATGGCAAGGGTGCAGAATTTACATTGGATATCTGTGCAGCAGATGAATTGAATTTCACCTTCAGGCCCTAATGTTCTGGCCTGATTTTTTTTTTTTTGGGGAGGGGGGATTTTTGGGGAAATTGCATGCTGCATATTTGCTGTACATTCTACACAGATTTCCCTTCCCCCCCCCCCCACACACACTAAGGTCTTCAGTGGCTTTATCCTGCAAGGTGCTGAACAAAACTAGTCAAAACCTCTTTCTAAAACTTCTTCTTATAGGGGAAAAAAAATGTGGGTTCATTGAAACAGTTTTTCAAGTCCAGAATGGAATTCCAGATCAAAACCAGAGAGACCCACCTCAGAATAATCAGTTTTCTGGTACCTAGGGCACCCCCTTTCAGTGGGAGAGACCCAGATTCTAGTCCCTGTTCTAAATCATGTGGCTCAAGGACTTGACCCAAGCTTTCCTACATCCTAGGTGAGCCCTCTAACCACCTGTTTTTTGGCTATTCTGGAGGCTGTTGCTTGTTTCTCTCAATTTTTTGAAAGGCCTTGTTTTCAGTCTGCGGCCGAACAATAACAAATTTTTAAACCTTAACATTTGGGGTGGGATCTGAGTTACTACAGAGAATTCTTTCCTGCATATCTGGCTGGTGAATCTTGCCCACATGCTCAGGGTTTCAGCTGATCACCATATTTGGGGTCGGGAAGGAATTTTCCTCCAGGGCAGATTGGCAGAGGCCCTAGGGGTTTTTCGCCTTCCCGGCAGTATGGGGCACGGGTCACTTGCTGGAGGATTCTCTGCACCTGGAAGTCTTTAAACCATGATTTGAGGACTTCAGTAGCTCAGACATAGGTGAGAGGTTTATTGCAGGAGTGGGTGGATGAGATTCTGTAGCCTGCATTGCAGAGGAGGTCAGACTAGATCATAATGGTCCCTTCTGACCTTAATATCTGAGTCTATATCTGAGACTTTTTCACAAAAAGTAATTGTTTTCCAGCCAGGCCTGTTGCTGAGCACACTGGCCTGATCCAGCAAAGCACTTAAGCACCTGATTAACTATAAGCAATGAGACAACTTGTGGGGTAAGATGCTATTCAAGTGGAGTAAGGCTATCCAAATCTGGTCCTTTGTAAGTTGCACAGGATGGCTCTATGCTTGTGTAGTTTGTTTTTAAATGTGGTGTTTTTCCCAATTTGTTGGGTCTTTATGTAGAAGGCAAGGGGTGGTTCTGAGGACTTTGGGTGGGATTTTAGCACTGGGGAAGTTTAGTGGAAATCTCCCTGTTGACTTCAGTGGGAGCAGAGTTAGAGCATCACTGAACACTTGTTAGAAAATTCTAGCTTTAGCATTTTTTGTTGGGTAATGGGAGGGGTGTGTGCATGGTGGGAGTGAGCTTGGTATAAGTATTTGTTTTTCAGTTGGTCAGTGTGAACCCTTCACTTGTAGCAAGACTCATTTTACTTCACAAGTTGCCCCAGCAAACGCACTTGTGGTCGAAGCTGATGCTCAGTGTGAGGAAGGATAGCGCCGTCTGGCCTGCTGTTCATTTTACAGTTCAATTGTCTGGCCTGTGGATTTGTATCTCAGGGCACCTAAGTGATATTTATCAGGCTGTTGCATAGTTTTATGTGAAGAACACAATTTATTATTCTAATGCAACCTGTGAAAATTACAATAAAAAGCATGGGGAGGGTGGATTAATGTGTGAAGTGTGTGTGTGACAAATTTTATAGGAACAGAAAATGATACCATTTGAATCCATTCTGGGCAGCGACAGACTAATGAGAGTTGATCTGAACATAACCTAGTGCATTCTCAGTACACACTTACAATTATCTTCTGGTTCTTCTCAGAGGCAGCTACTTCCCAGCTCTGACTGATGTTTCTAGGGAGAAAGTCTCTGAATGCCTGCTCTGAAATAGATTACCCCTTTTTCTAAATGGAAGAGATTTTCTTGGGGAAGAAACAACTGCCTTTGGGAAGAGTAGTATATTTTAGGGCTTGTCTACATGATAGGGTGCTGTGCCCTATATGTAAGGGGACTGCTGCCCCCTTACTAACATTCAGTGGGAGTGTTTTGGTTGGCTAGCTCCCAGTACTAAAAGGGGAAAGATCTCTGGGAAATCAGGACCCTGAGACTGATAGTCCCCAGGAACAATGGGGAGAGGCCAATGCTCCTAGTCAGCCTGAATGACAGGGCAGACAGGCGAGTCAGGAGGCCAGGGAGGTTGTCTTCCGTGTGACCTGGATTTGCCTGGGTCAGACAGAGTGGGGCTGAGATAAGGAGAAAGCAGGGGCCCATGCTGAGCTGGGGAGCAGAGCCGTGCCAGATCCAGAAGGACCAGAAAAGCAGCCCAGAGAGAGCAGACCTCTGCTCCCAGGACAGGCTGCAGCAACCAGAGGCAGAGGGGCCAAAGAAGCAGCCCAGGGAGCTGGAGGCAGAGCAGCAGCAGTGCAGAGACAGAGTGGTGCAGCTGGGGCTGGAGCAGTCCAGAGCTGGGTGCAGTGAGCAGCTGGGGAGAGCGAGGGGGACCATGGGCAGCAGGCCCAGCACAGGGAGACGCCTTAGCCAGGAGGCTCTGCAGGCCAGCCTTGGATCATAACCCCAACAGGGTCGGGGCGACACTGGGAAGAAGGGTCCTACCACCTAGAGCCTGAGAGCGTGTGGCCGCCACCAGAGCAAGTGTCCAACCCACAGCATCCTGCAGCACAGCCAGGGCCTGAGAAGAAGGCTTGGGACTTACAAGGAACAGACTGAACTGCCCTGACGTTCCAGAGACACTGTTTGTGATGTTCCCTGCCACAGAGCGGGGTGATGCGTTTCCTTTAACCTTTCCCATTTTTCCTTATTCTTTTTTTAAAATTAATTGTTGATTAGATAACTTCCATTTGCTTTAAATGGTCAGTGGGTCAGAACAGCCCAGTGCAGAGAGAGCACCCCAGAATGGGGACACCCTAGCCCCTGTCCTAGGTGACCACAGCAGGGTTGGGGGTTGAGCCCTCCAGGAATCCTGGGCCCAGCCTTGTTGGGGTTACGAGGACTCTGCCAGACAGGAGAGTGGAAGGGGAGCCCTCAAGGTCAGGGAGGCCACTGGGTAAAGGAAGTGGGAGCAAGGACTCAGATCCTTTCGCTAGCCCACTTCACCAGGATAGTGCAGAAGCCAGAAATAGCAGGACTACTCCCCCACTTACATATAGGAGTGTGATTTCTAAAGCACACTCCTGTGCTGTTCACAATTTGTCCATGTAGATCCTCCTGATGCATGCTAAAGTTGCACTGCATCAGTTAGAAATCTCATCCCTGAAGAGCATGTTACCCAAGATGAGATGTAGAGAAGCCCTCAGATTTAGCAGGCCAGATTCATGTGTGGAATAATACCAGTGATGGATCTGGGCCTACATGCACAGGGTATAATACTTTTTGCATACCGTTAATACTTTAGCTGGAATCTTCCAAGGGGCTTACGAGATTTAATGAGGGGTAAGTCATTGGGAGTTTGAGGCACTCCATCTGGATGCCTCAAACATGTAGGTGCCTAATTCCCTTAGACCACATGGAAAATTCAAGCTCCTGGTTGGTTGATCTCCAGGTACCCAGGACTGAGAGTCCGCTTCCTTCAGTGAGAGGTAGACTTGTTCAGTTAAACGCAGGGCATCATCTCCCAGATGCCTGCAGTCTGCTAGCCACCCGGACAATCACTTCTGGGCAATGCCAGCCCTTATTTTGCCTTGCAGGGTAACAGTCAGTGTACCCCAGTCCCCAAGCACCTGTCATGTTTAGCCCCTTATCCACTGAACACTCCCAGTAATGCCAAGTCTGCTGTCCCCAAGGGAACAGAGTACGCACCAAGTAGAACGAGTCAGCTCAGGATCAGCTAATTTGTACCCAAATCCTTCCTTCACAAAATGGAATTTCTGTTCTCCACCTAGCTCTTATTTTAACCCCTTGAAGGGGGGAATTTTTACAAATGAATTGTTGAAGTTTTAACTGATATCAGTCCCATGCCTGAGGACTTCACCTTTTGTTCTCTTCTGAAGTCAATGGCAAAAGGACCCTAACTTCTCTAGAGTCCGAGTTTCTCTCTCGGCCTCTGGGGAATGTGAGATGTCAGATTAAGTGTTAAAATATTTTAAGCTTGTTCTTTTAACCCTTGAATGTGGCTCAACAGTATGCGAAGAAAAAGGCAGAAATTCCTAAGGAAAAATTCCAGCAAATATTTACATAAATAAAATCTTAGAAATGTAGGACTGGAAGGGACTTTGGTCCTCTAGTCCAGTCCCCTGCACTCAAGGCAGGGCTAAGTAGTGACTAGACCGTTCCTGACAGATGTCTGTCTGTCCTGTTCTTAACCTCCAATGATAGAGATTCCACAAACTCCCCAGGCAATTTGTTCCAGAGTTTAACCACACTGATGGGAAGTTCTTTTCCTAATGTCCAACCTAAGCTTCCCTTGCTGCAGTTTAAGCCCATTGCTTTTTGTCCTATCTTTGGGTAAGAAGCAATTTTTCTCCCTCCTCCCTTGTAACAACCTTTTATGTACTTGAAAATTTATGTCCCCTCTGTCTTGTCTTCACAGATTAAACACACCCAATGTTTTCAATCCTCCCTCATAAGTCTCAAGCAGAAGTGATCTCTCTCCTGCTATCCATCTCCACCCTCTGACAAACAGACTAGGGACACCATTCCTTACCCATCCTGGCTAATAGCCATTAATGGACTTAACCTCCATGAATTTATCTTGTTCTCTTTTTAAACCCTGTTATAGTCCAAGCCTTCACAACCTCCTCAGGCAAGGAGTCGCACAGGTTGACTGTGCGCTGCATGAAGAAGAACTTCCTTTTATTTGTTTTAAACCTGCTGCCCATTAATTTCAGTTGGTGGCCCCTAGTTCTTATATTATGGGAACAAGGAAATAATTTTCCTTATTCACTTTCTCCACACCACTCATGATTTTGTATATCTATCATATCCCCTCTTAGTTTCCTCTTTTCCAAGCTGAAAAGTCCTAGCCTCTTTAATCTCTCCTCATATGGGACCTGTTCCAAACCACTAATCATTTTAGTGGCCCTTTTCTCAACCTTTTCTAATGCCAAGATATTTTTTTTGAGATGAGGGGACCACATCTGTACACAGTATTCAAGATGTGGGCGTACCATGGATTTGTATAAGGGCAATAAAATATTCTCCATCTTATTCTCTCCCCTTTTTAATGATTCCTAACAACCAGTTTGCTCTTTTTGACTGCCACTGCATACTCGGTGGACATCTTCAGAGAACTATACATGATGATTCTCAGTGATTCAGCCATTTCCAAGAAGGAGGCTAATGAAAAATTCATTGTTTTACTCGTATGAAACTGTAGTGAGAAATTCTTTAAGAAGCTCTCACCCCATGGTTTGGAAGCAGGGATTTGAAATCTGGAGGGGTGTGGCAAGCACCAGACCTAGTGGGGAGGCAAAGGAAGTAGGCTGGAACAAGGAGCCCAGGAAGGGAGACAGGGACTGGTAGCCAGAAGGGATGGGGAAGTGGGGTGTGTGGGTTACTGGAAGGGGGGGGAAGAAGAGAAACAGATTAGATGGAGAGGTGAAAGGTAGGCATTAGGACTGGCTGGGCAAGGACATGAGGGCAAGGAGCTGTTGGTGTTGGGGGGAGAACTTGGAGTAGCTAAGCAAGGGGATTGGTGGGATGAGATACCTGAGGATTGGAAACTGGGACTACCTAAGTGAGGAGAATGGGACTGGGGTTCTCACTAGTCCAAACTTCTCTCCAAAGCCTGGAAAGGAATCCAAGCTTCAAAATCTTACCATTCCTCTGATATCAACAAACATCTGTGAAACTCGCTAGCAAAGTGTCGCTTCTCCCCCTAGCGCTGGTCCACGCAGTGGATGACAACCTACTACTGCTATCAGTCACTCCATTAGCTTAAGTGGCATAGGTTGGTGTGGTGGAGTCATGTTTTCTAGTCCTTTAATCATTTTTGTTGCTCTTCTCTGAACTTTCTCCAATTTGTCAACATTTTTCTGAAATGTGGTGCCCAGAACTGGACAGGATACTCCAGCTAAGGCCTTATCAGCGTGGAGTGGAGTAGAAGAACTACTTCTCATGTCTTGTTTACAATGTGCTGCTGATGCATCCCAGAATGCTGTACATGCTTAGCTTTGTCTGAGTGGCGATGCTGAAGTGGGCCTAGTCATGCGCTTAAAATTAAGCGTGTGTATGTGTGTGGGCGGGGGGTTGAACACCTGTGATCAGTCATCCCTAACCTGCTGCACCTGTTAGGCCTGGGGTGGGCCCTTTAGAGGGAGGAACCCCATGCAGTAGGGTGGTACCTGGAAGTACACAGAGGTAGGGCTGCCAGACTGGGGACCTGTGGTATGAACTGATATATGGCTTGAGAATGCTGCCCACCCAAGCCCTCTGAGGGAAAGAAGACAGGCTGGTCTGGATTTCCACAATGTCACTGTAAGATTTGGTCTTGGGCTTAACAGGATGTAGTAAGCTGTCTTGCAGGGAGTAGGTCTTAGCCCCCACAACACTTAAGAATATCGGCACCTTCTTCTCTTCTGTAACGTCATTTGCACTAACAAAACGCTCAGTATACACGTGCCCATTGCACTACAGTCTCCTCAAAAGGTTCCAGTGGCCCCAGAAGCATAGCCATGGTTTTAGTTTCAGGTTTCGCAGTCAGGGCCAACAAGCCAGTTCTCGCCCACTGCCAACAGCCACAAGATTTTGGCAGGTTTTTTTTTTTTTTCCTACCTCGACAGTTACTTCCTTCTGTTGCTGGGGCAGCACAAGGATCCCATCCTTGTCGCCACTTTGCTGCCCCCAAGGATACAACAGTTTTAGGAAGAAATCACTCGAGAGAGCTGTGAGCCATGAAAGCGGCCATCTATTTTCCACACACTGAACTAACCAAAGCAGCCAAAACTGGCTGGGCTATCGCCTAATAATCGAACTCAGTTGCCATAGCAACAACAAGGGGCTATTACCACGACAACCAAATACACAACAGCTGGTTTCTCTCAAGCACGCACATGCTCAGGAAACCACCTGACAGTCTGTCCACCTATTGTCTGTCATCAAGCAGCCAGGCCACTTTCCATCTTCCATTTTTGGTCAGGGTTGTTGCAAAGATTGCAGTGAGAACTCTAGCACTTAGAAATCCTGGATCTCCTTGACCCCATGTTAATCTGGGTGCAGATGCAAGTACAACACAGAGGTCGTGTAGCTTACCTTGATCAATGGTCCCCCTCCCTAGCAGATTAAAAAAAAAAAGTCATCAGATGTATTGCAGACCATAGTTGGAGTGAAAGGAGCTGCCCTGGACTGGGTCTGTTCGCTTCTTAGTGAGTGTTCTCAAAGGGTGGTGCAGTGACTTATCTCTGGGATTGTTCTCATGTGTGGATCCAGAGAAACGTGGGTTCTCCCCTCCAGCTCAGTGAGTGCATGGGGGGCCATTCAGAAGGCTAGTGAAGAAACTACAGTCTCTTCAGAACGCCAGTGCCATCCAGCTCTAGAGCTGTATCTCGTCTGACTCGGCCAGCGACGATGCCTGGCTGAGAAAGGAGCATGGATGATGTCTAGCTGACTCAAGCCCCCTCTAGACAAAACTGAAGAGATGCTGGTACGTTGAGGGACTCACCTGGAAGAAATGGCAGATGGGCAAGTAGTCAGGGGGAGCTGAGGGCTAAATTTCTTTCTCTTTGAAAATCCAAGCTATAACACCTTGAGCTTGTTGAAATATTAGCCTGAAATTTTATGAATTGACAAATAGCCTTTTTCTAGATAACTTCTCGTCAAAATTTAACTTTTTTCCATGATTTTTGACTCATTGGAATAGTTATAGAAACTCTTTATTTATAGAAGACTAGGTTTTAGTAAAACCTTCTAGTCATTTCAATGTTTGGTTTTTTTTTTATTAAATTCTGAAAAATGAAGGGTCCATTTTGAACCTGGTGAAATGAAGAAACTGACACTTTGATTTTGGGGCAGGAGGGGAATTGTTTTCCCTCCCCATTTTTTTTTCAATTGGCTCTAACAAGCATACTTCATTCCTGAATAAGCATTTAAAAAAAAATAAAAATGTCTTTATTGGTAGGCCATGTGGTGTTTACTGAATGATTAGAAAGAAGAGAACATAGTAGGAACAGTAAGTATACTGCACTTTGCATACTTCAGCTTGAGAGTTTTTTTTTCCCCAGTGGTAATTAACATTTAACTCGTCTCAAGATTTACAAACATTAAATGCCATTAAGCACTCCATGGCAAGAGCCTCTTAGAAGCTAGTATAACTTTGGATGCATGTATTGCTGACATTCAGAACAATCTTGTCACTTAAATGGCACTCAATTCACTTAAAACTACAGTGATTATGGAAGGAACTGCAAGTAGCATCATACATGATTACACTGTGATTATCACAGGCACAGTGTAAACTACTACTATTGCTGTCTCACAACTGCCAGTTTGCAAAAATCTTGAGGACTGGAGCACATGGCTCATTAGAGAAACTTTTACCTTTGTACCCTGCCGACGACACATTCAGTGCTTCTAGTATGTTTTGCCTGACCCGAGAGAGAACTCTCTGGGGGCCAGGTGTGTTTCTCTTCTTGACAAATGTGGGGCAGGCAGAACTTGACCAGTCACTTCTCTCATGGGTGCTGGTGTAGAACACAAGTTCTTCTAGTTCCTGTGGATGGGGTTCTACTGTGTGTCCTTGAGGGTGGTGACACATCCAAGCAGGTCTGATTCCATACAGGAGAAAGATGATCCTCCTACACACAGCCAGCATGTTACAAATCCATGACCTCTGAAAGAGCCAAGTAACACAGGAGCATCCTGTTGCCTGGGTGGGGCAGACAGCATGCTGGAAAGGGCAGTGTTGCCCACACAGCAGTGGCAGAGTATTGTTTGCATGTCGTCGAGAGCACAGCGCAATCCCTTGCGAGTCTTATCTCTCTGTATGCAAATGCAGGCTTGTAAGCCTGCCACTGGCATCCCAGGTATGCAATATGGGGCTTGAGAATGACAGTACTAGATGACACTGGGTTTTCCTTCTTGACTTAGGGGAGAACATGGAGCCTGGCTCTGCAGGGCTGACATCTCCTACCTTTTAAAAACAACAAGGAGTCCTTGTGGCACCTTAGAGACTAACAAATTTATTTGGGCATAAGCTTTCATGGGCTAGAACCCACTTCATCCGATGCATTGAGTGGAAAATACATACACACACACACACACACACACACACACACAACTGTGTGTGTGTACACACACTACATGGTAAGGCAACTCTCATCTTTCCAAGTGAGAGGTCAGTGCTAACAAGACAATTTAATTGACAGCAGGATACCAAGGGAGGGAAAAATAACTTTTGAAGTGGTAACAAGTGGCCCATTTCAGACAGTTGACAAGAAGGTGTGAGTAACAGTAGGGGGAAATTAGGTATAGGTTTTGTAATGACCCAACCACTCCAGTCTTAATTCAGGTCTAATCTGATGGTGTCCAGTTTGCAGATTAATTCTAGTTCTGCAGTTTCATGTTGGAGTCTGTTTTTTGTTGTGGAAGAATTGTCACTTTTAGATCTGAGTGACCAGGGAGACTGAAGTGTTCTACTGGTTTCTGAATGTTATGATTTGTGATGTCAGATTTGTGTCCATTTATTCTTTTGTGTAGACTGTCCAGTTTGGCCAATGTATATAGCAGAGGGGCATTGCTGGCACATGATGGCATATATCACATTGGTAGATGTGCGGGTGAACGAGCCTCTGATAGTGTGGCTGATGTGATGTTCCTTGAATAGATGTGGCCAGAGTTGGCACCAGGGTCTGTGGCAGGGTTGGTTCCTGGGTTGGTGGGGTTTTTTTTTTTTTTTTTGTTGTGTGGTGCATAGTTTGCTTCAGGTTGGGGGGGCTGCCTGTAAGCAAGGACTAGCTTGTCCCCCAAGGTCTGTGAGAGGGATTGTCCTTTAGGATAGGTTGTAGATCCTTGATGATGCGCTGCAGAGGTTTTAGTTGTGGGCTGCAGGTGACAGCTAGTGGCGTTCTGTTACTTTCTTTGTTGGGCCTGTCTTGTAGTAGGTAATTTCTGGGTACCCTTCTGGCTCTGTCAATCTGTTTCTTCACTTCAGCAGATGGGTATTGTAGATTTAAGAATACTTAATAGAGATCCTGTAGGTGTTTGTCTCTGTATGAGCGGTTAGAGCAAATGCGTTTGTATCTTAGAGCTTGGCTGCAGACGATAGATGGTGTGGTGTAGTCTGGATGAAGGCATGTAGGTAAGTATAGCGGTCATTAGTTTTCCAGTATAGGGTGGTGGTTGTGACCATTAATTATTAGCACTGTAGTGTCTAGGAAGTGGACCTCTTGTGTGGACTGGTCCAGACTGAGGTTGATGGTGGGGTTGAAATCTTGATGGCATTCCTCAAGGGCCTCCTTCCCACGGGTCCAGATGATGAAGATGTTGCCAATCTAACACGAGTAGGGACATAAGGGGACGAGCTGAGGAAGCCTTCTAAGGCCTCCATAAAAATGTTGGCATACTGTGGGGCCATGCAGGAACCCATAGCAGCCGTGCTGACTTGAAGGTATAAATAGTTGTGATTTTGTCCTCACCCACAAAGTTTCAGCCACCAGGTCTGCTGTGACACTATCTGGGATACTGTTCCTGATGGCTTGTAGTCCATCTTTGTGTGGAATGTTGGTGTAGAGGGTTTCTATGTCCATAGTGGCTGGGATGGTGTTTTCACATTTAGAGGCAGGCAACCACCCTTCCCAGGTGGAGGCAGAGATCTGAGTGTTCAGGGGACAGACCCTTGGGCATGAACAAGCTTAAAGTTGGCAGTCTGCCTCTGTAAGGGCTGGGGGGAGGCCAGCACTGCACTTTAGCAGAACCCATTGGAGAACAAGTGTTGGGGACTGGAAGGTTGCAGAGAGGATTATCAAACCCACCAGGGGAGGGGCTCAGCCAACTGAGTCATATGACTGCCTGCTGGGAAGTACAAAAGAGCTCCCAGGTCAGTCAGGGAATAGACTGGTGTAGACCTGAATTTGATGTGTTAATTATGGCTCGCCACTGATCACAGCCAACCAGAAGATTTATAGGTTCTTATCCATTTCAGACTACAGAGTTCAAGAACTCAGAGCGCTATATTGGAAGAAGACTCTCAGGGTGGTTGGCAAGAACACATACGCTGAGGACAGTACCAAATTGATTAAAAACTCTATTGAAATTAACATGATAAATTCTATGAAACCTATAATTGCAAAACAGTAAAAATTCCAAAACTCCTGGTGGTAACTTTTTTTTTTTTTTTGTAAGTACTGTGACAAAGCTCTGTCCTTGCCTCCATGGGTCCCATGTTTCCTGGAGGATTACGCTAGCTTCAGAGGCTCACAGTGACCCTGCATGTAACCCTTCTCTCTAGTGACAAGGGTCACAGTCTACTGAGCCATTTTCATCATAAGCCAGTGAGGGAGATGAGAAGTTATCCTTCCTTGCACAGTCTTGGTGATTAATCCAGGGGGCAAAGGTGGGGGGGGGGGAGCCCAGGCCCACCCTCTATTCTGGGCTCCAGCCCAGGGGCCCTTATAGTATTGGCTATGGTAGCTGACCTTTTAGAAACATGACATGTACAATTTCCTAGACTACTTCCCCCACAGCAGCCCTCACTTCCTCAAGCTCCACTTCACCCTTACCTCAGGGCCTCCTTCCTTGTGCCTGATATGGTATGTACTACTCAGCCTCTCCAACAGCACAACTTCCTCCCACAGCTCCTGACATGCACACCCACCTGACTAACTGGGAGGCTTTTAACTAGTTTCAGCCAGCCCCTGATTGGCTTCAGGTGTCCCAATCAACCTAGCCTTCTCCCTGCCTTCTGGAAAGTTCTTAATTGGCCCCAGGGGTCTTAATTGACCTGGAGCAGCTGCCATTTCACTTATCCTGGTACCAGGGATTTGTTTAGCCTGGAGCTAATATCTGTCTCCCCAGTACTTTTCTATAGCCATCTGGCCTTGCCCCATCACAGTACCTTAACCTAACATACTTACACCCTTCCTTGAGGACCCAGGATTAGGAAGTGAAGAACCAGCCTTACTCCTGGCATGCCAAATTACACAATGGTGCTGGCTTCCCAAATAGTTAGGAATGTTGAGTAGTTATACTGTACTGCACAAGCTGAGCTGAGTCTATAGAACATAGGAAAACTGGAAAAAGCACTCCCAGAAACCAAAGCTTGAGGAGGTAGAAGAGCCTACAAGAGCTCTTACAATGTATTTTTTAGGATCCTGACCTATGTAATTCAGGCCCAACCTACTATACCCAAATTTTATTTCCATACCCTAAAATTTATGGGTACCCTTCTCCTATAGGTTAGTGAATTATGACACTTACTTACTTTTCTAAATATATTAATAAGGATTAAGTATCTCACTCCAAAACTGCCAACCTAGGCTCTCTGGTGATCTCCAAGTTGTGGTGTAGCCTGCAGTTACCAACCGGTTGTAGATGCTGGATAAACCTGTGATGTGGAGAGTTCGTCGCTTTGGTTCCCTAAAGTTCAGGGACCATTCTTCTGTGCCAAAGGTTGCCAGCTTTTATGCTGACGCATTCAGAACTGATTATGCTTTTTGCTGTATAGCAGATTTTACAGGCTGGGTAGGCTTCTTGAATTTCAGCAAAACTTATTAGGAAACATATGTCTCAACACATCCTAAATTCCAAGGAATTAATACTGATAAAATATAAGAATAAAATGGATTAATTTCAGAAAAAGAAATATATTAACTGATACTGCTGGCTGGATTAGTAGGATTATTTTGCTCGCTATTGTATCCTATGGGCTACATGGGTTCCTGCAGAGGACCCAGGGTCAGTGGGAGAGGAAATGGTTGCTAGGTTGGACTTGTGTTAAACCAGTTTTATTTTTGAAGAGAGAAAACCAAAGCCCTGAAGAAAAGGGGCAGGAGCCCAATGGCTGGACAATGTTCTCTGGGACATGGGCCACTGAGGTAGCTTGCTTGCTCTTCCAGGCCTATGACTTGCACTCTGCCCTTACTTGGACAAACAAAGGTCCTCAAACTTTGAATGAGGCCCCCAGGGTTTGGCCTGTTGACAGGAGCTGTGTAGTGACAAGCCCCAAACCTCCACCCAGAGACCTTTTAACTGTTGCATGAGGCTCTTTCCAGAACATCTGCTGTGACCATGCTTCCTGTCTGTCTTGGCAGACACTGCTCTTGAAAATTCAGCTAGGCACTCAGTGTTTTAATAATTAATGGGCAATATGCAAGGAAAGGGGTTTGGGTTCTTTTCACACTTGCTTCTCTCACCAAGGAAGGGCAGAACTGTGCCTTTCCTCTCTGTGCACAGAACCGTATGTCTTTTTAACTTGTCCATTAACTAATGAACTTTTGCATGAGTACAGCTTTGGGTTTCCCATTGTAGTTAAGGGGTGGGCCAGCTGAAAGTCCTGGGGCCTGATCCAAAGCCCACTGAAGTCAATGCAAGAGCTCCTGGGATGCCACACAGCTTTGGATTGGGAAGACAAAGGGGGTGCTTTTCAAAGGTGTTCAGCATTGGCCCAGCTCTGTGCCCATTGAAATCAGTGGTAAAACCCAAAGAGTGCAAGTCATAATATTCAGTGTGTGCTTTTTGTTGGGGGGGGGCACCTAGATCAGGGTGGCCAACCTGTGGCTCCAGAGACGCATGCAGCTCTTCAGAAGTTAATATGCGGCTCCTTGTTTAGGCACCGACTCTGGGGCTGGACTTTCAGGTGCCAACTTTCCAATGCGCCGGGGGGTGCTCACGGCTCAACCCCTGGCTCTGCCACAGGCCCTGCCCCTGCTCCTTACCCCCTCCTTCCTCCCCCCCCCCCCAGCCTCCTTCACACCACAAAACAGCTGATCAGGAGGGAGGGTGAGGTGCTGGTCTGCGGGGCTGCCGGTGGGTGGGAGGCACTGGGAGCAGGGGGGAGGGTGAGTTGGTGAGGGGCTGCTGATGTATTACTGTGGCTCTTTGGCAGTGTACATTGGTAAAGTCTGGCTCCTCCTCAGGCTCAGGTTGGCCACCCCTGGCCTAGATATTATGGGCCAGATTTTTCAAAAGAGCTCTGCTCCCAGGGGTTCCTAATAAGAGCAATAGCTGAGCTCTTTTGAAAATGTAGCCTTGTTTTGGTCACCAGAGCTGGGCAAAACTACATTCGCTTCAGCTATGTTTGCAGCTCTTTTGTGTTCACTTTCCACAAGTATTCTTGCAAACAGGTTTTGCTAACAGGAATGCTCATGGAACCAGCAAATTCTAAGTGGTGACTGGAGAATATTTTCAGAAAGCAGTCTTTTCATTTGTAAATATGAATGTTTGGAAACAGACACTTTTGGTTTTAAGAGCCACATTCATCCAATCAGAGGAAAAAAATGGTATCAGGAATATATAAGATCAATGAAAACTAACCAACCCACTTCAGATGCTTGATTTTTGATTTTTTTTAAACTGCTTACAAGCTATCTATAGACCAACAACTATTCTGAATAAAATATTTTCAAGTGATAGGCTGCAGAAAAAGAGGCTACATTACCTGAATAAATTATTGGCTGGGACATTCACTGTTCTCTAACCGAAATCTCACATTTTGGAGTGGGGGAGGGATATTTGATGTACTATATGGAGTAGTTAACCCATTCTGCCTATAATAAAAATATGCACTTATTTTAAAGGTGGGAGAGAGAGAAGCATGTTTAAATGAGGCCCTAGATAATTTCAGCTGGGTCTCTAACATGTTGAGATCCAGACTCTATCCTTGACATTAATGCATTTCATTTCCTTTCTCAGTGGAAAGAGGAAAAACGCCAATGTAAGTACAATAGTTTTCCAATCCCAGCTTTAATCACTGTAGGTTTATGCACTCAGCCAGGTAGTAAATCCCTTTTTGTATTGATCCAGCTTCTAATAGTAGGTGACTTTGGACAATTTCAATCTTGTAAAACAGAACATCCAGAAATGACATGCCACAAAGGCCTAAGCTACAACACAGATAGAAGCAGATTTATTCCAGTCATCACCAAGCATATTTAGTGCTATCGGGCACCTTTTGTGCTGCATATGACAATCTAATACATACAGAAACCTTTAAGACCTTCTAGGTCACAGTGCTTGAGTCAGGACAGAACACAAACTCTGTTATGAAATTATAAATCCACATACTCTACTGCATGTTTTAACTATATAACAGTATTTGTATGAACACACATACATGTGCTGTGTGTGTAGAGATATTTTTAAAAAGCACTTACGAAAGTTTAATGTCCACATTCCATTAACTTTCTATGTGAGTTGTGGCTCTAAGTTCCTTAGGCACTTTGAAAACCCTATTCTGTGTCTAGATTAGAGCAGATTGGAAAAATTGGGTTTTATGACATTTTGAGCAAAAATTTCATGTGAATATTATCATTCTAAATTCAAATTTTGATGGGAAAATGTTGAAGCAAAATGAAGTTTGAATTGTTTCATTTGGGTTTTTAAAATCCAAAATAACAATTAGTTTAAATTCCAAATTGAGGGTTTTTTCACCCCTCCCTTTATTCCTGCATTGCCACTGAATCCATTATCATGAATGATGTAGAAGTAGAAGGCTTTTGAACTATTTTTCTTTTTTCCTTTTGCATTTTGTAACTTTTCCAAATGTCTCCAAGTTTGGAAAAGTTAAGAGTGGGGGAAAAAATGAGTGTCTTGGCTTATAGCTTTGTCACATTGCCAGTTTCTAACTTTTGAGATGTTAGAGAATTTACTTTTTCCTCTTGTAATTTTTCCAAAGTTCGAGAAGTTCTGCAAACTGCTCAAGTTGGGGAGGGGAGAAAAAAGAGTGGGGATCCTTTTTTCTCCCCCTCATCCCCTACTACACATTGTTTTGTTCCATTTTTTTGGTCAAACAATGGAACAAGAGTGAAGGGGAAAATGCATCAATAACCATAATGAAACAATTCAATTAATAAAATGAACCTTTTTAAATTTCCTATGGGGAAAAACTCAAATAATGCTGTCAAATGACCTTTTCCTGTGGAAAATGATTTTTTTTTTTTTGTGGATAAACCCATTTTTCATTTATTAAAAAAAAAATTGTTTGGCCAAAAATTTGTGACCAATTCTAACCTAGAGCTGATACGGAATGCCACTGGGCAAATCTCAGATTTCACAAGCAGTGAAGCAACAAGTTACACAGCTCATCACGAACGAGTGCTGAAAATGCTTTTATGCCACATCATGGAGTCTGTCTATGCTGCTCACGTTCATAGAAGGAGAATTGTTGTGCTTTATTTAGATAAACTACAAAACTATCCAAGCCTTTCCCAAAACAAGGGCTGGACCTGAATCTTTCTGGAGATTCAAAATATTTGATTTGGTGTTGCTGTTAACACTTGGGGGTAACTGGCCTGGCAAACTGCAAAAGGTGCTGTTTGGACATCTTCCTGGAGTCTTGGTGTTAGTGAATATGAATTCTTTCCATTGTGATTCTGCTTTTAGGATTTATTTCAGGAGCACACTTCTGCATTTTTAAAGTTTTCAAGGCAGAAGTTACCCCTTAATGATTTCATGGGCCTTCGATTCTGATCATGACACCATCTTTCACATTTGCTCTTCAAATGTCACCAACATTTAAAATGCCCTTTTAGCTCTCTACTTCAATTTCATCAGTTTCTTAATGGAAAATGCCATTGATGGTCTAATCAGCATTATCTCTGGAAGGGCCTTATTTGTGTTGCCATTATATTCTTTCATCTTACCTGATTTCATTTTCTTTTAAACATGCATTAAATGTTTCTGATTCTGATGCAGTGAAACAGAATCATTCATTTGTTTGTTCCATGACAAACAAGGTGATATTTCTCCCTGTATCTCTTCCTCCATCTCTAAATCTTACTCATCATTTGGTGCGGGATAGAAAAATTTATGGGAGGATAAAATGATAGGAGACAAACTAAGGTGAGATTTTTATAGCCATTTTGCATATTTACATGTGCTGCCCAGGTTCTGTCTAAAGAACTTGTGGTCCCCATCTCATCACCTCCATCTTTAAGACATTTACCTTCAACTCTCTTATGCACCAAGGCAGTGTTGTATCCCCATTGCACAGATGGGGAACTGAGGCATAGAAAAGCTAAGTGACTTGTCAAGGCCGCAGAGGAAGTCTGTAGCAAAGCATGGACTGGGACTTAGCTCTACCTATTCCTAAGATGGAGCCTTTTTTCCCTCTTGTGTTGTGTTATATACTTTAGAATTATATTTTCATCCAATGGTGATTGGAAAGAGGCATGTGGGATTCCCCAGTGAAATGTTATATGGATTCTGCTATCCTGGTGTTAATATTTCATAAATGCTGAATACTTTATTGCCTGACTGTACTTCCCAGAGCAAAAAACAAATTGGCTGCCAAAGAATATCCTGCCCTCTGGAGTTGGAAATTAAGGCCAGGCTCACATGGGCAGCTGTAGAGGAGGCTGTTATAATTGCTAAGTGTAGAGAATGTTGCAAGTTTTCAAACTTCTACTGCAGGCAACCATATTGGAGTCAGCCAGAGCACGGTTCTCCTATGTTTGATGTCCTCATCTTTCACTGCCCTCCTAGGTTAAAGGTGGTGGTCGGCTGTTTACCTTTTTGCTGTGCTCACTAGTAAGGAGCTGGCAGACGGCCAGGAGAACATAAGTTAAACACAACAGAGGCTTTTGAAAATCCTTCCCAAGTGATTTTAAGCCTGGGCTATACTAGTAGAATGTTTATACCAGCATCACTCTGTCAGCTAGGATGTGACTCTTTTTAACCAGTAGAGTTGTTGATCTATACCTTAGTGTGGATGCAGAAATAACATTATACTAGTTCATTAATCAGCATAAACCATACTGCTACAACCTCTTTTATACTGGTATAACTGCATCCACCCTAGGGCTTTTTGTCTGGTTGAACTATACCTCTAATTAAAAATGTCCAAGTGTAGACCAGCACTTGGGATCATAAATCCAAAACGCATACAACAGCCATGTCCTCCTCCCTCCCCCTTTCCCCCCCCAAAATGGTAGGACGACACTTTTGCCCAATTTCTTTAGTGGTTATTGATCATTACTGGTTTCCAATTAATTCTAACTTAAAAAGCTAGGGGATTGTAGAGTTTTAGTTGCCAAATCTGGCACAACACAATCAAGGCTAACGAGTTCAGTGTCTAGTTCGGAACTCCAGTGTGCACAACAAAGACACTCACTGAAGACAAAGCAAAACTCTAAGCTAACTTATTAGTGCAATTAGTAAAGAGACAAACCTTTCCAGCCACATAAAAAGATAACAAAAATACAGAATTAAAGCACTATCTTGTACCATTCCCCACACACGCAATCACAGCCTTCCTTGGGCATCTGGTGGTAAGAGGGGGGGAAAAAAAGTCCAGCAAATCCAGTGGTCCAGAGAGACTGACTGACCCTCCTTACGTGGTAGTCTGGCCTATTATAGGGACAAGGGGCTGTCATGAATATTCATTCAAATGCCCAGCCTCCCTTGTCCATATCTAACTTCCTCACCCTAATAATGTTGGGGACCTTTAGCCTATAGGTTAATTGATGAATAATCTTGTTACCATATACGTCAGTTTGTTTCCAAGGCAAATTCACAGTTCAGCATTTGCCAATATTCTAAGCTTGGATATTTTAGCATAGTATTAATTCAATGTTTTTGTGATTTCTCCCCCCCACCCCCCTGGTACAAAGCTCCCTTTTAAGTAAGTTTCTCAGTTCACCAAAACGCAGGGTGACCATTAGTCCATTTACCTGAGTCAAAGTTCAGACTTCAAAGCCTTTATGCTAACTGCTTCAGCTAATGTCATACAGCCATGGTTCTCAACCTGCAGGCCACTTGCAGCCCAATCAACCCAGAGCTGCGGCCCATGTAACATCCACAAGGCCATACAGGTAGTATTGGATGCAGCTCACAATGGTAAATAAGTTTGAGAACTACTGTCTAACAGAATATAGGCCTATAGGTTCATTTGCATTCCTGTTGTGTAAAATAAAATGCTAAAGCTAGCTCTAAGGGCTACACCATCAATTTCTTTTCCAGCTGTAGTTGAGAACCCTAAAGTAGTTCTTGTTCTGATTCTGCAATTTGATTGAGAAGAAATTTAGGAAAAAGTGTAACTTGTACAGCACAAAGCAGAACTCTCAACAGGGGAAGGGAATTCCAAGGGTTAAAGTACAGAAAATAAAAGCAGTACATGGATGCTATGAAGGGTCTTTGCCATCTCCCAATTCTCTAATATTTGGCAGTACTGGCTAGTTACGCATCTATGGCCAGGAAATTGCTTGTTGACATTTTAATAGTAGTAAAAGAAGGTGAAATTCTTGCTGTAAATGATTTGCTATGCATGAATCACTAGGCTCTAGCAAACACAATCGGGTGTCACGAGTTGTGACCAGGTTAGGCTTGAAACCCAGTTCACCAAAGGTAAATGGCGTTGATTGATGGATTGTGCTACCATCCAGTGTTCTCCTTAGCAAACTGGGCTGAGCAATTAGCTTTTAATTTTTAAGGGGCTTTCTGTCCCTTTCCCTCTCCTGACAGTTCCTTCTGGATCTGATTTGGGGCCAATTTGTTTTGAATGTTTTCTTTCTGGGCTGAGTTCAGACAGTAATGAAATAAACTCACTGAGGACAGATAAAAGCAGCAGAACATTAGCGGAGCTGACTTATGCCACTCGTCTCACTTGGATTTCCCATTCTAGCACTGATCACTGATGCCTGTGACAGAGCTTTAATTTTGTTTTCCAAGTTGGCTGGCTCAAAAACGGGGAGTGGGAGATACAGAGATGACACTCTAATGAGACAGGAAAACAAGTATTAAAATAGGGGTAATGTTTCCCGTTTTCATCAACAGACTTAATAATGCGTTCCTGGAGCTATTGAGGGAGGGGTGATAATTAGACCGAAAGTATGCAGATTTGTTAAATTGCAGACATTGCCTGACCTTGAAAAGCACTTTGTGCTGACAATTATCCTTTTAAGGCCAATTGTGGGGTCTTTTGCTTGGATTGTTGATGTCCTAGGGAGGTGGTGTGCAACACACTTTATTATAATTTATTGTTTATATTCCAGTTGTGCCAGCTGAGATCAGGGCCCTATTGATCTAAGCTCTGTGGAGACCAGAGGTTCTCAAACTTTATTGCAGCATGACCCCCTTCTGACAACAAAAATTACTACACAACCCCAGGAGTGAGGACTAAAGCCTGAGCCCACCCAAGCCCTGCCATTTCAGGTGTGGGGGGCCAAAGCCTGAGCCCCTCCGCCCAAGGGGGGCCAAAGCCTGAGGGCTTCAGCCCCAGGCAGGGGTTCTGTAACCTAAGCCCTGCTGCCCATGGCTGAAGCACTCAGGCTTTGGCCCTAGGATCCAGCATGTCTAAGTCAGCTCTGGCAACCCCATTAAAATGGAGTTGTAACCCACTTTGGGGTCCTGACCCACAGTTTGAGAACTGCTGGTATAGAAATATAGTAAGACAGTCCCTGCCCTGAAGAGTTTAAGTAAACAGGAGTGGGAGAAAGGAAGCATAATTATTTCCAGATGGGGAAAGGAGGTGAAGTCGTGCCCAAAGTCACATGCCAGCCCAATTGTAGCAGAACTGGAAGCAGAATCCATGTCTGCAGACTCCCAGTCCACTTCCCTATTCTCTAGACATCAGTCTCCTAGCTCTTTCCTCCTTCCATCTGTCCATAAACTAATGCACAAGTCAATGGGAGTTAGGCACCTAAATCACTTAGGGCATGTCTACACTGCATGTTTCTTTAAGAGGTATGTTGGGTGCATGCATAGCGCACCTCCAACCCCTTAGCACAGGTATAAATCCTACTAGGCACCTGTCTGCATCTCTAAGCACCCAGATGCTCTTGTACCGCTGGCCCTGAGGAGCCTAAGTCCAATGGAACTAAGTCATGTTTGAAAATTTTGGGCACTTTTGAAAATGTCACCCAAGTCCAACAAAGTGCTACATGGGCATCATGAAACTGCAAGATTGAAAAATGTTCCTGTTAGTGGGCTACAAATTCTAGCCAAGTCAGTGAAGATGGGAAAGTGAGTGTGGAAATTCCAGGTTAAGATTTTCAAAGGGGCCTATGGGAGCTAGATGCTCAACTCCCACTAAGTTGGGATCTGAGTGTTTAAATCTTCTAAACTTTTTAGAAAATCCCACCCTAACTCTATCAATAGGTGTCTTGAGAGCTGAAGAAAGTTTTAATGTATAAACTTAAAAAAATGCAGTCGGGCTTGTTATGTCTATAAGGAGTCTCCTGTGAATAGGAAACAAAACTTGTTTGAGGTGTGCTCTGGCTACCTGCCTGAGAATATATGGCATACGGATGAAAGAGGGTTGCTTTTCCATGCCATACTCGGACTCTGTTGTGGAAGCAGCCATCAAAGTCAAGGATAGAAAATTGGCCAAAGGGACCCGTAGTTGTGCCTTTGTGTGGTAGCATGACGGATGAGAAATGAAAAGGAGCTGCTGAATTGGCATGCCATGAAACCTGGAGCATTTAGTAGTGATCCCGTGCTCAATCTGCTAGTGCTGTGGAAACCTAGCACCAAAGCCTTGATGGTATCTAACCTCCTGGGGGAATTTAAAATGTTGATGGTTAGAAAAATGCTGCTGGAGAGGTCTCCTGTTTGGTGACTGAGAGCACCCCCTTCCTCTTGATAGGAGCCTTTCAAATGAGAAGCCAGAATGATGGCCAGAAAACATCACGGCCAAGATGGTCAGAAATAGGCAGGTAACAGTAGACTCCTAAAGCCATATTTAGGCACTTATTGAAGTGGCCTGGGCTGTCATTCTGAACCACTGACATCTGGGGCCAAGCTGCTGTATACCAGGGGGAACTGCTAGATGCTGAGCATTTTTTTTGAAAATCTGGCCCCATCCTTTTTTAAGCTTCTTGCTAAATCACCTCTTTCAAAAGTGCTGAGTGCTTAGTAGCTCCCAGTGAAGTCAGTGTTTCAGGCTGTTTACTTGGGTGCCTAAATATGGAATTAAGAGCCTAACTTTAGCTTCTTATTTTGAAAGTCTTGCCCCCGACCCTGTCTGCAGTCAGTGGGTGGTAGGACAACCACTGTCTGTCAGCATTTAGTGACATCTGTCTGCTAACACACTTCCACATGCATGGCATTTCTTGCATAAATTTTCCTGCTTCTGTACAGCAGTCTCCTGCAAAGGGGAGTGCACTGAGGGGGGGGGGGAACAATTTGGTTGGCTTTTATTTGATGGTGCACAATGCTCTGCCCTTCCTTGGCAATCTGTACTAAATCGCCTTCCTGAGCTGATTAGCCACATTAGATGGCAACCTTCAAAATGTGATTTGAAACTAGAACTGGGTGACTTTTTACGATGAATAGTAAATTTGCTATAAAGTGCATTTTTTCAGGGCTCTGAACCTAATTGTGAATTCAGGTCAAATACAGCTTGAAAAAAAAGTTGAAATGGTTTAAATGGTTCATTTTGACAGTTTCAAAATTAACTGTTTTGACTTTGTTTTGAAATGGTTTTATTTATATTTGTGTGTTGGGGGGGGGGGGGGAACCCCACCACCAAGCAATGGTGAACATCCCTAACCCTAAGATTTCAGGGAGTGCTTCATTCCATGTTTGGGTCAAACAAAATACTTCATTTGACCAAAAGCATTTTTTTTTAAATTATTTTGTTTTGGCAAAAAATAAAAACATCTTCCAGTTTGGGGCAAAACCAAAAAAAATCAATTATTCACTTAGTTCTAAATGAATTTGCTGCTTTTGTGCCTATGAGGGTACTAATTCCAGTTGTGATTTTATTTATTTTTAGGAGGGGAGGGTGAAAAGTGAAGAATGTTGGCATTTTTTACATTACCCTGAGTAAAAACTGAGCATTAAGTAAAATCACATTCCCACCAGGGCTGGTTGAGTCTGAAAAAGTTTACTACACTTTTTTAATAATTTGAAATGTTATGGCCAGCTTTCATCCTCAGGAAGTCTGGATATCACAAACCTGACATTCTTGCTCCCCATATTATCTATCATTTAATTTATGGAAGATGCTTATGGTGCTGAAGGCCATATAAGTTCCATAAGTAGATATGATGCCACAGCAGTTGATCCAAAGCTCTTCAGATGAGAGCCACCATCTGGTGTCAACAGAAGGAAGCTAGTGATTGGACCATCTTAGTGAGAAGTCTGAGGTTCTGAAAGTTTTCATGCTTCACAGCTGTATCCAATGGGAAGACGACAAACACTTAGAATGACTTAATGGAGTTTGGATCAGGCCCAGCCTTCATCAGGGCTGGGATTTGGTTCCAGAGATGCCTCAAGGCTCATTTTCTGCCAAGGGTTTTCTGTAAGGAGCAGAAAGTAGGGCACAGTGTTGAGAGGTCAGTGGCAAATCCTGTTCTAGGATTAGTAGGTGTGTTTAGGAATTCTCTCTGGAATCTTGCCTTAAAGTGACTCCAGAAGAGTTCAACATACTGATCTCATTGATGAGAAGGTTCAGAGGTAGCTTGATTGTGATCTAGAAGTACTTACATGAAGAGAAGCTATCAGATACTAAAAGCTATTTAATGTAACAAAGGCAAAACAAGAGCCAGTGGCCGGGATTTGAAACTTGACAAATTCAAAATAGAACTAAGTGCAAATTTTTAACAGTGAGGGACGTGAATGATTGGAACAGCTTTCCAAAGAATGTGGTGGGTCTTTTTATCCCTGGAAGTCTTTTAATCAAGACTACACATCTTTCTAAAAGAGTTGGTTTAGTTCCCGCACAAGTCATTGAGCTCCATGTAGGAATAACTGGGTGAAATTATATGGCCCCTATGTGGGAGCTCCGACTAGATGAACTTGATCCCTTCTGTCCCTAAAATCTGAATCTTCTGTTACAACTTCACCAACAGTACTTAAATGCTATCGTTGTATTGGATCCAATATTTGTTTGTTCATTCTCACAAGTATGTTGTGCAACGAGTTAGCCGTTATTTATTTGCTTTTTTGTTAAAGAAAATGTCCACTGTTGCATGCTGTACTCTAAAGTTTGGTTAAATGGTGTGTTCTCATGTGGTGTCAGCTCTGACTGTCCCTTAATTCTCTGCACAAATCTGAGTGTGCTTTGATATTTTTTTGTTTACACAGCACAAAAAAGAGCCTCTCCTAAAGGGGCACACCACCTGTCTTGTGCACAGTACTGTAGGCTCTGTTCTCAGGGGTGCTAAGCACTTACAGCTCCAATAGAATGGGAGCACCTCTGAACATCAGAAGAAATTGCCTAGCTCAAGTCTTGAATTCAGTTCCCCGGCTTTTCTGCAAGCTGCATGTGTGATCATGGGCAAGTCGCTCAGCCTCTCTGTGCCTCAGTTCCCCATCTGTGCAATGGAGATAATAGCATAGCCCTATTTCACAGTGGCACTGTGAGGAGAAAAACCCTGTGAGGTGCTTAGATGTGATGGTAATGAAGGCCCGATACGTATCTAAAATCTATTTTAAAACTGCATTCAACATCCCTTCTCTGTGATCTGTCTGTCTTTTTTGACCCAGACGCGGGCTGGAACAATCTGTATACTGGGAGTACTCAGAGCCATTGAACACAACTATAAACCCTGTATATAATGGAAACCACTTCAAGCCAGAGGGTGCAGCAGCACCCCTAATTCCAACACCACTGGAGATGGCGCTCTTCCTGCTAGCTGAGAAGGTCCTGCTCAGAACTCCTAATTTAGCCTTAAGAATCGAATCCAAAGCCCATTGAAGGCTTTAAGCCCTGGTCTACACTAGGCATTGAGGTCGAATTTAGCAGCATTAAATAGATGTAACCCTGCACCCGTTCACATGACACAGCCCTCTTTCGACTTAAAGGACTCTTAAAATCGATTTCCTTACTCCAACCCTGACAAGGGGATTAGCGCTGAAATCGGTTTTGCTGGGTCGAATTTCGGGTACTGTGGATGCAATTAGATGGTATTGGCCTCCGGGAGCTATCCCAGAGTGCTCCATTATGACTGCTCTGGACAGCACTCTCAACTCTGATACACTGACCAGGTAGATAAGAAAAGGCCTGTGAACTTTTGAATTTCAATTTCCTGTTTGGCCAGTGTGGCAAGCTGCAGGTGATCATGCAGAGCTCATCAGCAGAGGTGACAATGATGGAGTCCCAGAATAGCAAGAGCTCCACCATGGACCAAACGGGAGATACAGGATCTGATCCCTGTATGGGGAGAGGAAGCCATGCTATCAGAACTAGGTTCCAGTTTTTGAAATGCCAAAACATTTGTGAAAATCTCCCAGGGCATGAAGGACAGAGGCCATAACAGGGACCTGAAGCAGTGCCGCATGAAACTTAAGGAGCTGAGGCAAGCCTACCAGAGGCAAACAGCCATCCGGGTCAGAGCCCCAAACATGCCATTTCTGTGACGAGCTGCGTGCCATTTTAGGGGGTTCAGCCACCACTACCCCAGTCATGTTTGACTCGTTCAATGGAGATGGAGGCAACATGGAAGCAGGTTTTGGGGACAAGGAAGACGAGGAGGAGGAGGCTCACAGCGAACAAGCAGAGAAACTGGTTTTCCCGACAGCCAGGAACTGTGTCTCACCCTGGACCGGGAACCAGTACCCCCCAAACCCACCCAAGGCAGCCTCCCGGACCCACCAGACAGAGAAAGGACCTCTGGTGAGTGTACCTTTTTAAAATACTATAAAAGCTTTAAAAGCCAGCATGTTTAATGATTGATTTTTTTTTGCCCTGGCATTCATGGCTCTCCTGGATATACTCCCAAAGCCTTTGCAAAAGGTTTCTGGGGAGGGCAGCCTTATTCCATCCACCATGGTAGGACACTTTACCACTCCAGGCCAGTAGCACGTACTCAGGAATCATTGTAGAACAAAGCATTGCAGTGTATGTTTGTTTGCTGGCGTTCAAACAACATCCGTTCTTTATCTCTGTCTTTATCCTCAGGAGAGTGACATCATTCCAGGCCACCTGGTTGAAATGGGGTGCTTTTCTTAAGGGGACATTCAGAGGTGCCCGTTCCTGCTGGGCTGTTCGCCTATGGCTCAACAGAAATGTTCCCCGCTGTTAGCCACGCGGGGGGGGGGGGGAGACAAAATGCAACCTTGTATCGAAAGCACATGTGCTATGTATGTAATGTTAACAGCAAGGTTTACCATGAAAGAGTGTACCCATTGTTCTATAAAATGTCTTTAAATACCACTGTCCCTTTTTTTTCCTTCCTCCAGCTGCATGTGTTTCAAGGATCACAGGATCTTCTCCTTCCCAGAGGCTAGTGAAGATTAGAAGGGGAAAAAAACGCACTCGCAATGAAATGTTCTCTGAGCTCATGCTGTCCTCCCACACTGACAGAGCACAGACAAATGCATGGAGGCAGACAATGTCAGAGTGCAGGAAAGCACAAAGTGACCAGGAGGAGAGGTGGCAGCCTGAAGCTGAAAGGTGGCAGCAGCATGATGAGAGGAGGAAGGATTCAATGCTGAGGCTGCTGGAGGATCAAACTAATATGCTCTAGCATATGGTTGAGCTGCAGGAAAGGCAGCAGGAGCACAGACCGCCACTACAGCCCCTGTGTAACCAACCGCCCTCCTCCCCAAGTTCTATAGCCTCCTCACCCAGATGCCCAAGAACACGGTGGGGGAGCCTCTGGCCACCCAGCCACTCCACCTCAAGGATTGCCCAAGTAACAGAAGGCTGGCATTCAATAAGTTTTAAACTTTTAAAGTGCTGTGTGGCCTTGTCCTTCCCTCCTCCACCACCCCTCCTGGGCTACCTTTTGTAATTATCCCCCTGTTTGTGTGATGAATTAATAAAGAATGCATGAATGTGAAGCAACAATGACTTTATTGCCTCTGCAAGCAGTGATTGAAGGGAGGCAGGGACGGTGGTTCGCTTACAGGGAAGTAGAGTGAACCAAGGGGTGGGGGATTTCATCAAGGAGAAACAGAACTTTCACACCGTATCCTGGCCATTCATGAAACTGGTTTTCAAAGCTTCTCTGATGCGCACCGCACCCTCCTGTGCTCTAACTGCCCTGGTGTCTGGCTGTGTGTAACCAGCAGCCAGGCAATTTGCCTCAACCTCCCACCCCACCATAAACGTCTTCCCCCTTACTCTCACAGATATTGTGGAGTGCACAGCAAGCAGTAATAACAGTGGGAACATTGGTTTCACTGAGGTCTAACAGAGTCAGTAAACTGCGCCAGCGTGCTTTTAAACATCCAAATGCACATTCTACCACCATTCTGCATTTGCTCAGCCTGTAGTTGAACAGCTCCTGACTACTCTCCAAGCTGCCTGTGTATGGCTTCATGAGCCATGGCATTAAGGGGTAGGCTGGGTCCCCAAGGATAACTATAGGCATTTCAACATCCCCAATGGTTATTTTCTGGTCTGGGAAGAAAGTCCCTTCCTGCAGCTTTTGAAACAGACCAGGGTTCCTGAAGATGCGAGCATCATGTACCTTTCCTGGCCATCCCACGTTGATGTTGGTGAAACGTCCATTGTAATCAACCAGTGCTTGCAGCACTATTGAAAAGTGCCCCTTGCAGTTTATGTACTTGCCGGCTTGGTGCTCCGGTGCCAAGATAGGGATATGGGGTCCGTCTATGGCCCCACCACAGCTAGGGAATCCCATGGCAGCAAAGCCATCTACTATGACCTGCACATTTCCCAGGGTCACTACCCTTGATATCAGCAGATTTTTGATTGCGTTGGCTACTTGCATCATAGCAGCCCCCACAGTAGATTTACCCACTCCAAATTGATTCCTGACTGACCGGTAGCTGTCTGGCGTTGCAAGCTTGCACAGGGCTGTTGCCACTCGCGTCTCAACTGTGAGGGCTGCTCTCATCTTGGTATTCTTGTGTCTCAGGGCAGGGGAAAGCAAGTCACAAACTTCCGTGAAAGTGTCCTTATGCATGTGAAAGTTTTGCAGCCACTGGGAATCGTCCCAGACCTGCAACACTGTGTGGTCCCACCAGTCTAGGCTCGATTCCCGAGCCCGGAATCGGCGTTCCACCACATGTACCTTCCCCATTAGCACCATGATGCCCACATTGGCAGGGCCCATGCTTTTAGAGAAGTCTGTGTCCATGTCCTCATCACTCTCGTCACCACGCTGATGTCATCTACTCGCCCGGTTTCACTTTGCCAGGTTCTGGTGCCGCATATACCGCTGGATAATGCATGTGGTTTTTAATGTGCTTCTAATTGCCAAAGTGATCTGAGCGGGCTCCATGCTTGCCATGGTATGGTGTCTGCACAGAAAAAAGGCACAGAACGATTGTCTGCTGTTGCCCTGACGGAGGGAGGGGCGACTGACAACATGGCTTACAGGGAATTAAAATCAGCAAAGGGGGTGGGTTTGCGAGAAACTGAATGGCTGCCTCAAGGATAGAACTCAAAACTGGGTTTAGCAGGCCGTCAATTTCACGGAAGGAGGAGAAAATGAATACAAAACAAATCTGGTCTATTTCTTGTTTTGAGCCACTTCATCTATCTTTATACATCATGCTGGCAGCAGACTGCGGTATGACCACTAACCATCGTCACCTCCTGGGTGTTCGGCAGAAGACGGTGAATTATGACTACTGGCCATCGTCTTCTGCTGGCTGCAAATTAAAAGACAGTGCGCTGCCAGTAGGACTCAATCGCCCTGAGACGAAACAAGGGAAATGACCTGGCTGAGTCACTCCCATGTTTGCCCAGGAGCCTGGTTAAAAGAGCCCCCAGGACTACATCGACAATGGCTACCAGTTGTACTGCACTGTCTGCTGCCAAAAGGCAATAAACTGCTGGTGTGTAGCAATGCAGTACTATGTCTGCCAGCACCCAGGAGACATACGGTGACGGTTAGCTGAGTGGGCTCCATGCTTGCCATGGTATGGCATCTGCACAGGTAACTCGAGAGAAAAAAGGTGCAAAACGATTGTCTGCCGTTGCTTTTACGGAGGGAGGGAGAGAACGGCGGCCTGACAATATGTACCCAGAACCACCCATGACAATGTTTTAGCCCTATGAGGCACTGGGATTTCTACCCAGAATTCAAACGGGCGGTGGAGACTGCAGGAACTGTGGGATAGCTACCCACAGTGCAAAGCTCCGGAAGTTGACTGTTGCCTCGGTACTGTGGACACAGTCCGCCGACTACATGCACGTAGAGCATTTGTGTGGGGACACACATGCTCGACTGTATAAAAACGCTTTCTACAAAACCAACTTCTATAAATTAGACCTAATTTCATAGTGTAGACGTACCCTAAGAGAGCAACTTCCACTGTCCACCTACTGTTCCCTGTGTAGCTGCCTGTCCCTGTCATCTGTCTGGCTGAGGCAAGGGATTTTCTGTTTAAAAAAAATCCTCCTCTTTCTCTCCACCACCTCCCCCGACCCCCCAAAAAACAAACAAACAAAACTGAGCATAATTAACTTTCTCACCGAGGCTTTGGTTCCTGCGCTATGAATTAGTGTACTTGTTCTCAATTCAACACCCAAGCCCATTTCTTTCCTAGCCATACACTGCACACAAACAATCATGCTATGTTTCCTTTAGTCCAGATGGCAGGCGGACTTTAAAAATGAAGCTAAGCAGTAATAAACTGTGTAATTACTGAAGATCAGTGGGGAAAGGTTACATTTATCTGACTTAAAATAGGAGCTTTGTGCTAGGAGGAGGAGCAGAAAAAAGGTCTCAAGTCCATTTTGTTCATATCACTTTTTTTGAATATCACAGACCCCCCCCATAGTTAAAATGATAACAAGAACTAGCTTGAAAAAGTTGGACTAAAAAGCTGTATCTTAATGGAAAACTAGCTTTGGAGCAGCCTTATCCAAAAATGAAGTGAAATTATTCTGGGGATACAGTAGGATTTGGAGAGTTGTTCTTCCCATCCTCCAAGAGGATAAACAAAGATTTTTTTTTTTTTTTTTAAAATCCTGACTCTGCTTAATGAGCAAACAGTCATCAGAGAGATGCAAAAATCTCTAGGCACATTACCCTTATGTCTCGGCACCCAGTAATGAGGTATCTGCTCTGGCTTCACCCTGAGTTTGGACTTCATGCCTCATTCATTTCTGACATGCCTTCTCTCCCAGGGTAACGTGGCCACATGGGACAATGTGCTCATTGGCCTATTCATAGTTTTGAATTGTAAATCTGAGGAGAGGGAGACACAGCTTGACTGAACCCAAATTATGTTACAATAGACAGTAATGAATGTCCTGCTTTAGCAGGATAATAGAAACCCTGCTTGTTGGCAATCATTCAGCCTCTGTCTCTCTCATCCATTTGCTTTGTTGGCCTTGACCCTAATCCAACAATTGCACATCCCCAGCTGCTCTTTAAGCTGCCTCATTAGTGGCGCACCATTGGGCAGCTCCCGTGACAGTCATCCAATGGGGCCAAAGACTGTAACTGATTGGCAAGCATTACACTGAAATCTGAGGCAGGGCTGGAAGAAGCAGCATAGGGCAAGTGGAGGAAATGAACAATGCTAAGGTATTTAGGCACATGCTAACTCGGTAGCTCAGTTCTCTTTCCACCCTGGCAGAAGTCACATGCTCCCCTCCCCCTATGCACAAAATAAGTTTTACTCTTTTTCTGTGCACCAGGGTAATTTTTTAAAATAACTCTGCCACATTAGACTAATCATTATTGCATACAACTCTCCAAATTCCTAATTTTTATTATTGTTGTTACAAAACTATATAAAAGATAGCCCACTGTCTTAGGCGATAATCCAGCACAGGACATAAGCAGGTGCTTATTTTTAAGCAGGTGAGTAGTCCCTTTGAAGAACTGTACAATACTTGTCTTGCATCTGGTTGCTTAGGAAAGCATCACAATCAAAATGAATTTAATCTCCCACTTGGTCAGTTCCAACAGGAGAAAGATAGTGCATAGAAACTGTGTGAGAAAGGAGAAATATTCCTTTGAGGCGAGGGTGGGGGGGAAGCATAGTGGCAGTGAACGACAACTCAGCCAGTGAGTATGGTATGTGGCTGAAATCAAATCCTATCTCATTTGGAATGACATAAATTGTGGTCCATTGTCTATCACAAGTTCTGGAATATTGAAGTGAGCAAAATTGCACTTGAGTTTCTTGATAAAACTGACATGTCTTTCAAGTACATTATTTCTATATAGCTGGAAAAATAGTCCTACAACCAGGAAATGATGACCTCTAAATTTACATAAATCTTCAGCTAGTCTCATCCAGGGCCTCTTGGTAGAGGTGGTGTTAAAGGTTCTTTGTGCCGGTCTGTTAATTTTGCAGTGTTCACATGCTGATACTTTATTCTTTATATGCTTGCTGATGCCTGGCCGCCTGTAGTATTAGCCAACTCCCTGACTGCTTTCATGTGGCAAACAGCTGCAAAAGTCCATATTTTGTGCATTTATTAAAACTTGTACCTTTGGCAAAACATGCATCTGAGGACTATGAATTTTTCCACATCTTCTGCATTTAGGCTTGAAAGGCTTTGGTGTTTTGACTGGAAATTGTCCCTCTTAGTTTGAGAGTTCTCTCCTTGTCTCAGTGATGATTTCTTACAGCTCTCATGCTATATTAACATCTTCTAAGCTATTTTCTTGTTTTTTTCAAGTTCGGTGAGTTGCTCTTGGTTTTGCTGTCTCTCCATCTCAGACTGCTTTGCTATTTGAATAGTTGTGGGTAGGGTTAAGTCTGTTTTTTAATTGTAGCTGCTGTGAAATATTTCAATCTGTTAATCCAATAATCAGTCTGTCTCTGATATTTTCATGTTTTGCAATTCCAAAATCAGTTTTCAGCCAATGCCTGCAGAGCTCTTTTAACACATTCAACATTTTCCCCTGGTCTTTGAATTTTCTGGTGAAAACATGCTTTCATAAACCACATTTCTCCGAGGTATAAAGTAGGCATCAAACGTAGCCAGAACCCTTTTGTAATCATCTTTGTGACCCTCTTCAGTAAAGTAAAAGGATTTAAAGATATGTTTTGCCTGCTTCCCTATAGCATAAATTAAAGAACATATTTGGATATCTTCAGATTCTTTCTGGAGTTTTGTAGCAATTTGAAATCTTGCAAAATACTGCTTCCTCTCTGTCCATTGTGAAGGTTTGTCAAAGCTGAAGTTTTCAGAGGTATTGAAAAGTGGCATCTTGATGAGATCCCGCAACTTTTGTTGCTTTTTTCCATCTAAGTATCCTCCAATCCCTTCAGAGTTCTTCAGGTGAACTGCTAGCAGGAGGGGGAGGGGAATCCCGCAGGCAGAGGACTAGCTGGGAGATGCAAGATAGGTGGCAAGGCATCGGAAAGGTAACCTATATCACTCCTAAAGCTAGTATTGTACTCCAAGTTGTGTACAGTATTTTTGCCGTTCTATGGCAACCTTGGCCTAGCCTTGGTTAAGCACATGCTAAAGAGCTTTACTGAACTTTGAACCATAGGAGTACTCCGGTGAAAGTTAATGGGAAGATTTTTTGCTTAAAACTAGGCACATGCTGAAGTGCCTAGCTGGATTAGACACTGTTTGATTTTTGAAGAACGTGCATTTGCTTTGGACTCCTGCATTTACACAGCAGAAAGGAAAAATCCTGAGGTTGCAAGAGAAAATCCATAGAGCAGGGTTGTGATCTCAGTTTAGAGGGTCTCCCAAAATAGCTGCTTTCTGGGATGTTTGCAATTGGCAAAGTGGCTTCAAATTAGTACATCCTCTACTCAAGTGCTTTCTGGACTAAACAGTCACCTTCAGCATATGGGAAATAGATGGCATCTTCAAGATTCAGATGGATTGGTTTGGTTTATAAGACAGTTGGTAAATACATAAATTAAACACTGATTTATTCTTAAAACATATATAAAATTCCCCTTTATTTTGCATTAAGAGAGGACAAAAAAATCTTTACCAGCTACAAAGTGTTGCCATGTTGTCTGCTCACTAAGCAATGTACAACAATTATTTCACTGAGGGTTCAGAGTTTGTGTACATATGCAGCATTGCTGAGCTATTAGAAATTACTGTATTATTGCCGTTCTTTTCAATTACCTGAACATCCCCTGGGTCTTCAAAGATTAATAAGATTTCAAAGATTGCTGACTTGCTTATCCTATTAAATATTGGTTTCTTCCCATCCCCCCCTCCAATTCTAACTAAAGTACATGAAATTTAGTCTTTATTAGTGGTTTTTAGTTCTTGTGCTTTTGGACTTTTTATGTAAAGTCAACAGTTTTCTTTTGAATTTGTCTCCAATAGCAAAATGGCTATTTTTTCTCTTTATCTATATGCACCAATGCAATAATAAAATAACAATGATAAAATGTTCTCTCTGCATTTTCTGAATATGCAGAAAATCTGACCCCTTCATGCAGGTACCTAGATGGGAATCAGAGTTGTTTCAAAAACCCAGCCCCGATTTTGGGGTCTGAGCACTTGTGACAATCTGGCCCAAAGGCCTTATTTGAGATGCGGGTTCTTTCAAAAAATTACAATGTCCTAATTATTGGTAAGCAGATATTCACAAGTCTGGGTTTTGATCCCTGATATATATTTGAAGCTTGCCCACGTTTATTTGAAGTTTTTTGAAGATCTCCCATCTCCCAGGCTGACTATAGACAATCTCCTCCTACCATCCTTCATTTCCTATCCATCCTGGCTATCTTTCTAACACCCTAATGACGCCTGACGTATTCAGTAGTCGTCGTCTTCATTCCCAAGAGTCTCCTGATCACTCTCATAGCTCAGCCTGATCACAGAAAACATTCCCAAAATCCCATATCTCTTCTCCTGTCGGTACAGTTTGCTTACTGTAGTGCTTACCGGCTGTAGCTGTAATGGGGGCCCCCAAACACTGTGCAGCTACATAGTAAAAGACAACCCCTGCATCAAGGAGAGCAATTAAAGCGAGAAGACCAATAAAGGGTAGAAGAGGAAGCTGAGGTGAAACAACACACCTGATGTCACACAACAGGTCAATATCAATGCCAGGAGTAGAACCCATGAGTCCTGGTCTGGTGGCTAGAGCACACTGGATGCTCTGAATGCTCTTGCCACTGGACCGCATAGTCTCACTGCCTAATTCTAAAAAGCTTAAGTTCCTTCCCCTGCAAGCCTGCACTGTGTGTTGTGTTCTGTGTGGTTGCCACCTTCCACCCTGGAAGCAGCTGCGTTTCCGCAGCACTGTACCTGTAATGTTTTACAATTGCTTAATATTTGTACCTATCCCATATCAAAATGTTACCTGATATCCAGTGAGTAAAACCCACCATTTCAATACAGCCTCCTCAGAGGATCGATGGCCTTAAGCAATAATGTCTTTTTCCTCTGACCACGAAGAACATAAAGAGAAAAGCAGGTGAAAGCCCCAGTATTGGAAGACTTTGGGTACATCTTCACAGCAGCTAGAAGGTGTAATTCCAAGCTCGGTAGACATCCACACACTAGCTCCGCTCCAGCCAGCATACTAAAAATAGCAGCATGGCTGCGATGGTGCAGGCGGTGGCCTGGGCTAGGCACCCAAGTGCAGTCCTGCCCTTGCCCCCAGGGCAGCTAGTTCATACCCAGGGGAATGCACCGGATTGCGAGCAGGATGCTGACTGCTAGCTGAGGGGTTTAGGATGAAGATGCCAGGAAACTGTACCTGAAGCTGTCAGAGTTGAGGTAGAAGGCTTCCTACCAGATCATGGCAAATGGGGTCTGGTGGGAGGTAGGGAGGAAACTCTGTGGCTGGGAAAGCAGCAATGTCTTTTGTTGGAGTTTTATATTATCATCAGATGGTGTCCATATTCCAGGATGCAAATGTCAACTACATGGAGCAACTTTTCTTAGGAACAAGGTGTCTTTAGCTGGTTTATTCATCCAGAAGGGCTTGATCCCATCAAGCTCAAATATAGTCACTGTTTAGACAGGACCAAATAATCAGAACTCCTCTCTTGCTGTGTGCCCTGCAGCCCCATCCCTGCATGCAGGTGGTGGAGAGGCAAAGCGGGGGCAGTGCTTCCGCTGAGTGTTTGCCCTTTCCTTGGACCATGTAAAACACCCTTGATGGCCAGTCTGTGGGAATTGGGCATAGAGCCAAGGAGCAGCAGCTCTCGGGGCCCCTTGTGACTCTGTGGATAGCCATGTGGAAGTTAACTAGGACAGGAACAGCATTGAATTCAGCTCTGCACTTGCTGTCCCCAGTAGAGATGGGTGGGACTCAGGTGGGGTGAGGACTGCTGCCACTGGCAGGCCCATGCTGCTTTTGTTGCGGGTGCCTTGGGTCTCTGGGGCCATTTGGCTGCCCTTAATATTTCCCACTGTTCCTGGGGATCTTCTCCTTTGCATTCCACAGGGCGTCCAGATAGCCAGCCCTGTCCTCGTTTGGTAGGTCCTAGTGGCGGTACAGCCGTTCAGCAGCAAGATACACCCGCCCCAGACACGTTACAATATATTATCTAGAGCTACACACCAGGAGACTTGCAAGTGGGTGTAAATCCAAGGGCTTGGCCTGCAGTGCTCCTCTAACTCAGAGCAGCATCGTCTACTTTCAGAACGATCCCATGTTACAGCTGACTACAGCTCTGTTTGCATCCGTTTTTGTTAATGCTGGAGGACGTGTACAAGTCATCTGTCTGACAACAGTCAGGATTTCTCTTGCCTCACTTTGGCCATGCTATGAGCATTGTTTATGCAGCCTGCTCCTGGCATGGGGATGGCAGGGATGGCTGGGAAGGCATCTGACAAAACTTCTTATGGCACCTTCATTGAACTGAGGTGTTTCATAAACACTAGTACTGCCACTTTCACAAAAACACCCTCCTGCCATCAGCTTCTCCTTTATAGGTGATTGCCAGTCATCACAATCCAGAGGCTCAATCTCGTCCATGCCTTCCTGGGGGATCCCAGGGAAGATGAAGAAGGTTAGTCTAGGAGAGCATCAGGAGCAAATTGGGACTTGGATTGCATGCTTGCCTAGGGGAACTGCTGGGATCAGAGCTCCTTCTAGAACCTGAGGTCCCAGGAGCACACGGGGAATGCTCCTTCCCTACAGTAGATGTGTGGGGGAGGGCTCTGGAATTGGGGGAGTGCTTTAGCTTCACAGCCCTACCTGCTGCTCAGAATAGCTGAGCTGGTGTGCATGGGAGCAGGTGGAAGGGGGAAGGACTACAATTTATTGCTGCTATAGACTGCTCATAAATGACTGGCCCCTGGGACCAGGAGAGGAATGGTCTCCGAGGGCTATCGCTGTGTCACAGCACCTTTTGAGGCCTCTTCTGGAGAGGCCCGGCTTGTACGCCACCCCTACTGAGAGCTGTACATAAAAGGAGAAACTGCACCAATGGGACAGATCCTGCCACCTTTACTCCTATTGAGAAGTGCCTTACTCCAGGAGTTGCATCTTAGCCCAAAGATCTTGCAAATCCCAGGCAGGAGACTTCATAAAATGAGTTTTCATTTTGGCTCACTGATGTCTGGATTATCATTCATCAGATAACAATCAATATTTATATGGTTTGTATGATTTTTAGATGCAGCTTATCAAATTACTTATTTACAGACTTTTTTTTAATCAAGGCCGATCTCTTCCCAAAGAGAGCTACTTACTTCTCGAGCAATGTATTCAATTTTCTTCCTTGCTATACAGGGAAAACTGCTCTCTAAAATATCCATGTCCAAAACCATTGTGCTAGGCAGAACTAGCACCTTGGATTGCATCTGGAAGAAGAAAGGAAATAAATCATGGCAGTTGATAGAGAATAGGTCTAATCCACTCAAAGCCACTGCAGTAAGTGCCCTGTCTCATTCCACATTGGCTGGAGAACCTGATTTACCTTCTCTTTATTCATTATTTTATATACTTCTATTATTTCACTCTTATTTGTCTCTTCTGTAAGCTAAATGGTTCTTTTGGTTTTGTTGAAAGATTTTTTTTTTGTTAGCATCATATCTGATTCCTACCCCCTTGGTTATCTGGGCCAGGTGTCACACCATAAATTATCTTCTATCATTCATCAGTGACAAACACTTTCTCCAACTGCTAGGCCATGTGCTACTTAGACAAATGCCACAACACTGGATTTCTGCCACATTTTTATCATGTTAATTGAAGTTGGATAGCGAGGAGTTGAGATCAACAAATGGATGTGTTTGTCATGTTGTTAAAACTCAATCTGTCCAACACTGGAAATGTTTTTCAGATCCTTTAAAATTAAAGGGAAACTGTCAACTTAAAAATTGCACTTATAACGGAACTGTTTTTAACAATAGCTCCAGGTAACAACTGAGATACTGGAATGGAAAGAGATTAGAGGGGAAAACAATTATTTTTTTTTCCTGCCTTTTCAGGCTATTTACAACTTTGTGCATTTGACAGCATGTTGGCTCGGATTTTACAAAACAATCCTGGCTTTCATCTGCTCCAGTGCATCTTTGGACCTAAATTAAAATCCCCACTGTAATTTGGACCAGGGACTTGTACTGAGGTCTTCAACCTCCCCGGAGAGTGCCCTAGGCTGTGGGATGTTCTGGGTGAGGCATCTCTCAGCCTCTCCTATTTTTAAAACTGTACTGTTTTGTATTAAATGTTCATTGGGCCAGAGAAAGCAAGTGACTGACTGTAGACCCCAGTGGTTAGGGCACTCTTCTAGGGAGAATCGGGTTGAAGTCCCTGGTGCATGCAGCTGAGCTGGCCCAGGGCATGGTATCTTAAATTGGGGCCAATTCTTACACCCCTCGGTGTCCTAGGTCAGGGAGATGTGGGAAGGAGTTGAGATTCCCAGGGATGTCTTAGGGATCTCCCGATGCAGACTAGTCCAGTACAGCTCACACATGGACCCATGCTTATGGCTCTGCTTAGAGGTACCATCTAGCCCTTAGTCTTTCTCTTTTTTGTTATTCCATAGTTAAGGTTTGCTTTCCTGATCAGAATCTGTGAAGGGAAGTCCTTACATTGGTCTCCTTGCTGAGCTGCTCCTCCCTGAAAAGCAGCTAGTGACAGGATGATTGATTGAGGCCCAGACAAAGACTTCTCTGACCTTGACGCTTGGCCGCCTGGCAGCTGTTTCCCTTTGTAAGCCTAATACAGCCAGAGATATGCATGGACTAGGCCAGTTCATGCAGCCAGATGCCATTCCATACGAAAATTATGGTGATGCTAGAAAATTGTATTCGCATTGGTTATTGTCCAAGTCAATGCAGGGTGTGTTACCTGTCATGAGGCTTTGCTCAGTGGTGGTGGTGATGACAATCCCATTCAGGATCAGATCCCTTCCCCCAAACAATATGCAGGTGCTGTTACAGGAATAATGAAAGCATGTTTCTGCATCAACCCATGGAATGTCCCTTATTTGTTGCATGGTTGCTGCAGGAATTAAGGAACACTAACAAGCTTGGCCAACTATTACGTACTTGCTGAGACAAACGGCCAATAGCTCCCTTTTTTGCCATCCTTATGCCTCTGTGTGCAAGCTTTGGATACGAAAGCTAAGGGGTCACTCCTGGCTTTTTTTCCCCTGTTGATGCTACAGAAGCCTTGATAGCTTCCAATTTAGAAAGGCTTCTTTCAGGTCATTTAAAAACGAATGAGTTGGCAAATATCTATGATGAATAGCCCAAGGGGACATAAACTAACTGTTCACCAGTGGCTGCTACTGAGCTATGAAAATTGAGCAATTACCTGAGGAAATACTTTGCAAAATCATGACCTTTGCCCTCCATAGTCTCCATGGATACCAGTTGTAAAGGATGGCGATATATAGGTAAGGATGAACGTGCATATGCACAAGCAGGACTGGTCCTTCTAAGCTTACTGGTATATCTTGAGCAGATAATTGCTGTAACTCTTCACAAAGTAGACTTTTTTTTTTTTTTTTTGCTCAGGGGTCTCTTGAATTGTGATATTTAAAAAATGCATTTATTTTGTTGTTGCTCTAACAATCTAAAAGGCTCTTTCATATCAACGCTTCCCCGTTTGCAGTTTTACCTCCAGGTGTAAAGTCTTAGTTTGGTCAATGGGGGGCTGGGGGAAGTAGACTCCTTCAGGGACAGATCCTGATGTCAGTCAGTTTAGCTATCCTTGCTTCAGTAGAGCTATTCCAACTTACACCAGTCAAGGTGCTGGCCCCCACTTCCCATTAAGGTTAATGGGACTTATGTCTCATTCTCCCTCCCCCAACCCCATGTACCCTGATGAAAATTGGTCCCATGAAGGTTAACAATGGTGTGATCATTGCATCCACTGGTTATTACAATGGATCTGTTTATCAATATACTCCAGACGTATTCAATACCAGTGCATTCTATAAAGAATGACTGTAAGTTGCCACTCTGTGTATTCCCTTATTGTGTTTTCACAGTGCATTGTAGGAATGATAAAACAGCCAGAGACATGGCTTTAATGGCACAGATCAATTTTATTTCTAATTTTGAAATGGAAGTGCGCACACCCTCTACATATTGCCCTGGTACAGAATAATTGCCATTCCGCTCATCTCTGTGGTAATGTTGGGACATTAACAATGATTTACAATAGTAGCTTTTAACAAAAATGTATGTCTGGGTACGTAAAAGACACCCTTTCTATTTGTCTCAAGACTGATGTACACAATCTAATACAAGCGCACACAAATGTGCATCTTTCACTATGTATCTAGTTCATTAGTGCTTCCAGGTGACAGAATTGCTGTAATTGTGTTGATTTTGCTAAACTATACTGCGAACACCACAAAAAGCAATGGATGGATCAGCCTTCCTCTGCTGTACGTGACATAACCACCTTCTGTGGATTTAATATCATTTGTTCCTTTAGACAATTTTTCTGTCATCTATACATTAGCTGCTCAGATCTGCTTACTATGTTCACCAGCATTCACTGCACCCACAAGGCACACATTGGTGTGTACAAAACTGGTATTTGCATGTGCAATTCATATGTCCATTTTGTACACAAACGGTGTGTTTACAAACAAAGTGGACCAGTTACAATACCCATAGAACTCAACGGGAACTTTTTCATTGACCTCTGGGCAATGGAACACAGCCGCTGAATGGGAGTAATTTAGACATCATCCTTTGAAATTCACCCTTTTATTTGATTATTTTCAAAGTTCAGTCATTCCCCAAGGGTTCCCCCAGTCACTAATGCAAATGCAAGAGATCCTCTTGTGAGACAGTGGAATTGGAGGGACCAGTACTTCTGAAAATCATGGTTCTTTACCTAGCTCCCTAAATATGGATTTAAGCACCTCCATTTTATAATTCCAGCTAATAGTAAAAAAGCAGTCCTTGCCCAAAGATCTAACAAACTCACTTATAAATACAGTATAAATTGGAATAAAAGTCTGTTTTATTGAGGATTTTGTAATATAATGCCTTACGCGATGGACTCTTGTATATTTAAAGGGACACAGGTGACACAAGTCATATGGTAAAATCCTGGCCCTGCTGAATATCATAGGAGTTTTGCTAAGGATTTCAGTGGCGTCAGGATTTCACACATTAAGTACGATCTGTTGTGATCTATTCAGACTGACAAGATTTTGAAAATCTAAATTTTCCCCATTTCCTAATCTTGTTTGCTTTTGGCATTTTGCTCCATTTGGACAATGATGATAAACTAGACAGTTTCACTTCTTGGTTCTCGTACCACCCTCCCTGCGCCCCCCACCCCCACCCCGGACCGTGCTGCTGCTAAGTGGCTGAATATTCCCCTCCAGCCCATTGGCTTTTCCAAGCCTGGCCTTTGAGTCCAAACTGGGAGCTGAGCTCTTTTGAAAATCTGTTCCTTCTTATAAACGTCATGAGAGAGAGACTTCATCTCGGTAGTTTTTAAACCGAGATTGCATTTTTTTTCCCCCAAAAGGTATGCTCTGGGGATTATTTTGGGGAAGTTCTCTGGCTGTGTTATGTGGGAGGCCAGACTAGATGACCCCAGTGCAAATGGCCTTAGAATCTACACATCTCTGGTGAGAGAGCAGAGCACAATGACTTCCCGTAATATTAGAGCAGTGGTCAGATTTCCAGTCTGGACTTTGTTGAAATAGTATAGAGGCATGTGTCAGTCATTGTTATATTGGCATGATGATAGGAGCACCAGACGTGGACCTGGACCTCATTGAGCTAGCTGTTATACAAACACAGAACACAAAGATGGTTCCTGCCTGTAAATATTAGATAAGTGAGAAATGATGGATACTGACAGCCATGTTTTTGTCATTCACATACCATATACAGCCGCAGTGCGGAGTACACTTGAGTCCCCTTTACGAGCAGTAAAGCACAATATTAAATGAAAGTGGTTTCCTTCCACGTCCAAGGTCAGCATTTAATCCCCCTTAAATAAACAGTACGGCAAAGCATGGAACCATTTATGAAAGCAAGGCCGAGTGCGGGTGCCAGACCACTGATGTTAATGTCTGCTGGCAGCCTGAAGCACATTGGTGCCACCTTTGCAGGTCACGCAGGGAGTGCTGGGAGAAGATTAGTCAATGGCCCTCTTGTCGTCTGACTGGCGCAATAAATCCCCGATTGTGTGCACTGTTTTCAGACCATCGTGCGTTCATTTCGGGCGTGGTTCTCTGCTCGGGATTGATTTAGAGGTTTTGTCTTTGTCTTTTGATTGGAGGAATTTTGCCTGGGGGGGGGGGGGAACAAACATTCCGAACCTTTAAATCATGTCTGATGAGCCACACCCTACGCACCAGGCTGCCAATACCTCGCTTTTGCCCTGCGGCCCTTTCCTCTGCATTGAAATATGGAGGTTTTGATTGGTTTCACCTGCAGACTGAAGCAGACCGTATCAAGCACTTTCAGGCCTTCCAGCAACTCTTCAGTCCATTGAAAAGGAAATCTACCACTTGCAGTCTATTATCTATTTAAAACTATTTAATTTACAATTAACAAGACACCTCTTGCTCCTGTGAGTTAATTAAAGAGCTAGTGGGTATTAAAAGGATGGAAATGCAATAAATAACCTAGCTGGTGTGTAATTAAGGAAATTTCCAGAAGTAATAAACATGGTATGGCTTTCTTCTAAAAAGAATACATTGAACTTGTGCTTATTTTTTAATCTTCTGTTAAAACAAGTGTTCGGGCATTTAATTAGGCGAAAACGAGATAGCTGTGGCAAATTAATTGTAAGTAATTTCCTTTAACTGTTGAAAGTGTAACATGCAGCTTGACTTTTGTGTGCATGGTCAGGAAGCCGGAATTAACCTCTGTGTCTTCCGTTAAGCCTTTCAGTGCTACATCCCAGCACTGTATTCCAATCAAATCTACAGAACGTGGAGTCTGCCGGAGAGCTAGTTTGGGGCCTGGTCCCAAATGCTCGCTTGACCTTGGCCTAAAAGCAAGTTATTTTTCCATCTGTTGTATTGGGGCAGTTGAAAAGGGGCGGCTGAGTATCGATGCCATTGTAAATTTATTATTTAAATTACCATGGCCCCTAGGAGCCCATGGGGCTAGGTGCTGTACAAACAGAACAAAAGGACAGTCACTACCCCAAAGAGACTGCAATCTAAATTGATGTTCGGTTGAGGTTTGGTCTCAAATGTCATGAGCCAGTGGCCAAGGCACATGGGTTCATAATGAATGGAATTTTCACTAGCCTTAACAGGTGTATATTTCCAGGTCTGTGAGAAACAACATGACTGCAATAAGGCTAGTATACAAGGAATATTGGTTCTGTACCTTGTATATATTTCTGTCTGAAATAAGTCCAAATATTCGTGCTTTAATAGACCCTATTGCTGAAGGACCAATTCTGTTACCTGTACTCACACCGAGTCGTACCTTACTCTGCTAATAGACTTTTTTGCACCTGTGTCATTCTGCACTATGGCCCTATAACATTATAGGTGGGATCTTCAAAGATGCTCAGTGCTGGCCTATCTCTGTTCCCATGGGAAGCAACGGTAAAATTCTCAGCAACTTTAATGAAAACAGATATAGGTCAATGCTCCGCACTCTTGTAAATTTTGCTCTGCTTGTGTCAGAGCAGCACTGTTCCAGACACCCTAAACCGGATCCAGATCCCTTTTACGCACTGGAGGCATGCAAAGGCATCACCTTCCTGAGCTGAGCCGCATGTACCAGTTGTATCCAAGGTTCTTGTCCGGAGCATCTCCTCAATGACACAGTGAAGCAAATGTGTTAATAAAGAGCAGCTGAGACCTGGAAAGTTTTTGAAGTGCATTGTTTAGAGCCTATTCCTGCCTGCATTCTGTATAAGATTCACTTTTTTTTAAATTCTCTCTGGGGTTTTTGCTGCTGTAAACATTTGCATTAAACTTGGATTTCTGTTCCGGGGGGAACTGATGTTTTCCCACTATTTACCGGCCTCCAAAGCCATAGTCCTGTGGCCAGTTTCTACATCATCATTTCAGCAGCAGCCATGTGTACTGTCCGAGATGATGATAGTTTCAGGTGAAGAACTAGAAGCGGGAGCAGATGAACCCTTTGCAACGAAAGTCTTGTTCATCTGCAAGTGGTCCCAGTAACAGATCCACAATCGGGCATGAGAAATGCAGGCAACACAACAGAAATTTCTCGAAACAGGATAAGCTGCAACTTTCTTTCATGAGGTATCAGCAAGAATTTATTATTACTTTAATAAGCAAGCTTGAGGCAGTGGACTCCGGCCTTGTCCAGCTGACCAGTTTGCCTTGTCTAGACTTGCAGCGGCATGCAGGTTGCGTGGGCTACATGCCACAGTGAAAAAGCAAGCTTCATCCACACTAGAGTGTATAGCTACATGCATGCAGTGAAAGGCACCAGCAGCCGGATGCTGCCAGAGCCTTTCACTGCTGCATGTAGCTAAACGCTCTAGTGTGGATGAAGCTTGCTAAAAGTAGCTGTGCAGATGGGGAAGGCGCGGCTTGGGCATGTGGAGAGCCATGTCGGGTATGTACCCAAAGGTTCTGCTGTGTCTTTACTCACCTAAGCTGTGCCTCACCATCGAAATGGTGTGTGTCCCTGTGCTAGCTGGGCACGCAGTGCATGCATTCTCCACTCTGCCGTAAGAGTAGACACAGCCTTAGTCTGTGGCAAGCTGGGATGGAAATCCGCAGCAGAGCAGCGTGCTGCACGCTGACTGCTCACGCAGATCCTGCTACCACACACTAAAAATTCCCTAGGGTGCTTTGATCTGCATGGCTTTGACATGGGAGTCGGTCAACTCTCACGATGCAGCTTTTAGTGCATGTATCAGGGTCCCCATAGCATGCGTGTACGCTGTAGATTTGTTTCCCAGGTTGCTGCGCACTAACTGGTGATCTAGACCAGGGCTGGCCAACCTGAGCCTGAGAAGAAGGCAGAATTTAACATTGTACGTTGCCAAAGAGCCACAGTAATACGTCAGATGCCCCCCATCAACCCACCGGGAGTCTTGCTGATCAACACCTCCCCCTCCCTCCCAGCACCTCCCGATCAGCTCTTTCGTGGCGGGAGGGAGGAGTGAGGCACGGGAGGCTCAGGGGAGGGGGTGGGAAGGGGTGGAGCGGGGGCAGGGCCTGGGGCAGAGCCAGGGGTTAAGCTGTGAGCACCCTGGGCACATTGGAAAGTTGGCACCTGTAGCTCCAGCCCCGGAGTCGATGCCTAGACAAGGAGCTGCATATTAACTTCTGAAGAGCCACGGGTTGGCCACCCCGATCTAGACAAACCCTAAGACCCAGGGGATCTGAGTTCTCTTCCTGGCTTTGCTTTTGGACAGCTGGGTGACTTGGGAAATTCACTTCACCTCTCGAAGCCTGTGTTTTCTGCATCTGCAAAGAGGGAAGAATGGCACTTTACTGAGGGAAATCGCATGGATGAAAAGCATGATTTAAGAGCGAGGTCTTGTTACTGTGGTAGATTTTTTTTTTTTTTTTTTTTTGGTCTTAAACTCATAGACCAATTTTATTTTACCACAGAAACTGAAGTGTCCATCTCGCTGATGTAAACTGGTGTAGCCCCATTGACTTCGCTGGAACTATGCTGATTTTCAGCAGCTGAGGCTCTGGGCATGAATGTAGAGAATTCACTTTTTTTTTTTTTTAAATGGGTAAAAATCCATTCTTTCCGTCTGAGTTGGTATTACACCCGTCTCCCCCAAGTTACAGGAATCTTGTGTTCCCAGGAGTGCCAGGCTTCCAGGACTTAACGCACGTGTTAATATTTCATAAAGCTTCCCTTCCCCCCCCCATCCCAGCAACATCAGTTCATTGCCATGAAGTGCACAGTGCAGCGTGCAGCCCGAGAATGCACTGCGCACAACGGCAGTGCGTTAAGGTGCCCATTGCAGTGGAGCTCTCCCTTCGTGGGACTCGTCCTCCAACAGCTCTGTCGGTTTCCAAGGGCTGGCTGGTAAATGGAGCACACCATGACCTGTGTTGTCAAAGTGAATGATCTGTTGAATTCCCCATGTCGGCCTTTATGCCCATGAGTTCGGGTAAGGAGCCTTGTTGCTGAGGTGGCTGGGAGATCTGGAAAGTACAATAAGGCAAAGAGATTCAAAATAACCCATCTATAGCAGAAATAGATACCTCTAAAGTCAAGCCCTGTTGTACAATATTTGAGATGGCAGTAGTCACAGTGAGCCAGGTTGAGTCCTCCGGGCCGGGCATGCAGGAATAAGCAGACCGTGTGTGCCCGTGTGCTAGCTTTCTGGAACAGGCAGGCAGGGAGTTCAGGATGCTACAGCTGAAAGGACCGTTTTGAAGTTAACATACGGTTGTTACCTATCCTTCATCTGTCTGTGGGTGTGACTATCCTTGGAACCGAGGTTTGATTTTCCCCCTTGCATAGACCCCTCTCACTAGCTGTCATCCAGCCAGTGCACTAAGAATAGTAGTGTAGCCTCACTAGCACGGGCAGCGGCATGTGGTGGCATGGGCTAGCCATGCTGTGTACAAACCCGCCTGAACCCTGGCATGCTGTACTCTGGGGGGTTAGCCTGTGCCCATGCTACCACGGCTTCGCGACTGCCTTTAGTGCTCTAGCTCAATGAGAGCGCGTCGATGGGCACTGGGATCACAGCCCCATTCCAAGCATAGACCTACTTCGATTGGAAGGCCTCCAGGACCAGAAAAATCTTGTTTGGACAGTGCCTGGCACAAAGGACCATTTGGGTACTACAGTAATGTCAATATTTACTACTATCCAGGGTACATATATGGCCTTCATTCCTGTAGTATCTGAGCATCGCACAGTCTTTAACGTATTTATCCTTCCTATACCTCTGTGCAGTAGGGCAGTGCAATTATCCCCATTGTGTAATGGGTAACCGAGGCACAGAGAGACTAAGTGACTTGCTTAAGGTCTCCCAAAAAATTCTCATATGACCTGGGAATTGAACCTGGGTCTCCCAAAATCCAGGCTAGTGCCTGAACTACAGTAAAACTGCATCCGGAGAGCACTGACTGAGACTGGCATGCAAGAGTGTGAGGGGATGAGAGTTTCTAAGAAGAAACTGACTGGGAAGCCCCTCACCCTAAAGCTGGCCTTGGAAACAGCAGTAGAAGCTTGTAGATGCTTGATACTTGAAGCTCACAGAGCTGGCTTTCATACTTTTTGTTGTGTGAAATAGCACCTCGCTCGATGATGATTCCCACAGAAGCTGAGGGAATCAGTCAGGTTACCAGAATTTGGCCCTTCATACTGATTTGACAGTATCCTTTAAAGAGGAAAGGACAAGATGGCATTGTGGTACTTTTGTACTGTTTGAAATGACCCTTTTGGGAAGGGAGGAGGTCCTTGAGGGACAGAGTTTGATCCATTTAGGGTGCTGGGTAGTATCCTCCAAAGTTGGTACATTGAAGTTAAGGGGCTATTGATGCTGATTTACACCAACTGAAGATCTGGGCATTTGTGATCTTGTCTGGTTGCATTTGCCTCCCCCCGCCCCTTTCTGCATTAGGCAGGTAGGCCTCACCGACGAAAACTGGTGGCTCTTAGCACCTTTTGTAGGAGGCTTAGCATCATTTAGGGTTGGGCATCCCATGAAGAATATGAAATGTTTTTTTGTTCTCTTTTCCAATCAGTTAAGGTGCTCTTGCCACCACACAGTGCAGAGGGATATAGTGGAGACTTTTTTGTTATGGGATTTCACATCACAGTTTGTATAATTTAGGGTTAAATACTCAAAGCATGGCAATTTAGCTGATCAAATCCTATTAACATCAGTGGGAATCCAATGGCTGACTGCCTGGTCACTACTATGAAAATCTCTTTTCCAGGCTACAACCACTGCATAAATTAACTCGGTAACAAATTACGCACATTCTTTATTGGGTCTAACTAATACAGTGCATTCAATTTGTTGTGTACAGGTATGGGGGGGAAGTGACACCCCAAAGCGATAATAATTGTTGCTCTCAAGGGCAGCGTAACTTGGGTAATCCAGGATTCGATACGATAGTGAATAGGAACTTAGCGGCACCAAGGCAGAGGAACTAATCAAGGGCCAATTTAACCTGGGCTATTCTTTATGATCCTCCCTGCTGCGCCTTGTCATAAATCTACGCTCAGTTAGAAAAGGGAAGAGATGTAAACAGCTTTATTGTACAAGTTGTGGCACATGTTGTTGTATTGCTTTGTGGGTATATGTAACTGGTGGGCAACTCTCGCATGGTAAAGACATGCATTATCTAGGTTAAACACATGTTCCTCTAAGCCCTTACCCACCCAAAGGGTTTACATCTGGGATATCATCTTCACCGTAAGAAGAAATTTACTGCTAGTACAACCATTTGGAAAGTCTGTTATGTACAATATCTGTCTTACCCATCTGTTTTAGGTATTTCTAAGACATCCATAACAATCTAAGCTCAGTGGGCTTTGTTGATATATATGGGACTTGCAATTTTATTATGGATTTTTCAAGATTTGATATTTTTCTTAAAGCTCCACCTTCTGGATTCCTGTGAGTCTCCATTTTCATAAAAAAATAAGTTTCTATTCCTCATGGTTATGCAGAAAAGCTTGAAATGTGACCCAAGCACATCTTAAAGGCTCAGAAACTAGAAGGCAACAAAAAATTCCTAAAATGTATACTTTTTTTTTCTTTTCTTTTTTTTTAAAGTTTTGTTATTTTTAAGCCACTCTTATTAATTTTGGGACCTGACTCATCGTCTTTGACTGCTTGGGGCTGTCAATACAAGGACTTGACAAATCTCGTTTGTTGGCAGGGTCTGAATGAGCTCTCTCCTGACATCTCGTGATGAGCTGGGGGGAAAAGACTTCAGGACCAGGCTATGTTTGCACAGCTGCACCTACCCTGCCTAGGTGCACAGCACGATGGAGCTGCTTTGCCAAAATGATCACTTTGGGCTGGTGTTGGGTTACAAATCACTTTAGTATTGAGTACAAGGGTAATGAAATGTTGTTATCCTTTATTGTATGGGTAGATGGCAGCAGAATTATATCTGCACTGATGGGGGGGGGAAGGGTCACCCTAAACTGAACCTCACTCTCAAACATGGGGTAGGGATGCCAAATGCTAGTGAAGGAGATGGGGTCAGGGGTGTTGCTGCAGCTAGCTGGTGGTGTGTACTCTGCCCAAAGAGTCTTAAGTATAATTTGACCTTTCTGTCCCTTCTCCACTGTTTTAAAGATGGAGTTGATCAGACTCAACTGAGACTGATGGTTTGTGTTCAGTGATTACTTGAGCTGAATCATTGATAAGCAGGTCTAGGGGCCATGTCTTAGACATGGTGAGGGAAGGGTGGTGAAATGAAAGATAATACAGAGGCTGTAGTGGTAGGGAGGTTCCCTGCTACCCAGTGAAATCACTAAAGATGTGGGTTCCATGGTAGAACCTCAGAACGTGGCATTGCAGGAGCAGCAGCAGGGAACAGCAGAGCAAACAGCAAGTTGCTAAGGTGCACAGTGACTACAGAGATGTAGCTTGATGTCCTCCTTCCCCTTTCTGGGGTGGGAAGTGAACGTCTGTGAACACCCCTCTGAATTCTGGATCTTCGATAACCAAGGATAACTGTGAGTGGAGTGCTGCAGAGGGAGAGGGGAGTGATGTATTAAAGGGACACTCATCCATTGGACTGTCCCACTGCAAGGTGGGAAACTGAGGCAGGTGACACTACCCAATGCACTGTAGGGTTGGGTTTGCTTTGCTTGTGTTCACATACTTTTGAATGGTTTCAGAGTAGCAGCCGTGTTAGTCTGTATTCACAAAAAGAAAAGGAGTACTTGTGGCACCTTAGAGACTAACAAATTTATCTGAGCATAAGCTTTCATGAGCTACAGCTCACTTCATTGGATGCATTTGGTGGAAAATACAGAGGGGAGATTGATATACACTCACAGAGAACATGAAACAATGGGTTTTATCATACACACTGTAAGGAGAGTGATCACTTAAAATGAGCCAGCAGCAGGGGGGGAAAGGAGGAAAACCTTTCATGGTGACAAGCAAGGTAGGCTATTTCCAGCAGTTAACAAGAACAGCTGAGGAACAGTGGGGGGTGGTGGGGGGAAATAACATGGGGAAATAGTTTTACTTTGTGTAATGACTCATCCATTCCCAGTCTCTATTCAAGCCTAAGTTAATTCCAATTCAGCAGTCTCTTGTTGGAGTCTGTTTTTGAAGGTTTTTTGTTGAAGGATAGCCACCCTCAGGTCTGTAATCGAGTGACCAGAGAGATTGAAGTGTTCTCCAATTGGTTTTTGAATGTTATAATTCTTGACGTCTGATTTGTGTCCATTTATTCTTTTACGTAGAGACTGTCCAGTTTGACCAATGTACATGGCAGAGGGGCATTGCTGGCACATGATGGCATATATCACATTGGTAGATGCGCAGGTGAACGAGCCTCTGATAGTGTGGCTGATGTGATTAGGCCCTATGATGGTATCCCCTGAATAGATATGTGGACAGAGTTGGCAACGGGCTTTGTTGCAAGGATGGGTTCCTGGGTTAGTGGTTCTGTTGTGTGGTATGTGGTTGCTGGTGAGTATTCGCTTCAGATTGGGGGGCTGTCTGTAAGCAAGGACTGTCCTTTCTCCCAAGATCTATGAGAGTGAGGGGTCGTCCTTCGGGATAGGTTGTAGATCCTTGATGATGCGTTGGAGAGGTTTTAGTTGGGGGCTGAAGGTGATGGCTAGTGGCGTTCTGTTATTTTCTTTGTTGTGCCTGTCCTGTAGTAGGTGAATGTGTCTGTGGTGTTTCCCAGATGAATGCTGGGTTCCCTTTCCCTTCGAACAAAAATTCTTTTGTTGTACGCAGTCTTGGTGCTTGTGAAAGGGGAAGTGTTGCCTCTTAGAGGCATACAGGGGTAGTGGTAAGTTTTCCCAGATTACTGGCTGGGGGCTTGAGCTGGTTCTGTTTTGTATTAGTAAGAGGAATCCCTGGATATTGAACCCAGCCCTTGTTGCTGTCACCTCCGGTTGGCAGAAAGGTTACATGTTTGCCGAGGGATTGAGACTATATACACGTGGCTGGATACACCAAGGCAGCTAAGCAGCCCAAGAGGAAGGATAGTGAGTATGTCTACAATGCAATAAAGCATGTCTTCACAGCACTGAATCTCAGAATTAAGATCCACTGACTAAGGCTTTTGGAGCTTAAAAAAACCCCCTTCCTGAACTCCAGCCTGAGCAGAAGTGTCTACACTGCTTTTTCTTTTAGTGCCACAGTGCAAGCCTGTGTGTGTATCAGGCTCTGAGGCTTGCTGCTGCATTGTTTTCCTTTTTTGCAGCATAGACATATGCATGGAGGCGGGCACATGGGGTCACATTTCCCTCCCCTGCAAGATTTGCTGCTTGGCTTGTACTGAGCATGCTCAATAACATCTGCTGAAGCTGCTCCCCCCCACTATCCACAGGTGTGGGTTGTCTCTGCATATGCATGCCAGCTAGCCCCTTCTGCCATTCACATCACTGCACCTATGTTCTATTTTTACCTTACCCACACTAGCTCTGACTGAGCTGGCATGTCTCCTCCAGCTGCAATTGACTCCTTTCAGTTTGAAGTGTAGACACACCACCTTGAGAGTCTCTGATTCTCCCAAGGGAGAAGTGATCTGCTACCAGCACATACCAGTACCAGATTACATTCTCCTCTGCTCCGCACCGGGGGAGCAGGGTCAAGGCTCTACCCCTTCTGGGCCCTGCTCTCCCTCAATTCCGGGAAGAAAAGGGGCATAGCCCTCAGAAAAGCTGGGAGAGCAGGACCCAGTCTTGCCTATAGTGTTTGTCTCATGCAGAGATTCACTGTGCTTTCATTCAGTGCCTGGAGATGGACCCTACCCCATTTTTCATTCCCTTTCTCTCCCCATCCCCACTACTAGCCATGGTCTTTTTAGGTGGAACCACATGTTGAAATGTTGCCTTAATTATACAGCAGTCGGTGCTATAGTTTTAAAGGCAGGGACAGCAGACAACTTACGGCTTTTTTTTAATCTCCTCCAAGAAATGAAGCCATTCTTTGCGTGTCGGAAGGCAGTGTGTGCCTTTTCACCTGTCACAAATGTCATCCGTTGTGCACTGTTCCTCTGCAAGTGAACATCTGCAAAAGGGAAATTTGCACATTCATGAGTTAAGCACAAGCTTCCTCCTGAAATGTTGGGGCTGAATGGCTCTGCTTCTGTAAAGGCTGTAACCATCTTACTGTCCTTGTCATGAAGGATCTGGAATTGCAATTGAAAATTAATTCTTTCCCATGAAACTATTACCATAGATTTGTTAATAGAAATTTCAGGGAGCAGAAAGGCCCACAGGGTAGAAAGTAGCTATTTCCTTTTGGAGTATATGTAACAATAAACCATACTCAGGACCTAATTTAATTCCTCTGTCACTGTGAGCTGTAACCAAAAGATTACCAAACAAGTGCTTTATTGCTGTATTCCCAGTAATGTCACTGAGTTTACAATGTAATCAAGGGCCAGTGTGCCTTTAAAATTACATGGGCACTTAAGAGACTGAAATCACTAAACCTGCTAGGTTTATATAATGCAGCAACGGTCAATTTCTCATAAATGTGGCTCTTTTCTTAGATGTGGAAGATATTTAGAGGCTTCACAGAGATCTAATGAAAGATGACAGATTAATTAAATATTGGAGATGGGCCAGCTATGGGACACTGTGCCCCGGCAGATGCCCTGGTCCCCAAGTACTAAAGTTTGTTTGTTCAGATGGTTGCAAACTAATTTGGCTCAACCGGAGTTATTTGGTATTATGAATTACTTGGATAATTTGCTCTGAATTATTTAGGCAAACTCAAGCACAGAAAATGCTTGGGCGAGGCTAGAAGGAAGGAAACACTTCTTCGCTTACACAGGAATTGCCGTACTAGTCCATCTAATCTGGTATGCTGTCTCTGACACTGGCCACTACCGGATAATTCAGAGGAAGGTGGCAGAACCCCACAGCAAGCAGATATGGGATAATCTGCCTTCCCCCATATTAGACTGGTTTATGCATGAGGTTTTATATCCCTTCCAGAATTGCGGTTGTCATTAATTATAACAACTCTGGATATTCTGATTTTCCATAGCCCTGGAGGTTTTTAACTTCTTGACCTCAATGACATCCTGAGGCAATGAATTCCAAAATCTAATTACATGTTGAGGGAAGAAGTATTTCCTCTTGGACTTCTGGATGGGCCAACTCTCCATTTAATTAAATGTCCCCTTGTGTTCGTCTTATGAGACGGGCAGTAGAAGCTAACCATACAGTCACCACCATGCGCAGCAGCTCCGTCTCCTGTTCTCTCTCTGTCCTTTACAGCCACATTGTGGCCTGCTTTACTCCCCTGCAGAGGCCATGATATTGCAGAAGACAGCACAAGGAGGGTGGGGAGCAGCCTTCATGGGGCTGCTATTCCTCATCATGCACAGAGGACATGGAGCAGAGGGGCAGTGCCTAGGTGTGGCTTTGCCCATGCCAGTGCAGATGAGCTGGCATGAAGTAATCGGAGCCATGTTATGGGGCTTCTGCAGATCAATTCCCAGCTGGAGCAGAGAGAGAACCAGGCACCAGATAGTGCCTCTCTCCAAGAAAAATCTTTCACTCAAGGCAAAGCCGCCTGTCTGAGAACACCTCTGTAGTTATACGGTGCAACACGATTGCATTTGTCTTAGTGGGGAAGTCCAGTGCATTCCTGGCTGGGTTTCTGCATAGCTGTGTGACCTTGGCCAAGTCTCAGTGCCTCCCACTTTGTCTACTTAGACTGCAAGGCCTTTGAGGCAAGGACTGTCTCTTACTACGTGTCTGTACAGAGCCTAGCACCACTGGGATCCTGATTTTGGTTAGGGTTTCTAGATGCTGCTGTAATATAAATAGTAATAAAAATCTGGGCTTTTTCAGCACAGACATTATTTCAGCCCATTGCAGATTACCCCAGCCTTGTCAGCAGCATCTCACACACCTTTGCTTTTCCTCTCTCCTGTGGTTTATAGAACTCTCAGCTGCAGCTCCAGAGTCTACTTGGGCTATTATCTCGGGAAAAGATCTATTTTAAAAGTGTAGCAAAGACCAAGAGGGAATTACAAAAGGGAACTATACTTAGAACCCTTACTATGGGCATAGCTCCCAAAATCTCTGCAGATTCTGTAGTGAAATACTTGCTGGAGAAGTGCAGTGTTCCTGTAACTTCTCAGATGCTACCTGAAAGCTATCCAGCACCCAGTGACAACAGCAAATGGCAACCCAACAAAAGCAGACTTAATTTCTTAACAGCCCGGGCCTATTTCCCATTTATCTTCGACTAAACACTCTCTATGGTTTCAGAGTAGCAGCCGTGTTAGTCTGTATTCACAAAAAGAAAAGGAGTACTTGTGGCACCTTAGAGACTAACAAATTTATTAGAGCATAAGCTTTCGTGAGCTACAGCTCACTTCATCGGATGCATTTGTGAGCTGTAGCTCACGTAAGCTTATGCTCTAATAAATTTGTTAGTCTCTAAGGTGCCACAAGTACAACAAATTTATTAGAGCATAAGCTTACGTGAGCTACAGCTCACAAATGCATCCGATGAAGTGAGCTGTAGCTCACGAAAGCTTATGCTCTAATAAATTTGTTAGTCTCTAAGGTGCAACAAGTACTCCTTTTCTTTTTGCGAATACAGACTAACACGGCTTCTACTCTGTAACTCATGAATAAGGCACTGGCCTGGGTCTTGGGATTTCTGGCTTTCATTCATGGCTGTGCCACAGCTTTCCTGGAGGACCTCAGACAAGTCTGTTTGGCTGGGGCTTTAGAAGGAACCTAAAAAGAGTGAAGTACCCAAATGGGCTCAGTGGAAAATCCCAGCCTTAACTTCTCTGGGCCTCAGTTCCCCATCTTTGAAATGAGGATGATGATGTTTTCATTGTCTATTTAGATCAAAAGCTCTTCAGGGAAGGGACTGCCTCTTATTCCATCTGTATCCAGTGTCTGGCACAATGGGGCTTGATTGTGGTTTGGTCTCCTAGGTGCTACTGGAATTAATACTAATATCAATACAAAGATTCTGACTTAGATTAGGGGAAAGAGGAAGTAAGATAATGAAGTACTTGGTCTCTCCTTGCAATGATCAAGCTGCTATGAAAGAGGACCAGCCAACTTGAGCACAAATGTGCCACATGGGTATAAGTGATACTGATGTGTGCCACTTAAGAAGCATCTTTAATATGAACCAGATGCTAATGACTTAAATTCTGTTTGTGTTTTCAGCACCGCCGTTATGAAAACCATTGATGTTAGCTCACGGCAATACTTTTATCTATAATTCTGTTCCCCAGCCGCACCCCTCAATCTATATAGTGGTGCCAAATGTTAATGAAACAAACCTTCCGATCCAAATCGCGGTCTGACTGGCAGTTTTAGGGTGTCATTTTGGTAATTTACAAACAAAACAACAACACTTAAGGCCAGATTTTTCAAACAAGCTCAGCTCCCATTCAGACCATTATTGAAGGTAGGGTGACCAGATAGCAAGTATGAAAAATCGGGAGACCTTTTTTGGGGATGGGTGGGGGGATAAAGTTGCTTATATAAGACACCATCCCTGATATTGGGACAGTCCCGATAATATCAGGATGTTGGTCACCCTAACGGAAGGTGTTTGCAGACCATCTGACTGATACTTGCTTAATGCCCTTAACATATGCTGCTTTATGTTTATTTACTCTTTCCTTTCTCCCGCATGTTCTTTCCCATGTGAGTAGTTTTGGTAGCAGAGTCAAGTCCCACATACTCTGCTTCGGGAATTCGCTTTACGGCTCTATTCTTCTGCCCATTCCAAATTCATTGTCCAGAACATGTGCACCCCGGGTTAGTTACACAAACCAAAATGGATGACATTAATTTGGGGAAGAGATTGATTGCGGGGGGGGAAAAGGCAAATTAGGAAAGAGAACAATGTTTCCTCCAGCTGCTAAGTTTATTTAGTGGCTGCATATCAATTTGTTTGAACAGGTTTCATTACAGAAAGTGCAAAGCCCCTGAGCATGTTTTAATATATGCTAATCCTTCCTTGGGCAGGAAATGGAAAAGGCTTGTTTACGGTTTAATTTCTAATCCATGTGGGCTGACAAGCTCCAAGCAGGGACATAAATAGAAAATCTGAAGTGACAAAGAGCGCTCACTTACAATAAACGGGCTGTTCTCCGTCTACAGTCATATGCCAAAAGTACTACCTGGATCCAGTTTGTCACCTTAAAATGTAGGGTTAGAACTACAGTTAAACTGCTCTTCTTCTTTTTATGGCCGTCATACGGACAAGAGATTATAACTCTGCAACAATATTAGCCGCAAGGGAATATGCAAAACAATAAGTGGGTGGTCAGCCTCTTTCCTGCTATGCTGAGCACACACACAAGGCTCTATCAAGTCTATTTTGTCTATCTAGATATCAGTCTGTTTAAATATGCCCCCCCCCATGACAGAAGCATATGAATTGGAACATGGTATTCTTTGTGTCTTGGTTTGGCATCAGTAAATTAAGTTCAAGATTTTCAAAACCAGCAGTTTAAAGTTTGGCTCCTAAGTCCCTATTTAGGAGTGTACAGGGGAGATTTTCAGAGGTACCTATGGGATATAGGAACACATGTTCCCATGAAAATCAATGGGACTTCTGCTTCTTTTGGGGCTTTGGTTCTTTTTGAAAATTTCCCCATAAGTAAATGAGCTAATTTTCAAAAGTGGTGAACACTAAGCAGCTGTTGTTAATTTAACTGGGAGCTCGGCAATTTTGAAAATCAGATGACTTATTTATAGGCTTGGAAGGATTAGATTTTTATTGGTAAGTGTTGGTAAACATCAGTTTCATCCCCCCCAACCCCCCCCCCCCCCCACATGCATGCACACCAATTAAAATATTTCCATTGATAATTATCAGAATTCACAGATAGACACAGGAAGGAAAATACTGCTTGAGAACTTATGAGAATTCAAGATAAAGATATTTACTCTGTACATTTTGACATGAGATGCTGACATTTTGTGTGTTAATGGTTGTAAAGCTGTGACTTTTTGAATCTTAATGTCTGCAGTAATTGTCTTTCCTCCTGACCACCACCATTGTTTGACTCTCCCATAATTTCCTGCAAATGTGAAAATTTAAATAAATAAAAATAGGAAAAAATGGCTAAAACCCATAATTTTGCACAGTTGTGAAAATATAAATGGATAAAATAGAAAAAAATACTTACAATTAAACATCCATATTATCTGTTGAATTTACGTTAAAAAAAATCTAATTCTGCCAAGCCTTATTTAGGAGTCTAAACAAGGGCTCTTAGGAGCTTAACTTTCTGCTCCTATCTTTGAAAACATTGGCTCAAGAGTTGTTTTTCTTCTGAGATGCAGAGATTAGGATAGTGGTAACTGACAACTCGGGGAATTCTTGATTTCTGCCCCAGATTTAGGGCTTGAGCCCATGCTGCTAGGCTCAATGGAGGTTCTTTCCATCAACTGGAATGGGAGCAGGTTCAAATCCCTGGTGCATTCCAAGGAGAAATAACTGGATCTGGAATCTGTCACTGAACTGATTTTTCTTTACATGACGCTCACTTCTACTCATTAAAATTCAAATTTACAGCAGTATTTGTTTATATTAAGAGAGGGATCCATGAGTGCTAATCAGAAAGGAAAAGGTTACAAAGTTGTGGCTGCAGGTTCTACTCAATACAAGGGATACTTCTTAAGGACAATAATGGTATTCATATATATTGCCTCAGAGTTTCACAGTACTTTACACATACTCAACCAATGACTCTTCCACACCCGTCTATGAGATATGTCAGTGCTACTGACCACCATTTTACAGATGGGGAAACTAAGGCACAGAGGAGTGTAGTCCCATATCCCCATCAGTGCACAGAGCTGGAGCTGAGCCTGGGGACCTGTGGCATATACACCCCTTTGCTTCCCAGTCCCATTGACACTCCTCCATGGGGACATTGCAGGGTTTTATCCTGGCATAGCTTCAAGGAGGTGGGGGAGTCAGCGAGACTGCTTCAGATTCTCCTCCTAAAACTTGCTCTGGGAACAAACAGAAATTAGTACAGAGAGAGGCTGTATTCTCCTACGCTGGCTTGCCCTTGTGTGTAGTGGCGATCCTCCTTCAGGGGCATGTGCTAGTACAGGAGGACCCAGGAAGCAGCATGTTGGCTGGACCTAGAGCCGAGTCAACGTGCCATCTAATGCAGATGCTTCTTTGCCTTCTGCAGATCCCCTGAGATCCACATGGATCCTGTGGGATCAATAGATTAACGGGTCAGAACCACAGCTGAGTGAACTCTGCCCCTTGACGGAAGAATTCCTAAGGAACTCCACAGATCTGATTGTTGAACCCGGATGAGTTCAGTGAAGTCCTGGAGGTATAAAACAGTGCCCAGGAGCTTCAACTCTTGCTCCTTCCTCTTCCTACTCAGGCTAATATCACAAAGGGGCCCCGAGTGCCTTGAGTCACTGTTGTCAGAGGTGATGAACCCCATTTAGATTCTCACTTAACTGGATCTGCTGTTCCTGTGTAGTGTAGGCGTGTTGCTATTACTAGGTTGCCAGAGGGAGGTCACTCAGACCATTCTTCATTAGCATTTGTTAAGTTAGTAAAAACCCCTCTCTAATTAAATCTCTACTTGTGTAAGATCAAATGCCAATCTAGGAGACCTGAGACTGGAAATGTTGATCAGTCATCTGGCCTGGTGGCTTTGCTGATGTAACACATAATGGGCAGTATCCTTCTGCAGACCCTAAACCGGGGACTTGGCTATTGACTGACTGGGAGCTGAACTTTTTGGAAAAACCAGATCCGCTTGTGGGCGCTGATCGCTTGTGAAAATCTGTCCCTGCTCTGTGTGTGTTAGTCTATTTGTAGGGGTAGTCGATTGGTGGAGTGTGGGGGGGCCAAATCCGGACCGCCAGACGCTTTTGACCGGACCACAAAATCTTTTTGTTTTTGTTTTTTGTTGCTATTGCCATATGAAAAATGTTTCTCTGGAGTCTGGACCTAGACTATACCTTGACCAAGAAATCTGGACCTTGACACAAAATAATGGACTACCCCTGGTCTATAGGATGTTTATGAGAAAATGGCAGGATGACAATACCTGCAAGGTTACTTCTTCAGCAAAACATGAAGATTGGTTCTCCTGCGCTTGGACTGTGAACAGGCTTGAGTAAGAGTGGAGATAGCAAATATTCAGTGATGTCTCCTTGGCCCTGAAATTAACCCCCCACAGTCTCCCCTTTCAGGGAATGTTGCACTGGTCATCTGTTTTCTCAGGGATTCCCTGGTGGAATAGGGAGGATGGTTGAATGGACAGGGTGAGTTGTACTTTGGTGGGGTGAGGGATTAATTGTAGCCATTTATATGTTTTATATTTGCAAGGTGGTGTAAATAAATATTGTGTTGCACCTGCAGGGATGGGCAGGTGTATTTTAAACACAAAGAAATAAATGTGGACTATGAAACAGAAAAAAGTGAATATATTAAACAAAGCACGTGACGTGAAGCATTTGTCAGCTTTCTGGGCCTGATTCTTCTGTGCCTTGCACCTTGAGAGTCATGCCCACCTGTGCAAAGTACGTATAACACAGATCATTCTAAGTGGGTTCCATTTTTACCTCAACTTTGCCCTGCTGCAAGCGACACTGCCAGGTGCACATCAGTGGAGAATCATGACCTCTTTTTACAAAATAAAACAGTTCAATGATTCAAGTAAATGGCTAGAGATGGTGGTCTGGTGGCTCAGGCCCGACACCGGCACTCCAGCGAGCTGCATTCTGTTCCTAGCACAACCACCGCCCCTCCCGTTGGCCAGCATCCCCACTTGGAGTGGGTGTGGGGGAAGTGTCTTAACTGGAGGTAAAATCCCAATGAAGACACAGCACTTCATCACTTTCACATGAGTTAGCAGGTAAGGGTAAGGACTGGGGGGTGGTCCTAGTCTTTAACATGACCTGCTAGCTTATGTGACAACTGCAACCAACCTGCCTTATCTTCCATAGGAATTTACACCAAGTTAGTAAACTCAAGTTAAAATCCATGAGTTAATCCACCTCTTTTCCTAGTGAAAATACAACCTCTGTAATGCTGGCTGAGTTATGGCCTCCCTCTATGCCTGTTAGGTGTGTGTGTGCAATGGGAATAATGATTTCCACTGTAAGCTTTCCGGGGCAGGGTTTGTGTATGCAGTGCCTGACACACTAGGCCCCTGCTCTCTTGGCGCTGTCATAATATGAATAGTGGATGAGAGGAATGCCTCCTATGTAAGTAGTCATTATAACACACGCTGACTGCAGTTCTGCTGGCTGGTTATGCAGTGCTGGGGGATTTGTGGAGTTCTGTTTGTTAGAGCTGGATGGATACCACATAGATTTGGGACCCCAAAATACATATGTAAAGTAATTACCCCCAAATTATGGTGGTGCTTGCACTATATTCAACACCCTTGCTACAGCATGAAGGAGAAAAGGAAAGATGGGTGGGGGGAAGCAATGTAAGGTATGAAGATTAAAGGAATGCAGCAATCAGAAGAGCAGGTTTAAGTCTGGTTGCAGACTTCTCCCCCCCCCCCCCCCGCCGTGTCTGCCTCCATCTCTCTAATGCATTTCCCTCTTCCCTAAAGGCCAGCAACTGGCACACGGCACATGCTGCTAATGGATCAGCAGAGGCACCATACAGCTGTACCCCTCCGACACATACAGGTGTTTGCAGGAGGCAGTCAGATGATTGCAGAGATCACCCAGAGCTATTGTAAAGAGAGAAATAGGCAGGCACATGTTCCCAACTGCCTCTGATTTTCCTCCTCCCCTAACAGGATCCATATTTTTGCCACAGGTATGATTTTTCACTCTCCTCCCCCCGCCATCTTGATTATGATTCACTGTCCTATTTCTCTAACCTTCTCCAAATGTGTGGCCAATTGTCTGTCTGAGCAGTGATTAGATGGGCCCAGGTGGCACAATTCTCCACTTCTTGCTGGCTGTACAACTGCTTTCAGTCAGTTGATTTGATGGAGGGAGAAGGGGAAGTGAAACAGGGTCTGGATTTTAACTCTGTGCTATGATTAGATTTCTGAGACCGAGCTGACACTGTGTGCTGTTTGTCAGAGGGTGTCCTTTTCATGCTATCTAACTCCCATATAGTGCTTTTCATCCATAGTTATCAAAGTCTAGCATTGGTCTGTTAAACCCAGGGTTGTGAGTTCAATCCTTGAGGGGGCTATTTAGGGATCTGGGGCAAAAATTGGGGATTGGTCCTGCTTTGAGCAGGGGGTTGGGCTAGATGACCTCCTGAGGTCCTTTCCAACCCTGATCTTCTGATTCTATGAAGAGATCTGTATTATTATCTCCTTTAAACACAGGGAAACTGAGGCACAGGGAGGGGAAGTGATTTGCCTTAGGTACCCAATAAACCAGTGGCAGAGCTGGGAATTGAACCTAGGTCTTCTGAGTCCAACCCCTAGGCACCACTACCTCCCTTAATGGGTGTGACCGCACCAACACTGCAAAGTGCAACAGCAGCTGAAACGGGCACTATTGGGGCTGTTCCTCTAACTTATTTGCACGTGAAAGTGTTGCCAGCTCAACACAAGTCTAGTGATATTTGCTGTGTTTGTCAAAGCCTCGGCCCCAGGAGTCATGTGAGTGTGTGAGAGACTCGGCTTTCATTTAAAAAAAAAATTTCCAGCCCCCATAACTGCAGAGAGAAGCTTGAAAATGTGGCCCCTAAAGGTTCAAAACCCAGATGCACATTAAAAAAAAAATCCAAGGTTTATTACATCTTAAATCTCATTATTTTTTAAGCCAGTCTCCTGACGCATGGAAAGACCAAAACCTTTGCCAACGTAGTGAGAAAATGATTACAGAAATAGAACACAGCAGCTCTCGCTAATGTCAGTTGACGTAAATATTCTCCTCTCCTTTTGTTTTGTTCCCGGCTCTGCTTTCATCTCCCCAATTCTACTGATCTGGTTTCTTTTCAAACCAGCTACTGTTTCCAGAACCAGAGGCCCAAAGTGAAGCTGCTAAGGCCGGTTTTAGGCTCCTAAGAGGAAGACTGTACGCCAGTATTGCAGGGTAGGCTGTTTGAGCAGTTGTGTAAGCCATCTCCCATATCGCACCCTGGCTGTGTAAGGGGTGGCTGTTACTGCCCTGAAAGGAAGTAAATGAAGCCAGTTTCTCACAACCCAGCAAGCCCTATGCAAATCCCCAAAGTCCTTGGGTAGGTCAATGTCCACCTGTATACTGCAGCCTGGGCAAGCACCTTGTGTCAGTGGGGCAACCTGGTCTGTGCTAGGGCTGTCTTTGGGCCTGCCTCTCTCTTTCTGGTAGGACGCCGAGGCTCAGCTGATCAGCACGACACGTGTGGGTAGCCACGTTCCCTCTGGCCCAGGACTGGCGAGATAAACCGCTATAGGCTAGGACATCCGCGGCAGGCCCTCTGCTACCTGCTGTTGACACGGGGTCCACCTATACGGCTCATTTACATAACCCTACCCTTACCTGGGGTGACTTCACCTTCACTTGTATATTATGCCAGGCCATCTGCACAGGGCCATATGACTCCCTCTGACTGTATGGGATGGCAAGTCAGGGTCCTTATTATTGTCATTGCAGACCTTCTGCTCCTGCATAACCTAAGGGCCTAGGGTAGGGGGCCTACATTTGGCCAAAGTAGGTAACCTGATTTTCAAAAATGCTGCATACCCAGAATCTTCTTCAGCAGCTAGCCTGGTGCTGTGCCCTTTTGAAAATCTCCACCCGTCATCTCATGAGCCTGATTTTTCACTCGTGTTCTACTTGATGTCATCCTTTGATGGCTATTTACATTTTATTGACTCACTTTCTGTATCTCATCTCCCCACTTCTTCTTCTGTCTTGCATCTGCTTTGAATCTCTGCATTCTCTCTCCTCTGCACTCCTTCTGCTTGTGGAGCCCACTGGTCAGCATGTTGTCAGCTCCCTCTGGGCCTGATCCGCAGAGGATGCGAGGCTGAAGTCCCCACGCCACCCCCGAGCCTGGTTCTTTTAGCTCAAGCTCTGGAGATTCAGACTGAGTTTTAGTTCATTCCCTGCAGCGCTTGCTGTTACAGTTGCATTCACCTACAATTCTCTTGCTTTTCTCCAGTTCCCTTTTCCTATCCTCTACCCCCCCCCCCCACTATTCTCCCTTCTCCTTCTTGAGCTTCACCCCTTATGCATGCCCTAAAGACCCATTTTTTTAACCCAGTCCAAAGTCCTGAGGTTGGTCTTGTGTGATAATGGCGGACAGGAATCATTGATACTTGCTGAGGGGGTAAAATCAGTTTTACAGTTCTGGCTGAAAAGCTCAGGCCAGCTCTGCTCATTGCTAAATAACAAAACCCATTCGTAGAATCATAGAATATCAGGGTTGGAAGGGATCTCGGGAGGTCATCTAGTCCAACCCCCTGCTCAAAGCAGGACCAATCCCCAACTAATTCATTCTAACCTGTGACAAAATAAAATCAATGACCCGGGCCGAGCTGTTGCTGAGTGAAGGTGCAGGTTTCACGTAAAGAAGATTTTTACTTTCTTGCGTTCTGTGGCATTGAAGCCTAAAGCCAAACCATCAAATCCTCAGCTGGTGTAAATCAAAGTAGCTCTCTTGAGGTCACTGTAGGCTTGGTGAGGATCTGGCCCAAGACTCTCTAGAATTCATTTGTATATTTGTGAGCCAGAATTCTAAGAGATGGGGACAACAGGGGAGACTTTCAAAGGCACAAAGGGCGGTTAGGTGGCCAATTTCCACTGACTTTCAAAGGGAGTTATTCATCTAACTGCCATTTGCCCTTCATAACTGAATGAAATTTAATGGTCTGTATTGTGCAGGAGATCAGACTAGCTGATATAATGGTCCCTTCATAAACTCTATGAATCTATGAACATCAACCTGTAAGAGAGCAACCCTCCCCAAAACGCTTATAATACCAGTTCTTGTATTCCAGATTTTTAAGTAATCAGCTTGTCTACTTAGCAAGGGGAGGAGGAGGCATATGATATTTGGCAGTCACTGTGGTCTTATGAAGAGCATAATGTAACCGGGTGAAAAAAGTCTGTCTGCTGTATCATCCCAGAGACCAAGCCACACCCGGCACCCACACTGTTACTGAGTTGGCAAATGGAAATATTTCAGGAAGTGACACCACAAATAGAGATGGGTCCAAACAACAATCCAGGATCTAAACATCTCTTAACCTGGCATTAGTCCAGATATGGATTCAGAGTTGGGCCTTTCCCTAGTTGTCACCAGTTGCGCTCTCACAGCGTAGTAACTCCAGGTTGGGAACAAGCATCAACCTCAGTAGACAAATTCTTCAGAAACAAAGGCCATGATTTTATAAAATCAGTACCTAAGGTTAGAATTTTTGATTCTTTCTTAAGTATTTAAATAAATGGCCTGATTTTCAAATCTTCTAAGAACCTAGCAGCTCCCTCTGAAGTAAATGGAGCTGGAGCTGCTGGGTGTCAATACTTGTGAAAGTCAGACAACTTATGTAGCATCTTGATTATAAACTTATGAGAAAAACTGGTCAAACGCTTTCCACCAAACATTTTTTTCACCAAAATATGTTTTTTGGTTAATCTCTTTTTCCTGCAAAAAGTTGATCTCTTTTTTTATGGGGAAAAAAATTGGATTTTCAGCAAAAACTTTTTTTTTTCATTTTTCAGGGGGAAAAATCAGTTTTCTGTTACCCAAAACATGAAGAATTTGAAAGAAAAAAATTAATGATTTTTTCTTTAAACTTTTATTAGGGATGGGGAAGAATTAATTTCCTGAACAGCTCTATTTATAAGCCTAATTTTAGATCCTTATTTTTTAATATCTTGGCCAAAGTTCTTGTAGCTATGTTGATGTCACTTATCCATAATTAAACAAAACAGAAAGAAAAACAGAAAAATATATGATAGAGAAATGGAATGTTCTCAGGCTAAACAGAAGGTTTTTCAAAGTTTTCCAGGAAGTATCAGCAGTTCTTTAAACTTTTGCTGTAAGCGATAGAATTTCTTATACAAGTCCCCTCTGTACACTAAAATTTAAAAAAGGATAAAATGCTAACTACATGCCAAAAAAACTTTTTTAAAGGAATTTTAGTTGTGGTTATTACTTGTCAGTAAACACTGAATTATTTGGCCAATAATGTACGTATTTAGATGAATAAATAGCTACGCAAACATTTCACCTCACCCCTTTGATTCTCCATTGTGGTACTGATCTGACAATGCTGTTTCTTATCTAGAGACCTAAGAGGGCAGTGCCCTATATAATATATCAGTGAGCCAGCCAGTCCTGCTGCCCAAAGGCAAGTGCTGTAGCTAATAATTACAGCCAACTCCCTGCAATTTAGCAGATGAAGAGAAAATCTGCATTTTCTATCCCCCAGCTCTGACCCATAATTGGCAAACTGGGTCAGGAGAGGGGTTTCTCACATGTTACTCTGAGCAACGAACACCCGACTACCTCCCACCACATACTGGTGCACACAGACTCAAAACCCAGCGTGTGATTTAAAGCTGTAATTCCACCCCTGTTCACCAGGAGTCTGTAATAATGCTGAAAAGACTCCCGCTCCAACTGAAACACAGTGGAAATACCCTTTTTAAACTCACCCCCAACTGAATCATTTGCCCCATGAATGAATATTAATGGTAGTGTCATTCAAGGACCTAACAAACCAGGATTGTGGCAAAGACATACAGAAACGAGCAGTTATCATAATTCTGTATTTATTCTTCCTAGAGTGGTTGCACATAAGGACACAAACAAGCATCAGGACCCACCCCCACCACACACACACATACACACACACACACTCACTCTCTCCCTGCCCCAGCAAGTTTACGGTTTAGGAGACAACTCAAAATTGAAAGACTGATGCTAATTTTTGCTCAGGAATTTATCTAAAGGAAGAGCAAGAAAACAGAATTAATGCCTGCAGCCATTTAAAGATTTCCTGGAACAAATAGTTAGGGGCTGCGCCTTCAAGAGGCGTAGGGCGGGGGGTGGGGGCAGAGTTGGCAGGCAGGGTTCATTACTCATTACTCCTGGCACGCCCCCTGCAGGCAGGGTTGTGATGAGGCCCATGTAGGGCTGTCTACAGCTGTCCGAGGCCAAGCCGGTGCAGAGGGAATTCTCCCAGCCGTTTGCATGCGAGTGGCAGCCTTTCTGCACCCCCACAGAGGCCTATAGCAGTGAAGAGAATCTCACCCATTTTTATCCAGACTTTGCTAATGAATTCTGGAAACATAATCAATCAGTTCTCCCTGCCCATCCCGGACATATGCACACCCCTTTGGCTTGATGGGGGGTGAGGGGGGGAAATCTCTCTGCCCTGCACTGATTTATAACAAGCTCTGAGAATGGGTTTCTCCATCTTCCTAGCGAATTCCCTTGCCTGTTTGCCTTCACTGGAGCAGCATCCGCTTACATCTGCTTGCCTGCTGTATTGCAGCTTGCAGGCTCCAAGTGTGGCTGTGCACTGCAAACCCTTGATCTGTGCTTAATGTGGCACCCCCTGAAACCTGGCCCCATGCACACTTGGGACTGCATTTCAAGGCATATCCCTATTAGCTTATTTTGATGTTTTTATCTTTCTGTGATTGGGAACCATTCTCTACAGCCAAAACAGATGCTTCTCTGCAGGCGCTGAGTGAATTTTTAGCTGTCCTCTGAGGAGGCAGCTTCAATAAAACATGAGGCCACTACCAAAGCTGACTGGCTTGAGTGATGTAACATCTCATGTGGTTCGTGCATTTCTCTGTACGTTTACACTCGTGTGAACATTAGCTTGGCTGCCCTTTCTCGCTTTAAGTGAAGGCTTGCACGCAAACATGGCCTCCCCGAAAGTTACCTCAGGCTAAAGCACTTCCATCATCGACCAAATGAAGCATTACACTCGGTCTCTGGTGGGTAACGCGGCCTGCAATTGGGCTGGGGCTCATGTTTTATTGATAGTGTGAGATTGTCATTTTTATTTCCAGCCTCCCGCAGCAGGTGAGCTTGTCATATTCGCTAAGAGAGAACCAGAGTAGATTGCCAGGCACTTGGGTGGATTGTTTCGCCAGTTCTTCATTTCTGTTGAGAGGCATGCAATATAAACAAAGTTTTGCTTAATGGCTGGAACATTTGTCACCGATTTGAGACACGCAAACCTCCACTTTGGCGCTAGGAAAACATTGCAGAGTTCCTCTCCCCACTCCCCCCCCCATTAACCCTGTGAGTGCTGACCTTAATTTCCTTCAGTGATAAAATAAAGGAAAACCACAGGCTCGCTGTGCAATGGAACTGGTGGAGAGCAGATTCGCAGAGAGAATTCCTTTCCCCTTGCAGCAAGGAGAGGGAGGTGGGGTAGGCTGGCTGTCCCCTACTCCAGTTTCTTCTTCCCCCCTCCCCCGCTTCCGAAAGCTGAAATAACTAAAAGCTCAAGTAGTCAATGCGGGAATGGAGAGAAATTAATCAAATTAAGTCAGTTTTATTTTTATGTTCATATTGAAGTCTCCTGGGATTCTTCTTTAAACTGGGCCAATTCTTCCATCTCAGTCCCTTTAGTATGGACTAGGAAAGCCCTTGCTGGAAGGAAGGAAGGAAGGAAGGAAGATTGTTTGATGACATGTTGAAAAGCTCCTCCGGTAATAATGCTACTTCTCCAAGCACAATAGCAAGGACTCTGTAAGCGCTCTGGGCAAGAGAGCTTTACCCTAAGTTTGTAGCGCCTCTAGCATAACAGGGCCCTGACTCCTATATCGGTGCTATTGCAGTATAAATGTCAAATTCTCAGCATCATTATCTCCCAGGAATTTGTCCATTTGACCTTTCCACATATTTTTGCAGATTGCAACGTGGGGAATGTTACTGTTGGATGGGTAAGTCTGGTGGAGTGATCATCGCTCTGTGGCTGGGATAAGCTTGGTGCAACTTGGCTGGGGGAGAAGGGCAGGCAAAGTGGAAGGGTGCCACCTTTTTGCCCACCCCACTCTAGGTTCTGTGGCTGGCCAGGAAGTGGGTTGTCTCAGATGTAAACCAGATAAGTCCTATTCTGGGGACTGCAGGAAAAGTTGGCACAGAGACATTCTGCAGGTTTTGTCACCTGGGGAATCCCCCAGTGCAGAAAGAATTCCCGAGAGGCTGGCTTGCTGGTTTTTCTGCTCTCTTCCTGTGATGGAGCTAATCAAAAGGGGCCACAGTGGAACCCCAAATTGGAGCCAGTGGTTATAGGGCAGTGAGGAACTGGCTGAATCCCTGGACGAGTCATTTCCAGACTTCTTAACAATTGGGTCATTTGGGGTTGTTGCTGTTGGAGGTTTTTTTTAACGTGTAGAATTTTTGACTAGTGTTGTGGAGTCCATTGGAACACACTTTCCACCGTCACGCTTGTTTCAACAAAGTTTTTTGTTTGGGGGAATTTCCCTGTGTTTTTATTCAACCAAGCTGATGTATGAGGTCAGCAGCAGGAGGACGAGAACCCCTGCCCCACCAGGTCTTGTGAGGCCCCCCTCCAGCAGACATTAGCAGGTCCATGGAAGCTATAGCTATGTGAGAGAGTTACATTAGGGTGCAATGTGGAAGTAGCTGACAAGATGGGGATGGGGAGAGGGCCCATTGGCCACCTTGAAAACTTGAAGGACGTGATCCTTCTCCCATTCAAGTCAATGACAAAATTCCCCTTTACTTCAGTAGAGGATTGGACCCTAAGCGCCTAAGAGACTTGTATCCAGAAAATACAAGGTGTTGAAAGTTTTACATGTGGATAAAGACTTATTTCTGCCCTGTCCCCCTCTATACTTCCTCTGTACCCCATCACCTTCCATGGCTATCCCTTGGGATGTTTCTAACTAGAATAAATCTCCAGTAAATGTATGGTGGGAAATAATCCTGTAATGACCCCATGGGGCTGGAATGGATAAGCTCATAGAACTTTTCCACATCTAACTTGTACAATTCTATTGTTCTGCTATGCCATGCTTAATGTCTGTCCAGTCCTGGAGATTCAGGACTAGTCAGTGAAGAAGAGGCCAGGCATAGAGAGGTAACATTGGGAATAAGCCATAGTGAGGGTCTTATTGAAACTGTGGCACCTAAAGAGGTATGGGGTAAGGGGAGGATGAGGAGCCATCAAAGAAGAATCATTAGGAATGGCCAGCAAGGTAGGAAAAAAACAGGGATACAAGAAAAGGAGTACTTGTGGCACCTTAGAGACTAACAGCATTATGGAAGCCTGGAGTAGGATGGAATGAGGGGAGAAGAGAGTTAGCCTTGAGGGAAGAGTTTCAGAGGCACTGGGGAGATGGAGAAGAACAGGAAGGGGTGGTTATAGTTAGGAGTAGGCTATCAGTGACCTTAGGGCCATGGAATGGAGAGGGGAGAAGGCAGGAGAAAGTTGGTGGAAGGAAAGTCTAGGAAGAGACAAGTGGAGGAGTAAACTGCAGTAGCAGCTGGAAACTCTTCTTGGATAGGGGACCCAAGCACATAGTCTTTGGCCTGCAGAAATGAGTTGGGAAGATGGCGGAGGACAGAAAGAGTTAACAATTATGAGGAGGAAAAAGAGCTGAGGGGGAATGTGATAGCTGGGACAGATTGAGGGGTTTGCCATGGATAACAAAAGGCGGCCATAATTTGGCATAATCCTGTGACCTCTCCAGAGTTGTTCCGCAGGACAGGCAGGCGTCTGGTATGAAGGGCGGGCCTGGACTGGGCGAAGCAAGTTGAAAAATAAGAAGGATGTAGAGGTGTGAATGACACTTGAGTGAGGGGAGGAGGTGATGGGGGAGAGGAAGCAGTGGCACCAAGGGGATAAGAGGGAGGAGGTGAGGTGGTAGGAGACGAGGCAGAGGAACTCAAGGGGTGAGAAGAGGGAAGAGGATGGAAAGTAATAAGGGGAATGGAGAACAGATGGATGAGGTGAAATAGTGAAATGATTAGGAGGACAGGAGGCTGAAAACGTGCGATAGCTGCGTTGCATAGTGAGATGGGCAGGGTGTCGGGTATTTCAGGGTAACGTATTGCTGGTAGTGACCGAGGATTCAAAGATGAGGACGGGGGAAGGGAGCATTAGGAGAACAGGCCAGTGCCGCAGAAGCGGAGCGCGGTCACTGTGCTGACTTCTTCCCTGAGGCTGTGCAAACAGGCTGCTGGGAGGAGATTGCATGGGCTGATGCTCCTCGGTGGTGCACTGAATGGCCTTCAGCCCCAGGAGATGTAATTCTTTCACAGGCCTCCTTGTACTCTGCCAGGACTGCATGATGTGGGGCTAGTCCAGGTGATTCAGGGTCACTGTATGTGACAGCAGAATAGGGTTATGTGTGGCTGCTAATCAATCCCTTCCCCAAATGGTCACCACGCTGGGGAAATTAATCTCCATCGCCTCCATTCTGACATGAAAAAATAAGCCACTAATTACTTCTGCTTGCCTATGACAGCTTACAACCTATCATGTGTTCCCAGCTGCCCCTCGCCCCATCCTGGGCTTAAGTCCTATTGATTTTAATAAGATTTAGGCTCCTAAATCACTCAGGTGCTTAGAAAATTGTGCTCAGTGTCTTCCACTTATTTTGCACAGAATAAATGACTACACGAGATGCAGGACAGGGCAATGTATGTCTCAGGTGAATGAGGCTCCACACAGGTTCTGGGGTGTGCACTGCTGGGTTCAATTGCAGGTTGGGACCTGAGGGAAAACCGTAATTTTTGGCTCCTGCATAATGACCCCCTCACATTGCTGTTAGCGGACCTCCACTCAAACCAAACCAAACCCAACAGCTGAAGAAAGGGCTCTGATTACATCCAGACCTAAGTTATCTAGAATTCCCTCATGTGGTCCATACTTTCCCAATTGTTAGCTAAAGTCTGGGAAAAGTGACATAGGTTTATTTACATCACTGGGTTTTATTTTGTCTTTCATCTCTTCAGAGTGTGTTTAGTTTTGCATTGTCAGAGGACTGGTGACAATCCTTTGAAATGAAAGACAAGAAATGTATATTGTATAGAATTATATGTTTACATATAAGCATATACCTTAATAACCTAGATCAGTGCCACTTCAGATAGTTGTGTAGATTAAACAGGTAAATGCTTTGAAGATGAAAATGCCATAAAGTGCTAAATACTGTATTGTTGTTTTATATGTTTGCTCTCCAGTTTCAAAGATCTTCTCTATAAAGTTAACGCATGGCATCAAATGCCCTTTTATGTTATCAGACTGCAAGGAGTAGCGTATCATAAAACGATAAAGCCCTGCAACCCATCTTCATTAGCCTAGAACTGAAGAAAGTGCCCTCTAAAAACAGTAAAACATTTGCTGAAGTGTTTTTGTTTTCATCTTTCGATAACATTTTCTGCATTAATGTAATCAGGCAAAAGATTAGTTTATCATTTGGCTTTTTTTAATTTTTACCATTGTCAAGCTGTCTTGCAGTGGCTTGAGAGCCCAAGTACCAACATCACAGCAGACAAATAAGGAGCAGGGCACAAACACTAAATTGGTTGTGAGTCCTGCACTTAGATTTCACCACCAAATATCAAGTGTTAATTCCTCAGTCACTGTAACAGCCTGAACACGGAGGCATAGACAGTCACCCTTGATATTCTGATCTGTCTCACCATCCAGATGAGCCTGCCTTTGTGATAGAAGGTCCCTTCCAACACAGACCAGCAATACTCGGGTTATTCCCAATCCCAAAGGTCCGGTCACTTATCCCAGGTCAGTTGCTCCTTAGATCTCACACCAAAGACAACACTTGTAGCCAGTCCTGTAATAAACTATATACACATTTATTAATGGAAAAAGGAAACAAGAGCATTATTTACAAGCTTAAAGCAGGTAAACATATGTACGCAAATGAGTTACAATCTTAAGTTTCAGAAAGTAATAGAAGCTTCTAGAATAAGCTAGCTCTACACGTCCTTTAGGGCTAACCCAGGCTAAACAGCTAGGGATCTCTTGCTTATGCCTAGAAAACTGTGCCCTCCAGAGTCTAAGTAGCATAGAGATACAGTTCCTTTATATTAGGAGTTTTTATTCCCTTCCCCCCTTGTGCTTTGAGCTGCAAAGTTAGCTGATGGGAGAAATTCACTTGCATGACTCATCTTCATGGGGCTGGAGGGAGACCAATGAACAAAGTTTTTTTTGTCCCCTTTCATGTTTCACAATAGTTTGTCTGGTGTTGACGGGCCTTCCTTGTTGGTCAGGATATAACACCTTCTGTTGGAGATCAGCACTTTATGCTAGTTAATGTCTCTCTCCCATCTGGTGATTTTACACAGTCCCAGAGGCTTAAGACAAATGCTTACATATTACCTTACAATATGGGATGCAGATGTTATAAGTCAGATGGATGCAGATGTTATAAGTCAGATTAATGCAGACAGCAACATACAAGCATGCAATAAAGTCTAGCACATTTGCATAATTCTAATACCTATTTTTAACAATACTAACACACAGGTGAGCCAGACTGATCCCAGCTCTATTTGTCAGTGTTCCACTGAGGCATGGGCCCCTTGGCATGAGCTGGCATCTGGTCAGCCTGGTATTTTAGAAAATAGCTCATTTCGAGTGTTATAAAAGAAAAGGACAGTCAGTTATTTATTAAGTTTTATGTCACAATTTGGGAAGATTGGCTTTAATTTACTTTTGTTATTAGGGATTTCATCAAAGGAACGAAAGAGCAGTTTGTCAGCACTTTCCCTAGTGCCATTAAGTAAAAATAGCAAAGCTTTAGAGCACTATCAAGTGGCTTTTTCTGTTTGAAAAAGCTGGCACAGAAAAATATTAATTGGATTTCTAATTATATTGATATATCCAGAGCATTTCCAAGAGCTATCAGCCTGTTAGTTAATGTGTGCTCTTTACTGCCAGCCTCTGAGAAGATTTCAGAGTAGCAGCCGTGTTAGTCTGTATTTGCAAAAACAAAAGGCATATAGTAGTTTAGATAGCTTAGTGTCCTTTTTCTTTTGTAGAGAAGCAAAGTGTGTGTTGTAAATGGCTTGTCTAGTTTTTGTAAAGTCCAGCCACGAGGAAGTTTGTGTGGAAGGTTGGTTCTTTTTGAGAGTATCCAGTTTTGAGAGTTCATTCTTAATCTTTCCCTGTTTGCTGTAGAGACTATGCTGACAGCTTGTGCCACACACTCTCAAAGAAACTGCGGAACCACCTGATCAACATCCTCTACAGCAAACAGGGAAAGATTAATAATGAGTTCTCAAAACTGGATACTCTCATAAAGAACCAACCTTCCACACAAACTTCCTCGTGGCTGGACTTTACAAAAACTAGACAAGCCATTTACAACACACACTTTGCTTCTCTACAAAAGAAAAAGGACACTAAGCTATTTAAACTACTATATGCCTTTTCTTTTTCCTCTGAGAAGAGATACATTTCCCAAAGAGTGCTGCCCAGCCAATGGGAATGTAAGACAAAGGCTAGTGGGGTGAAAAAAGACACTGCAATGAGAGAACTGAAAAGCATAACTTTTTTGTTTTCAAGCCTTCTTTTAAATAAATATCACAATAGCAATGTGTTCAGAATAGACCAAAGAATCAATCTTTGATAGCCAATGGCATTAACATTGCTGTTGCATATTCCTGTATAGTGGTAATCCCTATCCTGGTCGTGTGTTTAAAATTACGCTTTCAGAATCAGGGCCATAGTTGGATAACAATAATTACATTGCAGAAGAAACTGAAGGGCCTGAGATCAACAGCAGAGGTTATTTGTGTTTCCAGCAATTTGAGAATCATTTTTAGAATTTTTCCCCCACACTTTAAAGACATTTGGAAGAATTATTCTTCCTTCCCCCGATTTCAGTTATGGTATTGTTGTGTGGGAGCAATTTTTCAATTAACAAAAATGTTGATTCTAATCAGATTCGCAGCTATAAATTAAGACTGAGTAAGAACTACCAGATTCAGGAGACTGAAAAGGACTGCTTACTCAGTTATGACAAATGAGTGTCCGAACAAATAGAGGGCCTGATCCATTGAAATCTATGGGAGTCTTTCATCTGTTTTGGATCAGGCCCATCATACCATACAGGCAAATAGTTATAAAATATATATCCTGTTTCTCTTCTCTTTGCAGTTTCTCTGAGTGTGTGCACGGAGGGCAAGGATCACTTGACTACTCATTTAACACAAGCAAATCTTTTTCGAGTTTTCATGAGAACAATTCTAATAAATAGAGCAGGCATTGCACATAAAATGCCTGGATGTTGCACTGTTAGAACAGTGCAAGTTGTTTTCATGCCAACATTCATAACCACAATTTCCTTAAATATGCAATCCCCTTGTACATATCTTTGGTGAAGAAATACAGTAAATACAGCATTTTGTGGGTGTGTGAATAAGGTCGGACATATGTCCCTAGCCTTCACATGAAGTTTTTTGTAATTGGCTTTCTATTAAAGTCCTAGATAGACATCCTGCATTTAGAACAATAATAATGCATGTTTCCATGATATATATAAACTTAATTTACCACAAATATTCCATTTCAGAATGAAAGATTGACAGTATGTGGGCAGATAGGGCATTCATTTTTGCCATTTGTTTTGTGAAAAACAAAAATAACATTTGAGTGTTCTAGTCTGGGTAAGAAAAGGTTAAAAAGTACCAGACTGTGGTATAATTACCAAATTACGACATCTAATTTGTAGGTTTCACTTGCTAATTATGTGTGATACATGGGTGGCTAAGGGTGAATATCAAGTCAAAGAATTCATTCTTTTGTCTTTGTAAATTTGTTTTGATTTGTAGGAGGAACAGAGAAGGAACTGGTTTCACCACATCAAATTGCATCTTTCTCTTTCAATTGCCAGAGTAAATAAAAAGGAAATCTACATTGCTGGTTTTTAGATTCAGTAAAGCTAAGAAAGGAAGGAAGGAAAGGATGCAATTGAATGATACTCTGTACACTCCTGTAGTTTAAAATTTGCATGAGCAATATCCTCCGTCCCCTGAGTCTTCTCAGTGATTGTTTTAAAAAACAATATTTGAAAGACTATTCTTAAAATCAGTACAAAAGCCTCAGTGTTTACGGTCCCGAGTTTTCAAGCACTGTGATCAATATCGGTGTTCCCTGGTAGTTGTAAGATCAGATCATACACAAATGCCAGCTGTATCTTTGAAGACAATCACTTTATACTCCTCCTTGCTTTGTAAATTACTTTAAATGTTATCTAGTCAATATTAAGCATGATTATTTACCCTGTCAAAATGGATGCTTTTTAATTAATTTTGAAGCTCTGAAAATAGATTCTGCTTCCCATTTGATAGGTGGTGTTAACATTCTATCAGCAACTGAAGTTCTGGGGACTGTAGGAAAATTTAAATGTACACACAGCAGAAGGTTGCAGAAAAACAGAGCTTCTGAACAAAATTGTGAGAGCAGGAAGGAGGATCAGAATGACCTACATTTTGCCCTTGCAAGCAGAAAACCTGGTCATCAAATGAAAGACAAGTAAATAATTAGTTTATGCCTGCTTATTTGAACAGCCGATATGTTTATGTTAATAGTGAAACCAAGCTACTCTTTCATAATCTTTCTTGAAAACCTGAGGTACAAGGTTATAAGCGTACATGTCTTTTTATAACAAATTGGTTTATCTTGGTTGGTTAAATTGGTTGGGACAGATAAATTTGAAAATATATTTCCAAACAATAATCAGTCTCATAATGGATTGAATTTATCACTAGTATTTGCTGATTTTTTAGGAAGCGTTAATTTTACTGATTTTGCAAAAGTAAATGTTTTGGGTTTTAGATCAGTAGGGTTTTCTCTTCTTGAATTAATTGCCGTTTTTATTTTAAAAGTCAGATATATTTGCGTTCAAATTTAAATCCTAAAAATACGGTCTTAGCACTTCTCTGGGAGTTGCAATATACAGTAAAATCCCAAATCAAGTGGTGGTATCCTGGACCTTGCACTCTAGTGAAGTCCCACTGAAATCAATAAGACTTTATATGGGTGTGTCATAAATATAAAGGGAAGGGTAAACACCTTTAAATCCCTCCTGGCCAGAGGAAAAACCCTTTCACCTGTAAAGGGTTAAGAAGCTAAGATAACCTCTCTGGCACCTGACCAAAATGACCAATGAGGAGACAAGATACTTTCAAAGCTAGGGGGGGAACAAAGGTCTTGTCTGTCTGTGTGATGCTTTTGCTGGAACCAGAGCAGGAATGCAGGTCAGAACTCCTGTAAAGGGTTAATAAGCAATCCAGCTAGAGATGCGTTAGATTCTGTTTTGTTTAAATGGCTGATAAAATAAGTTGTGCTGAATGGAATATATATTCCTGTTTTGTGTCTTTTTGTAACTTAAGGTTTTGCCTTGAGGGATTCTCTATGTTTTGAATCTGATTACCCTGTAAGGTATTTACCATCCTGATTTTACAGAGGTGATTCTTTTACTTTAATTAAAATTCTTCTTTTATGAACCTGATTGCTTTTCATTCTTCTTAAGATCCAAGGGTTTGGGTCTGTGTTCACCTATGCAAATTGTATCAAGCCTTCCCCAGGAAAGCGGGTGTAGTGCTTGGGGGGATATTTCCAAGTGGGCACTTCCCCTGTTCTTTGTGTAACACTTTGGTGGTGGCAGCGTTCAACCTAAGCTGGTAAGAATAAGCTTATGGGGTTTTTCGTGCAGGTCCCCACATCTGTACCCTAGAGTTCAGAGTGGGGAAGGAACCTTGACAGGGTACAAGGAGTGAGGTTAATTAAGCCTGATGCAAGATCCTGCTCTAAAATGGTTACATATTTCATTTGTGAATTAAATTTCATATTAAAGCTAGATAAACTTTTAAAATAAAGTTTATTTACTAATGTTCACTTTAATATAAAAACAACCCCACAAAAATATATGGAAGGAGATGTGCCCCGATTAAAATGAGATGGAAAAGTTTATATGGAAGATTGGAAATTGAATACATTTTGAGTCTCAGACTCGAAGGTCCCAAAGTAGAATACAGGTCAATATCGTGTTTGTAGTATGGGCCTGATTCGTTTATTCTTAATCACAAACTAATTCTTACATATATGAGTAGGCCAACTGACATCCATGGAACTAATCATGTGTGTTAATATAATCATTGCTCATGCAAATAAGGGTTACAGGTATATGTACCTTGTAAATTGGTCTTTGTATCAAACATTGAAATGCAGGTGGAAGGATTGAAACTATAATTATAAGAACATTTTAGCTTTAAGTCATTGAAAACAGCCCTTACTTGAGAAAGTTGTATCTCTCCTGAAAAATGTTATGAAAGAGGTATAATTTTAAGGAGCATGTTGCAAAATTTCATTCTGAGAGGGAAGGAAGGGTCTCAATGAAAATAGCTTGGCTTAACTATATACACAAATTTAGCATTTATAAGCATATATCATAGTTGCATATATAATATATAGGGCCCTAACAAATTCTCGGCCATGAAAAACGTGTCACGGACCATGAAATTTGGTCTCTCCCCCGCTGTTACCTCCCCCCAGTGAAATCTGGTCTTTTGCATGCTTTTATCCTATACTATACAGATTTCACAGGGGAGACCAACGCTTTTCCGATTGAAGGTCCTGACCCAAAAGAGAGTTGCGGGGGGAGTCGCGGTATTGCCACCCTTATTTCTGCATTGCCTTCAGAGTTGGGCAGCCAGAGTAGCAGCTGTTGGCCAGGCGCCCAGCTCTGACAGCAGCATCCCACCAGCAGAAGAAAGGGTGGCAGTATCATGCATGCCATACATGCCATCCTTACCTCTGCGCTGCTGCTGGCAGTGGCTCTGCCTTCAGAGCCGCCGCTCTCCAGCTGCCCAGCTCTGACGGCAGCACCGCCGCCATCAGCAGCGCAGAAGTAAGGGTAGCAGTACTGCAACCCTCCCCTCCTTCTCCCCTTCAGTGACCCCCACACACAACTCCTTCTTGGGTCAGGAGCCCTACAATTACACTGCCGTGAAATTTTAGATGTAAATAGGCTGAAATAATGAAACTTATGATTTTTAAAATCCTGTGACTGTGAAATTGACCAAAATGGACCATTAATTTGGTAAGGCCCTAATGATATACCTTGGTTTTGCCTTATTTTCTCTCTTTGCTGGGCTATGAAAACTAGGAGTGTCTTACGTCAGTTCTGTATAAAGCTGCACCAAGTAGGTGACTCTGCCATGAAGGGCTAGCTTTTACAGGGATGTCATGCAACGAAATATATTATTGAAGAGGAGTTAAAAGCACAGATCAACAGCCATTGCAGACACTTAATAACTTCATTCTAAAAGAACAAGTGACATTGCAGTAGGCCACCTTGATTTTTTTTTTTTTTTTTTAAATTTTCATTTCAGGAAAGCAGATTTCTGGTATGTGGATTCCCCTTATTAAATCCTCCTACCCTTTCTCCTGTGACATCGGCTCACAGCAGAGTGAGTGGATGGTACATGTCCCCATCACCTTATTCAAATTTTCAGCGATCTAGGGTTTGTTTTCCTTCTTGCAAAAACTTTTTGAATTGTTTGCCAACAAAAGCACTGTTAGCTACAAAACAGTCCTTACCTAGCATCGATTAGGGCGTGGAGTTCCATTTAAATCAATGGTGCTTTTTGCAATAGGAATCGATAAACGGCCTGTCTCTGATTCCATTGAAGTTTATTGGGTTTTGCTATTGACTCCAATGGGAACAGGACCTGTCTTTATACCTGCCAGCAAGTGTTTGCCAGATCAGGCCCCAAGTTATCACAAAGAACCCCGCAACACCAATGCGGCGGATGAGGAGGAACCTCTCCAAACTAAAATTCATGGCATTTCACCCTCCCCTTCCCCTGCATGCTGGTTATAGGATTTTATTTATTTTTTTCCCCACAGAGGATGAACTGAGCCTTACTCCTGAGGGGATAAATTATGCATGTCTCACCCAGGCCTGCGGTCAGTGGGGTGGTACTGTCACAGGTCTGCAGCTCTGTGTAGCCCTAGGAATGTTCAAAATGCACTAAGGCCCCAACCGTCCAACCCTTAGGCACACAGGTGAGTCATTCCTCATGCTGGCGGCAGTGAATGGGATTAGGTAGGTGACATTAATGGGGGGGGGGGCATTGCCAGGCCCCTGGAGAACACATCTCAGCCCCTCCTTGGTTTCCTTCCTTTTCTCTTTGGAACCTAGATGTGTCTGTCTCGCTTCCCCACCCCCCAAAAAGTGTTAATTCAACCCTTATCCAGCAAGGTCAATTCCTCTCCTGCAGCCCCTCTATCTCCAGCCAGGGCTTCACCTCCCTGAATAAGAAGTGAGCACCCCCAGGAGTTCTGAGGAACAGGAAGAATTTGCTGGCTGTGCTTTTAAAGTCAGCCACCCCTCTGTGTTATGGCCGTGTCAGGGCAGGTTGATTGGGCCTCTGAAGTTTCTTTCCTTTTTTCATTTTTGATTCCACATTGTGTGAGCTGTATTTGGGCAGCCCCCTGACCTGGACGATAGGCTCCACCAGCCTAATAACTTACACTAAAGCATAAGCACAGTGAATGGAAACCACTCCCAGGCACTAATGTTAAGAGTAAAAATAGAATTTCAGGCATGTGCTACTTCTTTTTCCCCAAACCTATTTTGAATGCCTCAATGTCAGTGGAACATGTCCGATTTGATTCTGTTTGTTTGTTTTAAAAAAAAAAATCTCAGAAATGGAGGCAATTTGTGTAATTAAACATCTGTCCGTTTTAAAATTGTGTTGTATCAATTTTAGCAGCATTCAAGACGGATGATTTAAATTACACACCATATGGAGCAACGCTAAGGCCATTTGCTACCGTGTTAATTGCGTAAAGCTACATTCTTTCGCCCTTTCAAGAAAGTCCCATGCTGTGATGGCTGCTGAGAAAGAAGGGCTTTTTCCAGCAAGGTGTGTGCAAATCTCACCACTTTCAGCTACGCAGGGAAGCTCTTGGAATGCACACCTGCTCTGTGACAATGATGCCCAATGCCTCACTGACCTGTAGGTCAAGGGGGCAGCTGTTCAAAAGTGCTCAGCACCCCGTATCAGGGGACAATGGGCTTTGTGTGTCAAAATATGTTCTGGATGCTATGGAGCATGTGCCCACTCCTGTGAACAGACCTGGTGAGTGTGTGTATGCCCATGGGGGTTGTGGCAGTCAAGTCTCAAGCAGGCCTTTGTCCTCACCCTGCTTTTTGCCCTCAGTTTTAGGGGCTGTTTGGTTTCACATGCCCAAGTACACTGAAGCAGGCCCCGAGGAGGGCCCATTTTAACATGTAGGGGGTGGGTTATGTCTGTCCTGTAGTCAGGAGGTGTGCTTGCAACCCGTGTTGGCATACCCCCAGATCAAAGCTAGCTTGGGTAATGGCAGCAGGCTGGCAGCATTGGCTAGCCTCCAGACCATAGCCTTCCCAGGACCTAAGGTACAGTCTGGAGCAGCAAGCCAATGCCATCTTGCATCCTACAGCAGCTGCACCGCTATTGTTACTCGGGCTGGATTCAAGCTAGCGCGGGCATGCCTGTCCCACCAAACCATTGCCACAAGTGGAGCTGGTGAACATGCACAGTTTGGGGGCGGGCCCATTCTGAAACAACCCCACAGCTGGGGCCAGCTTTTCCAGCCATGGGGCCCTATTGTCCTCATTGTTGTGTCATGTATTTTTTCCAGGGCCTAGCACAAGGCGGGCTTGATCCCTGTTGGGGCCCCTAGCTGTGGCCATAATACAAAATAACAGGAGCTGGGGACTTTGGAAAATCCGGGGGCGAGGGGATGAGACTAGAGCCAGTCTAAGACTTCCCGCCAAATCTGCAGAGAAAGCTAAGCTTGAGATTCTCCACATTGCCTTGCTTCCAGTGCCCTCAGCTGTGACCTGGAGGGGCTGCTTTCCCTAGAGCTAGCAGATGTCAGTTCAGCCTTGCTCCTTTCTCCAGTACAAAGGGCAAGCTGTGCTAAATGTGGTGTTATGAGAACTGAGCTGCAACTAGCAAACTTTTACCACGTGTTCGTGTTTGGGCATGAACAAGGGAGGCAGAGGGCTGAGCTCTATGCTGTCTCTGCTAGGTTGAGTCATCCAGAAAACACAATGCTGCAGTGTCTACTGGAGGGGAAGGAAAATAAAGTCGTCATTTAAAAACATCCGCAGGTAAGATTTTCAAAAGGACAAGTGAGGCTGAGTGCCTCAGGTTGTGGGGTGGCCAATTGGAGATGCCGTAAAGGGGGAGGTAGTATTTCCCAATGGGTAGTGCACCAGAATGGGATACAGGAGACCTGTATTCTTTTCCCTGGTCTGCTGGGTGACCTTGGTCAAGTCACTTTACTACTTTGTGCCTCAATTTCCCTATATGTAACTTCCTTTGACTGACTTCCTTTGTAAATACTTTAAGACCCACTGATGAGAACAACTAGTTATTATTATAAAGGGGCCTGAGTTTCAGAGAGTGGGTGCTCAGTACTCCCTGCACTTCAGGCCTCAAAAGTGAGTAACTAAAGGCTGACATCTTGGCCACTCATATTGGATCTCCGCCTGACACCGATTATATTTTACCATTTGAAACAAAACAGTGTCCGTACAACTCAGTTTCCTGTGCATGGTGGGAAAGCACTTGCAGTTTCTTTGCAACTGGAGTCAATGAAGGGATAAAATAAAAGCAGGGGAAAAAATATTTGGGGAGGTGTTATGTTTAATGCTGTCTGCCGGGCTGCAGTCCATGTCTGTTTCTGGCTGATTCTTCCTGTGTGGCAGTATTGTAATAGGATTCTCCCATATTAATATTTTAAATGAATAAATAAATATCTGATGAGAGATACTGTGCATCTTGACAACCTTTTCATAAAATCTGGGAGGAAAAAAAAAGTGAGAAAATTAAAGAAAAGATTGAAACTGTCCAGATGATTTATTTTTCCCTGTGTTAAATTCTCTCTCTCTATCCAGGTTTTTATACTGTGCCTATCGATGTTGTTGCCTACATCTATTTTGAGAGGCAAATATATTCTATCAGACCATTCATTTCAGAAAGACCATACATTCTGGACATCACATGGGGTCCTGATCTCAGTTGGGGCTGTTAGCTGCTATTGTGCTATAAATTGTAATTGAATACCTCAGTATATTATTATTATAAGGATGTCCGTATTTAATAAGGGCTCCAGCCATATGTGATCACTTTATTTGGCCCTAATCTTTTTCAGGAAATACATCAGCTGTTTTCTGAGGGTTTCACTTTTTTTCCCCCAAGCTGTGTGTTACAAAGCAAAGATCTGACAGCCAGGAGCCAGGAAGACGATGTACCCTTATTATCAGTGAGAAAGTCATGCTGAAATCACAAGATTTTGGAAAGAAAAGTACTGCCCCACATAGATCAATATAAATGGTAGCTGTAAGACATTGAAAAGGCATGAGAAAGGTGCAATACTCAAAGATGAGCTGTAATATTATTCACATCATTACATCTATGAAATTCTGTTACTAGCAGGGATTATTACGCTGACACTGAGCCAATTTGTGCCATAAGGATGGGCCAGTGTGTAGGATCCGAACCGAGGCCTTGAGACCTAAGTTGAATTCTGCATTCTACCACTGACCTTGGTAAGCCATTCAACCTCTATATGCCTCAGTTTCCCATGTGTAAAATGGGGATAACAACCCTGTCCTATTTCACCAGATTGCTGAGACTAAATACATTAGCAATTTTGAAGTGTTTTGAGAGCTACTGATGCAAAGTGCTAGATAAGAGCTAGATGTAATTATAAATTGATCGGCGTACAGAATGAGATTTTTGAAAGCACTCAACGTTGACCTGAGTCTGTTCCCCACTGAGTCAATGATTAAAACTCCCACCCGTTTTATAGTGGAGCCAGAGTTGGCCAAATGCTGAGTGCTTTTTGTAATCCCACTCATGCTGCCTGTGTACGTTGGGTTTCCTTCTGCGCTCACATCAGTGTAGCGCTTATGGAGTTATTCCCAGTTTACTCTAGCATAAGCGAGAGGAGAATTAAGATGAGCCCTTAAAGAAGTGCAGTTCATTTACAAAACAAAATGTTTAAATACATTTAGTTTAGGCTTGGATTTTTAATTAGGCCTAAGGGAATTAGAGGGCCCAATGTCCATTGACCTTCCCTGGGCATTGGGTAGAGAGGGTCACAAAATGGTAACATTTTTCATGACAGAGTTTATCCTATCAAAAATATCTAGCTTTGAAATAGCTTGACTAGCTCTAGAGTTGGGCAGAGGCTTTTGCCACTCATTTGCTTTAAGGCATCATTTTAAAGCATGTTTCAGAGTAGCAGCCATATTAGTCTGTATTCGCAAAATGAAAAGGAGTACTTGTGGCACCTTAGAGACTAACAAATTTATTAGAGCATAAGCTTTCGTGAGCTACAGCTCACTTCATCAGATGCATCCGATGAAGTGAGCTGTAGCTCACGAAAGCTTATGCTCTAATAAATTAGTCTCTAAGGTGCCACAAGTACTCCTTTTCATTTTAAAGCATGTATTTTTTGAGTGCTTTTCAGGTGTTATGAAAGCAAACAGATCAGGTTTCAGCACTTGAGTGCTTGAATGCCTGAAAGAACAACTCTTTTTAGCTCTCACCGTCTCTGCGCTGCCCTGACTACATCTCCACACCTCAACTTTTCCCACCCGGTACAGAACATTTTATGCCCCTCTAGAAAAGTTTTCACAGTTCACCACAAATTGAAATATATAAAAACTAAAGGGGGATGTTTATTTGAGAAGTTAAGATTGTCTGATCAAATTCTGCAGGTGAAGCTATATCAGCCTTCTTATGTTCATTCTTTGTAGCTTACAATCAGGGTAGAGAGTACTATTTGTGGAAAAAGGTGGCCTACTTTAATTGCCTCCCGTAAGTGTATGATTCCAAAGATTGTGTATTTAGGGCTGGTTCTGTTATAACTATTTCCATTATCCTCTTAAGTATTCTACAGTTTGGATTTTGCTCTTTTCTAGAATTAATTTTTCCCAAATATTTAAGGATTGCAAACATTTTTACCCACCCAGCTAATTTTGAGATTGAGAGATAAGCTGCTGTTTGGCAGGTGTGAATTATTTTCATTGGCAAAAGTGCGTGCGTGTATAAAAATTGACGTTTCCTAACTCCTCTGTGTGCTTGTCTTTGCAACCGTAATAACTTTCCTTGACCATATTTTCTGGATGTAGGTATGTTTAATGAGAAAAATACAGTTCTCTCATGCTGAAAGAGTGAGTTACCTATGAAGGATTAGCACCATTTAAGAGGCAGGTGGGGAATCCAGCCCCATTTTGGAAAAATGCACCAGTTTACATACAATTTTGGCTGTATTCTGCCTTACATTTTCATGTTCCTAGGAGCCAAAAACTCAACACAACTCATTGAGTTCTGAAACCGTTTCCTGTAACCAGCAAGTTTCCCACAGAGCCCATGTGGAGAGATAATTGCCTTGCATTTTCCAAGGTGCTGTGCTGTCTACCTTCATAGCTTGACAACTTAGTCCACAATTACCTTTTTCTATTTAATATGAAAGACAAGTTGATAAAAGATTAAAAGTGCATGTCTCATTTTGTACATTCACTGTGATAGGTGTTTTTATATTCGCTCAGCATATAGAACTAAAGTATCATCATTAATGACAGCACCAACCCTCTGTTCTGGTCTTCCAATAACCAGCAACTTCAATTCATTCCCTGTTTTTTCCTTTGGTCTTTGCCAGTGAATACTGTTATGTTTGTTTGTTTTTTTAAAGTTTTAACCCCTGTGTTTTGCAGACTCTGCTTGATGCGGAGAACTATAGGCCTGAGTCAATATCAAAAATTTCAGTCTTGCAAATCAGAGGAAACTACAGAGTTTATAATAGTGGGTGGAATTTTCAAAAGGGCCCAAGTGCATTAGTCACGTATGATGTAAGTATAGTTAGGAGGGGAGCACAAGTCCTGTTGGGAGGGCAGTGGGACTTGTTTGCCTCAGTTATACCGACCTAATTTCCTAGTTTAGGCTAGTCCTATGTCCCTATGGGGTGTGAGAAATCCACACCTCTGGGCAATGCAGTTAAACTGACCTAACCCCCAGCGTAGACCATGTTAGGTGAATGGGAGAATTTTCCTGCTTCCCGAGCTGCAACCTCATGCGGAGGTGGATCACCTATGCCGAAAGGAGAACCTCTGCTGGGGCAGTAGTGGTGTCTATACTGAAGTGCAGCCGTATAGCTGCAGCTTGTTAAGTGACTGAGAGCTTGTCTACCCTTATGTGTTTCTGAAAATCCCACCCCACATCTAGTTCTCAGCTGAACTGCAGTGTGGACGCTTTAAGAGCTATATCTTTCCAAGTCTAGGAAATAAACTGGGGCTGAATTAAAATCCTTAAACTCAGCCTGGAGGTTCTTAAGCATACTGTGCCAGTCACAGCAAGCTGCATAAACATACATTTGACAGAATTCAGGATGGCAAAAAACAAAAAAGCTGGTCACGATTTTCATAATTAGGAGTCTAAATCTTGGCTCATCAATCCTTGTTTAGGCTCCAGAGCCTGGATTTCAAAGGAGCCTAAGCAAGTCTGTCCCTGAAATTCAGTGGGATTGGTACATGTAACTCCCATAGGCAATTTTGAAAATCCAACCTAGATAAAGATGTTGATTTGCAAAAGTTCTGAGCACCTGACAGCTCCCATGGAGGTCAACAGAAGCTGTTGGGATCACAGCACCTTTGAAAATAAGGGCACTTAGGCCTGGTCTACACTACCAACTTATGCTGGTATAACTATGTTGCTGAGGCAGGTGGAAAATCCACACCCCTGACCAGTGCCGTTACGCTGACCTAACCCCCGCGGTAGAGAACACTGTGTGGATGGGAGGGCTTCTCCTATTGACATAGCAAGTGCCTGTTGGGGACATGGAGTTGGTAGAAGTTCTCCTGTCAGTGTAGGTAGTATGTTCACTAAGCACTACAGTGAGGCAGCTGCACGTGGGCATTAGGAGCCTAAACTTGTGGCACCAATTTTTGCATTGCATGGCCAGGTGTGATGACATAGGGAAGGTACAAGATGATTGAGGCAGATAGCAAGTATATTTCAGAAGATGGAAATCCATCTGGCATGCAATCAAGAGAAATGAACACAAGAGATGGGAGGTAAAATGAGAGCAGCCTAATCCAAAGCCCATTGGACTCTGGCTCGAAGAGAGGGGAATGACATTACTCATTCCCAGGAGACAGAGCTTGTAGATCTCGAGGAAGTTTGGGGCATTGAATGGGGAGCATTTTTGTGAATTAAATCTAAGTGTGTGAAATTTTCTGAAAGCCATTCTGCTCCACACGGTTGAAAAGCTGGAGGACAGCCTTTTGCCATGCCTGCTAAGAAATAACGCATGGTTTGTACAAAACATATCTTGGAGGCCCAGTACCTGGAGTTAAACAGCTCCCCAGCTCTTAGAACACGTCATTCTGTGATGATGCCTTGCTCCAAAGGTAACAGCTGGGGAACTCAGTTACCTCAAAGTTGGGCAGTTCTTTACATGTCCATCTTCCAGTCTGTCTCCAGCCTTTCTGCCTCCCTCTCTCAAGGTCCATATCCTCTCAGCAGAAAGAAGGCAAGAGAGCTAACAGGATTCCTCCATTCCCAGGTTGTCATCTTCATTCTAGTGGTCACAGAGCTCATTACGCTTCTTACAAACCTCTTTCCCCACCATAGCATGCAGATTCCCTCTTTCTGGCTTCACCAAGCTGCCTTCATGCTAAACTAGATCCTATAGACTCCATCTTCTTCTGTGTTCATCTTCTTGAGATGATTGCTGGAGACAGCATTGTGCCTGCCCTATTTCTTGCAGTGCTAGCTTTCAAGACATCATGAATCCTGAATGTGCTGTGGGTCAGGACCCCTTGTTCCCCCATGAATTATGAAATAATCGGGATACATTACACAGCTGCATGATGCAATGTTTAGCCTGGACACTGCTGGTCTCTCACAAACCAATTCCCAAAGCCGGTCACTTTTAGGCCATATCAGCACTCTGTTTAATTTCCCATGATGCCCTTTGATGGAATTTACCTTGCAAAGGGCAGGTGAGAAACTGTCCATAGTATGTACCTCCATGCCTAATATAAGATGCAATAACTGGAGACCACAGCTTAACACCATTGAAAGCATTCTTCCTCCAGATTTTTCACTTTTGCCCTATGTTAAATGGAAACATTTAATAATCAAAGCATGTAGCTCTCAACTTCCACATGGCTGCATTGGCACATATCTTATAAGAGAGGGTCAGACGCCATCATGTACATCTCAGCCTTTTATGGTCAGACTGCTAAATTAATACTCACATTTGTCTACACTGAAGCACTTTGGAACCATGCAATAAATAACAAAATACAATCGCAATACATTAACTAAGAAAGAACAGCAATCTACAAAAAGGTCTATTTATAGATGACTTGTGGAACAACCTGAGAAGATTTTTGGTTGAAACATGGAGCATTTGGTTGCTTACTGTGCTCACCCATAATGAGACTCTTGCAATGTTGCTGAAAACACGGGCTGCTTAGCTTGATTTTTCAGCCACCCGACTACTTGTTTAGTTCCAGATTCTCTTGAATTTTATTTTGAAGCAGATGCGCCTCTGGACTGTGTTTGGGCCAAGTTTTGCATAATGTCTTATGTTCTTTATCAGTACAACAATATGAAATATTTAATATGAAGTTATCACTGTGGCCAATATAAAAGATTAAAATGGCCTGTCAGACTGGGTTCCCAAGAAGGAAACATGGTATACAGAGGGAATCAGAAGAAACAGCATCAAATATACAGCTATGGAATCTGATCAAAACATTAGCGTCTCTGCTTTCTTGGTCAGCAGCTTCATCACACCAAGCTGTGGCAAACAAGGCTAGGTAAGCACTTATGCTTCTTTAAAAAAAAACCAAAACAAAACAAAAAAAACCCACCACCAATGTGACATTACAAAGCTTATCTAAGGTGTAACCCCTTTACTGAAGTAGTTGAGCACCTCACATTTGTTAGCATAGTTATCCTCACAACACTCTGGGATGGGTGGGCAGGCAAGTCCATCAACCCTAGTGAACAACCGGAGAGCCTGAGACGCTTGCCCAACGTCACACAGGAAGTCTGCGCCAGAACACTAAATTGAACTCATTTATCCAACTTTCAGGGTAGCAAACTAACCTCTGGACCATCCCCTCTCTGTGATACAAACATGTTCTGAGGGAAAAGGCTGAGAATAAAAAGGCAGACTGGTTTTGTGGCTTAATCCTTAGTTTGGGACCTGGGACAGCTGGGTTCCATTCTTGGACTTCCCAATTCCTGTGGGACTTTGGACACCTAATTTAATAGCCTTGGTTCCTCAGTTGTCTCATCTGTGAAATAGAATTGATTAACCCTTCCTGATCCCCATCCTTGTCTATTTAGAGTCTATGCTGTGACAGATTGACAATATCCCGAACAAACCTTATGGAATTAAGATAACTTATTGAATTAAGGTCAACCCTACTGACTTAGAAATTAACACCTTTGGAGTTCATTGTATTACAAATGCAGATGTTTATGCCCTAATGTCTTTCTGCTAAAGCAGATCACAAGCTTAAGACCATCTCTGGGAGGGATGAGGTCTTTTTAGAACACTGTGAGCTAAGTGGATTTCCTTGCCTTTGGTAAGGGGAATACAAGTTCTCCCATGCCAAAGTCAACCTTCTGAAACTATACCCTGGTGGGGGAGCAACTCCTTGTATTCTAGCTATCTGCTTCTGGAAGTGCCACATCAAAGACCCCTGAATTGCATAAAAAGGGAAATGAACATGTTATGGGTGTTCTTGTTTTGAGCTGAAGTGCCAAGAAGCTTGTAACCACAAGGATGCCCCTAGGGTGGGATGTTAAAAGACTGCACTTGCCAGAGCCCATGTGAGAGAGTTGGGATGAGCTCAGGAAGGCTTATTAGCATGTGGGTAGGTTCTTTTTATTTGGTTTTTTTTTTACTATGTTTTCTCTGGGAGAGCGTTAAGCCATCTCCGATTCACGGTCGATATTGTGTTGATTGCTGAAAATACTATCAAACACAAAAAGCAGCCAGGTCGGATGGAAAAAATCAACTGCACCAAAATGAAATTTTTGCAATCTGATACCTGCCCAAATAACAATCAAGGGCGAACAAATAGAAGAAGTTGAGCAGTATGTCGATTTGGGCCAAGAAGTTAACAGGTGCTAGGTTCAGGAAGGTGAACTCTCGCGAAGAAAGAAAGAGCAGGTTGGTGCACGTTCAGTTCTATCCAGGATGACCTCCAAGGAAGAAACAACAAAGCAACACGTGCCAGCCTCTTCAACTCAACATTACCGCCAGCAATATTGTACGGCAGTGAAACATGGAGACAGAGGAGCAGCAACTGACTGTCATGGAGAGAGCGATGGAAAGAAGAATTCTGGGAATTTCAATCTGCGACCCTAATGAAGTGATCAAGCAGCAGAATGGAGTGCAGGACCTCGTTGTTGAGAGCAGACATGGTAAAATGGGATGGGATGGGCATATTGCGAGGCTCCCTGACAACTGATGGACTGCAGCTGTTGCCGAGTGGTACCCATGGGAACTGAAACGACCATTTGGCTAACCTCCAAAGAGAGGGGAAGATTTTTATCTTGAAAATACATGGCCACACATGGAGAAGGAAGGTCATGATATGAGAAGAATGGAAGACATGTTGTGATCAGCACAATCTATATGAGGGCTGAAGGACCGATTGATCAAGGTGATGTTTTCTCTGTGATGCTGAAGAATGAAGTAGGCTTACTTAGAAAGAGCTGTGTGGTAACATAGCTGCAGCACTTACACAGTTATCCATCTTCAAAGAGGAAAACTAGCAGGTGTCCTAAGGCACCTGTCTGTGCTTGGACTGACACCCTGACATCAGAGAACTGTCCAGCCTGGGAAAACCCCGCTCAGAAGGGAGAGAGACATGTCTCCATGCAAGAGAGGTTACAGCTGCAGAGCTGAAATCTGAGTGTGGGATCCCTTGCTGAATATCTGAGGGGAAAATACAGGTACAGTTGCCCTGAACTATGACACATGCTCTGCGGGACAGGGCCTCTCTCTTACAATGGGGTTGTCCAGCTCCTTGCACAGTGGGCCCCTGATCTCGGCTGGGGTCTCTAGGTGTTTCTGTAACATAAATAATAATAGGATGAACTGGACTTTTGTGAAGGACTCTTGGTGCTTGAAATAGAGACCTTATCCCTACAGAACTGGGCAAACAAAAATGGTTTGGTGGAATTGCATCTACACTAACCCAACTGAAATTCACTGCTTTACAATGCTACTGAGTTAATGGCTGAAGTTTACAGAGCCTGATAATTGATATTTTTTACAATAAATGACAGCTTTAGTTATTTTACCTACTATATTAACAACAACCCATTTGTACTGTGGTAATACAAGTGCCTAAGGGGGTTAGGTACCCAGCTCAATGGGATTTGAGCAAATAACTCCCTTAGATACATTTAAAAAAATCCTATCCCATGTACATATAACAGGGGTTAAAGAAAATATCTCCTCACTGGACAGCATCACACACTTGTCAAGGTGAATTATGGGGATTGAAAATACCACCACCTAATTCTATACAGCATGTTTCCTCAGTAGAGCTCAAAGCCCTTTACAAAGGAAGGCAGTGTCCTTATCTTCAGTTTACAACTGGGGAAACTGAGGCACAGAATGACAACATGACTTGCTGAAGGCCACCCAGCAGGCCAGTGGCAGAGCCAAGAATAACTCAGAACTCCAGAGTTCTAGCCCAGCATATTATGCAGCCACCCACATACCTAACTAATCATAAAGTTAGGCAATGGCACAGTTAATAGCAATGCACCTCTAGTCCTCCTCCATGGTCAAGCAAGGACACCCACTCTAGGCTGCTGGTTCCTCAGCCATCACCTCCCTTGGGAGCAGACCTGTCTCTCTCTCCCAAACAAACAAAGGTTTTCCAGGCTGCACACATCCCTGCCTTTACCGTGTTATTTCCCAGCAAGTCAGACTGCCTAAACAGGCCAGCATCTGTGCTTAGCTTTCTCTCTGAAGGCTAGGAACAATGTAATTCCCAGCCATCACAAGCTACCACCTTGCTCGTTATAAGCAAGCATATTTATTCTTAAGGTGAAAGCATTACAGCGAACACACACAAAAGCTCATCTACACATGCTGAACGCTTAGCAGAGGTTACCCCTCCAGCCTCACAGAGGAGCCTCAGTACTCTGAAGTCCTTCCAACCCCTCCCTGGACAGAAGGTCCTGTCCATTTGCTGGATCAAAAAGCAGAGCTGAGTCCATTTAAACTCAGGCGATTTATCCAAAAATCCTTTCTTTGTCTGTCGGTCTCTGGAGAATTCAGTTTGAGCTGGTTATAGGTAGTGAGACCTCTATAGAGGTTTTTACAACCTAAATGAATTTGTCTAATTGCCCTCCCACCCCTATTGTTCCTGGAGGATCTATGTTACCTTACCCCATAGAATTACAGACAGTCCTTGACCCACCACGTAATACAATGAGAGCTCCCAAAGATGTTGCTGGGTACTGCCATGTGTCTTACGCTTCCTCTGGAACGGGTTGTGTAGATGGTTAGAGACACACTATGGGGACCTGAGGGTCTGATCTAATCTGTGAAAACAGACAAGGCAAAACATCCTCTCCTATAGCAAAAAATCTCATCTCTAATGGGAGAGATTTTTCAAAGGCACTCAGCCTTGCCTTAACTCTCCTTCCAGTGATGTCAAAACTTCCAGCAACTTCACTGGGAGCAAAGATAGGCCACCAGTGAGCCCTTGGGGAAATCTCATGTTTGCACCATGTGGTGACAATGGTCTTGACAATGAGAGTTTGTGCCCTCTTACCATAATTGCCTATATGTAAAATAATGTACCAGGGACCATTTTCCAAATAAATTAAGGTGCCTGGAGAGCCAGCAACCTGGTAAGTTTATTTTAATATGAAACAGAGCAATGAAATATTAAGCTTTGGAGAATCATCTAAAGACTGCATATGCTCTGATCTTCCAAAAAGGCTAGCCCTTTTTTCAAAAAGCTTTGCTCCAAGAAGGCTAGCCCTGTTGGTGGCTGTCTTTTGGGGAATGACTCTAGTCATTGCTATGCCAGATCATAGCTGGGATCCAGCTCACCCAGTAGTCTGTGTCCAACAGGGGCCACAGCCACTGCTTCAGAGGCAGGTGCAAAAAGCCATATGGACAAGAATGAAATACCCTACTCAGGGTGATTTTCTTGTTAACTCCCATCACTTTGTGATTAATAATAAATACCAGCATATGGAAGATAAATGATAGCCTTTTGGATAAAATTGTGCATCATGTGGATGTTTTCATTATCTATATAGCTATTTCTAATCTTTTTCTCAATATTGATTAGCATGTTGCTCCAATGATATTTTGCGGTGATAAGTTGCACAGCTTAAATGTGTTTTGTGCAAAGAAAGCATAATAATAAAGTATACGTTGTGTAAACTGGTTCCTTGGGTCACTTTTTTCATTGTTGCCTTTGAAATCCATTAGATGTCTGTTTGAACTTGTATAGAAAAAGATAATTTGGCATTCCTGATTGACTACCTGGATACCATTCATTATTTTATAACAATGCAATTGTATGATAAAGTTCTGTGGCCAGACTGTCTTGGGATGCATGGGGTAAGGTTTGCTATAGGGGAGGGTATTTTGCTATGGGGGGGGGGAAAGGGCTAGGAAAGGCTCCTACCCCCTTACATAACTATGTAAGGTCCAGAGACAATCCAGCCCTGGGAATAAAATGACCACAGTACAGAACATATAACAACAACAATCTTACTATTTTTCAGATGCCCAGCCATCGCTGTTCAATGGCTAATCTGGTAGATTTGCCTCTTTTGAAGTTCAATGTATGTTCTTTGCAAACAGAAGTGTTTGTTAAAGAAAAAGAGCTACAACTGCAAACTCAAATAAATAAGCTTCCTCATAGCTCATGTTCTAGCTTTGTCTCTCTTGCTTACCAGATACCCCACACTGTCTGGACTGCTATACAGCAGACAGATACAGCTAGTAGCTGAATAATATATTGCAAGTAAATATGTATGGGGAAACTTTAAAAGAACAAAAAAAAAAAAGAGTACTTGTGACACCTTAGTCTCTAAAGTACTCCTTTTCTTTTTGTGGATACAGACTAACATGGCTGCTACTCTGAAACCTTTAAAAGAACAATAAATTCTTAATCTGTGATCATCAAAACTCTATGGAAGGACCACAAATTAGTTAAACTCACCTTGACATCAAGTGAATTGGTATTTAATTGGCACTGGAATAATCAAACTTTTTTTCCCCACACAGTTTGGTGGCTATTGTATCTTTTTTCTAATTTGGGATTAATTTAAAAATGCATAAGGGTGAATGATTAGCTATCGGGTCTTCACATCAGATAAGAGCGCCATAGACTCAGTGGTAGGGAATACAAACATTCCGGTTCATGTTGTCAATCATGGAATATTAAAGAAACAGCACACATTATGGCTGGCTTATAACAAACATACAGGTAAGAACAGATATTCAAAATTGCTCAGTACCCACCAACATACCCTGAGGAGGTGCTGCTAAGCACCACTGAAAATCTGGCCTTTTCATACAGATGCCTAAATGGTGCTGAGCACTTTGGAAAAATCTGGTCCATAAATGGACCAGGTGGGTCCCAGTTTAGAAAAACATGGAAGCATATATTTGAGTAAGTCCATCCCAGTTTAGTACAGCACATAAGCACATTCTTAACTTGACCATGTAACATAGGTGTTGAAGTGCTTTCCTGATGAGGGATGCTTTTCTTAATTGTCATCTAGATACTGTCCTGAAGTGTCTAGGAAATGTGGCAGCTGATGGCCCAACTATTTTAGAGCCCATCCCCTGCAGCAACATGAATACAAGGCTCCTGCGTGCTACTTTTGACTTCTCCAGAGAAGTGCACAGGGTGTGTGCTCCTTGTAAGCCACACTTGGTTAAACACACTTGATACTTGGCTCCCAAGAACAGCCCAATAGAAAAGGAGCAAAAAAATTCCCAATCCAAACCAAAGCACCCTAGCACTGAAGGGCTGCAGCACTTGGGCCAGATCCCAATGGCCTCTGACTCCATCATTATGAAAAGAAAGAAACCTGGAAATAGAATCTAAGGGTCGTGGGCATGGGTACCAAAAGGCACTAAGTCCATTTACCCTGGTGAATCCTCACTGCTTGCCTACCACAAAGTGCCCTTGAAAAGGCTGCCTGTCTTAACAACAAACTAACACACAGGTGCTTCTCTTTTCCCCCCTATGTACTAATTAAAATCTATTCTTTATACTCTGGTGACAACCCCTACTCCTGGATATTGCAGTATCCCTGGGGAGAGGAGTATCATGGATAAGAAACCAGCACGCTATCAATACTGTGTGGCTGCAAGACTGTGTTAATTCTTGTAATAAAATGAGCATACTTGACTGGCAAAAGGGATTGACAGAGGGATTCACTAATCCCTGCACGGTGATAAAATGCATGTGTCCTCCTGCTATCAGCCATCGAGAAAAAAATACAAAGACAGGACATGGTGTTTCAGTGTGTGTGTGTGTGTGTGCGCGTGTGCACCCATGCACTCAAATAGACAATTCATGGCATGAGGACACATTGATCATCAAACTAACTCCATTTAATTAGCATCTGGCAGTGCTAATGTTTCTCCCTGTGTATTCAGAAGTAAAAGCTGAAGTTACTGGGCAGTTGCCAATGTTCGAAAGCTTGCAAACTAAACTGGATGTAAAGTGGGTGCACTGCAAACCCCTAACCTGAATGCCCATGGAGTGTCTCATGGCCAGATGGCCAAAGATATCTCCCATTCCCCACTGAAGAGTGTGGGTGCCTAATCTGCTTACGAGCATCTGCAAATCCCACTAGGTGCCCATGTGTGCCTTTAAGCCCCTCAATACCCTTGAAAAACTGGCCCATAGACAATTTTGAAAATCAGATTTTGGGTTTTCTATCGTATAGATGCTTTTGAAAAGGATAGCCTAATTCTATTAATTACTGTATGAAACGGGAGCTAGTTTAAGCGTACTTCCATTAAGCACTGGTGAAATTAAATCAATATAGTTACACTGGTGCAAAAAAACCAGCAACAACCTATGTGTAGCCCAGCTGTGGATTTAATACTAATGTCCCAGAGAAAGCTGATGCTATCTTCTCCTACAGTTACAACTCTTCTTTTCCAAAGGCTGGGGAGGATCTCACTGATTCTACAGAGCTGGTTTTGGAGGGGATGGCTGTGGATCCTGGACGACTTGTAAAGCACATTGACTATGTACAGAGAGGTATTTGAATTATAATTTACAAACAGAAAAGGAGTACTTGTGGCACCTTAGAGACTAACAAATTTATTTGAGCATAAGCTTTCGAGAACTACAGCTCACTTCATCAGATGCATGCAGTGGAAAATACAGTGGGGAGATTTATATACATGAAACTTGTTAGTCTCTAAGGTACCACAAGTATTCCTTTTCTTTTTGCGAATACAGACTAACATGGCTGCTACTCTGAAACCTGAATTATAATTGTTATCATGGACCTGGCTGTTAAGAATAATAATACAAAAGATGTGGTGGTAAAGGTCTTACTTTTGTATCGGGTTTTTAAAAATAAAAAAGTCACAAGTCTATGGCTGTACACTCCCACTCAACAAAACTCTTATGCCTATGCTTAAACGTAAGCATGTGAATATAGTCCCACTGATGTCAGTGGAAGCCAGTTCCAGCCTAACCAGTAAGCACATGAGTTCTTGGGAGCTGCAGACTTTTCCTACAGAGTTCATTTCTTTCCCCTTTGTATTAAACTGGGAGTGAATAGTCATTCAGGTATGAATGTCATATTTTTTGCTACGGAAAGCTTATTGCTTGTCAGCAGTCTCAGTTTTTCACGTTCTATAACGATGGCCCATTAGTAGAAAGCATATGGGTCTGAGGAACTACAGAGAGCTGTGAGAAGAAGCTTTATTCCAATAAATGATGGTAAATCCACAACAATGAAAATAAAAGACAATCTGCAAATGGAGGGTCTAATGGGTCTGTGTTTGTATGACAACATAGGTAGTGGACTGCAAACAGAATCAGCTCATTCTCTGATCTGCCCTACCCAAAGGAGCTAGACAGGACAGAATGAAACTGTGTTAGTAGGTTAAATTGATTTAATAACTTTTACCTATATGCTGATTAGCAGAAGATGGCAACAAATTCCCACAAGAAGTCAGATGAATTTAAAAAATGAATTTGCTTGAGCTGTGTTACAAATGATCGTATAATAAATAATATTACCATAGTTCCTAGAAGTCCCAACTAAAATCAGGGCCACATTGTCTGGGAACGACACATACATATATAGAAAGCAAGGTCCTTGCCTTACAGTGCTTTCAATCTCAGGCCTTGATCCTGCAGGAATTAACACAAGTGCTTACCTTTACCCATTGTCCCTGTGCAATCTCTCCATGCAGGACTAAGCTTAAATAGAGCTGGGAGTAAGGCAGTGGTGGTGTTCCTGTTTTAGAGATAGAGAAACAGGGGCACAGAGCAATTGTCAGTCATGTCCAAAGTCATACAGGAAATCTGGACTGGAGCTAGGCATTGAATTAGCTGCTTCCAAATCCAGCTTCTCTGAGGCACTCGGGTGCAGCTCCTCAAGGCTATGGGAGTTCCTTTAGGATCTGGGCCTCAGTGGCTTCACTCCTGCCTCCTAGGAATAGCAATTACAGTCGTCCAATCAGGGGCCAAAGTGCATACCATGTGGCTAATCAAGACTAACTGATTCAGCCTGAAAGACTGCCTAAAATTCATCCAGTAATTACTAGTGCCATGAAGCCCATGAGCAGATAAGCTGCTAAATCGGTTGAGTAAATTCACAGTAAATTATTAGGACTGGTCAGAACCTGGAATTCCCATTCTGTGGGAAATTCAGAAATTTAAAACCAAATGTGGTCTGCATTGGAATGAAAGCTCAAGGCTCCGCAGACTAGGAATTCTGAAATTGTATTTAAAAAACAACCAAAAGGACTTTTAATTTGGACTTTAGAAAACAGAAGTGATGAGGTTCCCCTGAGCTCCCCAGAGACCTGTTGCCTAGCTGGGAGACTGGCTGCCCACAGAGTCCTGGCTTCAGTTGGGACTCCTAGGGTTGCCTGGTTCCCAGCTCTACTGCAGCCTGCCATGGAAGTGGGCCAGCTGACAGGGAACCAGGCAGGTTTCTCTGGCAGGACCATTCCCAGGGAATACATCAATTTTGTCAAATCATCATTTTTCCAGCAGGAAAAAAAAAAGTTCCATCAGAAAATTTCCAACTAGCTCTATAAATTATTTGCTCAGCGATACTGATTAGTTCTTACCTGAGTGCTTCCTTCCTTCCTTCATGCTTGAGGGAAAGATAAGATATTGAATTATACAGTTCACTTCCCAGGGCTATGAATTCTTAATCTTCTACTGTCACTGGGCCAGAGCCTCAACTGGTGAAAATCAGCATAGATCCATTGATTTTTGTCTGTGTCCTGTCCAGAGCTTCAGTTTCTCTAGAGCTTCAGTTTCACCTTATTTTCACCAGTGTCCCATCCAGAGCTTCAATTTCACCTTATATTCAACAGCTGGGGGGGTCTAGCCCATTATTCTGATCACTGAGATTTGATTTGTTTTAGTGCTTATAATTAATTTGCTCTTGATTCCACTGGTATAAAAGTTCTACCCTAGACTTTATTTCTGTAGAGAACTTAGAAAGAGTGTTTTCTTTTATTAAAAAAAAATAATGTAAAGCTGAACTGTCCATTTGCAAAGTTTTGTATGGCTCAGGGAAAATAAGATTATGTGAGGAGAGAGAGTCTTTTCTTTTCTGATCTGATCTAATAATGCAAATTTCAAACGGCAACAACAAATTTTATTAGATCTAAGCTCTTGCTATCTGTCTATCAAAATGTTATGAAGTCCTTTAATGATTAATAATGGTGGTGTAATATCCATGAAGAGATGACAGTAAATAACTGATTTTTGTGCGTGGTTATTTGACTCTCCAGCACCCACACGACTGACCTCTACCTGCCCATCTTCTGACCAGTTCCAGTCATGTCATAATACAAAAATACATAATAATAGTCCACCAAGAGTAATAAATCCCAACCATAGGGAATATTAAAGTCTTCATTTCATGACCTCATCCTCTCCTTAGCATGCCCTGCCCTCCTTGGTACATTGAGATTAGTATTATGCACTTACCTTTATACTGAGGAGGAGGCAAACCCAAATGACAGTTCTTCCCCACAGAGAGGGTAAAGACTTTCCTGTTGCCATCGGTGAATAAGTGATTGATCATTTTGAAAGCAGTTTCAATGAGGAACTGGAAGTTTGGGTAATTTGCTATAGGATACAGAGTCTTTCCACTCTCGGTCTTTGGGTCCAATCCCTCTCTGATCAACGGAGACTAAATTTATTATCATCTGAAGATTAATTGGGAAAATCTGGTGATATCAGTCCTGTTCTTTATAGACCGGTGTCTCCATCACAACTACCATCACCACCAACAGCAGAAAAAGCCAAGGAGCAAATGGGCATAGAGAGTGAAATGCTCTCACACCTCTATAGATGGTATCCTGTGCGCAACTCTCGTCTCCCATGTTTAAGAAAAATGAATTAAAACAGAACACATGCAGAGGAGGGTTACTAGGATGATCCAAGGAACAGAAAACCTATCTTATGAGAGGAGACTCAAAGAGCTGGGCTTGTTTAGCCTAACCAAATGAAGGCTGAGGGGAGATATAATTGCTCTCTATAAATACATCAGAGGGATAAATACCAGGGAGGGAGAGGTGTTATTTAAGTTACATGCCAATGTGGTCATGGGAACAAATGGACATAACCTGGCCATCAACAAGTTTAGGCTTGAAATTAGACAAATGTTTCCAACCATCAGAGGAGCGAAGTTCTGGAACAGCCTGTCAAGGGGAGCAGTGGGAACAACAAATTTAACTGGCTTCAAGACTGAACTTGATATGTTTATGGAGGAGATGGTATGATGAGACTGCCTATGATGGCATGTAGCCGCTCTGTGACATGTTCAGGGTCTAACTGATGCCATACTTTGGGTCAGAAAGCTATTTTCCCACTGGATCAGATTGGCAGTGGGGTTTTTCCACGTTCTGCAGCATGAGGCATGGATCACTTGCAGATTTAAACTAGTGTAAATGGTGGATTTTCTATAACTTGCAGTTTTTAAATCATGATTTGAGGACTTCAGTAACTCAGCCAGAAGTTATGAATATATTACAGGAGTTGGACGGGGGGTGGGGGAGGTGAGGTTCTGTGGCCTGCAATGTGCAGGAGGTCAGACTAGATGATCACAATGGTCCCTTCTGGCCTTAAAGTCCACGACCATGGTCCTTCAAGATCAGCATTGAGGAATACTTCCAAGGCAGCACGAGGAAGCTTACACTACACCTCTGTTCTGTGGCTAAAGGGAGGACTTCATACTCTACAAGGACCACCTCCTGCAAGTTTCTCAGCTGGGATTTTGCTGTCCTGTTTGGAAGTTCAGGGCTGTGTGTCATGGAGCAGCAAAGCACCAAAGTTATTTTGTTGTGTCTTAAATTAATGTCTTCTGACGAGAGCCATTCCCAGTACAGATATGAATCAGTCTGTAATGCAGAACCCATTACAAAGGGTTGGGGGGGGGGGGCACATTGTGCTAGGTACTGCTTCTAAAAGCAACTGGCGTAGCTCTGAGCTGGCGCAATTACTGGCTCTCAGATGTAGTTCTTTAAGATTTTTTCCTGCTTTCTGACTAGTTTCTACTGTTTTGAGGGTTTTCAATTTTCAGTGTTTATATTATGTAAATTATCATTCATTTTTAGAAGGTAATTAAATTCATTTACATTTTTCCTCCCTTAAATAAACCAAAACTCGTTTTTTGATTTAAAGTAAGTTTTGTACCACAAATTGAAAACCAGGGTAACATGACACAGCAGCAGGATTTCAAAATAACTTCAAATGATGAGAGCCAATGGAAAAAAAACAGCTTTCCTTACCGGATTGACACACCATAACACTGAGCTAAGTCCACCATTTAAAAACAAACAAACAAAAAAACCCCCACCACCATGTGTCATTACTGTCAGTCAAACAAAGACTTCAGAACTGTTGACCAGTTGCAAATGTTGGCATGCTTAAATGTCTTCTCTGGGGTGATGGTTTATCCCAGTTGTTCAGTTTAACTTGAAAAGGGGAAACTCTCCTTATGTTTTCCAGTTAGAGAGAGCTTGGAGAGTTCATAGATTCAGGCCAAAGGCAGGACAGGGGGCATTCAATCACCTAATCTGACCACCTGTACAGGCCACAAAATTTCACCCATTTATCCCTATATTGAGCCCAATAACTTGTGTATGACTAAAGCATCTCTTCGGAAAAAGCATCCAATCTTGATAAGAAGACCTCAAGAGCGGGACAACACAACACTTCCCTTGGTAGCTTGTTCTAATGGTTAATCACCCTCAGTGATAAAAGTTTCAATGCCTTTGGCTTTAACTTCCAGTGGTGGGTTCCTGTTCTGCTTTTCTAGGCTACACTAAAGAGCCCTCTAGTACCCAGTATTTTCTCCCCGTGAAGGTCCTTTCAAAATATTAATATAAAACGGTTTGTATTCTTTCTTCAGTGTCAGAGGAGGTACGGGCTGTAGAGTCATCACTTTGACCTGAAAGAGATTCTTGAGCATTTTTGATGTGATTAACCATCACTGGGCTTGACTGTCCAAGCAAATCAGAGCAAGACTTTGAAAAGTCATGTTAAAGGTGACTTTGCAGTCAGTTTGCAAGGCCAAGTCGTGTTTGACATCATGCCAGCCAGTCACTGCCAAACCTCACTGGAACCAAGATTTACCCATCACTCCTCAAGGTCATGTTCTAAGACAGCCTAATGGTGTTAGTTAAAAGAAGCCCATTGACAGAAGTCTTTTGAGGGAGCATGTGTGATGTGCAGGGTCTGCGGGGGAGGGAGGGACAAAGCAAGCAAGGAGGGATGGGGGCATTGAGGGATCTGCTGAGGTGCTTTTGGGAGGAGGAGACAACGCGGAAGATAAAGGAAGAGGAAGTAGGTGAACACAACACCCGAGCGGCAGATGGAAGGAGATGGGGGTAGGGACAGAGCAGTGAAGACCCTTGAAGACACAGATGAGAGTTTTGAATTTGGTGCAGGTGATGTGAAGCCTATGAAAAACTCTGAGCAGGGGTAGTGTGATTCTTAGGCCTCCTGTTTTCTTATTCGGAAAGATGTTCTGATCACCCCAGACAAAAGGAGGGAACCAGCTGACAGTAGATCATCTTCACAGGCTGTGTCCACAACTGTGTCCTCTGCAGTCATAGGACAAAAAGAGGGAGTTGGTGGGTTACAGATTATCATCATAAATCCAGTGTCTCTGTTCAGTCCATGACCCTTCCAGAATAACAGATGCAAAACCTACAGACATATCTCCACTGCTACAACGATCAACACCCTGTCACAACAAAGCTTTCAAGATCCAGGGGTCCGACTCATGCCTAATACAACACGTGGTATACCTCACCCAGTGCACTAAATGCCTCAATTGCAACTACGTGGGTGAAACCACACAACACAATGCTCTTGAATGAACTCACACGGGAAAATGATAAAAGACAAAAACATCATATCATCTGTGGGTGAATACTTTTCACAAAACATTCACTCCATATCTGACCTCTCAGTCCTCATGCTCAAAGGAAACCTGCACAATACTTTCAAAAGACTAGCCTGAGAGCTTAAATTCATAAACTTTGCTAGACACTAAAAATCATGGACTGAACAGCGACACTGAATTTATGGCTTATTACAAGAATCTGTAACCCACTAACCCCCTCTTTTCATCTGATGACTGCCCTGGTGTTAACAGGCCAACTCTACCTTGAATGGTCCCTTAAAATATGTGCTAACTGCTTATGCTAAACAACCTGTTCCACCTTGCATTTTGCTGTGAGGCAGGGAATACCTTTCCCAGACCTGAAGAAGAGCGCTGTGTAAGCTTGAAAGTTTGTCTTATTGGATCAACTTCTGTTGGAGAAAGAAAGATAATACCTCACCCACCTTGTCTCTCTGAAATCCATGGAAATGAAGAGCCTAAATACCTTTGGGGATCTGGGCTAGAGCTGCTAGATTAATATGCATCCCCGATGATGCACCAGTCTCCCATCTGATTGAACTACGACTGTGCATCTTCGGAGTCACTTGATCACAGTGCATCATGGGAGATGTAGTCTAGCCAGAGGGCCCGGCCCATAGAGGAGAAGGGAAGCATGAGATACCTGAACTACATCTCCCATTGAGCACTACAGCAGCTCAGGATATATCAGACCCAACAAGTGAATATGACACAATTCAACTTCAACTTCAGTTTTCAAAGCAAAATTCTTTTGAACATTCCATTCCATGAGAAATTGATATTTTGATTTTTCATCCTGATCTGGGACAAAAACAAATTCATAAATATCAGAATGTCATAGGGATCAGAAATTGCAATTTCCAAACAGCTCTTTCTACATGCAGGCTTCTTGACACAGTGGTTCAGTTGGATATGTTTTGTGCTGCAGGCAGTGGTTTGGGGGTGATTTGCACAAGATCATTGTAGATTGATTAGTTTGTGTTGTTATAGTTCATGTGCCCAGAGACAGATAGAGACACTTTGGAAATAATAAATTATCTGCAAAAGCTATTGATGTGTTTTGACTGCTGGCTCCATTGGTTTTCAGTGCAGGTATTGCGTTTAAATAATACTTGGTGCACAGTTGCATTTTTCCAATGCTCTATGTGGTTCACACAGTGCTTGCCTTGGGCAGACTGTGTCAAATGCAGCATAAGGCACAAAGATTTTGAGGCCAAATACTGCAGCTTTCTTCAGCCAGGGCCATATATGAAACACGCCCGTATCCAGAAATGTTGGTCTAGATTGTGACTCGGAGTACACCCATTCAGGAGAGTTAGGAGAGTAAAAACACTCCTTATATTAGTTAACTGGCTATTGAACCCTGTCAGGTTACCTGGAACATGTGGGCAGGGAATAGGCATGGCTTGGCTTCACTCCCATTGCATTGGCTCTGGGCCAGCCGAGTCCTCTCAGGTGTCAGAATTTGCTAATGGTATAGGCCCTCAACACTTTCCTACACTCCCCACAAGACCAGAGGCAAGCTGGGAAGGAATTGTGCCTTACGGGGGAGAGGGGTTCATATCCCCTCCTGGAGCTTCATCCCAGGCACGGCAATTAATGCACCATTCCTTACTCGGGGCTGTGCCCGAAGGCACTAACCCTTAAACTGGGAAGAAGCAATGAGTGTTTCTGAAACACATGCCACCAAAACAATTTATCCATATGGTGCCGACCTGGAGTTTGGTGTTAGTCTTTGGAGGATTTGATTTTTATTGTTAAGTGGCACATCTTTAGGTGCCTCAGTAAAAGTTGTTGAGTGCTGGGTTCTTTTGAAAAAATCTAAGGATATGTCCACGCAACAATTAAACACCTGTGGCGGGCTCACGTCAGCTGCCTTGGCCTTGTGGGATCTGGCTGTGGGGCTGTAAAATTGTGGTGTAGACATTTGGAATCAGGCCTGAGCCCGAGCTCTGGGCCCCAGTGTTAGCTCCAGTTAAATGGGGTATAGACGTACCCTAAAAGTCTGCTGCTGCATCCCTCCTATGACCCATATTCTCTGTGGCCTACTTGGGGTCCAGTCGTGCATGCCCGTACCCCTACTGGCAGTCCTTTACTCTCACGAGGAAAGCTTTGTGGGCATGATTCTCTGCACCACTATTTGCAGTGGGTGCGCTCTCCGAGCTCTGAAATGACGGGCTCATGCAGTCAGCACTCTGGATGAAGTGAATGCATATTCTCTCTGCTGAAGTGTGACGCGACTTTAAATCAAAGCTGCTGTTTTGGAAGGGCCCTGTGCTCTGCTAACACTTCATCCAGCTGCAAAGCACTAAGATTTTCACCTTTGTCAGACTAGATTTAGTGTAGCTGGAAAACGAGACAATCTGTTAATATTATATTGTTGCTATGACTTCATGGAAAGAACAATAGGCTGTGCTCCCTCTGTTGACCTCTCAGGAGTTCAGGATCTGACTACAAAGACAAGAAGGAGCAGCCTTACAAGGGCATACTTAATTTTTAAAGTGATGCAGATTTTTAGCCATGCATTCCAGATGGACTTTAATGAGCTGCATAGGCCCCTTTGCCCCACTCTGCCAATGTGAGTTTATATAGTCTGTCTCAAATGCAGGTTTCAGTAAAATAGTTAATAGCTTTCCTGTATTTAGAGCACCGATAAGGTTCCAGGTTTGGCATGTGATCATTCCAGAAATCACAGGGATATCCATGGCAATGGAGAGATTGGGAAGCATACTGACAATCTCAGTCAATCCCAATCTGTAATGCTGCTATACATGTGGATTACTCACCATTTAATTTTATTGGGCAATAGTGCAGAAAGGCTGAGTAGTCCATAGCATGCATCATAAACTGATGTCTTTGGAGAGTGGATGGCTCTGAATATTGGTAACAGGATAGATTTCACATCTAAGTCACTGGTCGGTAGCTGCCCCAGGTTGCTGATGTGTGAGAGTCAATACTATCCGACAACCATTGGATGGCATATATGAGATGAGTTAGTGTTCTCAGCCCAGCTCATAGGTGTCTATGTTACATCATCATTGCACATGGCAGGCTCTGGAGACTGGCCAAGCCCACAACTGACCGCAGATGGAATTGCCATCTTCTCCAATGGGCCCCAGGGATTACAGTGAAGGCTCATTGGTGAGGTCATGACTGTTTTGTAGATTAAAGGATGGACCTTCATGGTTACTACAGGCACAAAGGGTAAAATCTTGACCTCACTGAAGACAATGGCAAAACTCCAATTTTGGCTTCAACGGGACCAGGAGCTCACCCAGAAGATTCAGAAGACAAATAACATAACATGAAATTAAATGACAAAAGTATTACCATGAAACTGAAGTGATCTGAGCCTACAATTATCCTCAACATGTCCTGTTCCTTACAGCATACAATATTGTTACTCCCTGTCACAAAGCAAAAGCATGCACCCAGACTTCTGTCAATGTACTGGAAGGGCTTTGTCTGAGAGGCATTTCTCAGAGAGTCATTATCTGAAGAAATTCACATTAATAAAAAGTACACTACTCGGGTTGTCCTGCAGTATTGATTCTGTGATAAAGCAGCTTGCAAGATTTTGTTGATGCCCAAACCAGAGTTTTAGTGGTTCCCCCACCGCACCCTCAAAATAGCACAATGCTAATTGCAAGGAAAATGAGTGAGCACGGCAATAAAGCTAGATTGCACAAAATGCCAGATTCAGGTATAAATATATCTTTCCAACACTGCAACAGTCTGTACTGGTTTATTCTCCTCATAGACATTCAGTATCATTGAAAAGCAATGCTGGCGATTCCAGCTACAGAAGAAAGACTTCCATTGACTTTAACAGGAATTGGAGCAGTACTTTTATGAGGTTCTGTGCTCTAGTGCAACCTGCCAGGCCCACTAGTGAGAATTAAATTCTGGGGCCGTACCTGGAGCTACTCCCCAGCATTCCCCCACAAGCATCACCCCATGCTATGTGTGAGAGGGTAGTTCGCTCTCGCAAGGGATTGGAGCCTGGCCTACTTCTGCACAAGTTCCACAAAGGGGAGCGAGGCAGCTCAGGTTCCCCTGGGAGTAATTAAGTCACTGAGTAACTGGGAGGCAGTTAATTAGGCAGGGACTGGGCATGATAAAAGTTTGAGGACCTGAGTTAGAGGAGGAGCTTCTGAGGAGAAAGGAAGCTGCTAGAAAGACAGAGGGACTGCAGAGAGAGGATCCCTCCAGCAGACTGAGGAGAAGCTACCAGAGAAGCCAATATTCCAAAGAGAGAAGCAGGGGAAGCCTACAGAGAAGGAGAGACAAGAAGTAGCTCAGGGAATAACAAGGGACCGAGAAGGACTGGTTCTGGCTGTTCCAAACAAGGGGTCTGAGCTGGAACCAGTGGAATGGACGGCCCTGGATTCCCCTATGTACTCCAGCCAAGGATGCTGGAAAAGGCAGCTCTAAACCCAGGAGATCTAAGGCTGTCTAGCCCCCACTAGAGCCATGTCTAAAGAGGTCAGGAATTATGTGAAAACCCCCTGGTGTGATTTGCTCAGAGATTGAGTTCTCACCCCACAGATTTCTTTTTTTAAAAAAAGTTTCAATAAAATCCATTCAGTCATTTCTGAGTTTTAAAAGGGTGGGGGGAAAATACCTCTCATTTTAAGTACTTCGAAGATGTAAGGTTTTTGCCCAGAAATAGCTGATTTTTCCAACCAGAAATTTCCAGAATGGTTTGCCCACAACTGAAAACTAGGAATGGGGTTTTTCAAAGCCATCTAGAAGATTTGGGAACCTGATTCCCATTCAGTTTAATGGCAATTGGACAGCAGCTTTGTAAAACCCACACCTAGCCCTTTAGATGTTGGGGGGGGGGGGGAGAAGAGCAAGACTAAAATATAATCCAGTGAAAAGAATGTTTTAAAAACGTGTATGATGAATGGATGGTAACTTCAGCGCTCTGAGTTCTGCTTCAATAACTACGACTCATGCAATGGATAGGGGCACAGATTTGTATTCCAGAAACCTGGCTGCTATTCTTAGCTCTGCTACTGACTTGCTGTGTGACCTTGAGAAAGTCAGTTCACCTGTCCATGCCTCTGCTTTGTCTGTCTGATCAATTCAGACTAGAAGCTCTTGGAGGCAAAAATGGTTTCTTACAGTGCCTCACCCAGTGGAGCTCTGATATCACTCGGCATCTCTTGGCACTATTGTATTACTACTAATAATAAATAGCAAGCACATTAATACTAGTGAAGCTTTGCCTATATTACGTCTGAACTAGCCAATCAGGGGTTCCCATTGGCTGACTTCTCCAAATTACTTGCCGATACAGTTCGTTGAACACGTCTCCAATTAAATTCAACTACTTTATAAAACAATGTTGAGAGTTTTTTTCAAGCTCCTGGACTAAATTAGTCCTTAATTAGGTCATTTCTTTCTAATTGATTAAAAATAGGGTTTCAAATTAAAACCGAGAGAATGACTAACATCACACAAATGATATTATTCAAATTTGAAAGGGGAAAAAAATCCATCAAAAAGACCATTATATTGAATTGCAGATCAGTCAGAGAGATGACATTTGGGATTGTTCCCTAGAAAATCTATTATTTTGCTTCTTCAAAATGAGGACAAGGATGCAATCAAATGAAGACGATTAAACTGGTGTAGCTGTATTGACTTCAGTGCAGCTACGGTGGTTTACACAGGAGAGAATCTGACCCATTGATTTCAATGAAGGGACATCAATTTACACCATTTTTAACCCCCCACCACCCTAAATACCCAAACCAGCCTCTTTCAAATGATTTAAAAAAACTTTTGTGGAAAAATTTCAATTCACTTAAACAATCTTTAGTGCCAAAATGAAAGAAAAAGATTTCATTGTGATTTGATTCAAAACAAAATAAAAATTATTCAGTTATAGATTCCCTCTCCTGGTATCTCATTTTTTAACTTTTTTTCCTTCTTTTTCAGTGGTGAAAAGGAGAAAAAACTGAAAAAAATTGAATTTTTTGTTTTTGCTTCATTTCCAAGCTAAATGCATTTTTTCATTTTCTTTTGACAAATAAATAAAAATTAAAACAAAATGAAACCATGTTGGTTCATAATTTTGTGTGGAAAAATAATCAGTTTTTCCTACCAGACTTAGTGAAGACTCAGATAAAAACCAATTATATATCATTTACAGCCTTGCAATCCCACAAAATAACCCATGTGTTGCTATAACTTTTACTACAAGTCTGAAATAAAACCAGGGATGCATTAAAAAGTCCTAGCGAGGTGAAGTCTTGATGGTATCTAGTAAGATCAACCTTTTCTCCCCTGCTTCTTTGGCCTTGAGTCAGAGCCAGAGGGTATGCCTACACTGCAATTAGACTCCCATGACTGGCCCATGCCAGCTGACTCAAGCTCCGGGGCTGTTTAATTGTGACATAGGCATTTAGAGTTGGGCTGCAGTCTGAGCTCTGGGACTTGGCCACCCAGTGAACCTGAGTCAGCTGGCATGGGCCAGCCACAGCGGTCTGCAATATGGACTTACCCAGAGAGACCCAAAAGCCCTCACCACGCTTCCCAGTGTTCCAAAAAATGCATTCTGCCTCTACCCACTGCACTAAGTGCCTCCTACGGGCCTAGTCAGGTAACATCACTGATTAAGGATAATTCAGACGACTCGTATAGGCTGATAGTTTGATTGGCTTGTAGCCTACAGATAGCACTCCACGCACAGAAGGCCCTCAGTCTCTCAGGAGAATGTCTTTTCATCAAAATACATACCCTGACCAAAATGCCCCTATTTCCAATTCATCCTGCCCACTGTAGTGTTTGATGTGTACAAAATCGAGGATCCAAGTGTCAACCTGAGACTCAGATTAAGGGCACTTCATAGAGACAGCGCTCAGCTGAGGTTGTCTGGATAGAGACACACCAGCATAAATAGCCCCTGAAAAGAAGCTTACTAAAGCTAGGCATTCAGTGTAAACATCAGGAACACATTTTATAAACAAACAATCACTTGGAAACCTGGGGAAAATGTGTCTCTGGACACCAAGACCAACAAGCCCATCGAAGAATATTACAAATGGCAGCACTTGCCGAGCTTCTGGCAGCAATAAGTGCTATTGAAAATGGAGGCAAGCTAGGCACTTGGTAGCAACACCCTAGAAACTAAAATACCTCTCAGGTCAATGGAACCTGAAATTCTATGCTAGAGACATGATCTGTCCTCAAGGCTACTGGCTAAACATACATCTCTTGAAGCAGCTAATACACAGAATGCATTGACCATCAAGCCAGTGTGGAGCTTTATACTGAAGCCCAATTATTACTGATTGCCTTCTGGATATATAGGTTTTAAAGGTCAAAAGGGACCACTAGTCTCACCTCCTGCAAAAACACAGGACATAGAATTTCACCCAGTTAATTTCCACATAAAGCCTAGACGTTGTGGTTGAGCTATAATGTACCTTTTAAAGTGACACCCAATCTTGATGTAGCGACTTCACAGGAGGGAGAATCCACCATCTCCCTTGGTACTTACAAGAGCTTTGTTTGTTTGTGTGCATGTATGGGAAGACTTTTCATCACTGGATGTTTCCTTCAATTTGCTCTTTTTTCACTATAGCCTGCAAACAACAATTTATTGGTGTCCAGCAGTTAGTAAGGCCAACTTCACCAGGAACATCAGAAAGGTCACTAGAGATATGAGAATCCTAAAACATAAAGAACAGGGTTGGGATTTTCGAAGCTGCCTGTGGGATTTGGATGAATCTCCCATACAATTAATAGAAAATCTGGCCTCAGCTGTGGGGATCGACACTAGGAAATATGGCCCTTGAATCCTTCTGAAAACGTGTGTGTCAAATCTCCTGGGCTGCTTTGAAAATCTCCACCCAGATGCCTTCTAGATGTTCACCAATTCCTAAAACCTTGCAACAGAGAGAAAGTTACGTATGTATACAAATATTAAAAGTGTCTGAGAATGCTGGATGTTTTAAATTATTGCCACTAGAAATCTTCCTTTACCTTAATATAAGGTCACAACCAGGGAGCATTAAGATGCAGCAGGAAACCGTATAATCCATCGGGAAATACCAGTCAAGATACTGTACATTCTGTTATAATTGCCATTGCACGCTCAGTACTCTAACACGCCTAGACAATAGTTTACATGCCATATTTATGGTCCTTACAAGTGTCACGTTGCTCCTGTACATTGAATTGAGACAGGCTTACATGACCTTACCTCTCTGTGAGCTGCTTATCTGTCTAGACAATGGTTGCTGTAGGCAGAAGAATTCTAGAGTTATCTAGTGCTCCACATATGAAGCATGGAGGAAAATTGGTCTCCCTCTCTCTCATGCCCTCTACGCCTTCTTCTCCTCATGCAACTGATGGTGACAAGTATGACTCTTAGGCGACCCCAAGTATCCAAAAGCACCACCCTTTCCCCAGGCAGCAGCAGCTGGCCATTCCCATCGTGCCAGCCAGCAGCTCCTTAAGAGGTGTGAAGTGGGTTATGCAGTCAGGAGATACCTGGTTTACAAGCACCCCAGCCAAATACATAGGAGTAGCAGGTTCTGTTGGCGAATGGGGGGAGGGGAAGGTACAACTTAGGTTTGCAAGTTGTAGATAGGAGTTCTAGTCCTCTCTGGGCCACAAGTGACCTTGTGAAACTACCATTTCCGTAAAATGGGATGGAGGCACTAGTAATCGCTTCCCTCCTAGAGTGGGGTTGAGACCTTGCTCAGTAACATGGGTTGCAAAGAACACAGGAATAGCAGAAGAGTTGAGAGCACAACTCATAGGCTCCTAGTGCACATTCTGTTAAGTCAAAGGCTCTTTTGATTGGAAAATAAGATGGGGGAGGATCTGTTTTATTTGTGTCCTGCCAAGCAGCTTGGTTCTCTGTGTCTGCTTCAGCCTGATGCAGGAGATCAGTGGGCCCTGGAAGCATGCCCAGTGCAGAAGGAAAGTCTAGAAATTAAAAAGCAAAGCTCTAGCAATAGCAATTTTCAGGGGGACAACCAAAGCCACCTTTTGAACTCCACTGCTGGGAACTCCTGAGTACTGAGCACTTTTGCACATCTGCCCCTAGATTAATAATGCCACGTACCATGTGTTTTGTGATATACTTGCATGAAAGCTGTCCTATAGCAATAACATTTATTATTTGATCACCTGATTTTAGGATTATACTGCCTTCAAGGTCATTAACATGGAGCATGAACAAATACTGCCTGAATAATGATGCAAAAAGAAAAGGAGTACTTGTGGCACCTTAGAGACTAACAAATTTATTAGAGCATAAGCTTTCGTGAGCTACAGCTCACTTCATCGGATGCATTCCGAATGCATCCGATGAAGTGAGCTGTAGCTCACGAAAGCTTATGCTCTAATAAATTTGTTAGTCTCTAAGGTGCCACAAGTACTCCTTTTCTTTTTGCGAATACAGACTAACACGGCTGCTACTCTGAAACCTGAATAATGATGGCTGATCTTCCTGATTTCTTTTATTGACACCTTTTATTTCCTACCCTCAAGCACATGATAACTCTATTTCAACAGGCCTCTCTTCCACACCCTGCTTTTTGTCTTAGTAGGTCAATCAATTGTGTATACTGACTGTTTCTCTCATCTTCAGATAGAAGAAATAATCTCTCTCATTCTTGTCTAGTAATCCTACAACATGCTTAAAGAATTCAACCACATTTATTGGACTGGATCTTCCTCACATATTTTTTCCTCCTGATAAACCAGGAGTGTGCAAACTGCCAGCTGATTTAATCCAGCCCACAAGCTCCTGCTGGGGAGTGGAGTCTGGAGCTTGCCTTGCTAGCGTGCTCCAGCCGAGGAGTGGGGTCGGGGGCCTCTCCACGTGGCTCCCAGCAGCCGTGCCACTCCAGCTCCTATGTTTGGGGCAGCCAGGGGGCTCTGAGCACTGCCCCAGCCCCAAGTGCCTCCCCTGGGAACCGCGGCCAGTGGGAGCTGCAGGGGAGACATGCTGCTGCTTCTAGGAGCTCCTCTGTATAGGAGCTAGAGGGGGAACATGCTGCTGCTTCCGGGAGCTGCTTTAGGTAAGCACCACCTGGAGCCTGCACCCCTGAGCCCCTCCTGTGCCCCAACTCCCTGCCCCAGCCCTGATCCCTCTCCCACCCTTGAACCCCTCAGTGCCAGACCGGAGCCTGTGACCCAAACCTCTCATCCCAGCCCCACCCTAGAGCCTGCGCTGCCAGCTGGAGCCCTCACCCCCCCACACACACCCCAACCCACTGCCCCAGCCTGGAGCCCCCTCCCCCACACCCTGAACTCATTTCTGGCTCTACCCCAGAGCCCGCACCACCGCAGCCAGAGCCCTCATCCCCTCCCACATCCCAACCCCAATTTCATGAGCATTTATGGCCCGCCATACAATTTCCATATCCAGATGTGGCCCTTGGTCCAAAAAGTTTGCCCACCGCTGTGAGAAACTAATGCCACAGAAAATTTGGAACAATGAAAATTCATTTCATTTAGAAAACTGGCCGAACAAAACTGTCTTGGAAACTCTCATGAATTCATTTTCAAGCAGTTCCAAAAATAACACATTACATGTAGATAATGCCTTTCATTCAAACTATGAAACAGGGTCATCCAATTCACCAGGGAAATGCAGCCACCGAAATGCTACCACTGTTTAATAGTGATACTACACAAGAGTTTAAGGTAGGAAGGGAAAAAAATGGTATACCCATATATGGCCTTTTCCACTCAAAATATTGCTTTTGTGAATGAATAAACATGGAATTCTGTAAGATTTTTTGTGAAATCAGGTGATTTATGTGAAATCGAAATGAAATACAAAATCCTCACATTCTTAGTTTGTACATTACTATTCAAATGGTGTCACAGCATCAACTCATCCTTATATTTGTGAATTTTATTAAATATGTGATTTTTTATAGCTTATTTTTTGTTCCAGCCACTCAGAACGTTGCACATTGAATGTCCAGATTGTTGGGTGGTCAGATTATTGATTATTAGAGCTGATTGGGAATTTTTCAAACACAAATTCTTGTTGGTTTTTTGTTTGGAAAATGCTAGATCAAAACTGAATTTTTTCCTCAAAATTGACAAAAACCATTTTGCTTTGAAATTCTAAACAAAAAATTCTGGTTTTCCAGTTTGAAATAATTTTTCATTTTTTAAATTAAGCCAATTACAGAAAAAAAATTGTTGTTTGGAAATTATTTAAAAAAAACTATTTGATTAGTCTGAACAACAAATTTGTTCTGGATTTTTGGTCTGTGAAAACTTTCAAGATTTTGTTCAACCATGGGATCTTGATCAGCTGGGAGATCTGGGCGATTATATTCGGCTTAATAAAATTCCCCTGACAATTTTAGGTGGATATAGTATCTTTAGTTTCCTGTCATAAACTTTGGGTGATTGCTCCTGTGCACCCTTAAATAGAGGCTGAATTTCTGTGGTAGGTCATATATTCTCATCTGAACATCAGTATTACAATTTACTTTTCTCCCAGGCAGGTTGGTAAGTCATTATTTTAGCTTATTGGGGTTTCTTTTTATTTTAAGAAGATTATAAAATATTGCTCCCACTAGTGTAAAATAGTGTTGTGGGATGTTTACTGGGAGCATCTCTGATGACTTTTGGGCTAAATTCTGCACTCATTTATACACGTGCAACTCCATATAGTTGCATGAGTTCAACAGTGAACAGAATTTGACCCATTGACTCCCTCACATAGGCTAATATTTCACTCCAGCCATCTCTCCCAATCTTCTGTAATCTGCTTTATAATTGGATTCAAATGTATCTTTAATTACATTGGCTAATGTCAGTTCCGAAGTAAATAGACCACAGTTTTGGGTACCCACTTAAAATTCCAGGAGACAAACAGGGCTGAAGGGCATAATCTAGAAAGCAACGTCACTACAGACTTGGAGTCATTAATTTTGTGCAGTGATAACTTTGTACTCCGAGAGCAATATTCATTATCGGTGGGAGGGGAAGCATCGTCCTTAATTAACAGTAAGGCATCATCATCAGCATAAAGTCACAGTTTAATGTTCTATCTACAGCATCAGTTGGTAGTGTTGGGGTTTCCAGTTTAGATGATGTGAAGAGAATACTCTGGTTGTCTGGATGTCACTACCACCACTATGTGAGAATGACCACATTTTCAAAAGAGCTCAGCGTTACCCAGCAACTCTCATTTTAGATACCCCAGCAGTGGCTGGATTTTCAAGAGAGCCCTGGGCCTGTTTAGATGGATGAGTGGAAGTAGCGCTCTTTCAAAAACCCAGCTCCAACTGGGGCTTCCAAGCACTTGTGAGAACATGACTGGTTCTTTGGGAATACCTATAGTGTTATGCAAATAGCAACATGGATTGTTCAACAGTGTGCGCAAAAAAGCTCGCTTGTAACACGCTACATGGCATTCCCCCAACTTTGCCCCTTCTAAAAAGCCATTAAATATCATTTTCCAGTCATTACTTTAGAGAGTGTGGCTAGGGTTTTCAGAAACACTCACTATTGGCCTAACTCTGCTTCCAGTGAAGACAATGAAAAAGCTCATTGACTTTAATAGGAGTAGAGTTGAGATCAACACTGAGGTGTTTTTGAAATGTCCACCCTATTAACACAGCACAGAGAGGTTATCCCAGTAGCGATTTCTGCTCTGACTACACCGAAGCCATTGCATAGATGGTCTTACCATACCTACCAATGGAGCCCCACAGAGGCTACCCATGGGCTGCTGCTGAATGTGCCCAGAACTGCCCCCCTGAATGTACATCAGACAGACCTGTAGGATTACACCCAGGAGGCAGTACATATGCACCAGGCCTGGGAGTGGGACCCCCTCACCCCATTGACAATCTACCATGGGGTAGGCTTGAGAGGCACAAGAGGGTCATCAGGCCTAAGATCTCTATTGTGGCGGGGGTAGGGGGGAGGAAAAACAGCAGCTGTACTGACCCCTCCCTGCATGAGCTGTTCCAAGTCCCTCATCCAAAAACAGAGCATGCATAGAGAGTAGATGGATAAATTTCATTTTTCCTGTCCCCCAAGTGGCTCTGCACTGTGCTCCCTCAGAGAGGTAGTGCAAAATCTCTGCACTACCTAATTCCCATGTAAGCAGGGCTCAGAATTTGCCCTCAGTAATAAAAAACTCTTAAGAAGATCAGAATGGCCATACTGGGTCAGACCAATGGTCCATCTAGCCCAGTATCCTGTCTTCTGACAGTGGCCATTCCAAGATGCTTCAAAGGCAATGAACAGAACAGGGCAATTGTCATCTAGTCCCAGCTTCTGGCACTCAAAGACTAGGGGCACCAAGAACATGGGGTGCATCCCTGACTATTTTGGCAAATATCCATTGATGGACCTATCCTCTATGAACTTACTAGTTCTTTTTTGAACCCCATTGTAATTTTGGCCTTCACAACATCCCCTGGCAACGAGTTCCACAGCTTGACTGTGTGTTGTGAAGAAGTACTTTTTTGTTTTAAGCCTGCTGCCTATTAATTTCATTGCTGGACTTGTGTTAGGTGAAGGGGTAAACAACACTCCTTATTCACTTTCTCCACAACATTCATAACCCCCCCATTCATCTCTTTTCCAAGCTGAATACGCCCATTCTTATTAATCTCTCCTCATAGGGAAGCTGTACCATACCCCATCATTTTGTTACCTTTCTCTCTACCTATTCCATTTCTAATGGGTATTCTTTGAGATGGGGCGACCAGAATTGCACGCAGTATTCAAGGGGCATACCATGCATTTAGATAGTGACATCATGACATTTACTGTCTTATCTATCCCTTTCCTAACGGTTCCCAACATTGTTAGCTTCTTTGATTGCCGCTGTACATTGAGCAGATGGTTTCAGAGAATTATCCACAATGATTCCAAGATCTCTTTCTTGTGATGGCTAATTTAGACCCCATCATTCTGCATGTATAGCTGAGATTGATAAATGCAAAATAATGCAAATTGGAAAACAAAGTTGAATTTCGTTTGCCGTTTCGCTGCCCAGTCACCCAGTTTTGTGAGATCCCTTTGTAATTCTTCGCAGTCTGCTTTGGACTTACCTTGAGTAATTTTGTATCATCTGAAAACTTTGCCACCTCACTGTTTATCCCTTTTTTCCAGATCATTTTTGAATATGTTGAACAGCCCTGGTTCCAGTGCTCTTCTGAAGAGGACTGCCACATTTTTGGTCTGCACGATTTTGGGGCAATTTAGTCTGAGTCTACATATAGCCCTGGGATAAAACATTTTTGAGGGTGGTGGACTGGAATTTCCACATGTGTTTTTCAAAGGTCCAGGTTATAAGCTGTCTCAGACAAGGCTAAGGTTGCCTCTCCTGTTTCTACAGGTGTCTTTTCATCCTGGACAATATAAGCCGTTTTATTGGAATGAAAGGACATGAGCTGCTGCACATTTGGCCAATCTGTAGTATTTAGTCTGGATTTATAAACTAAACACTCTGCAGTTGGAGATCTAAGATGTGATCATTGCTCTGGAAAGGTGTTCTCTTAAACTGTTACAAAAGCCAGAGTGCAGTGAAAGTACAGCAGCCAGTCTTCATCTTGTATCCTAGACTATCTCCTCGAGTATTGTCTAGGCCACACATTGTCGAGGCAGGATTTGTTCCTGTTTTAACTCGAGTGAGTTAATCAGTTAACTTGACTTGTTTCGCATGTTTGTGAATGCTAGTCTGACAAGCAAAAACTTTTGTTCCAAGACCCAATCTTTTGTGGTATACTGGAGCTAAGAAAGTGCCCTAGGTTGACCCCTAAGGTGAACTACTGTTGAGTCTAGGAATAGGGGAGTACCCCTTTAAATAGTTTGTGAGCCCTCTAGTTACACTCACCATGTTCTGTGATTTAGAAGGCGATGAATGGGGGAGGATGGGCGGGGAGGAGACATGGGGTCATGCGCCTGAGGCCACATGCCCACACCCACACCCACCCTCCCCTGATTTTTGCCAGGGTTTGCGCTCCCTGTGCAGCCACTCCTGGAGCTGTGAGCTGCGGGGAGAGGCAGGCAGCAAACAGCTGGGAGAGGCCGCTGGGGGGGGGGGTCATGCGACACACTGTTGGGGAGGCAAACCTTCAAATTGTGCCCCCCGCTCTCAGCAAGTACTTGCAGGTGCCAGGCCATGCACGTTATGTATAGTCAGTAAAACTGGTTACTGGCTCTCACTGCATCTGTGCAGTTCCTTCCTAGTCTGTGTGCTGTAGAACGAGCAAAAGAACGAACAACTGCAACAAACCCTTTCATGGAGCATCTAGCCTTGCGCTCACAAAGGAGTTAGCTACCACAAGTTAACTAGCCATCAATTAACTCTAGGTAAAAAGAGAAGCAAAACCTTTTTTTTTTGATCAGATTCACACAGAGGAGCTGGATTAGGCACATTAAACAAGTCCAGTAGAACCTCAAAGATCCGACACCAGAGTTACAAACTGACCGGTCAACCGGACACCGTGGGAAACCGGAAGTAACCGATCAGGCAGCAGAAGAGATTGAAAAAAAAGAAAAAAAGGTACCATACTGTGCCTGTATTTCATCTTAAAGGTGTAGGCACGTTTGGGCTGTCTGTCCCCACTCCACCCTCACTCCACTCGCAGGGCAGCCACTTACAGCAAGATCCTGGGGCTGCCACAGGCTAAGACAACGAGAGACAGCAGAGCAGGAGCAGTGCTGGAGTCCGCATAACTTTCACCCCCTGCCACAGGAGGGGGAACAAGCTGGGGTTTTCTCTCTCTCTCTCTCTCTCTCTCACACACACACACACTCTGCCCGGAGGGGGACAAGCTTGCAAACTCATGCCAGGGCTGACTAGGTTGCTCAGCTGCTGTGAATCCCGGTCTGGCTTGCCAGCTGCTGGATCTGGAGCCTGAACTGCACGTTGTTCAGAGTTATGAACATTTCAGAGTTACGCACAACCTCCTTTCCCGAGGTGTCCATAACTTGGGGGTTCTACCGTCGCTGGATTTTCAAAAGGGCTCAGTGCTAGCGTAGACACTTAAGTGAAATAGCCGGGTTTCCATGGGTGCTCAGTACCCAGCAAATCCCACTGAGATCAGCGACGGCTGAGGTTGTTTGAGGATTGAGCCCTACAAGTGTAGGGAAAAAAAAAAAAGCGATGAGCAAGGAGTGGTTTGACTATCTCGGACATATTTTTCTGGAGGTCTTTGAGTTTAAACAGGACACAGGCCAATTTACAGTCATTCTCCCCAGACAGAGGCCAACCACTAACTGATTTTTGTTGCAGTGATGGGATCCTAATCCATGGTTTAGGCCAACGAAAACGAGACATATGCTAATTTACCCTTCCCCGAATTTGTGTATAGAGGGCCTGATCCAAAGCCCGCTAACATGAATGAGAACCTTTCCATGGACTTCAGCTCATGCTCATAGTGAACAAGTTTCTTTTTAGCACAGAGCATGCTTTGCAGTTTGGCTAAAGGGGACTGTTGAATTGCTTGCACACACACACACACACGTCAGCAAATCTGTGCACATTTTAAAAAACATCCGAACCTCCATATGCAATTTGTCATTTGAAAAGTTTATTGAAAAACAAATGAAACAGCTGCATTGTTTATTTTCAAAAGAAAATATGTGCATCTGTAGTCTACTTTTGCAACAGCGCTGAGCCCCTATTTGCATGAAATACATATTTATGCTTGTTGTACATATTCTGGTTCTCCCCCCCTTGTAAAACTTTGCTTGCTGATAGTACACATAATTTTTGTGCAACTTTGCCAGAGAGTGTGGATCGCTAACTCTCACTAGGGAACACTAGCTCATGCAAGTAGCCTCACCAATTTCAATGCAACTATGTCCATGAAAAATTGCTCAGCATGAATTAAGGCTGTACAATCTGGCATCAAAGTAGGTACAGGTGTGTTTTTAGATGCATTCTTAAGGGCAGTATTTTTAACATTTTGGTCAAGATAGTCAAAAATAGGAGCCTACAGATAAATGAACAGAGATGCCTATTTGAAGGGTCTGTCTTCACTGCAGGGTGAACTTAGGCTATTACCTGGGTGTTGCCCCAACCCTCTTCCTATCCACACACAAACCCTCTCATCACAATGTGCTGGTGTGGCTAGCTGGGGATGGGGTTAGAGGATGGGTTGTGCTTTCACTCGGACTAGAACTTACCCACTTTGCAGTAAGGATGCAGGCTAAGTCATTTGAACGCTGATAGTCCTCCATTACCTTCCCACAATTCCCCCCAATGCCCAGAGGGACAGACAAGTTCTCCCCCCCCCCCATTCACTAGGAAGGAATCAGACTGGCTCAACTTACTGGAGAACAAAGAATCATGGGATATGCTCCCAGAAGTCCTTGCAACACAGATGGAGGGTGTATAGCAACAGTGAGGACACAGTAAGTCGGGTAGGACTTCGCAGTGTGGCTGTTCCCAGACGGCTCAGACCAACCTTGGTGCTCAGACTGAGGTGCTGAACTCCTGAGCTAACTCTGCAGTGAAGTCATATCCACAGTGGGTGGTAACATTCATCCTACAAAGGCTCATGGCTGTGGCAGTCTAGCCCTTGTAATTCATAAGTACAAACTTTTTCCCATTCGAGGTGCTAATAGGCATTAGCAAATGGATACATCAGGTGTTCTTGTGATTAACATATATTGCAATGAAAAGCTGATCCCAGCTGATGAAGATCAGTAGTCCAGTTGGAATAATAAATTTGTTTGTTTTTGCTAGGAGAGATGGATTTACTGGTGAGGTCAATAGTATTCCATAATTTTTGTGATTATATTTTCAGTGACCAGAATTAATACTTACTTTTAATTCCTGATGGGGCTCTAATCCTATTTCTGCCACTGCTCTGCTGTGAGGTTTACGGCAGCTCTCTTACACCAACATTTTCAGAAGTCTAGTCCATTTTGGGTGACTTACATGAGATGCCTTAAAGGAGCCTGATTTTCAGAAGGTGGTGAATTACCGCCCTCTGAAAAGCAAGGTTGTTAAAAAGATCTCAAATTGGACACCCACAAATGGAGACAGCCAAAAGTCACTAGTTAGTTCTGAAAATCCTGTCCTTCAACTTTATGTGCCTCAGTTTCCCTATTTGTAACATGGGACTAATGAGGTATGTCAGAAACACAGGGCTGGAAAGGAGAGGTCATCTAGTCCACCCCCATGCACTAAGTCGGACCACATCTATCATCCTTTGTAAAACTCTGAGCTCTACAGCTGGAAAGAGCTATATGAAAGTATGAAATTATTATTGCTGTAACTATTGTTACTGTAACAGTGCAATGCTGTTTAATTCGGTTTCGGACAGGGGAACACAGGAGAGCATACCATCAATTCCGTTGAATTGCTTGCAAGGTTATTCATTTTAATGCTTTTTGTCATGCACAAGCTCCCGTAACTGCTAGCATTTCCAAGGCAAGAAGCTGCCTTTATGGACCAGATGTCAGGCAGCACTGGGGTACATTATACTGATGTTGGGTTTGTAACGATCCCTCATTTGAAACAAAGGTCCGTTGAAAGCCCCAACAAGTTCCGAAAGGGGAGAAAGATGTTAATGTGTTTAGATTACATTAAAGTTTTAAGATTAACTAAAAGAAAGAGAAAAAAACACAGCTGCTAATGGCAAAAGAACAGTGGAGAGGCATTATTATATTACGGTTAATGCACATAAAACAGCTCCTATTGAAAAGGGATGGCAGTTTTACATTCTATTAAATATATCAAAGCAGCACTTCAATTACAAACCCTTTTATATGCACATTTTAACAAATATGTCTTTGATAATGGAGTGCAGCAGTAGCTTTCTAAATGTTAAACCAGAGCCGCACTGTATATCAAAGGTAGAAAAAAGGAAAAAAACATTGGAAGGAGGTAACTGTTTGCAGGGGTCTATTTCAATATTTGCATCTCTTTTGTTGTCCACAAGACTGGAGTTTACTCAGCATTTCAATCTCCACAAGAGACAGGAGTAGAATAGCAAAACCAGTGAAAATAGGGCTGCCAGGTCATTATCTTTGAGAAGTTATGTCACAGCACATGTATTAATCATAATGATAATAAAACCCCATGGGTATGTTTGCCCATGATCTTGTTTGTGCAACAAACAGTTCCATCCACATCTGAATCCAATCCGTTAAATCAAAGGGGCCCAATATAATTCCCAACTGGACCAAGCGACAGTACAATAGGCTGGATTTCCAGTCCCACTGATTCACAAATGAAACTACCATTGAGCCACACTGGGTTCCTTGGACCACCGTGAGTAAAGCGCCACTGAATTTGAGAGAGAGTGACAAAATCTGATCCACAGGGAACAGCAGCAGGCTGGCCCCTCAATCCACAATGCTCAAAGTAAAATCTAGATTTAAGAGAGGCCCAAGATGCAACATTTCAATGCAGACTTTGATCTATCCCAAAATTCATGACGTTTGAGCTGACTCAACTCTGGATCCAAAGTAGAGAAAACAAGAGAGCTCAGCAGCAAAAAAGTTGCCTCCAGGTTCAGATTGTGTCCCCCCCTTCCCAAAGTTCATAGATTTTTAAGGCCAGAATGGACCATTATGACCATCTACTCTAACCTCTTGTACAACACAAGAATTTCACTCAGGGACTCCTGCAGTGAGCCCAGTAACTGGTGAGCAATTCTGAGAGACAGACAGACAGACAGACACACAGTGTCTTAATTTAAAGTTGAAGTGATGGCAAAAATCACTACATCCCTTGGATGTTATTCCAGTGGCCAGTTACTCTCACTGTTAAAAATGTGTGCCTTATTTCTAGTTTTTAAACTTGTCTAACTTTGCCATTGGAGTTTGGAGCCAGAATTTTCATTCAGGAAAACAGAGGAAGTTTGCCAGGGAGTTCACCTAGGGGGGAGTTTCAACAGAGTGTGCGTCTTTCAGGCTTCTGTGAGCAGTGAAAGCATCATCTGGAGAGGCTCTTAGAAGACAGACATTATGGACAGTGAGCAGTCAGCTGTGACCTGCACAGGATGCACCATGTTTGTCTTTCTTCCAGAGGACAGAAGCAACTTCGTCTGTATGAAGTGCAAGCTGGTCTCCATATTGGAAGAGAAGGTTAAAGGACTAGAGACCCAAGTATCAACCCTGTCTTGCATCAGAGAAAAGGAAGACTTTCTGGAGAGAAGTCAGCGTTTGGTACTGCAGCCACAGCATGCTGAAGAATCAGAGAGGGCAGTGCAGAACAGGGAAGAAAATTGGCAGCATGTGACCTCCAGAAGAAGGAGAACCCATGTACCCCCAATGCAGAGAGAGATAAGAAACTGTTTTCAGGCTCTCTGCACAGGTACTACGTTGGAGAATGGTTTGGAAGAGTTATGTGAGGAAAGGGATCAGAGAGAGAGATCCCATCGACTGGAAGGGATGGGGATTTCACGACCACCACTCCCAAGGGGAGGAGATGGGTGGTGGTGGTGGGGGACTCCCTCCTAAGAGGGACAGAGTCATCCATCTGCCATCCAGACCGGGAAACTCGAGAAGTGTGCTGCTTGCCTGGAGCTAGAATTCAGGATGTGACAGAGTGTCTGCTGAGATTGATCAAGCCCTCGGACCACTACCCCTTCCTACTTCTCCATGTGGGCATCAATGATACTGCCAAGAATGACCTTGAGCGGGTCACTGCAGACTACATGGCTCTGGGAAGAAGGATAAAGGAGTTTGAGGTGCAAGTAGTGTTCTCGTTAATCCTCCCTGTTGAAGGAAAAAGGCCCAGGTAGGGACTGTCGAATTGTGGAGGTGAATGTGTGGTTACGCAGGTGGTGTCAGAGAGGGCTTTGGATTCTTTGACCATGGGATGTTGTTCCAGGAAGAAGGATTGCTAGGAAGAAATGGGATCAGGATCCACCTACCAAAGAGAGGGAAGTGCATCTTCGCAGGCAGGCTTGCTAACTTAGTGAGGAGGGCTTTAAATTAGGTTCGCCAGGGTATGGAGACCTAATCCCTGAGGTAAGTGGGATACTGGGAGGAAACAAGGAGGAGGATGGAACAGGGGAGGCCTCCTGATTCATACTGAGAAAGTAGGGCAATTGGCTAGTTATCTTATCTTGGGTGCCTGTACATGAATGCAAGCAGTCTGGGGAACAAACAGTAAGAAGTGGAAGTCCTGGCACAGTCAAGGAACTATGACGTGATTGGAACAACAGAGAGTTGGTGGGGTAACTCACATGACTGGAGCACTGTCATGGACAGGTATAAACTGTTCAGGATGGACAGGTGGGGGAGAAAATGTCAGAGCAGTATGATTGATCAGAGCTCCAGTACGAAACTGGAGAAAAGCCTGTTGAGTCTTTGGGTTAAAGTTTAGAGGCGAGAGCAACATGGGTGATGTCATGGTGCGCATATAGTATAGACCACCAGACATCTGACATCTGCTGGGAGAGCAATACAGCAGTGCACAGAAAATCTAGGAAGTTTTTGGAGAGTGTTGGGGACAACTTCCTGGTGCAAGTGCTGGAGGAACCAACAAGAGGCCATTCTCCTCTTGACTTGCTGCTCACAAACAAGGAAGAATTGGTAGGGGAAGTACAAGTGGGTGGCAACCTGGGCAGCAGAGACCATGAGATGGTTGAGTTCAGGATTCTGATAAAAGGAAGAAAGGAGAGCAGCAGAATTAGACCCTGGACTTCAGAAAAGCAGACTTTGACTCCCTCGGGGAACTGATGGACAGGATCCCCTGGGAGTCTAATATGAGGGGGAAAAGGAGTCCAGGAGAGCTGGCTGTATTTTAAAGAAGCCTTGTTGAGGACGCAGGAACAAACCATCCTGATATGCATAAAGGATTGCAAATATGGCAGGCGACCAGCTTGGCTTAACAGAGAAATCCTTGATGAGCTTAAACACGAAAAGGAAGCTTACAAGAAGTGGCAACTTGTTCAGATGACTAGGGAGGAGTATAAATATATTGTTCAAGCATGCAGGGGTGTAATCAGGAAGGCCAAAGCACAACTGGAGTTATAGCTAGCAAGGGATGTGAAAGGTGACAAGAAGGGTTTCTACAGGTATGTTAGCAACAAAAAGAAGGTCAGGGAAAGTATGGGACCCTTACTGAATGGGGGAGGCAACCTTGTGTCAGATGTGGAAAAAGTTGTATTGAATGCTTTTTTTGCACCATGGTCTTCACAGACAAGGTCAGCTCCCAGATTGCTGCACTGGGCAATATGGGGAGGAGGAGAGCAACCCACAGTGTTGAAAGAGCAGGTTAAGGACTATTTAGAGAATCTGGACATGCACAAGTACATGGGGCCGGATCGAATGCTCAGCTGTTCCCAATGGTGGCAGATGACAGAGCAATGGTCTCAAGTTGCAGTGGGGGAGGTCTATGTTGGATATTAGGAAACACTATTTCACTGGGAGGGTGGTGAAGTACTGGAATAGATTACCTAGGGAGGTGGTGCCTGGCTTGACAAAGCCCTGGCTGGGATGATTTAGTTGGTGTTTCTCCTGCTTTGAGCAGGGTGTTCAACTAGGTGACCTCCTGAGGTCTCTTCCAACCCTAATCTTCTATGAGGTTCATCTCTAGCCCAACCATTGTGCAAAACTTAGCATGGATTCTACCTCAGTGTGGAGTCCAAACATGATTATTTCAGGTAGCAGGATGCTGCAAGCCAAATTCCATTATAAGGATCAGATTTTATTGACATCTGGTATGCGAAGGAGCCTATTACTGTGGTAGTAAATTAACTGCTATTAGCTTTTTGCTGGTTCAAGATCAATTAATTGAATAGAAATTCATAAATCATAAAAATAAAATTGTGAATAAAAATATACCAATTAATAAATTCTGCTCAGCCTTTGTTACCCAGGTGATTTGGTCCTGCAAGCTGTAGCTATTTAGTGAAATTAAATCCATACCCAGTGCACCTTTGCAGCCAAGGAAGCACAAGCTTGGATGGCCATGCTATACAAGATGGACACTCTTCTTGTTTAGTCTTCACAAAAAGCATGGCTTGAAGGACATGTCCATTCCCCAGTGGGCCAGATCCTCAGCTGGTCTAAACTGACGTAAATGGAACAATTCCAGTGGACCAGATCCTGAACTGGCATAAATAGGTACAAGCTCAAATGACGCTTATGGATGTACACGGCTTTGCATCAATTAAGGCTGGGCCAAATAAGTCTAGGCACTCAGCCCTTCTCTTCCACATTTTAATCAACCACCACAATTGCAGCTGATGAACTTTGCATAAAAAGAGTTCCCTGGGCTGGAGACTGCAGCAATGCCGCCAGCAGCTCTTTGTGGTGTGAAATGACCGTTCCTAGGGCCAGGCTTATTTGTGCTGATTTTTTTTCCATTCTTTTCCAGCTGCCTTTACTAGCACAGTGGGACTAAATACAAATCACTGTGGTGATTAGCTGCAAATAATTGCTTTGGCAACAGATTCTGTGTCCCAAGCAAACAAAAAGCTGTTTCTCACGGAGCTGCGGACAGCATAGTCCTGTACCTCACAGCTGTCCTCTGGAGCAGGGGTTCTCAACCTTTTTCTTTCTGAGGCCCTCCCAACATGCTATAAAGACTCCACGGCCCAACTGTTTTTCTGCATATAAAAACCAGGGTTTGCATTTGGGGGTAGCGAGCAGAGCAATTGCCTGAGGCCCCATGCTACAGGGGCCCCCGCAAAGCTACATTTCTTAGGCTTCTGCCCCGAGTGGTGGGGCTCAGAGCCCCAGGCTTCAACCCCATGCACTTGGGCTTTGGTTTTCTGCCCTGGGCCCCCGTGAGTCTAATGCTGGCCCTGCTTGGCAGACCCCCTGAAACCTGCTTGTGGCGCCCCCCCCGCCAGGAGGCCCCGGACCTCTGGTTGAGAACTGCTGCTCTGGAGCGATGAGTGTTTAAAAGGTTTCAATGTCACTCAGAAATTTAACGCAAACAGAAGGAGATGAACTAGATGAACTGTGGCAGGAGGCAGAGGTCCTGCTACCTGTGGTGATGGTGTATATTACCTTTCCCCATAGTTCTGCAGACTACCATAGGGCTATTTACCAAATAAGGTACTACTCAGCGTAAGTATGGCAGAAACAGGCCCAATAATTAAAGAGAGCTGTCCACTGATTCACACTAACTATCTAGTCACCATATAATATGATTCTCAACAAGTCCCCTCTCCCCCAGGCCAGTTTCTCCAAAGGTCTGAACAAAAAGACAAATCTGAAGAGTAACAAAATCAAGGGAAGCACAAATGCCAGAGATGAGATGCCCTTTTGTAAAATGCTTTGCCATCTTCTGAACTGAGGGGCCATTTGCTCAAAGACCATTGCTTATTGCATCTGGGGTAGTCTCACTTGGTGGTTCAGAAGAAGTGGAGATAATGGTACCATCACTGAAACCACCCTATAATAATATCATTACAATTGGGGTGTTAGTAGATAGCAGTATATGGGTAAGATCCTGGCTCCACAGAAGACAATGGCAAATCTCCCATAGACTTTGAGGGGGCCAGGATTTCAGCCTCCATGTTGAGACGGATTTAGCAGGAGAGTGTCAATGAGGCACTAATCTATAGGCTTCCTCATGACGCTGGGTTTGTTAGAAAAATTTGGACAAACTGGCATAGGCCCGATTGTAGCAAAGCACTTCAGAACATGCTTAATTGAAGTCAATGGGGCTTAAGCACATGTTCTTGTGCTTTGCTGAATTGGGGCCATAATCATTATGGAATGAGACTGTCTTTCTCCAACATTTCCAGTGTTGGAGAGTTATGGGAACATTACAGTTTATAAGCCACCTGATGCAAATGGAACTGGACTATGAAATGATTGAGCAAATTAAAAGGAAGGAGGTGCTTTAAAAGGCCAGAGAGGTAGTACTAAGATTTTTAAATTAAAGATGCACAGGACTGGAACATTTAAAGAAAAGGAAATTAGGCTAAAGATATGTTTCTGATCTGGTACACAGTTGTTTTTAACTGAGCTTTTGCAGAGACAGAAGGCAGCCGGAGACTTGGAATCATATACAGAGGAGATGTTAGAATGAGGCAATGAAATACAGCTAAGATGAAAATGTGGCAGTAACTAGAACTGGTTCGGAATTTTTCATCAAAAGACTTTGATAAATGTGATTTGTCTACCCCAAAACATGTTGCGGCTGAGGGTTGGGTTTGACTGATTTCTTGACTCGAAAATAATCTTGAAAACTGTTTTGACATCGAAACTTAAAATGTTTTGGTTTTTGTCAAAATGAAATTTTCCAGTTTGAAAAAACTTTTTGTTTAGAAATTTAAGCAGTCATTTTGAAAATAAAAAAAAAAAAGATTATTTTAGAAATCAAAACCAAACATTTAGAAATGATCAAACACAAAATTTAACTGATCAGAATTTATTTTTTTCCCCCCTTAGAGTTTTGGTTCATCAAATTTGAGTTTGGGATTTTCCCTCCCAGTTTGAGACAGGAACATTTTTCTGTAGATTGAAATTTTTCCTGGCCAGGGTCAGAAAGGCTGTATGGTTCAATGGGTAGGTCACTAACCTAGGAGTAAGACTTATGGGTTCTATTCCTGGCTCTGCTGCTGACCCACTGAGTGACTTTGGGCAAATTCATGTACTCTGTGCCTCAGTTTCCTCCTTGTATTTCTTGCCTATTAGAATGTATGGTGCCAGGGGGATGGATCACTTGATTGCCTGTTCTGTTCATACCCTCTGGGGCACCTGGCATTGGCCACTGTCAGAAGACAGGATACTGGGCTTTAATGGAGTCTGGTCTGACCCAGCATGGCCATTCTTATGCGATTTTTTTGGGCAGATTCTGCATCTTATTACTTGTTTTTGCAGCTCCAAGCACAATGGATTCTCAGCTGCTAGGTGCTACTGTAATGCACAGAAAAATAGGATAAAATTAAGTGAGGTAAGATGCAAGGGGAAATAAACATCTGGCAACATTTTCCTGGTGTAAGGACAAACATATTATACTCACGAGTTAGGAATGGGTAGAAAAGAGGTTTAACTCTTTGTTTAAAGACAAACATCATTAAAGGAAATACAGTAGTTTGGGAAATATCTAAACAATCTGGTAGAGAAACAATGGTGTTAGTAGTTACTTCAGGAGTTGTGAAGATTAGGTAATATTTATAAAGTGTTCTGAGATAGAAATGCATGTAACACTTGGTATTAGATGGGGAAATAACAAGCACTTGCACCAGAAACTTCACTACTGGAGAGCTAGTGATCTGGGGATAAAATAAGAATGTTCTCATTAATCTTCAAGATCTGAACAGGTTACCAGATGCACCTCAGCTTCTCTCCCAAAACAGAGAGAAAAGGAAAGAAAAAGCAGCAATGAATAACTAAGGGTCTGGGAATAAACAATGGAATGAATTGCTCTTGGGGGGAGGGGGGAGAACCTGAGAAATATCATCTGTCTCTCTCATCTGTCTGGCAGAAGATTTACAAAGGATTTTTTAAAGGGTTTTTTTAAAAATATTCAGTGGTTCAGTTCTTGAGTGAGGGGAGGCATTAACGTCATTCTCTCTCATTTTATGACACTTCTCAAAGTTGAATCATTCACAGCAGATGGCTCCATGAATAGTGGATATTTCCATAATAATGACAGATTTCCCTCCACTCTACATACCCGGTCTTTGTGCACTAGCTGGTGATGTACATTCAAATTCTGGTCAGCCAGTAAGCCCATCTAGCACCATTGTCATTTCCACAAGCAAGCTCACATATTGTTAAAACAACAAACTCACCATCCTGTCTGATTCAAAAGTATTTGTTCCAAACAATGCTGAGATATAAAGGCAGAATCTAGGAGGCATTTAATGGAATCTAATACATGGATTGTGAAGCAATCCACAACCAATGCAAACGAATACACAAAATGTGGCCGTGTTACACGACATTAGGGAACTACGAGATTCAACTGAGAAACCACTGGAGTTTAGTGGGGAAGGTGAGTCTGCTGAAATGCTGGGCCAAACCCCTCTGAGCGATGACAGCAGCCACAGTTGTGGCAAAGGAGGTTGAAGGATAATGTGGCCGTGGGAACACCTCTGTAAGACCTAGAGTTAGCGGTGGAAAGGGGAAGTAGCAGAGGTCAGAAAGGAGTGGAAAACGGTTAAAAAGTGTGACGGGCCTATAAGCCAAGTTTGGCTAAATGTAAACCATCCTCTGCTACATGCTGTTTAACCTTAGGAGGAAGGATGGTTGTGTGATTAAGGCGTTGCACTTGGAAACCAGCAACTGGGAGTTGAACTTGTTGCCATAGGGAATTGAGGCACAGATACTGACTAAGAACAACACAACTTCCTTACCTGCTAGGAGCGTCCTGAGGTACCGAGGGCACTATGGTGATCCAGGCTGTATAACTGCCTAGAGGAATAAAACATGGAAAGGAATGCAGTGCACGGAGCTGGTGTTATGTAGCATAAAAACAAACACTTGGCGTATTAAGGCTCTAAATAAACTTTAGGATCTAGCAAATACACAAACTCTCTCTTGCATGGTTTATGCAATCTGAATCCACCACAGAATTGCAGCTCATCGGCTTCCAGAACTCTCAGCTGTTGGTTACTTACTGTGGGTCAGATTCTCAACTGGTGTAGATCAATATAGCTCCATTAAAGCCAATGGGCCACATCCCCAGCTGATGTGCTCTCCCTGGTGCAGAATTTCTCTCCAGTGGGGTGTGGTAGTCATTGTTACATGATATTCATATCTTATAGAGATGAAAGAAGGTGGCTCTTTGCTCAGGACATTAATAGTGAAATATTAAAAAATCCTTACAAAAGCAATAATTTATGGTTAAGTTATTGCTTCAGTGTTTCGTAATCTGCCATCACATACATTTCTATCAAATGAGCATGTAAATAATTAATAGACCTAAGTTTGTCAGTGATGCTAGGGCAGGTTTCACTGTAGAAGGTTAATGCTATTTAAATTCTTTATTTATTGATTAGCTGCCGCTAATCAGGGCCCGTTTAATGGAGGTCTTGGATTTGGGAATGCTAGGACTGATTTGCATAGCACCATCCTGGCGTTTTTTTCAAAAATTGAATCTTGATGTTTCAGTACTATAGCCTTGGATGCAGACCTTGGCTCCTGGCCCAATGGGATTCTGCCAGAATGGAGCACAATGAAGGATCAGGTTCTTGGTCAGAAACACACACACACACACACACACACACACACACACACACACACACACACACAAAGAATCGATTATCCAGCCCTGCTAGTCTGACCCTCACTAGATGGTCTACAGAAGCCAATGCAACAAAATGGAAACATAGGGATTGCCAGACTGAATCAAACACATAGTCCATCTAGTTCACTGTCCTGTATGACAGTGGCTGGCATCAGGTGCTTCAAAGGAAGGTGTAAGAAACCCTGCAGTGGGATAATCTTTCCCCTATTTAGGGCTCATGCTGATCACTAGTAGTTAGAGATGGGTTTAAGCCAAGCATGGCAGGCTTGTTTTGTTTTTCTTGTTTGGAGGGAAGAGGGGAATAATTGGCAAAAGGTGCCAGATTTCCCTTCTGAAATCTGAGGTTCTCTGTCTACCCACAGAAGAGCTGTAATCCCTGATACAAAGCAAAGACAGTGTAAGCTTCGCCACTTTGCCTAACAATGTACCTCAACCTTGTTCTGTCAAGGCTACCTCTAGGTAACAGGCAGCTCCCCATATGCCCGAGGACCACATTCTGATCTTTTACTCACAGCAATGCCTGATGCTAGGAGCCATCCCACCGAGTTCTATTCTTTGATCACTTGAGGGGGGACTACTCACTGTATGTGAGAGGATCAAAATCTCACCCTGTTAGTTTTGGCCTCTCTACTAAGCCCTGGTCTACACTAGGCATTGAGGTCGAATTTAGCAGTGTTAAATCAATTTAACCCTTCACCCATCCACAGGACGAAGCCCTTTTTTCCCCCAATTTAAAGGGCTCTTAAAATTTATTTCCTTACTCCACCCCCGACAAGGGGATTAGCGCTGAAATCGGTTTTGGTGGGTCAAATTTGGGGTACTGTGGATGCAATTAGATGGTATTGGCCTCCAGGAGTTATCCCAGAGTGCTCCATTGTGACCGCTCTGGACAGCACTTTCAACTCAGATGCACTGACCAGGGGTAGACAGGAAAAAGGCCCGCGAACTTTTGAATTTCAATTTCCTGTTTGGCCAGTGTGGCAAGCTGCAGGTGACCATGGCAAGCTCATCAGCAGTGGTGACCATGATGGAGTCCCAGAATCGCCAAGAGCTCCACCATGGACCCAACGGGAGGTACGGATCTGATCGCTGTATGAGGAGAGGAATCCATGCTATCAGAACTAGTTCCAGTTTTCGAAATGCCAAAACATTTTGTGAAAATCTCCCGGGCATGAAGGACAGAGAGTGCCATAACAGGGGACCTGAAGCAGTGCCGGCCACGTGAAACTTAAGGAGCTGAGGCAAGCCTACCAAAAATCAGAGAGGTGAACGCCACTCCGGTCAGAGCCCCAAACATGCCACTTCTATGATGAGCTGCATGCCATTTTAGGGGGGGTCAAGCCACCACTATCCCAGCCGTGTTGTTTGACTCCTTCAATGGAGATGGAGGCAACACAGAAGCAGGTTTTAGGGATGAGGAAGACGATGATGAGGAGGTTGTAGATAGCTCACAGCAAACAAGCGGAGAAACTGGTTTTCCCCGACAGCCAGGAACTGTTTCTCACCCTGGACCTGGAGCCAGTACCCCCCGAACCCACCCAAGGCTGTCTCCTGGACCTGCCAAGTGGAGAAGGGACCTCTGGTGAGTGTACCTTTTAAAATACTATGCAAGGTTTAAAAGCCAGCATGTTTAATGATTAATTTGCCCTGGCGTTCGTGGCTCTCCTGGATATACTCCCAAAGCCTTTGCAAAAGGTTTCTGGGGAGGGCAGCCTTATTCCATCCACCATGATAGAATACTTTACCACTCCAGGCCAGTAGCACGTACTCGGGAATCATTGTAGAACAAAGCATTGCAGTGTATGTTTGCTGGCGTTCAAACAACATCCGTTCTTTATCTCTCTGTGTATCCTCAGGAGAGTGATATCATTCCAGTCACCTGGTTGAAATAGGGTGCTTTTCTTAAGGGGACATTCAGAGGTGCCCGTTCCTTCTGGGCTGTTTGCCTATGGCTGAACAGAAATGTTCCCTGCTGTTAGCCACATGGTGGGGGGAGGCAAAATGCGACCTTGTAAGGAAAGCACATGTGCTATGTATGTAATGTTAACAGCAAGGTTTACCGTGAAAGAGAGCAATACCCATTGCTCTATAAAAATGGGGTCTTTTTAAATACCACTGTCCCTTTTTTTTTTTCCCCCCTCCACCAGCTGCATGTGTTTCAAGGATCACATGGATCTTCTCCTTCCCAAGGCTAGCGAAGATTAGAAGTCGAAAAAAAAAACGCACATCGCGATGAAATGTTCTCTGAGCTCATGCTGTCCTCCCACACTGACAGAGCACAGACGAATGTGTGGAGGCAAACAATGTCAGAGTGCAGGAAAGCACAAAATGACCGGGAGGAGAGGTGGCGGGCTGAAGAGAGGGCTGAAGCTGAAAGGTGGCGGCAGCGTGATGAGAGGAAGCAGGATTCAATGCTGAGGCTGCTGGAGGATCAAACTAATATGCTCCAGCGTATGGTTGAGCTGCAGGAAAGGCAGCAGGAGCACAGACCGCCATTACAGCCCCTGTGTAACCAACCGCCCTCCTCCCCAAGTTCCATAGACTCCTCACCCAGACGCCAAAGAACGTGGGGGGGGGGTGGCCTCTGGTCACCCAGCCACTCCACCCCAAGGGATTGCCCAAGTAACAGAAGGCTGGCATTCAATAAGTTTTAAACTTTTAAAGTGCTGTGTGGCCTTGTCCTTCCCTCCTTCACCACCCCTCCTGGGCTACCTTGGTAATTATCCCCCTATTTGTGTGATGAATTAATAAAGAATGCATGAATGTGAAGCAACAATGACTTTATTGCCTCTGCAAGCGGTGATCAAAGGGAGATGGGGAGGGTGGTTAGCTTACAGGGAGGTAGAGTGAACCAAGGGGGGGGTTCATCAAGGAGAAACAAACAGAACTTTCACACCATAGCCTGGCAGTCATGAACTGGTTTTCAGAGTTTCTCTGATGCGCACCGCACCCTCCTGGTGCTCTTCTAACTGCCCTGTGTCTGGCTGTGTGTAACCAGCAGCCAGGTGATTTGCCTCAAACCTCCCATCCCGCCATAAACGTCTCCCCCTTACTCTCACAGATATTGTGGAGCGCACAGCAAGCAGTAATAACAGTGGGAATATTGGTTTCACTGAGGTCTAACCGAGTCAGTAAACTACGCCAGCGCACTTTTAAACATCCAAATGCACATTCTACCACCATTCTGCACTTGGTCAGCCTGTAGTTGACAGCTCCTGACTACTCTCCAGGCTGCCTATGTATGGCTTCATGAGCCATGGCATTAAGGGGGTAGGCTGGGGTCCCCAAGGATAACTGTAGGCATTTCAACATCCCCAATGGGGATTTTCTGTCTGAGAAGAAAGTCCCTTCATGCAGCTTTTGAAAACAGACCAGAGTTTCCTGAAGATGCGAGCGTCATGTACCTTTCCTGGCCATCCCACGTTGATGTTTGTGAAAACGTCCCTTGTGATCCACCAGTGCTGTGCAGCGCTATTGAAAAGTACCCCTTGCGGTTTAGGCAACTCGCTGGTTTGATGCTCTGGTGCCAAGATAGGGATTGGGTTCTGTCTATGGCCCCACCACAGTTGGGAATCCCATTGCAGCAAAGCCATCCACTATGACCTGCACATTTCCCCAGGGTCACTACCTTGATATCAGCAGATCTTTGATTGCGGTGGCTCTTGCATCACAGCAGCCCCCACAGTAGATTGCCCACTCCAATTGATTCCCCGGACTGACCGTAGCTCTCTGGCGTTGCAAGCTTCCACAGGGCTATTGCCACCTCGCGTCTACAACTGTGAGGGCTGCTCTCATCTTGGTATTCTTGTGCCTCATGGCAGGGGAAAGCAAGTCACAAGTTCCATGAAAGTGCCCTTACCATGTGAAAGTTTCGCAGCCACTGGGAAACATCCCAGACCTGCAACACTATGCGGTCCCACTAGTCTGTGCTTGTTTCCCGGCCCAGAATCGGCATTCCACCGCATAAGCTTGCCCCATTAGCACCATGATGCCCACATTGGCAGGGTACGTGCTTTGAGAGAAGTCTGTGTCCGTGTCCTCATCAATCTCGTAACCATGCTGACGTCACCTACTCGCCCGGTTTCGCTTTGCCAGGTTGTGGTGCTGTATATACTGCTGGATAATGCGTGTGGTGTTTAATGTGCTCCTAATTGCCAAAGTGATTTGAGCGGGCTCCATGCTTGCCGTGGTATGGCGTCTGCACAGAAAAAAGGCACGGAATGATTGCCTGCTGTTGCCCTGATGGAGAGAGGGGCGACTGACAACGTGGCTTACAGGGAATTAAAATCAACAAAGGGGGTGGCTTTGTGAGAAACTGAATGGCCGCCTCAAGGATTGAACTCAAAACCTCAAGGATAGAACTCAAAACTGGGTTTAGCAGGCCGTCGATTTCACAGAGGGAGGGAGGAGAAAATGAATACAAAACAAATCTGGTCTATTTCTTGTTTTGAGCCACTTCATCTATCTTTATACATCATGCTGGCAGCAGACTGTGCAGTACGACCGCTAGCCATCGTCACCTCCTGGGTGCTCGGCAGAAGATGGTGCAGTATGACTGCTGGCCATCGTCTTCTGCTGGCTGCAAATTAAAAGACAGTGCACTGCCGGTAAGACTCAATTGCCATGAGACGAAACAAGGGAAATGACCTGGCTGAGTCACTCCCATGTTTGCCCAGGCGCCCGGTTAAAAGAGCACCCAGGACTACGTTGACGATGGCTACCAGTCATACTGCACTGTCTGCTGCCAAAAGGCAAACTGCTGTTGTGTAGCAATGCAGTACCATGTCCGCCAGCACCCAGGAGACATATGGTGACATTTAGCTGAGCAGGCTCCATGCTTGCCGTGGTATGGCATCTGCACAGGTAACTCAAGAAAAAAGGCGCAAAACGATTGTCTGCCGTTGCTTTCACGGAGGGAAGAAGGGAGGGAATGGGGGCCTGATGATATGTACCCAGAACCACCCGCGACAATGTTTTAGCCCTATGAGGCACTGTGATTTCTACCCAGAATTCAAATGGCAGTGGAGACTGCGGGAACTGTGGGATAGTTACCCACAGTGCAAAGCTCCGGAAGTCAACGGTTGCCTCAGTACTGTGGACACAGTCCGCCAACTACATGCACTTAGAGCATTTGTGTAGGGGGACACACTCGACTGTATAAAAACGCTTTCTACAAAACCGACTTCTATAAATTCGAACTAATTTCGTAGTGTAGACATACCCTAAAGGTATCAATTGTGATGGCCAAGCCAGATTTGCACAGCTGGGGCCATATTTTCAAAGAAAATCAGCTCCCATGTAGGTGGTAAAATGAGAGGGCCAGATTTCCCAAAGTGCTCAGCCACCCAGAAGGTCCCAACCTTCTCAAGAAGTCCATACTTTATTGATGTGCCCAGCAACCCAGTGGGAACAAACAAGAACACCAAATTTATTTTAAAAAGACCATGGCATGGCCTTTAGAGTAGCATAAGCTTTTGGCCATTGGTCTGTATTTGACTAAATGGCTGACGGATGAAAGCAGCTTGTATCGCTATACCCTGGTGAGCCAGATTTTTCAAACAAACTTCACACACAGAAGCTCCGATTGACAAATCCATGCACATCCTTCGAGTACCTAAGGCTCAGACCCTCTAAATATATTTAGGTGCCTAACTCCCATTAAAATTGAAATCAATGGGAGTTAGATACCTACACAGCTTTGAGGATTTGGGCCGAAGCTTCTACCAAGTGAAAAGAGCAGTAGGACAAAAAGGACAGACTAATTTTCTTTGGTCCTTGTGGAAAGAGGGGTGCTCTTTGCTACAGACCTATAGGACTAGAAATACCTTATCATCTCTCCCCCATGCTATTTTTATTACTACTACTATAGAATCTAGTTTCACCAGCACATTGCCATTGGCTCCTGTTCGGTTCATTATCTTAAACACAGAAAGATATGAAAAAATTATTTCCCTTTTGAGATTCAAAGCCTGAAATAAACTGTATCCTCAGTTACCCAGTAGCACACTGGCCAGGAATGAGAAAGTTGCGGATATATGAGGATATATACAGTGGTGAATTGGATTTGCCATGTGTGGGGACATTACAGGAAACCTTTCATTACATTTATGACTGGAGCACTCTGAAGTCTCCTATTTGTTCTGGGACATTCTTCTGCTTAGTGGCAAGCAAACAGCTCCTGTATAGGAATTAATTTGGCCAAGAGTCAGCTCAGGTAGGGCCTCAGGAAAGCTAAGGGTGAAAAGTAGACAAATGCCCAATTAAATTTCCATTGCTGAATGATTCTTTCCATTCTCACAGTTCCCCACTTGGCCAACTCCACGCCACTAAGGAAATATCCAGAGCAGGACATTAATGTTCACGAAGACCCTACCGCAGCAACTTCGTCTGCTTCCAGGTGCATGCCAAGGCACGCACACAACTGGAATAGAGACGTCCGATTCTCACGAACACTTATGCACAATGCATAAAGTTAAGCACACACACTTACAGTTTTTAAGGGCTAGAAAGGACCATCCTCCTCCTCCAGTCTGACCTCCTGCACAGCACAGGCCATAGAATGTCTCCTTGTAATTCCTGCACCAAGATTCAACCATAGCATCTGACAGAGTTTAGAAAAACATCCAGTCTTGATTTAGAGGTTTCAAGGGGTGGCAAATCCACCACAGCACTTTACAAATTTTTAAAAATGTGCAAGTTATTTTCAGTCTGAAGTTATTTTGCTTCAACTTCCTACCAGCTGGATTTTACCTGTTTTTTGTCTCCTACATGCTCAAAAGATGAAGAGGTGACTTGATTACAGTGTAAAAGTAGCCTCACTGGGAGAATACACCAGGTACTAATGGGATTTTCAACCTAACAGCAAAGGAAATAAGAACCAAAACTTGGAATGTATGGTTTAACAAGACCCAAATGTGTAATTTAAAATCAGACACATTCAAATTAGAACTAAGGCACACATTTTTAACAGAGAAAGTGATTAACCATTAGAACAAACTACCAAGAGAAGTGGTCGATTCTTCATCTTCAGATGTCTTCTGATCAAGAGTGGATGCCTTTCTGGAAGTTTAGTCAAACAAAATACAGGGCTCGATACTGAGGTAACTGGGTGAAATTCTATGGCCTGTGATATACAGGAGTTTGGATTAGAAGTTCTAATGGACACATCCGGATTTAAATTATATGACTAAATCAAAGGGCCTGTTGCTATCATGTGTAAGTCTTTGCCTGATGAAGCCTTAAGGAGCAGCATGCTTTCCTTGGAGTATGCCACAGGCTGCAAAAGGATTTGAGGAACCAGTACTGTCCACAGATATTACTGTAGTATCAAAACGTATTATTGGCAGCATTTCTGTGCCCAGCACTGCACTCACAAGAGAGCTTTGCTTTTGAAGGAATGCTACAAGATGGTGGACTGACAAGAATAAAGGCTCCAAAAAGTGGCCAATGGTATCTGTGAACTATCATACTGAATAAGAGTTTCATAGGTTCCAAGGTCAGACAGGATCATTGTTGTGATCATCCAGTCCAACCTCCTCTATAACAGTACATAAACGCCTCCAGAATCATTCCTTTTGAAGTGGAGCATCTCTTAGAAAACATCCCATCTTGAATTTAAAAATTGCTAGTGACAGAGAATCCACCACAGCCCTTGGTAAGCTGTTCCAACTGTTACCCTCACTCTTAATATATGCTTTATTTCCAATATGGAAATTGTCTAGCTTTAATTTCCAACCATTGGACCTTGTTAGGCCTTTGTCTGCTAAATTGAAGAGCCCATTATAGACAGTGATCAAGTCACCCTGCAGCCTTCTCTTTGTTAAGCTAAAGAGACTGAGCCCCTTGAGTGCATTGCTATAAGGTATGTTTTCTAATTATTTAATCAATCATTATTGTGACACTTCAATTTATGAACAGCCTTCTTGATTCATAAGAAATTCAGTTCTGGAGCTGGTTGAAATTTTTAAAATTGATGAAATTTCAAAATTTGAAAAAAAAGTCAGGACAAACATTGAAGTTTTTTGGGGGGGAGGGGGGGCAAAACTGTTCCCCCTGCCTCTTGTTTTTCAAAGAACTATAGCGCTGATCTCAATTTTGCACCATTCTGAAAAAAAATGAAATTGTACATTAAGGAGTTTCAATTTAAAAAATTAGGAAAATATTTGGCAAGGGGAAAAAAGCAAAATTTCTCCCTTTCTCGACCACTTAGACAACTCTACTCCATTCTGAGATCTTGCCGATGGAACAGTAATGCCTGTATGACGTACTCTGCATGCCATGAGCAAACTGTGTACTTTATTCTTGGATATAGAGGAGCAGGATGGAGAATGCATGCCATGGAGCACTTGATTGTTTTCATAACCAGCCCCACTTGGGTGGGCAATGAATGTGTTTCAATACATCATTTTAAAAGGGCTCTGATGCCCACTCAGGGGATACGACATACAGAGTGATTTCTTTATTACTCTACTGCAGCAGCCAGCTTCAGGAAGCCCCAAGGGATGAGAAGGGGTTGAGACTGAGGAGAAGGAGGTGAGCATGATCTAGGTGATCTCTTCATGCTTCTTCACCTGCAGCAGTGAAGCACAGGGCAGCACTTTTCAGCAGGAGGCAAATGCTATTGGGTCAGGGTGTGCACTGCCTGTTTCCCATTTCTTTCTTTCATTTTCAGGGAGAGTTTCTAATGGAGATCTCTCACCCCCACAGATCTTCCTGCTTTTAATGAGGAAAAAAAATAACCTGTACAGTGCATAACTGATGAGCCTTTTATCCCCCCGCCCCAGGCTCAAGTATCTGTCACTGAAGCATAAAGGACTGTGCCCCTGGGCCCCTCTCGGCTCTATGAGCACGGTTTGTAATGGTTCTCACTGGGAGAGAGAGAGAGAGAGAGAGAGAGAAAGAGTGTGTGTGTGTGTGTGTGTGTGGTGTGTGAGAGTGAGAGAGAGACTTCTCTTGTTTGCTTTAGAGAGCCCTGACTCTGTTAAGCTCAGATCCCATGCCCCCACCCCCACGTGGCCTGCCCTTATGGTTAGTAGCAGCAGCATTGGACTTCCAGGCCTTGTTGCAGCATGGCGTGTAAGCATGTGAGTCACCCTGGTGACATGGGACAGCTCCCATGCAGTGGTGCAGAAGGCAGTTTGAGAGTCAGTGGACAACATGTCCATCTGCATCAGTCCATGGACTGATCTCATCACACGCCCAGAGAGAAGCTGCAGGAGTAATCCCGGAGCAGTTCTGCTGTCCCCCTGTGATCTTGGAGGAGAATCCCCTTGCAAAACTTGTTTAGCAGGGACAGAGGATATGGCCAATAGAAAAAAATGCCCCAAAAGGAATCAGGGAAACCTGACAGGCCAAGATTATCAAGGAATATCCAAAGTCCAGCTCCTAAATCCATAGTTGGACATTTAAATAAGTAGCCTGATTTTCAAAAGCGCTCAGATCCCAGCAGCTCCCATTGAACCTAAGTTAGATAGTCTTTGCCCCTAAATGAAGCTGCCTCAAGCTTTGGTGAGGCTAAGAATTACACGCCTGTGGCTCACTGTGATGGTTATTACACTCAGCAATCACGAGAGCGCTTAGTACCAATGACAGACAGCAAGTGGGGCCCTTATTAGTGACAGAGCTGGGTACTGCTGACTATACTCCAGGTTGCCAACACTTCCCATTACAAGACCCAGAGACAACATGTGGGGGTGGGGGTCATGTGCTCCTCCCCCCCCATTTGCTGCTAGGCTTGTACTGAGCATGGTCAGTAACACTGCTGAAGGCAGCTGCCCTCATTCTGCTTCTTCCACTTCCCCTGCTATCAGCCAGCACAGGTAGTCTTGGATAAGACCCTGTTTTCAGTTGCTTGAATGTTACCAAACTTCAACCCTGCAGAGTGGAATTTTCCATGTTGAGCATATGTCTCGGGCTTGTTTCTTTATTTGAAAGTTCCAGAAAATGTGTACATAGTTGGTATGACCAATAGACGTTTTCTAGTGTTCAGTCCCTTTCCCATTCTAACCAGCCCGTGTAGGAAGCTTAAGGCTACAGTCTTGCTCGGGGGGGGGTGAGGGGGGGGAGAGAAGAGAGAGAATCTGTGTAAGTTGTGTCACAGATTTATAGGATAAGTAGCAGGCTTGGTTTTTTTCCCTGAATCAGTTTCAATATACCCATCCCTGACAGCAGTGTTTAAAGGTTTGATGTCAGGAGATGTACAGGTTCACACAACATACACACACTATATAAATAACGGATTGTACCATTACTCAGGGCTTAACATTTAAGTACTTATACAAGTAAAAGGAAATTAAAACAAAATAAAGTATCATTCAATTACTACAGAAGATGAAGGAGATTTCCACTATATTCTGCTTCCATTTGATCCAGAACCACCATGAGAAAACCCCCTCTCGTGATCCTAGTGTATTTATTACTCACTTCCGGTCCTGCACTAGGATTTGGAAATGCAATGGTGAGCAAAATTTTTCTTCCCTGTTATCTAATTTTTCAAAAATCTCAACTATGTTTAGTTATTCCTTGAATAAAGATTCTGGTCAGCTCTGTTTCATACTAATTATTACATATTAGAGCTGGTTGAAAAATCCCAATTTCTCATGGGATTTTTTTTTATTAAAAATGCATTTAATACATTTTTACTCCCCCCCCTGAAATAACTGAGATCTAAGTCCACAACATTTTCAGTTTTCCAAAAAAATAAATAAATAAAAAACCACTGACAGTAAAAGTTTTGGTTTTCAAAAAACAATTTTTTTTTTAACTGAAACCTGAACATTTTTATTGAAATGTCCCAGTTTCTGGTTATTTGTGTGTTTCCTCTTTTGTGTTGTTGAAAAACTGGACATTTTTATCAACATGAAAATTATGGTTAATTTTCATTTGGTCAAAAACTACTTTCCCTTAAAATATATTCAGTCAAAACAATCTAAGTCAGCAATCGGAGCTGAGTGCATCTGAAATCTGGCCACATCACTTAGATATTAATTTCTCTTCAGTTCTTTTAACAACTGAGGGCTACCTGGGGAGTTACCACAACACACTGTGTAAGGGACAGTGTACATTTAGTGCTCCCTTAGGAACAGAAGGACCAGACTGACTCAGTCACTATTGGTCCCCATTTCCTCCCTAGTTCTAAGAGGGAGGTAATTCACATGAGACCAGGTCAGGTGGTAAATTAGTTCCCTCTCAATGCTGGCTGGCATGTTGGGGACAGGGGCAGAGTCAAGACCTTCCCAACCCTGCCCATTCTTTCTCTGCCGCCTGCTCAGGAAGAGGAGTGACAGCCCTTTGATGCTTGCTTGCCCTGCAGTAGTATGTCCCATGTATGCTGGGAAGTAAAAGGACATGTCACAACCCACACACTCCCCTCAATGAGCACAGAGCTTAGTTACAGCTGTGCCCATAGAAACGAGAGGAGAAATTGAGAACAGGAACTGCTGGGGGCTCATGTGAAAATGTGGCCACTTCACTTAGGTACCTGACTGGAAGCTGATCTCTTCTGGCCCTAATTCTGAAGGCACTTATTTGTCTGGTTTTAAATCAGACCCTTAGCAATTATCTCCATAGTTTGTTTTTCTGCGTCACTATGAGCTCAATGCAATTCCCAAAGAGGCCTGTTGACTTCAGTGGGAGTTGAATCTTTCCCTATATCCATTCAAGAATTGTGTGCAGAATTCACATATTAAAATCTGCCTCAGCCCTTACTTTCAATGACAGTGGGACAAAGAGCACAGATGCTGCGAACATCTTTATTCCTGTCAGACTAGTAGGCATATACACACCCCGATCTAAAGGAACAGAATGAAGTGACATTTAGGCTCTGAACTTAATTCAGGCACCACAATGATTAGAGTGTGTTTTAATATCATAACTGATAAATAGACTGTGAGTCAGACACTTCATTCCCTTTTAATCAAAACTCCTAGTCTGCTAAATTAATCACCCCCTTGGGGTTCAGTAGCAGATTTCCAATTTAGTCATAGAGCATCATTAATAATGAAAAGTTCTGGAGGCACATTCCTTTATTCATGTTCCCTTTTGTACTACCAGACAGGTTTAAAGAGGCAGGACAGGAGGTAGCAGGCAAATAAATCTCTTTTCTCGATGATGCTCTTCCCCCAAAAATTATAATTCCTTCCCCGAGTGACTAGGTTTTTTACCTGAACTTTAACAGAAAACAAAGTGCAAATGAACTAGAATTATTAAAATAGAATGAACTTTGCATAAATACACAACACCCCTTAAAGGAACTCTATAAAGTTGATTTTAAATTGACCCATTTAAGAATAAAGAAGCTTCTGAGAGAGCACCCTTCAAATAGTATGTCTTGATTTTCCTAGGAATCCTTTTAAAAAGGATTTTCTGATGTCTTGTTCATGTTTAAAAGAATGTTGAGCAAGGGAGAAATATAGGCCATGATACACACAAGTTTAACTTCAGTGGGGTGACTCATGAGTATAAAATTAAGCATGTCTTTAAGTTTAAGTCTTTGCAGTATCTGATGTAACTAACTACAGTAAAACCTCAAGAGTTATGAGCTGACCAGCCAACCAGACATCTCATTTGGAACCAGAAGTATTCAGACAGCAGTAGAAGGAAAAAAAAAAAAAACCCAAACAAACAAAAAATATATTACAGTAGCATGTTAAATGTAAACTGCTTAAAAAAATATAAAGGGAAAGTTTAAAAAAAGATCCAACAAGGTAAGGAAACTGTGCTTGTTTCACTTAAATTAAGATGCTTAAAAGCAGCTTTAAAGCTGTATTAAGTCAGTGTTCAGTTGTAAACTTTTGAAAGAACCATAATGTTTTGTTCAGTTACGAACATTTCAGAATTACAAACAACCTCTATTCCCTTGGAACTTGTAACTGTTGTTCTACTGTATAATGGAAGACAGACTGACTGTGCACAAACTTGCCGAGGATCTGGCCCCATAAGACTTGCAGTAGAAATCAGAGATAACATTTGTTCTTTAGAAATATTTGCTTTTCTTAATAGTGGATGGAGGGTGTGCATGAGTGCGATACAGAGCTCTGTGCCTCATTAACACTGGTGTTGAGGCAGATAACTGCCTTAGAGGAAGATAAGTAAATAGAACCAAGAGAGGTCCCAAAATCTCTTGCGCTCACTCAAGCACAAGCAAAATTCTGGCCTTGGAGAAGTTCTGTCTAACCAGAAAGATGCAGGCACAAACAGCACAGACCATCTTTTACTGCCCAGCAGAGTTTTGTATTCTCTCAGCACAGGACAGGCAGGGTTGGGGGTGGGTTGTTTTTTTTTTTTAATATATTTTATTTTATTTCATGGATCATTACAGCTCTCTCCAGTGACTGGGCACCAGTTTAATCTAATGTCATCACAAGCACCCTCAGCACACATCACCAAGCTAAAATTTGCTTGACAACCTGCCACAATAAACCTTATTGTTTCGGCTGTTAATGCAAACGTGTTGTGCCCCGGATGTTAGCAAAACCTCATTGCCTTCGCAAGTGGCACGAGGCTAATGGCCTGTGCAAACTAATACCATTTACCACAAGGAAGGGGAAAGAACAGAACACTCAAAAAACTTCTGCAGATGCTATCTGTTTCATCAGCTACCTCTGAGCTGTGGCTGGCTTGAAATAAATGGAGGAGGGGGCCTAAATCCAGGGCTTAGCAGATCTGCATCCACATCTCACTGCCAAGCCACAGGACTGCTTTTGTAAAGGCCAAGGATGGTCACAGGAGAGGAGTTATCCTCCCAGCCCCTGAGGTCAGGATGGAGGCCAAGTCACGAGAGGAAGCTAACTCGGCTTACAACTGTGCTTTAATAGTTTGTTAAGGGCAGGATCATGGTTGCTGTGTCAAGTAGTGTGTTATAGGAAGACTGAGGAGGCAGTAAGGAGCCTCCCCCATCCACTTAAGAGCCAAATAGAATGGCAGCCCCTTTGCTTGGGGGGAGCATGAGGACTACTTCCAAGATTCTCCCCCAAGTCACCTGAAAGGAGCAGGGATGGGTATGGAGTAGCCAGAGGCAGGGCTCTAGGACCCCATGCAGCAGCCAGCATCCCTGGTGCATGGGGAAAACGGGCATCACGGAACACTACATGCAAGCTCCTGCTCTGGTGAACACTACACACAAACTTGAGTTGTGATAAGCCTGCACTTCAAGACAGGTGTAATTCCCAGCTCTGATTGAACTAGCATGCTAAAAATAGAGTAGTCACAGCAACATGAGCGGCAAGGGGGACTAACCACCCTGAGTACATGCCCGTCCAAGACAGTGGGCATGTACTTGGGGGAGCTAGCCCCTCCCACAATTCATGCCAGGGCTGTTGCACTCTATTTTTAGTGTGCTAGCTGCATCAGAGCTAGTGTGGATATGTAGTCTTCACCTCTGGTAATTATACCCCCAGCTCGAAGCATAGGCAGACCCCTAGATGCAGGGTTGCCAGCTCTTGCAATTTTATTGAGAGTCTTTTTTTTTTAAAGCCTCAGCTAAGGGAGTCCTGTGAATGTGAGATCTCAGCTTTCACTGAAACAGGCAAAGTAAGTCGCTAGCCTTTGTGGCTACAAAGAAAAGCTTGAAAACGTGAGCGCCTAAAGGCTCAGAAAGCAGAAGGCAAATAAAAAGTCCCCAACTTTTTTTTTTTTTTTTTTTTTAAGATTTTATGATTTTTAATCCAACCTTGTGATCTCTGGAGCCTGACTTATGATTTTTTAACACTTTGGGTGGGCAGGAGAGTGGCTTGGTAAATGGGATTTTTGTCCCATGGAAAAATTTTTAAGAAAAAAATTCAGTGGAAAATTTTTACTTTCTTGAAAAAGGAAAAAAACCCAAAATGTTGGGGGTCCAGGATCCATGTCTAGGGCTTGCTGATGCTACAGTAATAAGTAATATGAAAGCAGTCACTCTCCATGAATGTTTTTATTTTGTTGACAACCAAGTTTTCCATTAAATTTTTCTTCTAATGGACATTTTTAACCCAGCTCGGACTGGCATGAGGGTAGTCTGGGTCACGTGGCTGGTTTGAACATTCCCGTCTTCTGCCGGGGCTCTGAGTTGCCGCACTAATCACACCATCGAACAAACTCCTTTGGCAAATTGTCCTCGTAGACCACAGCTCTGAATAAGGCCAGCAGCCTCCGACCATCTTCAGGCTGTTCCTTCCCTCCTCCACAGGCAGCTGTTAAAACCAAGGCCAAGTGCTGCTGCTGAGCCAACAAGCAGGAAGGATTTATAGCCAGGAGTGACCCCTGACCTCATGGAATTCCAACGTACACGATTTATCGCTCCTGCTTGGGAAAGGCAGGCGTGAGAGTGACAGAGTTGGGGAAGGGCAGGGGAGGAAAAAGGAGCAGTGAGAAAAATCAGTTATTTAGGGTGACCAGACAGCAAGTGTGAAAAATCGGGACAGGGGATTTGGGGGCGAGGGGGACAGTAATAGACACCTATATAAGAAAAAGCCCCAAATATCATGACTGTCCCTATAAAATCAGGACATCAGGTCACCCTATTGTTATAGCTTCAACACTGAGCATCTAGATTTATAATTATCCCAGCAGACATGCGCTTGGGGATTATGTCTCAAACCAGAGCCTGGTTCCTACAGTATCTGGCTGTCTAGCAAATCACCTCCTCACACCGTACAAACACACACACACACACACACACACACACACACACAGGAAATGGGACTAGTTAGTTTTCAATAGCACAGACTGGATGGGCTTATTTTATTCTCTTTTATTTGGGCTGGATAGTGACTTGGGCCACATGTCCATACAGGGGAACAAAAACTTTCCTTTGCCCCATGGGGGCACGTGCACTACAAAAAAACCAACAGAATACCACAGCAAAACCCCTCCCTGCAGCAGGAAGTCTCAGATCCAGGGTCTACAGATTTGGGCTTGTGTTCTGGAGTTAAAAAAAAAAGAAATAGTGGTGTAAATGTTCTCCCTCAGGCTGGAACTTAGGCTCTGAAACCCAGTGCGGGGGTGGGTCTCAGCCTGAGCAGGAAGGTCTACATGGCTATCTGTAGCCCAATAGTGTGAGCCCAACAAGCCAGCATCCGTAGACCTGGGCTTGATGGCTCACTGCCACAGAGTTGTTTATTTCCCCCTCCAGCGTAGAGTACCCTACCTTGGGTCCAGGAGCATGTGGGCACCTACTATTCCTCCCAAGGAGGAGTGGGAGTGGGTAGAACCTTAACAGCCCCACCCCTCCAGGCAGTACAATGGAGCTGGTGCAGGAGGTGTAGTATACAGCTGGCCTATACCAGCACCAAAGTAATACACCCCCTCCCTGGAGCAAGAGTTCAGCAGGGAGGGAATCATGCCTCAGAATGGTACCTGGATCACAGCGACTGCTGGGGAGGTGTATCTTACACACTGCCCTTTGTGGGGGGGGTTGTGCCTAAAAGCATAATCTAGGATTCTAGCACTGTCTGTCATTTCTCCTCATGTTTCCATTACTCCAAGGCAAGTCCCAAGTTTCCCCAGACTCCGTGCCCGTTTGCCAAGGCGACTGCCCCTCCTCCCGTCCCTTTCTGGAGCAGCTTTTCCCCTTGGAACTCTTTCAGCCTTCTTGGGCATTGCCTGTTCTTCTCTCTGGAGCAAGCTGGGTCGGCTTATATAGACCCTAGACACCTGCTCCCAGCAGTCTCAGAGGATTGGTTAATTGGAGTCAGCAGGCTTTTTGATTTTTGTCCCCAACCCCACCACCACCCCCCATGTGACAGTTCACTCCACCACAGTAAGGTTCACTGTGACAGCCTGAGAATCCTTGAGATCAGACAGGCTCCCACCAGAAGGTCCCTAAAAGTGGGGGCCCCCCCACTGGCACCTGAATTGTGGCCCCACTCCTTCCCCCAAGGCTCCGCCCCTGCTCGCTCCTCTCCACTGCCTCCCTCAATCGCTTGCCCCTAGAGCCGGCAAAAAGTGGGAGAGCATGGCCCTCATTTTAAGAGTGGGGGTCCATGGACCCCCAAACCTGCCCTCACCCCAGCTTCCACAGACCCCCAAACCCGCCCCCGCCCCAGCTTCCACAGACAAGTTCAACCACAAGTAAGTGAGCTCGAAAGGGGAACTAGTGGGTGAAATTCTATGGCCTGTGTTACATCAGAGGTCAGAATGCACTGTTGAGCTGTGTTTTTAACAATGGTTTCTTCTGGCTTTAAAGCCCACGGGCCAGATCCTCAGCTGGTGTAACCATCAAAACCAGTTTACACCAGCTACTGATTTGGCTCCAAAACTCTACACAGGACTGCACAGTCCTCCTGATTTAGTCTTACATTGATTCAGATATTCAGGCCAGATGGGAGCATTGGGATCTAGTCTGACTTCTTGCACAACATAGGTCAGAGAACTTCACCCAGTGATCCTAACATCATGTTCCGATTGTGTTTGGTAATTGCCTTCAAACCATCAGAGAGGTTTTAAAAAAAAACAACAAACCCACACACATCCTTGTAGAAAATATTAATTAAAAAGAAAAATTGACAAAGGATCATGATTTTGATTTCATGTCTGCAAGAGCTATATCAATAATGTACTCTGTTTTAAAGCAATTGCTGCAAGTAAAAGGCTATAGTAATTTATTACAGTTCCTTTCTGCAAGGCAGACTAAATATGATTTTCAGTATGTTTTAATTCTGCAGTGGGCAGCATAGCTGGAATCTGCTGGGTAACAAAGTCCTCTGTTTTCAACCAATTTCCAGCAGCACAAGGAGATAGTGTGAGGGAGGTGCTGTGGGCAAGCTAAGCAGGATTCTTTTTAGCTTCGAGTTGTGTGTTCTAACCATTAGGCCATTACGGGTAAAATTTTCAAAATGCCCAAAGACCAAATCTTGAAACATATTTTAGAACCTAACGTCCATTGAGTTAATGGCCTAAAGACCTCAGAGGATCTGGGCCTAAGTGACTTAGGGGGATAGCTTTACAAAGGCATTTAGGCATCTAATGATGCCGATAGGCGTTTAGGTGCTTTTGAAAATCCCACTAACTCCCATCTGTAAAAACAGCGAGGTTCCCATCTGCATCTTTAGGTGCCTAAATACCTTTGTAAAGCTGACCCTAAATCCCATTAATTTGACTTAACCTCCAAAGAGTCAGATTCACAACGGGACTTGGGCACCTAGAAAATCACTGGAATTCACAAACCCTGGGTTCGGTACCTAGGCTCCTTATACAGTGTGTGGGGAGAGACAGGCACCTAAGAGAGTCACTGAGTCAGATGGAGTGAGAAGGATTCCGTAGCTGGTTATTGGGAAACTCCTGGGGGTGACTCAGGATGCAGTCACCTCCATGGAATAGTTTGATGACTAATTATTTAACCCCACTAGAACAGCTCCAGCAGGAGATTGAGGGAGCCCACATCAGTGATTAGGGCACTGTCTTGCAAGGTGGGACACCCCTGTTCAAATCCTTTGTCACCATAGGCAGAGTGGGGCACTGAATCTGGGCTTCCCACAGCTCAAGTAGTGCTAACCACTGGGACAAAAGCCATGAGGCACCATCACCACCACCTCTTGAATGAGGCCTGCTCAGGTAGGTGTGCTCTGAGCATCCCTACTGGCTCGGGCTCCACAGGTAAGAGATGCAGGGGAATGTCTATTGTCCTCGAGTTTATCACTTTGGGGTGTAGGCGTCTGGATGTCTAGAGTGAGGCAGCAGTGCACATGCCCAGAGACAGAAACTTAAGGCCCTAGAGAACTTCTACAACAGAAATGTAGGTGCTGAGGGAGTTTAGGCACCTACAGGGTTAGGTGACAGCTGAGCAGAGTGTTTGTGAGTGCCACGAGCACCTAAATGTTGGATGTAGGCATGTAACCTGGCAATTAGGTGCCTAAGTCCCTTTTGCAAACCTGGGCCTAAGTATCAATGAGCCTTTGACCCTAAATCTTAATGTGTTTTTGAAGATTTTATTCTTTTGGCCTGATACAGTGTCCATCAAAGTGAAGTACTGACATGGACTTCAACGCATGTGAGATCAGGCTACTAAGCCTTTCTGGATTGGAAAGTGTTTACAGCTGGATTTTGAGAGCCCCTGGGTACTTTAGAGGATTTTTTTTTTTGGTATGCGCTATGCTTTTGGGGGAATAAAATGAATCAAAAATATATTATGTCAATAGAAGATAGTGTGAAGATGCATGTTAACCTTAGAGGAAGTTGGTACATTAAAGAACATTTTCTAGGTCTATAGACCAACTGCTGAAAAATTCCTGAGATTCCCCATTGCTTTCATTTACACCCCAGTATCTCATACTTCATAAGCACTCAACCTCATTCTTCTAATACTTGTAGGCTATCATCAGGTACCCTCTTGGACATCACTTGGCCAAGCTCAGTATTACCTGCCACCTCTTTTATCCTTTCCTGGTGAACCAGTCCCTCCAGCCCCCACATGTGTCTCTCTCTCTCTGGCTAGAATTGGTTGGATGCAATACTCCGGGGGCAGTTGCACAGAGAGGGGCTCTGAGCTCTTTTCCATGACATTAATGCTTGTCTGTGTGCAGCCCAACATCGCACTGGCTGCTTCTGAAGCCGTATCACTTTGCAAGCTCACATCTGATTTCTGGTAAGTGACTGGCTTTTTGCTTGGAACGTTCTAAGTGTTACACAGCAAGAAAGTTGTTATAACTAGCCACACAACCAAAAGAAATAGCTGGGGTTTGCAAAGAGGCCTAAAGGAATTAGGCACTCAACTCCCATTGAAATGTAATGTGGGCATCTAACTTCCTTAGTCTCCTTTGACAAGCCCAGCCACACATTTTATAGTGAAATTACAATTAGAGTGAGTTTTAAAATTTAAAATTACCCAAGTGCCGTATGTAAGAAAGCGTTAGGAGGCCACACACAACAATGATCCATGATGCAGCCAGGGAACCCACCCTCAGACTTCCAGCTGCCACCTCTCTTGGGCAGTGACCTGTGTCTCACTCCCTTCTGACCAGTATATATCCAGACTGCAGACTTTCTTGCAAGGGCACTGGAATGGGGAAGGGCACATTAAGTGGCCATGGCCCTCCCACTTTTTACAGGCTGTAAGGGCAAGCGACATGGGAGGGAGGGGGCGGAGAGGAGTGTGTGGGGGGAAGTCAGAGGTACTGGTGGCCCCCAGACACACCTTTAGGGAGCACTCCTGCTACCTTCCCTTCACCGTGTATTTCCCAGCAAAAACAGACTGCCTCGACAGACTTGCTTTCTCTTCAGAGACTGACAACAGAGTTTGCTACAGATAGCTACCACACAGCTCTTTCTAGGTGACTTTATTCTGTAAGGTTCAAAGTACTACAGAGAAAACATTAAAAATTATGAGAGCCTACAAGTATGCCACTAGGCTTACCAGATTTAGCTCCTAACCCTAACACGGATTCAAACCCTCACCCCAAGTGACTCCTGGTGGTTATCAGTTCATCACAGCTTCAGCTCAGAACCAGAACACTTTCACGAAAGCTTAGACCACCATTTTATACAGATCAGGAGTCTTTCATCTGGAGTTTCCCCATAATTAGTACACCTGGAAGTGTACTTTTTGTGTAAAAAAAGGAAGGAATACCTTTTGTGTAGCTTCAAAATGGTGGGATCCAAGGAAAGAATTTGCCTTCCCTTCACCTCAAAGTATTCCTAGGAAATCTGCTTCATAACTATTGTTCCAAAAATACCTTTAAATTGCCTCATGCCTTCCAGGGATTGTCTTAATGCGGTCTTTCTGCTAAAGAAGTTCCATACAACTTCACAATGGTATGTAACACTCACATGACTAATACAAAAAGTAAAGGAGGACTTGTGACACCTTAGAGACTAAAATTTATTTGGTGGCACAAGTCCTCCTTTACTTTTTGTGAATACAGACTAACACGGCTGCTACTCTGATTCCTAATACAATATGCCCCAAAGGCATTATAGTACCTACCTCAGTAAGAAGGAACTTCATCCATTCATTCAGGATATTGGCAGTCTTCACATACATTGTCCTATATACTGTAAGGCCCCAGTTACAGCTGAGGAGAAGGAGGCGGTGAATATGCGGGACATATGCAATAGCGTTCTCCATATATTCTAAGGGTCACGTGAATGCCTTTATGCTGAATGCTAGTTGGAAGTCCTCAAAGCACTTAAATAGTTAATACAATCAACTTGTCCAGGAACCTGAAGTGTTAAAATAATCACACTACAAAGTAACCTATAAAAGCTTATTTTTTTTCTAGACATGCAGAATAAAAGAGGCATAGACCATTGCAAAATAACATATCAGACAAATCCTGAAGTAAATACAGAAAGGGGTGGGTGGGAATTAAGCCTGCCGTTTTGAACAATGTCTTTTAACGTACAGTTTAAAAATGGTGCACTAAAGTCCACAGTTAAAGGATTTAAAAAGTTATTTTTCTTGTAACAAAAGGAACCCCCAAATTCATATGCTACATTATTATGGTGCTTGTAATGAATAATCAAGTAAAGGAATAAGCATGTATTACAGTGAAGGATATGGTTAACAAGCTCTTTCAAACTTCCCCAGGGGCACCTGTTCCTTGTACAACACAGTCCTGTCTGATCATAGCAATTCATGCTCAGAGTCATTGCTGAGCCTTTTCCTCAGAGGCCAAGCAGAGAACAATCACTCACACAATTTAAAAATCACTTTAAAGAAGACTATGGAAGCGGTTGCCCCATCTGTACACTTATCAATAGGAAAATCACCTTTTTTCTGTCCATGAAAGCTCAGGGGATTCTATAAATGTGTTCGCAAAAAGAAAGAGTACTTGTGGCACCTTAGAGACTAACAAATTTATTTGAGCATAAGCTTTCGTGAGCTACAGCTCGCTTCATCGGATGCATTTCGTGAGCTGTAGCTCACGAAAGCTTATGCTCTAATAAATTTGTTAGTCTCTAAGGTGCCACAAGTACTCCTTTTCTTTTTGCAAATAGAGACTAACACGGCTGCTACTCTGAAATCTATAAATGTGTTGAATATTGTTCAATATTATTCACCAACTGCCTCATGGATATTTAAGAGATCAGTCAGATTTGTAACATACACTGACCAAAGGGTTACTGTCACAGGTTACACTCACCGCCTCCTGCTGGCTGTCCTGGGGATGTGCTCTGCCAGCTTACACTCTCCCTCCAGCAGTGTCTTCCCCCAACCACTTTCGCTCTGCAGTCTCCTCTTCGTGGCTTGGCTCACTAAAGTCCTCCCCTTTCAGAGAATTCAGTCTCTCCAGACCAGCTGCCTGGCTGGCATCTCCAATGCCTTTTGTCACTCCCCAATGGCTGGCAGGGGAACCTAGGCCCACCCTCTACACTGGGTTCCAGCTCAGGGACCCTAGAACAAGCAGCCAGAGTCTCTTTACGGCCCTACTTCTTGCTACTGTTTCCCTGGGCTTCTTTCTACACCACTGACTTCCTCCCTCAGTGGGTTTGCTAGCTTCCCAACTCCCTCCAGGCAGGGTGTGACTGCAACTGGCTTCCCTGCAGCAGTAGTCCTTAAACATCCCTCTCTCTTCCCAGGGAGTGACTACCTCATTTCAGCAACAGCCACTCCTGTCTGCAGGCAGCCATCCGGCTTTGAATAGGCTTTTCCTGTTCCTGCCCAGGTGAGCCTGTTCCTCTAATTAGGGCTTTCTTCTCACCCTCCCATTGGCTAGGTTAATTGGCCCATCTGGCCTCCATTAACCCCTTCCATTCCTGTGTGGGGTGGACACAGTTACACATACAGGAAGAAAAGGAGTACTTGTGGCACCTTAGAGACTAACAAATTTATTAGAGCATAAGCTTTCGTGAGCTACAGCTCACTTCATCGAAAGCTTATGCTCTAATAAATTTGTTAGTCTCTAAGGTGCCACAAGTACTCCTTTTCTTTTTGCGAATACAGACTAACACGGCTGCTACTCTGAAACATACAGGAAGAGTTTCAAAAAGGGAAGCCTAAACCCAGGCTCCTAAATCCACATTTAGACACTTAAATAAGTGACCTGCTTTTCAAAAGTGCTGAGTTCCCAGCAGCTCCTAGGGTTAGAACCTCTAAGTGAAGTAAGAGTCTAGGCTAAGGGCTGAAGCCAAATGTTCTGTGTATTTTGAAAGACCCCAAGCCGTGACCCTAAACATCATGTTGTACTGAACCCATCTCTTTTTGTTCCTTTGTTCATATGGCAGATGTGTTATTACATTACATTAGCACCCAGAGGCCTCAAAGAAGATCAGGGTTCCATAGTGCTAGGGGCTGTACATACATATAATAGGAGACATTCCCAACCCCATAGAGGTTACAATCTAAATGAGCAAGATGGACAAAGGATGGGAGAAAGGAAATTTTGTCATCCTAATTTTACAGCTAGGACACAGACAAGAAATGACGTGTCCAAGGTCACACAAGAAGGCATAGCCTCTGTTAATACATACTCTATATTCCTCAAAGATCTTGTCTAAGCCACTGGCCAAAAACTTAAGAAACAAGCTTCACTTTTGCATCTCTCACCTTAACAAATGTGACACAGTCGGCAAAATACTATGGAAGCCTGAAAACCAAATCAATGAGCAGTTATTAGCTCCCCAAGGTCATGCTGACATTTCTCTTATCAGTGACAGGAGAAAATGTTGGAAAAGCAATGTGGCAAATACACTGTGTATTATGGTTCTGTGCATGGGCTGAAGTTAGATTACTTTGTATACACTGTGCCAGTTACAGTTCTGGTAATACACTTTAATCACTGGACGTCACTTGACCTAGGTCTGGTATTACGTATAGAACTTTCAAATAGTCGAGGACTCCCTTTGCCATTGCTGAGTACAGGAGAGGCAATGTGTGGGTGTGCATATATATTTTTAATTGACTCTGCCAGTATAAACCCTTGAGAAGGTTTCAGACTCATTTGTGTAGCTTTTGAATAGTAAAGGACCTACTGACTTCTATTGTGTCAGCTCAGTCTCTAAAAGTTATTTGTTTTACATTTTGAAAATTATATCATGAAGGTACAAACTTTCTTTTAAAAAAAGCTGAAATTTGTAAAGTATTAAATTCATATGGAAATGCTACAGGATTCCTATTCATCATTTTTCTCTAAGGTTACATTCATAATAAAAGGGTACTGTGAAGGCATTTTACATTATCTATAAAATATTTTCTCATTGCTGTTCCAGATCAGAGATTATAACATCAGTAGGAGTTAGACAGTGAAAACTCGCAACTCATGCTGAAATATTTCCTCCCATATATATGAATTGTGCCTAGAAAGGCCAACCAAAATTTGGGTCCCATTGTGTCACGCTGTGTAGACACTACAAGATAGTCCCTGCCCTGCAGAGCTTACAGGGTCAATGGACATGGCAGACAAAGGGTAGGAGAAAGAAAACATCATTATCCCATTTTACAGATGGGGAACCAAGGCACTGAGAAATTAAGTTACTCACCCAAGGTCATAGGGTATAGGGGCAAGGTTGCAGAAGATTTGCGAGGAGCTAAGTGGTGGACTGAGTATGTGACTGGATGTAAGTGGAGGATGCAGGCAGTTTCAATGAACTTTGTCCGACAGACCCTGCCAAAAGATATTGTAGCCTAGCTCAGCATATTTTTGCCTGTAAACAAGTCAGTTTATGTAATAAGCATAAATCGTACATATAAGAATGTAGCCAGCTGTTGACCCCATGTAACCCCGAGATAAGCGCGGAGAATATAGTGCTGCAGGGGACCCCCCCCCCGGTGGAGTCCTGCTTGGTCAGCTGTCCTGAACGGCCAGAGTCCCCTGCAGCCCCTCCACGCGTCCCAGGGGCTCCTCGCGCGGATTGGAGGGTAAGTTCTTTCTTCCTTCCTTCAGTAAAGCGTAATTTACTATTCTTAGGCCTGAGTGTCCTCCTTTCGCTGATATCTTCCCCCCCTGGCCCTTGCAGGCACATAGGGGAAGGCTTTGGCAGAGGTGAGCACTGAAAGCAGGTTTCCTGGGTCCCTTTTATAGTGCCTTAGCTTCAGGACCATCCTTCTTCTCTGATAGTTTATACTACGCAATGGGTTTCCCTTTAAGATCACCATGATATTACAATGGGTGTGCCCTAGTTCTGCTGGCACTGGAGTCCAGTGCATGAGCTATTAGAGCTCTCCTAATAAAAATGCATGAAGCCTGCCTCTGTAAGCGCCCGGATTTACTTTCTGCTAGCAGCACATAGAACAAAATGCTGGACGCATTCATTTCAGTATCATATTCCCAGCTGGAGAAGCTAGGTGAAGGGTCACGCTACCCAGCAATGAGGTCAAGAGGCAGTGCCAAGAAATGACCATTCCCCACTCCAGGGGATCTTCTCCTGTAAGCGCGGCATAGAGACTGGAGGACACAGCCGAGGCTCATTTCTCAGTGTGGCACAACATATGCAAACCATTGCTACCACACAGACGTCTGTTGGCAGCATGGGAGAATGAGAAGAGCCAGTCTACTGATAATAAAAAGAAAAGGAGTACTTGTGGCACCTTAGAGACTAACAAATTTTTTCTTTGCGAGTGTGTGGCACAAGCTGTCAGCATAGTCTGTGTGGTATGTAGATTGTAATGGATTTTTTACCTTCAGTCCTTTCCGTATGATGTCCATCTGTTTGCATTTGGAGAGGAAGATGATGTCTGTCTGTATCTGTACGAGTTTTTTCATGAAGTTGATAGATTTCCACTCTATACGGCTAAATTCAGTGCCTTGCATAATGACAGGTTTCAGAGTAGCAGCCGTGTTAGTCCTAACTAACACGGCTGCTACTCTGAAACCTCTCTACTGATAATGCATCGTATAAGGAGCTGGGGAGGAAATCGTTTTCCCACCCTTTGAATATTTTTCAGGGGTTGAAATTTTTTCCCACTTCAAATTGTGACTTAGTCAAAATCTCCAAAAATTGTGAACCAACCAACCAGCCAAATCCTGAAACACACACGGTCAATAGACATCTTTCACTCTGATCATTTCAAAATGCTTCATTTCCATTTAGACCTTTTTCCTCTGCTGTTCGTCTCTTTTTAGTGTAATCAACTTAATTTTCAAAATAAAAAGTCATTTCAAATTGGAAATTTTTGTTTCAAAATTGTTGAACCAAAACATTCACAATTGTCAAGGGGCTTTTTCCAATTTTTTTTTTTTGAGATAAGAGATTTGTTGAATCCAAATCTGTTTTGTGGACAGTTTTGATTTTGATAAATAAGCATTTCTTAATGAAAAATGTGTGAGCAAAAAACTCCTGACTAGCCCGTATACAATACACCCTAAAAGTGACAGAAGAAAGACATGTCGATATAAAATAAACATTTTGTTCCACTGTCCTCACATCTTTTTTCTCGTGTGTTATCATCACTATAAGTACATAGATGGATTTATCATTCCCTTGCCACACAATTGAATGGGAGTCACATACACGTTTTGGAGATTCTGGTATATTAAATACATACCATATGGGTCTATTCTCCTCTCTGTGCACAGCGGTAGTAATACCTGATAACATGGGAGTTGCGGGTCTGTAGAGAAGAGACTAGATCTCTATCTCCATTCGTGAACTACCTCTCCATGCATGCAGTGCCAAGACAACTGTGTTCCTCGGGGACAATACAGCAGTCACAGATCCCAGGACAAAGCAGAAAAGGAGGCGGGGTGGGAAGCTTGGTTTAGTGGATAGGGCACTGGTTTGGCGCACACAAGAGAGTTGGGTCCAATTCCTTTTTTTGTCACAGACTTCTTATGTAACATTGGTCAAGTCAATTAATTTACTTTCAAGTATCAGAGGTGCTAGTGTTAGTCTGGATCAGGATCTCTTTGCCGCTTTTAATTTACTTTGTGATTCACCTCCTCAACAGGTTTCAGAGTAGCAGCCGTGTTAGTCTGTATTCGCAAAAAGAAAAGGAGTACTTGTGGCACCTTAGAGATTAACAAATTTATTAGAGCATAAGCTTTCGTGAGCTACAGCTCACTTCATCGGATGCATTTGGTGGAAAAAGCAGAGGAGAGATTTATATACACACACACAGAGAACATGAAACAATGGGTTTATCATACACACTGTAAGGAGAGTGATCACTTAAGATAAGCTGGCTATGTGGGTTAATATGTTGGTCAGAGGTGTGTTGGAAATATTCCTTGAGTCTGAGACGTCGAAAATAGGATTCTAGGTCACCACAGAACTGTATCATGTTCGTGGGGGTGGAGGGGCAAAAGGAGAGGCCCCGAGATAGGACAGATTCTTCCGCTGGGCTAAGAGTATAGTTGGATAGATTAACAATATTGCTGAGTGGGTTACGGGAACGCTACGATATAACCGCATTTGCTCCAACCCCTCAGACAGAGACAAACACCTACAAGATCTCTATCATGCATTCCTACAACTACAATACCCACCTGCTGAAGTGAAGAAACAGATTGACAGAGCCAGAAGAGTACCCAGAAGTCACCTACTACAGGACAGGCCCAACAAAGAAAACAACAGAACGCCACTAGCCATCACCTTCAGCCCCCAACTAAAACCTCTCCAACGCATCATCAAGGATCTACAACCTATCCTGAAGGACGAGCCATCGCTCTCTCAGATCTTGGGAGACAGGCCAGTCCTTGCTTACAGACAGCCCCCCAACCTGAAGCAAATACTCACCAGCAACCACACACCACACAACAGAACCACTAACCCAGGAACCTATCCTTGCAACAAAGCCCGTTGCCAACTCTGTCCACATATCTATTCGGGGGATACCATCATAGGGCCTAATCACATCAGCCACACTATCAGAGGTTCGTTCACCTGCGCATCTACCAATGTGATATATGTCATCATGTGCCAGCAATGCCCCTCTGCCATGTACATTGGCCAAACTGGACAGTCTCTACGTAAAAGAATGAATGGACACAAATCAGACGTCAAGAATTATAACATTCAAAAACCAATTGGAGAACACTTCAATCTCTCTGGTCACTCGATCACAGACCTAAGAGTGGCTAAACTTCAACAAAAAAGCTTCAAAAACAGACTCCAACGAGAGACTGCTGAATTGGAATTAATTTGCAAACTGGATACAATTAACTTAGGCTTGAATAGAGACTGGGAATGGATGAGTCATTACACAAAGTAAAACTATTTCCCCATGGTATTTCTCCCTCCCACCCCACCCCCCACTGTTCCTCTGATATTCTTGTTAACTGCTGGAATTAGCCTACCTTGCTTGTCACCATGAAAGGTTTTCCTCCTTTCCCCCCCCTGCTGCTGGTGATGGCTTATCTTAAGTGATCACTCTCCTTACAGTGTGTATGATAAACCCATTGTTTCATGTTCTCTGTGTGTGTGTATATAAATCTCTCCTCTGCTTTTTCCACCAAATGCATCCGATGAAGTGAGCTGTAGCTCACGAAAGCTTATGCTCTAATAAATTTGTTAGTCTCTAAGGTGCCACAAGTACTCCTTTTCTTTTTACCTCCTCAACAGTTAGATGCAAATAATAGTTTCCTATATCACAGGGGTGTTGTGAGGATAAAATCCATTAAATGATTGTAGACTGGACAAATGCTAGAGTAGTGAGAGTCATATGAATACCCACACAGGGCGGACAATAAAGCACACTTAGTGAGTAAGCTATACACGGCGAGTCCAGCGGTGGAACAAAGTTCCAGAGGATGTTCGACTACTCCGGAGTCTGACCACCTTTAAGAAATGCTGCATGACCTTCTTCTTTCATAAAGCATTTCCACAGTGACCAAATGATATGTGTACCTCTTTCCCACCACACACACACACACAAAACTATCCCAAGCAGAGCTGCTATGACCGGAGAAGGGAGATGAGCAGAAAATTTCATAAAATCCACTGGGGAGCCGCCCCCTGTTTTGCCCATCTATCTAATCAGGATATGCACTATAACAAAACCCTATGCTAGATAGAGAATAATTTCTGAACTGGGGCTCAGGGCCACCCTGGCCTTCCCATATTGCTAAATAAAGAGGGGCCCTGACTGAATGATGTGCAGACCTGATATGGACAAGATTGACCACCACCGAGATAGATCCCTACAACAGTAATTCAGCCTTTCCACAAATCAAACACTTCAATTACAAGTTTCACCGCTCCCTACTTTTTCCACAGGAATTTGACTTGTTCACACCGAGACTCCCCATGGCCAATGCACACAACAGACTGCTAAGAGGCTGCAGTTAGCATGTGGAAGAGCGCATGGCTTGACACCTCCTATTTTGGAAAACAATAGCTCCCTTCCTTTGCAAATTAATTTTAATAACTGTGGCTAGTTTGCTGTGAGTTGAAGAGTTTTGCATGAACACACACAATTAAATTAATATGCAAATGCTGTAGTTTCTCAGGGAATACTAAGAGCTATTCTTTGTAACAAATGAGAGGCGAGGAAGAGAAGAAGAAGAAAAAAGAAAACAAACCAACAACCCCAGAAAAAGATCTTATTCAACAGAGTGGATTTCCTTCCCTTTTTTCTTTAGACTAAGACCATTTGAAAGGGAACTGAAACCTAACTGAAGCAATTCCCATTGATGAAGCAGAAATAAAGAAGGAAGAGAAGTCACTGGAGATAAAGCAAAGAGGAAGAGACTGGTTTCGGAGCATCCCACGTTGTTAAAAACTGACCCCAACAAGTCTAAATCATGACAGAAGTGGCATTTACTGTGTCAGACCGCACAAAGACTCCCTTTCTTCCCCGGGCTGTGGGCACTGGCTCTTTCTACAGCCATGTTTGAGTAAAGGCCTGAGACAATTACCTTAGACTATGGCCCCTCTCCCTCAGGCTGTCAATCAGCTCCCCAAGCAGATGGGCTACAGAACAAGAAAAGATGGTTTCCAAGTGGCTTGTTCCCCCAGTCCAACCTTTCATATCCATGCAGGGGGAGCCCAGAGGAATGTTGACCCCGCTAAGCGGATGTCAGGCTCCCTGAAAGCAGACACTTCTGCTGCACTGAGCATTCTGAAGCCCCATCAGGAGCCTCTTTGTACTGATGGAACATGAAAGGGAAGGCCTGGCTGTGCTTCCCAGAAGCCTCCATTTTACAACGGGCTCTGGGCTGAGACGAGAGGGTGGAATGATTCAATGATAACTAGGACTTCTTATTAAAGAAAGGCCAAACTTATTCATTCAGATCCCTCCTAGCTGGTTTTGTGGATTTATAATGCTTAGATCGATGGATCGATCGATCGATTATTGACAAACATCAGAAGGAAACAAGGAGAGGATACTGGAAGCAGCTCAACAGAATGACAACATCAAGAAAAATGGAAAGAAAAGTACATGTCAGGTTTACATTAGTCACTGAGCGTCTGGGGTCAAATAGCCAGGATGTGGCTGTTATCAGGATCATTACCTGAAGTAATCTATTACAGATTACCCATTGGTGGATCCCAAAAGGCAATCAGTTACATAGTGCTAGTTTCTAATCACTATCTGGACAAGATTTCTCCTGCCCTACCCAGCGGAATAAGGAGGCAGTAAAGTGCCCTCAGCCCTCCTTTCATTCCCCTGCATGGCCTCATGCCATCACTGATCTGTATGGGCAATAGGTGAGGACATCACTCTTGAAGGCTAGCAGGAAGCATACAGAGAGGGGCAATGAAGCTCTGTTGTCTTCTCCCTCCGTGCAGGACAACACCACTGAGCCAGTATGGCACAGGGGAAACCAGGATGATAACTGTGACTCTTAGGTAGCTTTCAGAGTAGCAGCCGTGTTAGTTTGTATTCGCAAAAAGAAAAGGAGTATTCGTGGCACCTTAGAGACTAACAAATTTATTTGAGCATAAGCTTTCGTGACTACAGCTCACTTCATCGGATGCATTCAGTGGAAACTACAGTGGGGGGATTTATATACATAGAGAACATGAAACAATGGCTATTACCATACACATTGTAAGGAGAAAAGGGGTACTTGTGGTACCTTAGAGACTAACAAATTCATTTGAGCATAAGCTTTCATGATAAATTTGTTAGTCTCTAAGGTGCCACAAGTACTCCTTTTCTTTTTGCGAATACAGACTAACATGGCTGCTACTCTGAAACTGTAAGGAGAGTGATCACTTAAGATGAGCTATTACCAGCAGGAGAGCCGGGGAGGGGGGGAGGATTTTTGTAGTGATAATCAAATTTCCAGCAGTTGACAAGATCGTCTGAGGAACAGTGTGTGTGTGTGTGTGGGGGGGGGAAGAATAAACATGGGGAAATAGTTTTTCTTTGTGTAATGACCCATCCACTCCCAGTCTTTATTCAAGCCTAAGTTAATTGTATCCAGTTTGCAAATGAATTCCAATTCAGCAGTCTCTGTTTTTGAAGTTTTTTTGTTGAAGAATTGCCACTTTTAGGTCTGTAATTGAGTGACCAAAGAGATTGAAGTGTTCTCCGACTGGTTTTTGAATGCTATAATTCTTGACATCTGATTTGTGTCCATTTATTCTTTTATTCTTAGGTAGCTGTGTCACCTGCTCAGGGCAAAATGTAACGCCCCAGGGTTGCCCTTTCTTTTGCACACTGCATGTGAGTTACCTAATGGGACTGCAGCCATCCTGAGCACGGCGACTCTATTCATATAACCGCACCCAGTCAGGACAGCAAGAAGAGGAGATAAACTGGATCCAGGGGAATCTGTTAGTCTGGGGAGTGTACAGATTCCATCTCAGAATCACATGTAACAAAAAGATTAATTCCCAGGAACAAGCAAGCAGATGTTGTGTCACTAGTGACTGTATCAGTTCCTTGGCTTGCCTTGGCTGTCATAGACACAATGGCAGGAAGGCAACATCCAATTGGTTTCAGAGTAGCAGCCGTGTTAGTCTGTATTCGCAAAAAAGAAAAGGAGTACTTGTGGCACCTTAGAGACTAACAAATTTATTTGAGCATAAGCTTTCGTGAGCTACAGCTCACTTCATTGGATGCAATTGGTTGGCATGCTAATTTTCTGTAGAGAAGGCTCAGTGCTTCCAGTTGTAAGATTTCCAGTATTGTTACTGGCTAGGGTTCAAAAACCATGAGTCAGGCCCCCAGATCCTCGAACCGGTTTGAAAATAATGAGATTTTTTTTTTAAATGCTGAGTACTTATTTGACCTCTCTTTTTTAAGCCTTTAGAGTTCAAGCTTTTCTATGGAACCAAGTGGACATGAGAATTGCAGTTTCCCTTTAAAAAAGTAATCCCCGGGTGCTGGGGCGTTAAGTACCAGACCAAATACTGTGAGTCTGGTGACACAGTTATGAAATTTGACAACACTGGTTTCTAAACATTACCCCCGCCCTTGCTGTTGATATTATTAGCTCCGATTACCCCTGTGCTGCTGGCAGACCACGTGCCAGCTCATACCAAGGCCCCAGGCCTCACTGAACACTGACAAATGCATAGTTGGAAATCAGTCTGGCTCATCCGTGGGTTAGTATAATTAAAAATAGATATTAATGTTATCAGAATGTATTTAGACTTTATGGAATGCTTGTAGGATGCTGCACGTATTAATCTTACTCATAATGTCTGTATCCCATGGTATGAAGTTATATTGCATGTTTGCATTGTAGACCTCTGTAATCCTGTAAGTCAAACAGGAAAAAGAAAAGGAGGACTTGTGGCACCTTAGAGACTAACAAATTTATTTGAGCATAAGCTTTCGTGAGCTACAGCTCACTTCATTGTATGCATTAATTAAGGTAAAGTGCTCGTCCTGCACACAAGATAGCCCATTGAACACAAACGAGCCATTGGCCATGTCCACACTAGACTTTTTTAGCCACCGACTTCTTATGTAATGTCGGTCAAATCACTTAATTTACTTTGTGATTCAGCTCCCAAATAGTTAGATGGAAATAATAGTTTCCTATCCCACAGGGATGTTGTGAAGATAAAATCCATTAAATGATTGTAGGTTGTATAGATGCTACAGTAGTGAGAGTCATATGAATACACACACAGGGCAAACAATAAAGCACACTTAGTGAGTAGACTATACACAGTGAGCCCAGCGGTAGAACAAAGTTCCAGAGGATGTTAGACAACTCCAGAGTCTGACCGCCTTCAAGAAATTCTGCATAACCTTCTTCTTTCATAAAGCATTTTCACAGTGACCGGATGACGTGTACCACTTTCCCACCACACACACAAAACTGTCCCAAGCAGAGCTGCCATGACCGGGGAAGGGAGATGAGCAGAAGATTGCATGAAATACACTGGGGAGCCATGCGTTGCCCATCTAACTAATCAGGATGTGCGCTATAACAAAACCCCATGCTAGATAGAAGACAATTTCTGAACTGGGGCTCAGGGCCACCCTGGCCTTCCCATATTGCTAAATAAAGAGGGGTCCTGGCTGATTGATGGGCAGACCTGATATGGACAAGGTTGACCACCACCGAGATAGATCCCTACAACATGTAATTTTTATGATGCTATGGTACAGGCTTTGAAAACCAATCTGCTTATTTAGATGTCTAAATACTGGGCTAGGGGGCTAATTTTAGATCCTCATTTTTGAAAATTTATCCAAGAAGAGGAGCATAAAGTTTAAACTGCTGCTGTCCATGCTACACCTGAGGTCAATACATGAAGGATGTTCATCTACAGGGCTGTCAATGTGCCACCTTTCATCAGAACTAATATTTGATTTAAAGGGGGGGGACGAAAAAGCAAATACTCAATTATGTACTACTTTGTGTAGACATGAAGCTTTTTCTTTGGCACTCAATATGAAAATACTGCAATCTGACACATACTAATTTAAAACAAAGGAAGTCTACATGGAAGACAAGAGGAAGTGTCAATATAAGCCTAGGCTGATGGAATTTACAAACAAATACATTTGTTTCCTCCTATATTAACCCCTTGAGCATTTATTTGAAAAGTTATCTCTAAATTTCCAATGGTGAAAAAATATGTACTACAATGCCGAATAAGACTGGGGGATGAGCCAATCACTAATTTTGGGAGGAAATGAATTGCCCAAATAGTTAAGCAACTAAAATGAATCCCGGTTGTTAAATTGGAGTGAGCTGAAATTTCTGTCTTTTATTTGTGGAGGGGATTTTCTCTGATTTTCACATCAGTATTGGTACCCTTTAGTTTCTGGTAATCTGTCTGAAATATTTGAAGAGATCTCTTAATCCGAGAAGCCCTTATTCAGCTAATCACTCAACTTTAAGCACATGCTTAAGTGCTGTCCTGGTTAAGCACATGCTTAAATCCATCCCTAAAGTGAAGCACATGCTTAAATGTTTACTGAATCAAGGCCAGAGTCTCTGCTGTTATTTAAAATACGTTTTAAGTAAATTTCAGGATGTTTGCTTCTTTTCTTGCCCTTTGTCCTATTTTTCCTTGTGTACTTTCTGACCTCAGATTGTTGTGTCTATATATTATTGATCATCTGCTCAAAGGGAATTAATCAATTTTGAAATCTTGTCTCTTTATAGTGCAGTCTCTTGTTAAATATCATTTACTTGGCCCCCCTGAATATGTTAATATCCTGAAAATTAAAAGGGTTGACCTTATTTGGGTGGATTAGCAAGGAAATAAAAGTTGCGATACCAGATCGACATATCGATTCTTACAATGTTTCTTTGATGGCAAACTGTCTGCTCATTAGGGCACTAGCAACTCTTTGCAGCAGATAGAAGTGTATTGTTACTGTGCAGAAATGAGAAATTATGGTTGCTAATTACAAAGAATTAAAAAGATGGTATGTTTTCTGGAAAGTGAATTCATTGAATTATGCAACCTAACACTACTGCAACCTTGATATAAATTCAGTGTTGCGTTGATCACTTGTTCCCTTTTAGAAATTAGCAGCACAGTTAGGTAATGGATATGATGAAAGAGGATGGACCACCTCCATAGACAGAAGACACTGGTGATCATGTGTTTTATATGGAGAAAAAAATGCAAATAATTCATTTCAAAGACACTGGAAACTTAGGCTGGTATTTGCAAAGCTGGCATAAGGTTAAGGCAGACTTAGAGCAGCTAGAGGCATTCAGTGTGTTGTCATCACCAAAGCCTGAGCGTAAAGTGGTTTGACTTTGTGTGAAATGTCACAGGCTCGCTGAGGTCTGGCCTTCCTCCAAATGCTCATTATAGTCAAAAGTGATGTTGCATGCTCTTTGGTCACATCTCCAGGATGGACTAAAGCAACCCAGCACACTGTGCTCTCAAATGCTTCATTGATGCATGAAGGTGTGCTTACCCTGACCCTGCTTGGCACCGCCCAGGGGATCACCCCAGAGATTCGTGGATTCTCAGGACTAAGCCCGATCTGAAAACTTCACTACATGACACCTGGTCTGACATCATCACCCATAGTCACTCTGCCTGGTGCAACCATCCTCAGTAGACAATGTGAGTTTGATGATGATGGCGATGCGAGTTAGGTACCCAACTTCCATTGACTCTGCAATGGGATTTGTGCATCTAACTCCCAGCCTTAAGCAGTGGGCAACAGTGTCAATAAAAGTGGCCAGGTCAGGAATCTATCAGGGCCTTGGAAAATTCAAGAAGCATTTATGATACTAGAGCTAGCAAACTTTGTTTTGGGAGCAGAGATTACTGCTATGAGACACAGCAAGCATCACTTCTAATGCAGAAACTTGCACCTGGATCTGGGCATTGCAACAGTCCTCTCCCAGTCTGTGCCCCAGTGCACTCTTTGATCCAGGACAGGCTACAGAGTCACCACAGGAAGGAAAGAACCAACAGAGATAAAGCCACATTAAAACAAAGTTCTGGGGGAGGACCTGTCATAAACATACAGCTAAGGGTAGCATAAAATCCCTCCTTTACCTGTAAAGGGTTAAGAAGCTCAGATAACCTTGTTGGCACCTGACCAAAAGGACCAATAAGGGGAGAAGATACTTTCAAATCTGTGGGGGAAGGTTTTTGTTTTGTGTTTCTTTGTGTTCTCTCTAAGACAGCGAGGAACCAGGGCAGGGAAAATACATCTCCTAAAGCCATACCTGAACTAAGCATCTAAATTGTAAGTAATAGGAAGGAAATGCATTAGATTATCTTTTGTTTTAGCTTGTGAATTTTCCCTAGGCTAAGAGGGAGGTTTATTCCTGGTTTTGTTGTAACTTTAAGGATTTGCCTAGAGGGGAATCCTCTGTGTTTTGAATCTGATTACCCTGTAAAATTACCTTCCATCCTGATTTTACAGAGGTACTTCTTTTACTTTTTCTTTGTAATAAAGTTCTGCTTTTAAGAACCTGATTGGTTTTTAGTGTGCTAAAAAACCCAAGAGGCTGGTCTGTGCTCACCTTGTTAACCTATTTGGTTGCTATATTATTCTGAAGCCTCCCCAGCAAAGGGGGTGAAGAGGCTTGGGGGGGGATACTTTGGGGAACAGGAACTCCAAGTGGTTCTTTTCCTTGAATCTTTGTCTAACTCACCTGGTGGTGGCAGCGATACTGTCCAAGGACAAGGAAGAATTTGTGCCTTGGGGAAGTTTTTAACCTAAGATGGTAGAAATAAGCTTAGGGGGTCTTTCATGCAGGTCCCCACATCTGTACCCTAGAGTTCAGAGTGGGGAGGGAACCCCTGACAGGACCCAATAAGGGAATTTGGTTCAATGTGAACATTAAAATCCAGGAAGAGATGCAGGTGGATGAATACCCATCCTATCCTCATGGTGCTTTGTACACCAGCCACTTATTTATTTGGCATTTAAGCTTTCTATATTGTAATGTAACATTTCCACTCTGTGTCTCCTTTGCACTTCCTTCTTTTCGCCTTCTTCACTCTGGTTTCCTTTCTAGCACTGTGCAACTTGGTTATTCCTCCTCCAAGTCTTTTCCATTATTACAAATAATTAACAAGTATTAAATGAATCTCGACTGAGACGAGGACCTCATTGTGTTAGGTGCTGAACAAACAGTCCCTGCCCCCAAAAGTTTACAACGTAAATAGAAAGACGGACAAAAGGTGGGAGGGGAAACCGAGCGGAAGCAATTTGGCTAGTGTCACAAAAGCCGGTAAGTGACAAAGCTGAAGATTAGAACCCAGGTCAGCTAAGTCCTAGCACAGTACCCCTTCATTGGCTCACACTGCAAGTCAGCTTGCATCTGTTACCTGTGGAATTGTCGCTGTAATGTCACCCAGACTCTGTATGAGGATTTGAATTTATTGCCATTTTAAAGAAAGAAAGAAAACTTGGATTGCTGTGGGGCGGAGAGGGCAGTGGATATGCTGCTGTGACTCCTCTGGAAAAGATGTACTACTGATTTTATAGCTAGGGCATCACGTTTTTGCCTTTCTTCCATAATCAGGCTCATCAAACACAAAATTACCATTTCAAGTTGTGTTTCCTCTCAACCTACAGAGGTAAAAACCATTTGCTGAAATTAATAACATTTCTGCAAAAGACTGTGGGGAAATCATGCAAATCAGAGCGAGCAGAAGTGTGTTAAATCCTAGAAATGGGTGTGTTCCTTTAACAATTATTCACAGGGCTAAGAGGTCTCTGTTGCTTTATGAAATATATTGTGGCTTGTTACAGGGAGAATTCATTCTATATTGTATTTGTTAATTAACTCCATGTTCAGTGTGATCCCTTCGCACACACAGCATTTGCCTGTGAACTTGTGGTATACTTAGCACATTACCAGCTATCTAGATGGGACTGGTATTGCAACATCCGGTGGTAGGGACAATCACAGAAGTATCCATAATTAGTGGATGTATCTTTATGATAGCCCCCTTTTCATTTGCTTGAGAATAAAGCTAAGTTTGATTCCATGACAGAGAGCTGGAGGGACTGAACTCTTGACAGAGATAGGGACCTCATGCACACACAAAAGTAGTGTGAGCATTTGAAATATCAAAGTAGTATTTTAGCAGAACAGATTCTTGTCAGTACCATAACACATCTCGGACCATCACAGATCTGGTAAAATATAAGTTATTTTAAAACTAATGTAATTTTCTGCTTGTGTTATGCCAAGACAGTGCAGTCATGGCTATTTGACGTAGATACCCTTCATATTTCACCTCTAGGAGGATTTGTCTAGAAAAGCCCAACTTGCCTGATTAGTACATCACCATTTCTAAATAAATACCTATAATTATCTACATGGGAAACAAATATTTAATAATGGGCTCTTCAGTCTAGCAGAGAAAGGTCTAACATGGTCCAGTGGCTGGAAGTTGAAGCAAAAATAAAAGGAGTACTTATGGCACCTTAGAGACTAACAAATGTATTTGAGCATAAGCTTTCGTGAGCTACAGCTCACTTCATCGGATGCATTCAGTGGAAAATACAGTGGGGAGATTTATATATACAGAGAACATGAAACAATGGGTGTTACCATACACACTGTAAGGAGAGTGATCACTTAAAATGAGCTATTACCAGCAGGAAAGCGGGAAGGGGGGAGAGGGGGGAGGGAGAGGAAGGAAGAAGACCTTTTGTAGTGATAATCAAGGTGGGCCATTTCCAGCAGTTGACCAGAACGTCTGAGGAACAGTGGGGGGCGGGAGGGGGAATAATATGGGGAAATAGTTTTACTTTGTGTAATGACCCATCCACTCCCAGTCTCTATTCAAGTCTAAATTAATTGTATCCAGTTTGCAAATTAATTCCAATTCAGCAGTCTCTCGTTGGAGTCTGTTTTTGAAGTTTTTTTGTTTAAGAATAGCCACTCTTAGGTCTGTAATCGAGTGACCAGAGAGATTGAAGTGTTCTCCGACTGGTTTTTGAATGTTATAATTCTTGACGTCTGATTTGCGTCCATGTATTCTTTTATGTAGAGACTGTTCAGTTTGACCATTGTTTTATGTTCTCTGTGTATATAAATCTCCCCACTGTATTTTCCATTGAATGCATCCGATGAAGTGAGCTGTAGCTCACGAAAACTTATGCTCAAATAAATTTGTTAGTCTCTAAGGTGCCACAAGTACTCTTTTTCTTTTTGCGATTACAGACTAACACAGCTGCTACTCTGAAACCTGGAAGTTGAAGCTAGGCATATTCAGACTGGAAACAAGGCCTAAATTTTTGACAATCACAGGTTTCAGAGTAGCAGCCGTGTTAGTCTGTATTCGCAAAAAGAAAAGGAGTACTTGTGGCACCTTAGAGACTAACAAATTTATTAGAGCATAAGCTTTCGTGAGCTACAGCTCACTTCATCGGATGCATTTGGTGGAAAAAACAGAGAAGAGATTTATATACACACACACAGAGAACATGAAACAATGGGTTTATCATACACACTGTAAGGAGAGTGATCACTTAAGATAAGCCATCACCAACAGCAGGGGGGGGAAGGAGGAAAACCTTTCATGGTGACAAGCAAGGTAGGCTAATTCCAGCAGTTAACAAGAATATCAGAGGAACAGTGGGGGGTGGGGTGGGAGGGAGAAATACCATGGGGAAATAGTTTTACTTTGTGTAATGACTCATCCATTCCCAGTCTCTATTCAAGCCTAAGTTAATTGTATCCAGTTTGCAAATTAATTCCAATTCAGCAGTCTCTCATTGGAGTCTGTTTTTGAAGCTTTTTTGTTGAAGTATAGCCACTCCTAGGTCTGTGATCGAGTGACCAGAGAGATTGAAGTGTTCTCCAACTGGTTTTTGAATGTTATAATTCTTGACGTCTGATTTGTGTCCATTCATTCTTTTACGTAGAGACTGTCCAGTTTGGCCAATGTACATGGCAGAGGGGCATTGCTGGCACATGATGGCATATATCACATTGGTAGATGCGCAGGTGAACGAGCCTCTGATAGTGTGGCTGATGTGATTAGGCCCTATGATGGTATCCCCTGAATAGATATGTGGACAGAGTTGGCAACGGGCTTTGTTGCAAGGATAGGTTCCTGGGTTAGTGGTTCTGTTGTGTGGTGTGTGGTTGCTGGTGAGTATTTGCTTCAGATTGGGGGGCTGTCTGTCAGCAAGGACCGGCCTGTCTCCCAAGATCTGTGAGAGTGATGGGTCATCCTTCAGGATAGGTTGTAGATCCTTGATGATGCGTTGGAGAGGTTTTAGTTGGGGGCTGAAGGTGATGGCTAGTGGCGTTCTGTTGTTTTCTTTGTTGGGCCTGTCCTGTAGTAGGTGACTTCTGGGTACTCTTCTGGCTCTGTCAATCTGTCAACCACACAACAGAACCACTAACCCAGGAACCTATCCTTGCAACAAAGCCCGTTGCCAACTCTGTCCACATATCTATTCAGGGGATACCATCATAGGGCCTAATCACATCAGCCACACTATCAGAGGCTCGTTCACCTGCGCATCTACCAATGTGATATATGCCATCATGTGCCAGCAATGCCCCTCTGCCATGTACATTGGCCAAACTGGACAGTCTCTACGTAAAAGAATGAATGGACACAAATCAGACGTCAAGAATTATAACATTCAAAAACCAGTTGGAGAACACTTCAATCTCTCTGGTCACTCGATCACAGACCTAAGAGTGGCTATACTTCAACAAAAAAGCTTCAAAAACAGACTCCAAGGAGAGACTGCTGAATTGGAATTAATTTGCAAACTGGATACAATTAACTTAGGCTTGAATAGAGACTGGGAATGGATGAGTCATTACACAAAGTAAAACTATTTCCCCATGGTATTTCTCCCTCCCACCCCACCCCCCACTGTTCCTCTGATATTCTTGTTAACTGCTGGAATTAGCCTACCTTGCTTGTCACCATGAAAGGTTTTCCTCCTTTCCCCCCCCTGCTGCTGGTGATGGCTTATCTTAAGTGATCACTCTCCTTACAGTGTGTATGATAAACCCATTGTTTCATGTTCTCTGTGTGTGTGTATATAAATCTCTCCTCTGTTTTTTCCACCAAATGCATCCGATGAAGTGAGCTGTAGCTCACGAAAGCTTATGCTCTAATAAATTTGTTCGTCTCTAAGGTGCCACAAGTACTCCTTTTCTTTTTGACAATGAGGGTAATTAGCCATTGGAACAATTTACCAAGAGTTGCAATGGATTCTCCATCACTGACAATGTTCAAATCAAGATTGGCTGTTTCTTTGAAAGCTCTGCTCTAGGAATTATTTCAGGGCAGTTCTCTGGCCTGTTTTATACAGGAGGTCAGACCAGATGACCACAGTGGTCCCTTCTGACCTTAGAATCTATGAAATACAATCAGCTTCATTTTTAAAGTCTGTAATCAGATTACAAAAAAAGATTCAGATTGATGGGTTTGAATTTTGTAAAAAAGTGTGAGTCACACACGTTTACACACACCCACCCACCCACACACCCCCCCCTATCTAGTGTATGTAAGGACAGATTTTCTAAAGGGTTCAGCACCTAGTGGCTTCTATTTAGACATCTAAATATGCTGAGCACTTTAAAAAGTCTGACCTTTAATTTAGTGTGTGTGTCATATAATGCAATTATTGGCGGAGAGAATTCATTTACACGTGAATCCATATATCTTTTTACATTTAACTCTCATGCCTAATATATTGGTATCATAGTTGCCAAGCAGCAAATGGAAATCAGAGATAACTCTAGAAAATATAAACTAAATATTACATGCTGTAAAGCATAAGCCTTCCGAAAGTGAGGAATAAGCAGCTTTCAGACAATTTAAACAGAATAGGACAGGCCCACAAATAGATGGTGGAATATCAGGCAAAGAGAATTTCATTTCATTTATATCTGATTGGCTGCTATAAAAGTAGTCACTACAATCAAACTTTTGGTTAAACTCCTCCATCCTTCAAGCATTGCAATGACATGTCTGGGACATACCAGCAGTCACAGATGCTTCATTAACTGGTTAATCGGCAATTGCTTCAGGGCAATTCAACATTTTTCTGGGAGTTCAAATAGCCCTTCAGGGTAAAACTTGTATTCCCATTGATAGCTTTCTGACTAGTGGTGATTACTTGTGATTAGAGTTACTGTCTCTCTTCCAAAGAAGAATAATAGAACTGAGATTTCATGAAAGCCAGAGAATGGCTGGCATGTCAAAGTCTTTTTAACTACAGAGGTATAGAGTTTATAGCAGGCACCAGTGGACTTTAGGCCACAGTTCTTTAGCTGTGCATTAGAGGTAATTTTTTGTACCAAGAGCTTCACAGTGAGTGTGCCGTGTGTAGTAGTTCTGTGACAGGATGTAAAAGCAAACATTGATTTACCAAGCTGACTAACAGTAGCCATGCAGGAATGTTTTCAGTTTAAATCAAATGCTCATCTCGAGGAGAAATCCTTCATTAATGACAAGCAAAAAGTTCTACCAATTGGAGAACCTTTGGAAGGTTACCACTACTAGTGGTAAGTGAGCCTCAGAGGACATTTGTTATTATCTCCCACAAGCAGGCAATCTCCCAACATCCATATGACATTTAATGGTCTCATCTGTGCTAACAATTTTACCAGCTGCCACCTTGCCTCTTACCCCAACTGTCAGCAGAGCTGGCTAATCCATTAGTCGCAAATGGAATGGCTAGCAAACGGAGCTGATTTCCTTTAAATGTGTTCGTTCATTATAGGTCAAGCTGGGCAGGAAGGTGGTTTCTCATCCTGTGAGACTTTCTGAGACTGAGGAAAAAAAATTCCCATCCTGAATAGGAACAAAACATCAAAATCTCAAAAATTCACATGCACCAAAAATCTGAATTTTGTTTTATGGAAATAGATTAATTAAATACCTTTTGTTTTGATTCAACCTGTAACTTAAATTTCAAAATGAAGAGTCATTTTGAACCATAATATAGATAAACATAATAATGATTTCAAAATTGTCAAAACATAGACAATTTCATTTTTCCCCCCAAAAAGAGAAATTTGTTGAAATAGATGCTTTTCCAAGTAAAGATTCAGTTTTAACAAATCAGCCTTGCTCCCCGCACCCCCCAAAAATCATTAGCTGAATAATTCCTTACTCTAATTTGAAAAATAATTTTCAGATCATGGACCAAACCTGAAGTGAATATTTGCTATTCATTGATTGTGTCACTGACTGGGATGTGGGCAGTCATGCCCAGTGGTTAGAGCAGGAGAAGTCATTGGAGCCAAGGGTCAGAACTGGAGTCAGACGCCAGATGCCAGAGCTAAGGTCAAAGCCTATGACAGAAATCAAAGCTGAGGATCAGGAATTAATTACATGGAGTGAAGCAAAGTGGGAGCAAGGCTGGGAACAAGCAGACACAGGAACTATCACAACCGTGGGCAAATACTTTGAGTAGTCACTGAACTGCTGCTGGGCTTAAAACCCAATCTGCTGATTCTTGCCACCAATCAGGCAGCCTCCTACAGACCAGCGGTGCTCCATAGGTCGCCTGGAGAGAAAGAGGACCTGACCCTCTTTCCTTTATCCCCTAGAACAAATACTGTCACTTGGTGCCCAAACAGGGTGCTTAAGTTCCTTCTTCCCCTCTTCTGAGCGCCTTAGGGCAGGCGGACTTGCTTGGTGTTGGTGGGCTGCTTCTGTAGACTACCCCAACAGACTTTAAATCAAGCCAGAGCACTGAGAAGAACGGAAGCTGCTAGGTCTTGTACATAGTGGCCCATATTGCAACTTATTTAAATATGCAGTAGGCACCCACTTTCACTCACAAAATGTGCATGTGCACAGAATCAGGTGCAAACACACGAGTGCATCTAAAAATAGTACCTGCACCTTCAAGAGTTATGTTTTCTAAAGGTCAAATTTCCTTTTTGCCGCTACAGTTCACACCTGAAAATCTGCCCTTGCAACAGTAGGCACAAATCCCTGTGCTTGTCCATTTAACTATTTAATTGCAAGTGCAGTTCAGTAAGTTAGAAGTGGATGCACTCCAAGTCATACCTGCAAATCAAGTTGCAGCCTCAAAAACACAATTGCAAATACTAGTGCCTTCATAAAGGAAGGTGTGGAACTCTGTTCTCTGGAAATTTTGCCCCAGAATGAGCTGTTTAACCTATGCAATTGCACTGTTCTCTAATCAATTATCTTTTTTACACATTCACACACAAATTTTGTGAGTGGAATATAAGCTACAGAAAAGCAGTGGAATGCAGCAACAAGGTTGCAGAACTTTTGAGACAAGTAAACTAGAGTGGGTGGCCTTGCTTTCTAAAGCCCCTCAGCAAATTATAGCTTTGGATTCTGTCTTTCAGTGCAATTCAAAAGCACTTGACAAACTGCCACTGATCACAACTTTTCAAGAAACAGATTTAATGGATAAGCAGTATAATAAAACCAGAAAATGGCCAGGATGTATTAAAATGGCTTTCGGAAGAATTCACATCCTATGCACCATCCACTGCAAATCACAGGGAGTAGCAGGTTCATGCTCTTTGCATGTCCATGCTTAGCCTGGTTGCAATTTGGTAGATAGTTTTTTTGGGGTTACACACACAGTGTGGGAATGTAGGATGTAATAATAAAGGAGATTGTTTTAAAAAAAACGTGTCTGAGTATTTCTTTTACATGTTGATGCTCTTATCATTTCTCTTCTGGTTTCTGCGCTCACAATTTAAAGAGGAATTAACTTTTCATGAATACCTATGGCCAGCTTTCCAAAGGGGTTTAGGCACCTAAAGATGCAGATAGATGCCTTGTGGGATTTTCAGAAGAGCCTAAACAGAGTAGGTGCCTAACTCCCATGGAATAACCTGCTTATGCTCTTTTGAAAATCCCACTAGGTGCCTTTTGGCATCTTTAGGTGCCTAAACCCCTTTGGCAATCTGGCCCTAAAGAGCATGAATCTTACTGACTTTCAAGGAAATCTCAGTTCCTGAGTGCTTAAGTCACTTTCTAAACTGGGATGTAGGCTTCTAAGTAACTTAGTATGCAGTGTTGTTGTAGCTGTGTTGATCCCAGGATATTAGAGAGAGAAGGTGGGTGAGTTAATATCTTTCGGTCCAAAAAATGCTATTACCTCCCTCACCTTGTCTCTCTAAGTCACTTAGGAGTGTCTGAAACTATGACTTAGGGGTCTGAATTCCTTTCTAGCCCCAGATTCATGCCTTGCTTCAGGGGAAAGGAACCTAAGTGCACTAGGCACAGATTACAGCCCCCTTTTCACCAGTTCAGCTCAGCTGTGCTGGCTGCTGCATAGGATTGCCAGGTGTCTGGTTTTCAATGGGACACCCGGTCAAAAAGGGATCCTGATGGCTCTGTTCAGCTCCACTGACTGGGCTGTTAAAAGACCAAGTGGTGGTGCAGGCAGGCTCCCTACCCAGCTCTGCATGGCTCCCGGGAAGCGGCGAGATTTCCCTCCTGCTCCTAGGCGTAGGGGCAGCCACAGGGGCTGGCTCCACAGCTCACAGGGGCCGGCTCCGCAGCTCCCATTGGCTTGCATGCTGTGCTGAGCCCCCTGGCCACGCCTGTGCCTAGGAGCCGGAGGGACATGTCGCCGCTTCCTGAGAGCCACCTGAGGTAAGCACTGCCTACAGCCTGTACCCCAAACCCCCACTTGCACCCCAACCCCTTGTCCCAGCCCTGAGCCCCCTCCCACACCCTAACTCCCTCCCAGAGTCTGCACTCCATACCCCCTCTTGCACCTCAACCCCCTCCCCCAGCCTTGAGCCCTCTCCTTCATTCCAAACCTCTCATCCCCATCCCGGAGCCCCCTCCTGTACCCCAATTGCCCAGCCCCTGCCCACCCACCAGAGCCCATACCTCCTCCCACACCCCAACCCCCTGCCCCAGCCCAGAATCCTCTCCTACACTATGAACCCCTCATTTCTGGCCCCACCCCAGAGCCTGCACCCCCAGCCCAGAGCTCATACCCCCTCCTGCACCCCAACTCCCTGCCCCTGCCTGGTGACAATTAGCGAGTGAGCGAGGGTGTGGGAGAGCAAATGACAGAGAGAGGGGAGAAGGGGCGGGGCAGAGGCCGGGCCTCAGAGAAGGGGCGGGACAGGGGCAGGGTCTCGGGGAAGGGTCAGGCAAGGGTGTTCGGTTTTCTGCGATTAGAAACTGGCAACCCTACTGCTGCATCTAGGGATTGGAGTCAAGTCCAGATGCCAGCTCACCACCCCTGCCCGCTCAGTCCTTGTAGCCCATGGAGGCTGCTTTCCCTTTCCCTGCCCCAGTGCAGTGACACAGGATAGGGGTAGCCCACACAGGGGAGTGAAGGGACCTTTAACACCCCCTTACTCATTTGCATGGGTGAGCAGGGCAAGCCAGAATCTTAAAGAGGGTTTTTTGGGAGACAAAATTGTGGGCACGATTTTCTTGGTTCGTTTTGTATTTATTTCCCTCTTTAACACCAGCACCTTAACTGTCGGTCCTACGTATCATCTGCTGTGCTGCTGGCTTGGATGGACCCCTTTTGGAATTAACAGAGTATCAGGATGTGCCTGGTCCATGCAGTAGCGGGAGGATTGACCTACTGGACATGTGGTACCAGGCATGTTCCTTAACAGCCAATAGCTCAGTTTGGCCAGCTGTACAGATCTCTCTCTTATGGGAGGAACCGTGGGACATTTTGGAGATTCTAAAGTTACTCTTATACAGTCTGGATGCCAGTCCATCTGCCCCTGGAGTTTCACATCCCGATCCTGAAAACATATCAACTTTAAACCCATGAATAATCTCAATGACCCAGCTCCTCAACTGGTGTATTTAAACATAGCTATGCTGATTTCAATGGAGCTACTTTGATTTACATCAGCTGAGAATCCGGATCTTTGACCAGTGGGACTACACATGTACTTAAAGTTAAGCATGTGCTTAAGTGTTTGCAGGATCGAATCCTTACTCCACCACTGTCTGCCTTCAGTGATATGAACAAACATACATCTATTACTGCAGATCAGAAGCTGTCAGCACAGTACAAATCCGCTCCTGCTCAGTAATTATGCATGATAAACATCCTGATTATAATACATTTCATTCACATAAGTGATCTCTTAGCATATACATGATACCAGTTTACTGATATAACCAGGCTGTTCCCTGCTTTTTAATATGCTATTTTCAGAAGGCATATACTTTTCCCCTTCAAGACGTTTGACAGGCCTGTATCTTGAATACTGAATGCATCATTTACATTCAGTTAAAACCTGAAACCTCCTCTTCTGTAAAAGTACTAGAGAGTTTACCTGCATTCCGTTTGCTTGCATGCTTGAAGAAGAAAGAGTCTTTGAGACAATATTTTTTCTCAAGCTCTGCAAATCTGCTATTGACAGAATTATAAAAATTGTATTTTTCCCCTCCCTTTGGGATAATTTTCCTTTTCCCATTTCAAAGATCTATCCCAGTCTTCCTGGCATATGACTAGTTTCCTTCACGATACACTCACATATACCAATATCATATGTTAGTCAAATCCAGCTGCACAACCCCTTCTTGATGGGACTGAATAAAATGGGGATTAGGTTGAAACCACAGTAACCCGAGTCCATCCATTCAAACAATCATAAAAACATTCCTTGTTGGAAAACATCCCCTGCATCCCTGTTAAAGCAAGGAAATAGACTGGGCCAGCATCTGCTATACATCCTCAGATATTGAGGTTTTTTGTAGGAGTGGGTGGGTGCGATTCTGTGGCCTGCGCTGTGCTGGAGGTCGGACTAGATGATCAGAATGGTCCCTTCTGACCTTAGTATCTACCTTAGTCCATGAGTTAGCCTCGTCATTTCAGTGGGACTGCTCACAGAAAGGAGCACTGCTCAGTGTGTGCAAAAGGCACAATCTGAACCTTTATATTTTGGTCAAACACAGTGATGTAATTTATGTCATCACATTGCAAAAAATCCTTTAAGGCCTGATACCTTTACTTACATTGGGCAGAACTACTTGGGAGCAAGGTACTGCTCAATGTGAGGAAGGATATCACAATCTAGTCCTGGGTGAAAAGTCCCACTGAAGTCGATAAGCCTGAATTCTTACACACGATGATGGCCATGTAAAGGGACCTGAAAGATGGAATAAATTACTTTTATACCAACTTCAGAGCCTCTTGTTGCTGCCAGAGTGGGATAAAATGGCCTTTGTCTACATGAGAATCGGGTTCCTTGATTTCAATGGGAGTATTCGCCAAGTGCTAGCTTCTCATACCTTCCCTCACAGTGAGGAGTGCTTTGCTTTGTCCCACATGGAATGCCACCAAATATGAGAAAGGAGATCACAATCTACATGAATTAGGGTGGCAAAATCAGGTCCAAAAGTGAGGGTGTGAAAGCTTTGTTCTAGTGCGGGTTGCTAGCTTTGCACCTAAAAGCCTAAATCCCAGCTCAATATATTGGCACTTTAAGGCCCTGATCTACACACGGGATTTATACTGGTATAACTATTTTGGTCAGGCGTGTGACCTTTTCCTTACAGAGTTATACCAGGGCAGTCCCCCTAGCGTGCATTGTATTGGTATTAAGATGCCTTACACGGGTATAGCTTATTTCCCTTCTTGTGCCAGAATGAGTGATACCAATCTAAGCACCTTTTATACTGGAATAACTGCTTCTACTCTAGAGAGGTGATGCCATTTTAACTCTACCCATCTACCTGTTTGTGTAGCCAAGTGGGATGAAGTGGGAATTTTTGTAATATTTTTCTGAAGCCTATGTGTGTCTCCATTTCCCCTATATGTTACCTTGTTACCTAACGATTAGAAAGGGACTGTTTGCTCTCGGAGCAGGCTAAGACACTGGTGTGAATGGTGCCTAGCTGCCTGGGACAAGTGGGTTAACCCTGTATATGTGGAGAACCCCTAAGATAATGGCAAATCAAATCACTGGGATTTTGATGCCTAGCAACCAGCGACTATAGATTGCCCCAACTCTCTGCAGGAAGCCAAGCAGGTAGAGAACAAGGGACTGTGGTGGGGGATGAGGTGGAAGTTCAGAGTTGGCTGTGGGAAGCAGTCGGGGGGCCATACCCGGGCAAGGAGATCAGATAGACGGGGAGATAGAGCTTGAACAATGGGGCTCACTACAGCTTCTGGTTACCCAGAATGGACACTGCTTTAACCTTCATTCCTCTGTGCTAAGCAAGGAGTTCCCATGCTGTGCTCCAGTTGACTAACAAACCCTACTATTTGACAGTGCCAACTGGCTGTCACTGCAGATGCTTGCAGAGCTGCATTGCTCCCTAAGACGGTACAAGTCTCCTGCAGGGGTCTGTCTCAGTAGGACTCGCTGAATGGAGCTCATGGCGTGAAGCAAGGCTGCTGACGGCCCAAAGATCCAGTCTAAGGAGGCAGTGAAGGCATGTGAGTTACCCTGGAAGAAGAGTGAGATGCCTAGGAGTGGGTCCTGGACACTGAAGGGGTCCTCTCAGAGACAGTCCAAAGCTGGGGCCATAGCCCCCATCCTGTGAATCTTGGACAACAAGCCCTTACAGAGTTTGTGCACAAGCCTGGAAAATACCCATCTGCTCAATTGCAGCAGCGGTCAGGAGTCCTTAAACTTCAGAAATTTCAATTGGTTGAGCAAGCAGACAGGTCTGGTGACTTCTCCTCACTGTAAGTGGGATAGCAACTTGCAAGACATTGCGCAGTGTGCAATGCACACTCCCATTTTTAACACACACGTATTGGTGATTTTGTCCATTACATTCCTTCATTGGAGTGGAGGAGGATGCAGAGCCCACATGATAATGTGTGCATATGAGAAGCTCTTGTGAACTGATAATCATCTGTTAAATGGAGGGGAGGTTGGGAAAGAAGTTAGGAGGAAAAGCATAAAACTTAATGCAGGAAATTATCTGCCTTGTGCTATGCAGGTAGGGTGACCAGAGGACCCAATTTTATAGGGACAGTCCCAATATTTGAGGCTTTTTCTTATATAGGCACCTATTACCCTCCACCCCCGTCTCAGTTTTTCACACTTGCTATCTGGTCACCTTATATGCAGGAGATCAGACTTGAGGATCATAATGGTCCCTTTGGATCTTAAAATCTATGAAAACTGAGAGTTGTTATTGAGATTCGTGATCAGGTCAATAATATTTGCAGAGCATATGCAGAACTCCTGTTGAACACAGTTAACTCTCCTTAGCGCCTCACTAATTTCTACTCATTGTCATTTCTCTTTCCATCCACTATCCTTCCTGCTACCAGCTGGTTTGTTGCCAGATTTGCCACTTAAGCTTCCTTTGTCTTCAACTTGTCCTTCACCCTGCTTTGTTCCCTTACCCATTTGTTTATTCTCCTGTCTCTCCCCGTAACAGCAGACATGTATCTTTCCTGGCCTTGCTGTCTGGCTGCTCCACATACAGACATTGCATAGTTCATCATTGTCAATTTCTGCTTACTTTCCATCCCTGGGGAGGGACATCTGAGTAAAGATCACTGGTGGACTGGAATGGAGAAATTGACAGTGAGATTGTTGTGTGTAATCTTTGGATGCCAGCCTGTGGAAAACTTTAGGTAAAGAGCCTTTGAGTCTTTGCAGTTGTATATCTGATCTTTTGCCCCTTCCTATACCCTTAAAGAAGATATTCAGATGCATTTGTAGCCCTGTCAACCCTTGAAGTTCAAAGTAGTCTGCTGAATATTCATTACTTTGCATTTGTCACCATTGAGTTCACCTGCCAATGGAGCTGGTGCATTGGCAATGTTGGGCAGAAGCAAGGTACCGATAAAATTAAAGTACAAATGAAACTGTAAAAGCCCACTCACTTTGTTCACTCCTGGAAGAGAAGCAGCAACTCCTGTGCCTTGGGGCTGGGCCCGGCTCCCCGCTCTGGGTGTTGTGACCTGGTACGGAGTTGCAGCACCATTTAGACCTGGCCTGGTTGCCCCTTTGACAGGGGGCCTCCAATCCAAACCTGAGTGGTGGTATGACCCTAATCACCAAGTCACAGAGCCGCTTGGTTTGGGGGGCCCTCTCAAATGGGGGTGGGAGGGGCAAACTGCTATCCCTCCTCTGGGCAGCTATGGTCTCCAATTGGCATCCCTGCTGTTGGTAAGCACCGTGTGTAACATGTACGGCTGTGAGCACCATTGCTTGATGCGTGCATGTGTGTGCGTGTGTGTAATCCTCAGGTGAATCTGTTACAGCCCTAGTTAGAGAGACTTGTCTTTTTAGTTTAAGCTGTAGCAGCTCATGCTTTTAGCTCTGGAAGTCACCAGTTCAATCCCCAGCTGTCACATCAACCTTCCTTGGCTGTGAGAGTGTACGACAACCACTTTCTGTCTAGGCTCTTGTAATCTACTTGATCATACTTTATATTAGGATACATCTCTAAGTAGTTTACAAAGAGATTTTTATTGATAACAGATGTTATAGACATGTTGCAGTCATCACTACTGTGTATTATAGGAATTTTTACTCACACTAGTAGAAGAGGTTATAGATGGTTATAAGCAAGGATTCTAAGCAACCTACTGACCCACTGGACTCCAGATTACTCTATAGCAATTGATTAACCATTTGTTAAAACATCTATTAAACATTTGTTAACCATTTATAAACTATTTGAAAATGTACCCATAATATTACGTGTGACTGTCTCGGGGAGATTTTTCAAAGGCCTTGTTCCTATCCCATTGAAGCCAATGGGACTTTAATGGGAGCAAGATCAGAACAGAGACTCATTGACTGAGAGCGTGAGCTAGGTACCTAACTGCTCTTCGTGAAAATCAAACCCAATATGGCTTTGCCAGGGGAAGAGATTAAATGGGGTGCTGGACTGGATCACATACATGCCAATCAATCCATGGGTGATAGATTTATCTTGGAAGACAATTTAAAACCCCCTTAAAATCATTTGTATTAAAACCTTTTCACGGTAAACAAAAAATAATAATCTATTTTTACCAAATCTGTGTGTGTTTCAAGTGTCCTTTCTGTGGCTTTCTTTATATTTCTGCCCCACTCCTGCTAGACTGACATCAATGGCAAAACTTCTGTTCACTTCATGGGAGGGAGAGTAGGCCCTTTTGTATTATAAATTTGCTTCTCAGCTAAATCTACACTGCATTTTTCTTTAATGCTGCAGGGCAATGAAGCGGTTCTTCATCTTAGCTGCTTACTTTAATTTCATTGTGGTACTTCAGCTGGGGAGGGAACACCTTTAAGGAAGTAGGACCAAAATACGTTTTTTTAATAAAAATATATTGGATGAGGGACACTGAGGATTAGCAAACAATCCAGACAGATGGTTGCGTTGATGGAGATGTGCAATTTCATCCTCTTCAGTAAGGCTAGGAGGGGAAGATTTGGGAGGGAGAGTAAGGGAATAACCCTGCTAAAGGTAAGGTCTTGCATTCATATCATTTGGGGGCTTAGCCGCTGTGAGCGATATTAGAGCGCTACTAGAAAAAAAGGCATTCAATGGAGGAAAAATATACAAGAGAATATATAAGAAACTTCATCAATGCTTCATTTGGGGAAAGGGGAAAAATTATTTGTCTGGGGTTTGAGTCTCAGTTACAATAATGCCGCTTTAAAGCACTTTGGTGGAGTGTAAAAGGGCCATAATATGGGCATAGATCACAGTTACACTCACTGTAAGGTGGCTTTGCACTGCCAGGGTGGTGTCAAATGGGCTTAGTATCAGGGAGAATCAGGCCCGTTATGTGCAGTTGATTTACCAGCATCTGGATTGCTAGATTAGGGCTGGAAACAGTAAACCCATGAGGACCACATGACGGTATTCCTTACTCATAGAAATAGTCCCATTGGTTTCATATCTGTGAGCACTTGCAGGCTTAGGCCTTTAGCATGTGTTGGGGAAAGGGGAAGGAAACCAAACCTACATAAGGTCAGTGTGCTAAGAACTAACACATTGTTTTGACTTTATCATTTTGACGTCTATGTCAGAACATAGTCAGATGAGAAAGTAAAAATGAAATGTTTTGACAAGATTGTGACACAGTTTCTGAAATGAAATATTTTGGAATTTTTGTTTCACAATACATTTTAAAATTTTGAATTTTCATCTTGATTTCGGGATGAAAGGAAATTGCAAAATGTCAGATTTTCCCATGGAAAGGAATTTCCCTTCTGCAATCACCTCTAATGTTCAGTGAGAGGCGTATGATTCCTTATTCCCTAATTCAGCAAGGCACTTAAGCATATATCTAACTTTATGCACATGAATAGTTCCACTAAAGTCATTAAAGCTTCCCATCAGGCACATAATTAAAAACCTTGCCGTGATGCCGGGGTTGTGCCTTCAAATGTGTTTGTGGTAGAGGCTGATCCAGGCTGGGATCCTGGGCTGGATTCTATTCACACTGATGTCAATGGCAAAGCCCCCACTGACTTAACCGTTACAGAATGAGGATTACTGAGCGCTACTACAGCATAAATACTCTGGAGAGAATGGGTCGGAAAATTTTGGTTGAATTTTTTTTTTTTTTAGTGGAGAAGATCTGGTCAACCAAATGGCATTTCTGTGAACAATTTTAGTTTTGGTGGAAATGTGTCTTTTTGTGAAAGAAAAAATATTTGATTTTTAATTTTAAAAGTGTTTGGAAAATGTTTGCTTTGGGGGAAAAAAATAACACTTATTTTATTTTCCTCCTCTCCCGTCACCTTTTTTCCGTTGGAGAGAAGTGAAAGAAAGCGATCAGTTTTTTCCTGACTGAAATTAAACTAATTTTGAAATCAGTATCTGTCTTTTAGGCAGCTTTGAAAATCTCAGCAATAATGCTTAGGAAATAGAAACGGAACATAGGAACTATTACTAGGGTGACCAGATGTCCCAATTTTATAGGGACAGTCCTGGTTTTTGGGTCTTTTTCTTATATAGGCTCCTATTACTCCCCACCCCCTGTCCCAATTTTTCACATTTCCTGTCTGGTCACCCTAACTATTATATATAAGAATTTGAAAATGTTGCATAAAATTTTCAAAAGAACTGAGATGGCGAGACCAGAACTGGATACAATATTCAAGGTGTGGGGACCACATGGACTTACGTAGTGGCATTATGATACATTCTGTCTTATTTTCTAACCCTTTTCTAATAGTTCCCAACATTCTGTCAGCCTTTCTGACTGCTGGTGCACATTGAGCAGAAGTTTGCAGAAAACTGTCCATGAGGACTCCAAGAGCTTTTCTGAGTGGTAACAGCTAATTTAGAACCCATCATTGCATATATATAGTTCAGATTTTTTTTCCCCAACATGCATTACTTCATGCTTGTCAATGTTGAATTTCATCTGCCATTTTGTTGCCCAGTCACTCAGCTATGTGAAATCCCCCTGTAGCGTTTTACAGTCAGCTTTGGACTTAACTATCCTGAATAATTGTGTATCATCTGCAAATTTTGTCACTTCACTGTTCACTCCCTTTCACAGATCGTTAATGAATATGTTGAACAGCACACAGATTCTTGGGGGACCCCACTGTTTAGCTCTCTCCATTGTGAAAACAGACCCTTTCTTTATCCCTACCCTTTGTTTTCCATCTGTAATCAGTTACTGACCCATAAGAGAACCCGCCCCCCCATATCACATGGCTGCTTAGGCTTGGTACAGAGTTAGGGCAACATAAGGCAGCTTATGTCGACCTAAGTATGTCAATGCATCCGATGAAGTGAGCTGTAGCTCACGAAAGCTTATGCTCTAATAAATTTGTTAGTCTCTAAGGTGCCACAAGTACTCCTTTTCTTTTTGCAAATACAGACTAACACGGCTGCTACTCTGAAACCTAAGTATGTCAGTGTCTACACTACATGCTCCTGCTAATGTAAGTGCCATCCTACACCAACGTAACTCCACGAGAGGTGTAGGGCTTATGTTGGTGTAGTTAGGACGATGCAGTGTCTGTGCAGACATGGCAGCGGACTGGACTCCAGGTGGGGGTCTCCCTGCCAGAGGTGAGAAGCCCCAGGGGGCAGCTGGGCCCCAGGGGGGAGCTGTATGGAACTGAGAGCCTGGGCTCTCAGCCTGCCACACTTCCGTTTGTGGAAGGACTCCTGAGGAGGACATGCACCACTGACAGAAGAAGGATAGTGTGGACATTAGCCATCGCAATAATTGCTGAGGTGGCTGTAAGTCAACTTAACATAGGTTGATTTAAGATTGTAGTGTAGACATGCCCTTAGTTTCCTTAGGAGCCTAATTCCCATTTTAGGAAGAGATCTAGGGACAGATTTTCAAAGGCATTTAAGAATCTAAAGATGCAGATAGGTGCTGCGTGACAGCATCACTGATTTCAATGGCAGTTGGGTACCTAATCTATTCAGGTGCTTTTAAAGATATCACTAGGGCCCAGATCCTCCAAGGTATTTAGGTACTTAACTCCCATTATAAGTAAGTTGTCTAAATACCTTGGAGGATCTGGGCCTAGATGGCTATCTGCATCTCCAGGCACCTACATATCTTTGAGAAATCTGTGCTTAAGTTGCTTTTGAAATGGTTCCTTAAATCATTCATTCAGTTGCCCTTGACTTTCAGGAAACAGAACTTCTTGCAAGATTTACCACAGTAATTGACTTTCAATGAGAGTTAGACAGCCCACCCCTTATGTGCCATTTGTGCTACTTCATCTCTAATGATGACCTAGAATACATAACATTATATATCTTTCTGACATATGGGAGTGATCTTAAAAAATGCTTAAGGGACTTAGGCACCCAACTCCCACTGAAGTTGCATTGGGTGCCTAACTCCCTTGTACAGCCACCCAGATATTACTACATGCTGCATCTCTTCCCTTCTGGATATGTTGGATTTAGCTTTTGTTTTGTTATAACGATAGGAAAGCTGAAATCTAAATCCTTTTGGATGTTAAGTACTGGATCTCTTAGGTGTTTCAGAAAATTCAGATGCTATCATTCCAACCCAGAAGCAAACTTTTATGGCAGTGTTTAAAGCCCTGAAAAACAGTCATGTGCAATGATGTAAGCTGGAGGGAGATCCACATCTGAATTCATATGCTTTAAAAAAATAAGCTGGAATAATGGATCTTATACAATAGAGTTGTAAAAAATTAGAGGTTTTACCGAAAGACTTATTTAGATGAGAAAATTATAGCTGCATGTTAGCACATCTGCACCTTGACAATCAAATACATGACTACATTACAACTTTCATGAATTATGCAAAATGCTAATTAAAAAGTCTAATTTACTAATCACATCTCTCAGGGTCATAACTGGAACTGAATTTTATTAAGGACAAACAATGCTGTGAAGTGGGTTAGCAACATGCATGTTTTTTAGCAGGAAGAAAGGAAAGATTGCCTACATCACAGGGCCTGGATTCAAGAGAGCTGGGTTATTTTGCCAGCTCAGCTACAGGCATCCAAGTCAGTTACCTTCTCTCTCCCTCAGTTTCCTTATGTGTGAAGTCAGGATAATAACACTTACCCACCCTACACCCCAGAGATGTTGTAAGACCTAATGAATTCAATTCAATAGTGTGGAATCTGGGTGACACAGCACAATACAAATAATCCTCCCTAACAGTCTATCTTAAAAATTCTGGGATAACAGCTGCACTTGTCTGTGTGGGAAAACAGTGATAAAGAAGAGTTTGTTGCCGATGTGCAGCTGGTGTGTCTTCTATAAGTTCTAGCCTTAGAGGAGATGAGGACACTCTCTGGGTCACTGCAGCCAAGAACCACCACCTCACGAAGTGATGGTATAGACAGAAAGACAAACTCTGCCATTGAACAAGCCTATTTCCTAGCTGCACAAGGGTCTGATTGGGAACAAAATTCAATTGCATTTGTTTGACTCAGAATATTCTCAATTTCATAAACCCAGAAGTGAGAGAGAAACTTTGGTGGTAGAGGTGGGGAAGGAGGTATTGAAGAGGGGAGCTTGCACAACATAGAAGTGGAAAGACTGTGGCAATGAAAGAAAGGTTCACACAGCTGGCCAGATCCTGAGACTTGTGAGGGACTGGCAGCTCGGGCCCCACAGAAAGTATCAATGTCAGCTGAGATTTTCGAACAAACCTAAGAGATTTGGATGTCTCGTTTCCATTAAAGTTCATGCAAACTGGACATTCAGAGCTCTTCGTTGGCTTTGGAATCTCAGCCACAAATAATAGCAGTTAGAACAGAAAATGTGAGCCATCTAATAGGTCAGAGCTTGGATATCACTGTAACAAGTGTCTGAGCTTGTAAACAATCTAAGAGCTAGATGGGGAGAGAAGGAGAGCAAACTCAGTCACTTCCTCTAGCAAACTTGTGCATTGTAAGAACCATCACCAGGCTGCATACAGGCTGAACTCCACTGTCTATAGCTCTGTTTCTGGTACAGGCTGACTCTTCATCTCTGATGAAATTCCCCCAGCCAGAAATTCACACGATGGCCAAAGTTTTGCTGGCAGAGGCACAGAAATGTGCTTCTGATTTAAAAGAAGAATGGGGAAGCATGCTATCTATCAGTGGTAAGTGAGCCATTCAGATGGGCAGCCAACACAAGGAGAGGTGAGTCCTGTGTGCTATCAGACCCATGGCCAAAGCAGATCCGGACCATCTAGCAGCCAACCCGTATTGTGCCAGGATTAGAAAATAATGACAGCCTCCAAACTTGGATAATTCAAACAGCGAAGGGGGCCTCTCTGTATTAGCCTCCTCCTCTATTTGCATCTCTACCCATGGGCTCAAAAGTTTAGCAAAGCTGACCAGTGCCAGATTTACATACAGGAAAAAGTACAGGAGTACAGGAAAAATCTCATTAACTGCTTACAATAGTGACATAAGTGATTAAACAGATGCATCAATCTACCTATCTATGGTAAGGTTTTATCCCTCCACCCTAGCATCCGAGTGCCTTCCATGTCAAACCAATAGCAATGCCCCAGGGCTTCATGGCATCTCTAGCACTTCTCTCTTTTTGGGTTCAAAACTGTGCCTCGGGTAGGGTTTTAGGTGTGTCTTGTTTCGGGCCAGATATGGAGTGGAGGAGTACAGTGCTACCTAGGGGTGATCTGTGGAGCAGGAACACCAGGGAGCACGAGACCATTCCAGGGTGAGTACAATGCATCTGGTGGCAGGTGACAGCTGGCAGTGAAAACAAAGGAATCCTCTGAGCTCCAAGGGCTGCTTTTTCCCTGCTTAGTGTCTTGTTTCCTTGAGCCCCAGGAAGGAAATGGGTGGAACAGCAAGAGATCCCAGCAGACATTTTCATCTTCACCCTTACCTCAGGGCTGAAGTCTTGCTTGAGTCCCAGTCATCCACCAAGGGCACCTTTCTTGCTCCCCTGGCTCCAGCCAGCAACTGATCTGTTCTGTCCAGCAGTGTCTTTTATATGAGCCTGCTGGGCTCTGATTGGCTGCTTCCCCACAACCTCGCTATGCAGCCTGGAGGGCCTACTTCTACTGCTCTCTCTGGGGCGGGGTGGGGTAGGAGCACAGGGCCTCACAGGGCCTGATACACCCCATCATAGTTGGTATATGGAAGATACCAATCTTATGGGCCAGATTCTCACCTGGTGTAAATCAGCATACCTCCATTGAAGCTGAGGCTTAGGCCCAAAATCTTTCGGAGGGAAGAGTGTATTCTACTCTTTAGCATCTGGACTGATGGAGAGAGAAAAAGGTTTCAGATGATTAAATAGAAAAGTGAATCCAGTTTAAAAAAAAACTTGGCCGATGTTTTATTTTCATCTTCTCTAATTTGCAACTGTTCATTAAATTACAAGAATTTAAGTTATAACCAAAGAACTCCCAAAGGCAGCTGTGCAATCATCCAGGGACTGAACATGCAGCGGAAATTCCATAAAGAGGGCAAAAAGGACAGTGTTACTCAAACCGAATGTTCTGTTTACCACTGAGTCCAGCTGACCAGGAACTAAAGCCTAGTGGATTGAGCAAACGACTAGAAAGGAAGCCGTCCTTAGTTCAAATCCCACCTGTGACATTCAGTGACTGTGTAGCCTAGACTGTCGAATTACTCGTTTCCCGGGCTTCATTTCCAGACCTGTGCGCAGACCACCATATGGTCATGTGATTATGGCACTGGATGGAGCTCAAGAGATATGGCTTCGATCCATGGCTCTGTCACAAACTCCTTGCGCAATCTTGGGCAAGCCCCTTAATCTCTCTGTGCCTCAATTCCCCATCTGTAAAACTAGGGTGATAATTAGGGTCCTACCAATCTCATGGCCATGAAAAATGTGTCATGGACTGAAATAAGCCCTTTCCTGTGAAAGCCAATCTCCCCCTGCTGCTAAGAGTGCCCCAGCCAAGGGGTTCTTAGCTCCAGCTGGGCTGGGGAAGGACAGGACTTGTCCATCCCCTGCACAGCCGCTCTCGGGGAGAGCTCAGACCCACCTCCACCTCTGGGAACTTCTTGCAGCTGCAGGAAGCTCCACGGTTGCTGCCTCCAGAGTCTAGCTCTAAAGGCAGCACAGAAGGGAGGGTGGCAATCCCGTGACTCCCCTGCAGCAGGTTTGCTACCAGCCCACAATCCCCTTTTGAGTTGGGACCCCCATGGTTACACCACCGTGAAATTTCAGATTTAAACATCTGAAAATGTGAAATTTACCAATTTTCAAATCCTATGGCTTTGAAATTGACCAGAACATGAATTTGGTAGGGCTCCGGTGATAATAATGCCCCATCTTCTCTTGGTTTGTCTTGTCAATTTGATTGTAACAGGTGGGGTCAGGGACTGTCTCTCCCTATGCATTTGTACAGTATCAATCACAATGAGAAACTGATTCAGTGAAGGGCTCTAAGATCTATTGTAATGCAAAGAATAACAAAACATCTGTCTGAGTTTCACTATCTCTAAAATAGGGAAAATCCCACATGGCTTCCTCTCAGAGAAGTCCTGATCGTGAATTATTTTGTGGTTGTAACGTGCATTTGATGCATTATTATGACTTCCATTAATCACAGACATACACAGATGTGATGATACGTAACAGGGAGATAAACTATATGTATCTTTGTATGTAAATGACAGAAGGTTGAGATTCACTTCCTGTTTCAGCAGTAGCCAATGTGGGGTCATCACCGAGGATAAATATGTTTGAACAGCAGCACTAGTGAATGTTGCAGCAGGGAGGTTTTGTACAGTTTGCAGCTGCTGGAAGGAAGTCCTAAACTACTGAAACCCATTGAGCACTGGGATATTCCTGAAGTATCTACTGAAGTCCCAGCATCTCAGCACAGAATACCAGATGAGATCCAAGCAAAGTACCCAATGACTGTCTAGTTGATGGAATCAGGAGACTAATTAAGGTTGACCCCAAATTGATGAACTTTAGAAGCTAGTCGAAGACCATGGCTTATTGCCCTCTGTAATAACCCAAGGTGAAATTAGGAGGTCTGTTCTAGCATAAGGCATTGATGCAACAGGGGTCAGTTTGAAATATATCGGCCAAACTACTATTTTGGTGAAACTGGCTGAAAATAATTACACGTGGAGGAAACAGTGAGGCCCAGATTCTCAGAAGTATGTAGGCATCTAACTTCCACTGAAATCAATGAGATAGGTGCCCAAATATCTTTAACAATCTGGGCCTGAGGTTTTGTGCAGAAGAAGTTGGTTTGGGTTAATCCTACCTCACCTGGCACCCATGCAACTAAACTTCAGGTGCACAGTTGTACCTGAGGGCAGAGGTTGGCCCTTATTGCATATAATGCAGCAAGAATATTTGATAGAGTCAATAACAAAAGCAGAGTTTCATCTTTCCTCACGAATTGTCAGTATTTTAGTTTCTGCTAACAGCAGCTCACTGATTGTTAGATACAGTGTGTCAGTAATATGGGAAAACATCCCGTAATGTCACTCGAGTGGTTAAATGCACATCTCATCTTCAAATGCCTATGATGTGATAAGTAAACCTCTGCCTTCCAGCTAAGTGGATGAATATAAAATCATGCATGGAAATGTAAACTACCCTTTGATTGTAAATGGGGTAGAAGATGGAGTTAGGCAGTGCATGACACATGGGGTTCACTTCCTGGCGGTTCCTTGTTTTGAGCATTACACTGGGAGGTGGAATCAACTAGCGCAACAAGGGGAAGAACTCACCCTGGTGAGCAGCCTTTGAACATTGGGCCTGATGGTGTCTGGTGACTGCAGCAGCTCAGGGAAGAGAGAAAGGATGCAAGTAGCCTTTCCCTCCTTTCCTTCCACCCACAGGACCAGGTTCCATGAGTGTTCTTATGCTTTGGGGTAAAGCTATTGTGTGTGAAAGGCTCTCAGGAAAGGGGAAAGAAGGAGAGAAAGCGCTTCGGGCTGCTAGAAGTGGGGGCTGGTGAGTGTCAGGTGGACCCACCTCCTCTTTCCCAGGAATTCTCCCCTCCACAACTAGCCCCAGCTGAGCTGATTCTCCTGCCTCAGGCTAGGGAACAGCAAAAAGAGGTGGAGTGCACCAGACACGGAGGAAGAGAGGAATGGGCCTTACAGATCCGTGAGGATGAAAGTACTCAGTGCCCCGGGGGTAAGGCAAGGACTCCAGCTTTTGCAGGGATGGGCCTGGTTAGCTCAGGTGATGTCAGATTAAAAGCGTATACTTCTGGGCATCCAGCGCAGGGCTGAACGGAGGAAGCAATCAGTTTGTTCTTTAGCAGGAATAATCACAGAGCGGCAAATGGCTGGAAGTCAATATTTATTAAACTGCGAGCCAGTTTTATTTTCCGAGCTCCAAAAGTGAAAACACGAGGAGAAGATCTGATAAATCAGAGTGCAGAGAATAAACACACTGGGTAAGCTACAATTATATGCCTCTGCAAGATCAATAATTCAAGAGGTTTCATCCACATTATGCATGATGGCCTATGGGAAGTTAGTCTCCAGAGACCAGTTCCTTGGACTGAGAAGAGATGCAGAGGCTTCTGAAGAATACCTGCCTCCAAATTTCAAGCGATTGACTATTAGACTGGGAGAAATTCAGGACCAATGCATTTGATCACAGCAACGGGAGTGAGGGCAGCCATTTATCAAGTAAATATCAGGTACAGTAACCCCAAGACAGGGTTGTTCACAGACAGGTCAGCTCTGTAGGACTCGTCTATTCCCTTTGAGGGAGTGGTGTAGTTTAGCACCTGCCTGGTGTTACTGAAAAGCTGTACTGTGCCTTAGAGCATGTCTACACCATGGCTGGCTGGTGCCAGGTGACTCAGGGGCTCAGGCTAAGGGTCTGAAGTGTAGATGTTTGGGCTCAGGGTGGAGCCCAGGCACTAAGACCCTGCGAGCCCGGAAGTCTACACAGCAATTAAACAGCCCTCAGCCCAAGTCCTTCAAGCCCAAGCCAGCTGGCACCAGCCAGCCACTGGCGTCTAATTGCCGAGTAGACATACCCTTAAAGGCACAACTCTGTTTTGAGGTGTGGGGCTGTGTGAAGTGTCCTCTGATCCCCAGGAACTGCGATAGCTCAATTCCTCCTAGGGAACACACTGTGCAGCAATTCTTTAAATAGGTGCAGCACACAATGCCCATGGTAGCAGAGAAGCTTTGTCAATCACTACATAGAGGAAGGGCCATTCTCATTCTACTGCTGCCCACCCCTTTTGGGAAGGTGCTAGCGTGGAGCAGGGGGCCCATGCCCCAGCCTTCTTTTGGCTGGCCAGCCCCGTGCAAGGATGAAAGGAGAGAAGATTCCTCACCCCTCTCCTTATGCACCCTGGCAGTACCAGCGATGGAGCTGGGCCAAACTCAGAAATCGTAGTCCTTCAGTTCCTGGAGAGAACCAGGATATGTTGTAGCAGGGTCTTAATAAATTGAGGGATTTCCAGGAAGGAGGTCTTTTTCTAATTCTCTGCTTAAGCATAGGAGGAGAAATCTTGGCCCCATTTGAGTCAATGGCAAAGCTCCAGTTGACTTCACTGGGGCCAGGATTTCACCACTGGTGTCTGCTGTCTTTCTGCCCACACAGTATGGTGGGTAAAGTGGTATTGGAACCCATATGCAGACTAAAGCTTGAGTTCTATACAATATTACATGAAGTGTGAATTTCTGTTTCAACTTATATTTACAGATATACATGCATGGAAATGACTCCCCTCTGCTTTCAAGCCCGTGGATTCTGATTTTCCCCATGTTAGCTGTATTCCTTCATTCAATCACATTTATTCCCCCTTGTTCCCACTGCCCAAATGCAGAAAAGCAAAGAGCTGATCCTGCAGTGAGTAAGGACTGTGGGCCCAATCCTGCAGCAATTTACTCCCATAATTTAGGGTTGTAGGATTGGGGATTGCATAAGGGCTGCAGAGTTTTGTTTGGGGCCCTATCCTTATTCAAGTGAATAGCCCCTGGAAGCTCTGTCATGCATTCTCCCTAACCTAGTTTACGCTCCTTTCTATTTGGCTTCATTTGGGCTGGTTGTCTGTTTTGTTTTTTTGTTTTTTTTTTAAGGACACCTGTTGGGCTCAAATAACCTCTTGACTGTGACCTCATATCCAGCACTGGTTTATTTCTTGCCTTCCTACTTGCCTTCTGTGATTCGGTTACAGTGGGCTTAAGTTGCCTCCAAGCTGAGTCCACCGATTGGCTAAAGATTCATTTATCAGTGAATAAGGTTGTCTTAGCCACAGTCCTCAGCAATCTGCGTGATACTGATTTTATTTGCAGTGATAGTGCCATAAAGGGGAAAAAGCAAGGAAACAGCCTTGCCTTTGTTGTTTGCTTTGAAGTAATCAATGCAGTGTACAGTTCTTTGAATCTGGGATTTAATCAAATTAACTATATTTGTTTTTCGCTTATTGCTATGGATTTAGCCTTAATTAAACTCCTGACTCAGGGACTTGTTTTCTTTCTAGGCAGTCCTGGGAAAGGTTGGGTTTTTTTGGTTGTGTCAATCCAAAAGCTGTTCTCTTTAAGAAGATTCAGATGCTTCTTTTACAAAGTTTCTGACAAAGGCTCAGTGCCCATCTAACTTGTTATTTAAAAAAAATTAGGAATCAAGATAATTGGAAAGGACTAAAAATAACTAAATACATCCAGGAGGCCAGATCCTGAGTTGGTCTAAATCAGCATAACTCCATTGGCCTCAATAGTGTGATGCCAGTTTACACCAACTGAGGGTGCTACCTTGAAATCCCACAGAGAGCTGTCACATGGTCAAACTTTTAATGATCTAAGCTGAACCTTTTAACTATTCAGGGAAAGTCTATACATGAGAAGCAACATATAAAAAATGATCAGATTAAACAGTAATTTCTCACCTCAATGTATTTTATCCTGGTAACTAGTAAAGTGGGTGCAAGTTAAAGATGGTTGAAATTTTTGGATGAAAGATTTTTGACAAAACAGTGCTTTGTTAAATGTTGTCTCTTCCAAAACGTTCAGCTCTTTCAGTGAAAAACCAAAACCCCAAAAGTGTTTGGTTTTCAAAACCTGAAAACAACTCAACATTTTTGGGTGTTCAGGTTTTCATTTAAAAAATAAAAACAAACAATTTTGGAAAAATAATGAATGTTTTTCGTTTCTTTTGAATTTTTTCATGGCAAACACTTATAATTTCCTAGTTAATGTTAATTCTGACATCAAAAGGGTACGAATATATGGACTTTTATAGGGAAATGGTTGCACTGTGGGAAAATTGTATCTAATGTTTAGAATTCCTGTATTTTTAATGTTGTCAATTTCATGGAACTTTTCATTTCTACCGGCAAAGAAAAAAATGGCTTCTGATAGAAACCTCTGGATCCACACTATGAAAAGATCCCCATTTACTTCAGTGGACATTGGCTCAGCACTGTAGTAACTATACTTCTGGAAAGGTTCGATCCTGAAAGGAGTGGAGTTCCTCCACTGAAGCACTGATTGCTCTCAGTTCTTACTGAGATGGGTGGAAGATGTGTGTTTTTTAACCACACAGAACAAGTCCATCTAACTATGGACATCGTTCACTACAGCAATCCTATTCAGGACTGCATAAGAACGTGCTTAACTTTACACACATGCTCTTCAGTAAGACGTAAGCACATGCTTCACTGAAAGCCTGCACTTACGTGCTGTCCTGGATAGCCATAGACTTAAGCATATGATCAAGTGCTTTCCTGAATTGTGACTTATACTGGCAACTCTGTTTAACTCCCATGACTACTACCATATAAGGGAATGTACATGTCATACAATGACGAGATTGCTGTGATTATTATTTATCACTGCTGCACAGTGTCTTTTGCTGAGGAAAGCTACCCCACAGCATTTCACAAAGTCCCATCATTCCACACTTACTATGAGTGAAAGCAAACGTCAATATTCATGTTAATTTCTCCGGGTTGTGCAGCTAAGTGTAACTCTCATTAACTGTGTCTTGGCATCTAGCCTAGGAAAAGTATATTAAAACGCTTTAAATAAAATCATGTAAAATTAAGAGGAATACCAACTGGGGAAAGTTTTTAATCGGTGAGTTTTTTTTCCCCCAGTGCTATTTTTTTTAGAAGACAGACAAATATCATTTCAGGAAAGTATTCTCAGATGCTATTATTTGAGAAAACTTAGATCTGTAGTTTTTAGATACACAGTCAATCCCATTTAACAAATATAATGTTTCTAAATATTTTGGAATTCCACTTTAATATTATTTTATATTTGCAATTCATATCCTTGTTGCAAAAAGAGATCTGTAAGCATCTACGGCCACCAAATAGTTAACACTGGAACACTGAAGCATTTGCACAATCATGCTATTTAGAAGCTACTTTACCAATAGTTTCTGGTAAATAGAACCAAAGGAAAACTGGACTTTAATGTTGGCACACTTAAAACTTGTTCACGCAAAAACACACTCACATGCTTAGCTGCGTGTAGCTGGTCAGTGAAACTGAAGAATGTGCTTACCATTTAAATATATGCTTAAGTGCTTTGCTGAATAGGGATAAAATTAAACATGTGCTCATGCTTTCCTGACTCAGGGTCTCTGTATATAGAACTCATAAATCATAACGTTTACCACAAGCATAAGTCTTTGTAGGATTAGATCCAAGAACACTGTTCACCAAAAAGTAACTGCAGCTTTCCACCCCAGAGGTAGCTGCATTTCAGTGGACAGCCAATGATCTCTCCAGACATTGATCACCACTAAAAATTAAATATTCAGTCATGATTACTCCACAGTGGTATCTGAGCTCCCACACTTATTTTCTATTCTGATTATATACAGTGTCTTGTCTCTCTCACCAACAGAAGTTGGTCCAATAAAAGATATTACCTCGCCCAGCTTGTCTGTCTAACATTCTGATTATAGGTACATACCATGGTATTGTAGTTCAAATGACCACAGTGTGATAACTTCAGGTAAATGTTGACTTTTTACTGGTGACTACTGTCCAGTCTGCATAGCAGTTAAAGGGCCAGATTTGGATTGGTTTTAAGCACCTGTAACTCACACTGAAGGTTACTTCCCAAGCCAAACATTTTCAAACTTAAATGCTTCAAAACAAGCCAATAAAACCACTGCATTGAGTTGCTGAATAGTATGCAAAAATCTAATCCACCTCGCCTCATTTCTAAAGGGTGTCTTTAAGGCTCAGCAAATGTCATGCCAGAGAAACCCATGGACCACAGAGCCTGAATTTCAGCTGAATCTCCTGACCTGCTCTCCAAGTCCACCTCCTTCTCCGGTTAGGCAGAAGCTAGCTAGCACTACCAAATGCCGGAGGTCTGGCATCTGCCTGGGTGCCTATTCCACAGCCATCCTGCCCTGCCCATCAGAGCTGTAGAAACCTATGTAATGGGGGGTGAATGTCACCTGAGGTGTGCTCTGCTTGACATTGAGTTACGGGCAGAGTCACAAGAGGTGTCCTGTACTGCTTTACTCTGCATCCCCTCAACAGAGAGAGAATTACAGCTTTTTCCTGTTCAGCAATTTTTCCACTCACACACCGCTTGATGGTGTTTCACAATGCACGCCAAGAAGTAGATGTTAGCAAAATCGGCAAGTACGACAAAATGACCAAAAGTGGCTTGTTGTCCTTCCTTATTTGGAGAAGGGGGGTGGACAGTGAGGTGGCAAAATAGTGACTGGTACAAAATAATTCACATAGAAAAGACCGTGAGGAACTTCAGAGGGACTGAGCAAAGCGAGGCAACCAGGCAACGGGATGGATGAGGGAATCCAGTGAAGACAAGTGCTAGGTTCTGTGTGTTGGAGGGAATTATTTGGAGCCCTCATACAGCTCATTTGGAACTCATTTCTGAGTAACTGGGGAAAAGACTGAGTAATCATTGTGAACAACTCAGTACAAACTTTGGCAATGGAGCAGCAGCAGTTGTGAAAGCAAATGGGATGTATTAAGAACCAAATCCAGAATAATGAAGGAAATATGGTATGAATCCATGATATGGACTCTTGACTGGAAAGCTGCATTCAGTGCCTATAAATGGATATAGGAGGAATGGGGAAGGCCCAGAGAAAGCAATGAAAATGAAGAGAGGCCTGGACAGACTTCCATATGGGGAGAGATTGCAAAGAGGAGGAATACTTATTTTAGAGAGGAGACGACGAAGAGGGGACACAACAGGAGTTTTATAGCTGAAACCCTCATGATAGACCCCTCCTGCAAGGTTGTCCGAGTGCTTCCAGGCAGATGGCTTGTCACATTTCCAACTTTTCGCCTTTGGCTCTGGTGTAAACAACCCAGGCTAGGCCATTGGGCATCAGGGTTCCTGGGAGGTTCTGAGTGGGATTTCAGAATCACCTAATGATCTAGGAATAGAACTGGTTAAAACACGGGATGGAGGCAAGGTGCATAGAAAGTTTTGACTTTTTGTCAAAAACCCAGAAATTTCAGGTTTTGGCCCAAATCGACTTGTTTTTCAGGTATTTGGTTTTTTTCAGCAGAAAGTGGCCATTTTCCATGATTGTTTTGTGTTTAATTGCAAAGTCAATTTTCCATCAAAAACAGTTTTGACTGAAAACTTCCAACTTGCTTTAGTGAGGCGCCTACGTCTCAGTGGGACTTGTGCTCCTATGTCATTTAGGTGTTTCTGGAAATCCCGCCCTGTGCTCCCCAAGCGGGAATACCCTGCGATGATATCAGAGAAGGAGCTTCTAAGGGCATCCTGCTTGTAGCTAGGCCCTGGATTCCTGGCTCCTCCCACTGGCTCCCATGGGGCTTCAAAGAGTCTCTCTGCTGCATGGAGAGGGGACACCAGGCTGCTCTGTTTTCAACAGGACAGGAGGGAGTTGGAGCTTAGAGCCCTGGTTCCCTTTTTGTCTGTACCTCTCCCTCCTCCACATCCCTCCTTAACCCACCACCCAGGGGGTGTATGCAGGATACCCAGAGTCACAGAGTCACCCCCAATGGCAGAGGTGTGGTGAATGGTGGATGTTTTCCCTTCCTTCTGGGTATCTTGGGAGCACCTGGCCCCTGCTGCCACTAAGAAAGAGCCCTAGGGGCTCCATCTCAGCCGAAGGCAGGGCTCCTTGCTGCCACACAGAAACTCTCCCTGGAGCCGCCACCAAATGTGATCGATCCCCGCTGGAGACGCACTACTCCTAACTCTCGTGTTTTCCTTGTCAAGCGAGTGCCTACCCATTAGACCGCACAGCCTTGCAAGGCCCCATCACACAAAGCAAACACCTCAGGAGGAGGCAGCAGCAGATATGCAGTGAAGAAAGAGAAGCAAAGATGAACACAGGTATCACCCATTCCACTCAAGCAATGCCTGTCTCACCTGCCTTCTTGACTCCTCCCATGGCTTGCCTGTTTGTGTTTGATCAGACAGGTCCATCCTGAACTCAGTGGTTCCTTTAAGGCAAATAAATTGAAAGATGATGGGGAAGGACACCTTGCTCATGGGAGCTCTTGGAGCTCTCATTCCTACACAAGGCCAGGTCTGCCAGCTAGAGCATAAGGGGTCAGACCCATAGAATCATAGAAATGTAGGGCTGGAAGGGACCTTGAATGGTCATTTAGTACAGCCTCCTGCGCTGATGCAGGACCAAGTAAACCTAGACCATCCCTAACTGATGTTAGTTCAGCCTGTTCTTAAAAGCCTTCATTGATGGGGATTTCACAACCTCCCTTGGAAGCCTGTTCCAGAGCTTAACCAGCCTTATAGTTAGAAAGTTTTTTCCTAATATCTAACCTAAATGTCCCTTGCTTCAGTTTAAGCCCATTATTTCTTGTCCTTCTGTCAGTGGACATGGAGAACAATTGATCCGCTGTATAACAGCCTTAAACATATTTGAAGATTATTATCAAGTCCCTCCTCAGTTTTCTTTTCTCAAGTCTAAACGTGCCCAGTTTCTAAACCTTTCATCATTTTTGTTGGTCTCCTCTGGACTCTTCCAATTTGTCCACAACTTTCCATAGTACACCAGCTGATGCCTCACCAGTGCTGAGCAGAGCAGGACAGTTATCTCCCGTATCTTACATATGACACTCCTGTTAATACACCCCAGAATATGAGCCTTTTCCCTCAGCACGTTTCAGGGCCGGCATCACATTCTAGTTATTCTTCAGTGCCTCTAGGCACATATACAGCACATGCAAAATCACATGAATGCTGAGCATAACATTGTCTCATACTCAAAAACCTCTCCAAATTACTGCCCATCCAACCTTCCAGATACAGACATGAACAAATACCATACCTCGGCCGTAACTTACACAGAGAAGGCCATCTAGCACAGTCTCTGTGGAACCAGTAAGGGAAACAACTTCCAGAAGTGAGGGCCCCCATTTAGAATGTCCAGGCTCTGTTGTTATTTATTTTATATGAATGTTAGTGGTGCCTAGAGACCCTAGTCCCATTGTGCTTGGTGCTGTACAAACATATACCAAAGACACAGTCCCTACTCCAGAGAACTTATCAATATGACACAGCCAAGACTTCTGACCCACATCTTTATCCCCCACATACTCTGTCTCTGTGCAGAGCGACTTAACACTTGAGAACCGATTTGGTTTTAAGTCCATCCCAGAGCCACTTCTGTATAACTAGGCAATTCCTCCAGAAATAATAGATCAGTGAAGGCCTCAACAACATTTTCTGATGCTGCGATGTAAAAACTGGAAGTAGCACTTTCAGAGAATCCAAAGTGGTAATGGACATTTCAATAAAGGACAAGGAAACCAGCTTAAATGTGAGAAAGGCCATACTAGACCCAGGTGAAGTTTTCTGGTCAAAACTTTTTTTCGCTGAAATATGCACATTCAGCTTGACCGAAACATTTGGAAAATTTGTGTTGGATTTGCCAAATTCTTTCAGTCAAAACACAGAAACAAACAAATTCAAAAAAGTCAAAATGTTTCATTTGGGCATTTTCAGAATGAACTGTTTTGATTTTTTTGTTTTGTTTGAAACAACTTTTTATTTTGAATTCTAAGGTAAGAAAATCCTGGAATAACCAAATGAACCATTTTGTTTTGGGTCCATCAAAAGGTTTCATTGGATCCAAAATGACACATTTTTGACCGTTCTGATTTTCTGAAAAAATTGAAAAAAAATTGGGTCAGTCCAGCTGAAAAACATTTTTCTTTTTCTTTTCAGCTTTGCACCCAACTGAAAAACTGGTTATTCTCACGGCTCTGCTGTAAGCATGCCTGTGGTGACAGGTTTCTGAAGGCCACCGAATAAGACTGGTCTGATCAAAAGTGGGTGATGGTTGTTGTGTGATTCATCTGCCGTGAACAAGCCCGTGCTTGTTCCACTGGAGCCAATGCTGATCCATAGCATAATGCTAAGCTGTATTCCATATGCAGAAAGACATGGGGAGTGGGATCAGGCAGGAATGTTTGGAGCATAAATTAACATCTACCGCTCTTCAGCATCTGCACATGTGTAGTCACAAAGGACTAGTCTGGCTTCATGCATGTTGTTGTTTTTATCTTTCACATCTGTCAGCTAAATCAGAGATCCAAATGCAAAATGTAGCACGCGAGAAAATGATGTGTGTTTGTGACACTCCCTGGAGGGCTTTGGGTCCATAAAGCAATGAATGGGTTATAATGAGGCATAAATATAGTACTTTCATCTGTGACAAATAGGATCTTGTGCTACTATTCATGTAATGCATACCCCATTTTCTCCAGCCCACTAATCTGGAATTTCAAAGGGGAAAAAGAAAGTGTGTGTGTGTGGGGAAGCATCCCTAAGCATGAACAAGCCGAGAAATATATGAGACAATGAATTTGGCACGATCTTTGAAAACTTCAGATTCCTCCGGTGAGAAAAATGGGTGTAATTGTTTCTGGAATTGTTCTCAAATCCAGCGTGCAAACGAATACACCAGAATGGAAACAACTGATTCAAAATAGGAGGTGAAGATACAGTGTTCAATATGATCTCTCTTTATTTTACTGTGTAGCATTTTTTTGCTTTATTATAACCACTCGCAGAGTTTTCATATGTACAGCATTTTCAGACATGGTACATTACAGCTTGTGTCTCTACCTAGTGTGACAAAGCTCTGTCCTTGCCTCTATGGGTCCCATGTTTCCTGGCGGATTTCGCTAGCCTCAGAGGCTCACTGTGACCCTCCACGTAACCCTTCTTTCTTTAGAGACAAGGGTCATAGTCTACTGAGCCATTTTCATCATAAGCCAGCGAGGGAGGTGAGGAGAAGTTATCCTTCCTTGCACAGTCTCTGTTGTCTCCCAGTCTCAGTGATTAAAGAGGGGGCAAAGGTGGGGAGGGAGGGGGAGCCCGGGCCCACCTTCTACTCCGGGCTCCAGCCCAGGGACCCTAATAGTATCAGCTATGGTAGCTGACCTTTTAGAAACATGACTTGTACAATTCCCTGGGCTACTTCCCCCACAGCAGCCCTCACTTCCTCAAGCTCCACTTCACCCTTACCTCAGGGCCTCCTTCCTTGTGCCTGATATGGTGTGTACTACTCAGCCTCTCCAACCACGCAACTTCTTCCCACAGCTCCTGACATGCACACCCCCCTGACTAACTGGGAGGCTTTTAACTAGTCTCAGCCAGCCCCTGATTGGCTTCAGGTGTCCCAATCAATATAGCATTCTCCCTGCCTTCTGGGAAGTTCTTAATTGGCCCCAGGTGTCTTAATTGACCTGGAGCAGCTTCCATTTCACTTAACCTGGTACCAGGGATTTGTTTAGCCTGGATCTAATATATCTATCTACCACTACCTTTCTATAGCCGTCTGGCCTTGCCCCATCACACTAGCCATGTTCATATCAGATCAGATGAACACTGCTTCTCATATATCTCTGATTCACTTTCATTATTTTGAGTGATTATCCTGGGAACTGGGACTACATTTGTATTATTGACTCATCTTCGAAACTACCGCTGTCTGCCTACCTGCTTCAGCTGATGCCATCATTCCTTCTGTGCTATGCTTAGCAGAGATCTTTCCCATCCAGACTGGTCCCCAGATTTACATGCAATCTACTAGGCTTGTGTCTCATGGAGATGGAGGCATTTGGATAAACCAGATGGCCCAACTCTCTGAAAGCATACCCACTGAAGTGAGCCCACATGGCAACGTTGCATGGGTGCAGTGGAACTGCTGACACTGTTGATCTGGAGTATTTTGGGGGGAATCTTTCTTTGCCCACTTTTGTTTCACTCTAAAGGGGTGACTGGACCCCAGAGTTGTCTGCTCATTTGGCACCATACAAGTCCCTTTTCCTTCCCTGGACAGAGCGAAATCCTGGCATCTCTGTGTGCGGAGCTGCCCTATCCTGACATACTTGTGGAAATTCCATAGCATCATCTCTGCAGTCACACTGACATCAGAGGCAAATAAAGAATGACACCCCCGCCCCATGCTTGCTTGCTGCGCCATTTGCAAGCTGTCATTAACAACAGCCAGCCAGAAGAGATCAAAGGACGGCTTCCCAGCATGGTCTGGACACTTCACAATGAAAGTGCCCAGATACCAGGCTCAGATTGTGCTGCAGGAGGGACACAGGGAGTAGAGAACTCTGCAGGGATCCACTAACTGAGTTCCTCCCACATTTTTTATTTTAGGGGGGTGGGGATGGACCTGCCCCACACACAGAATAGTCTGGGAGGCCTCCCACAAACCCTTCTCTTTGCATGAGCCTAGGGGTCTTCCCCTTTCTTGGCAGGGCAGTTTCACAGGCCTTGTGCTACCTGGGACTCCTCTGGCCCCACGGCAGAAGGGTCACAGCAGAAGAGGTAACACAGCTCCAGGAATGTGCACATAGGCCCACGTGGAGGGGCCCCAAGAACATTCTGCCAGCCCATTCTGCCCCACAGCCCTCCAAATCCATGCCTCCTCCCCTCGTGGAGCTCCCCCTACCTGACAAGCCCCTCCAAGTCTGCTCAGAAAGATACGTGACGGAAACCATTGTTTGAAACTTGTATTATGCTGGCCACAGAGAGTTTAAAAAATGCAGGGCGTTCGCGTGTGTCAACTTACCCCCACAGGGCCAGAGGCATGTTTGATAAAGCTCGCGAGTACTGCCCGTGAGTACTGCCATTGAAGCTGCATGTGTCTGTGCACCTGGCCAAACAGCAGCCAATCGGGGATGTCTACACTGCACTCTGAAAATGGCAGCAGCAGCGAGCCTCAGAGCCTGGCTCTACAGACTTGGGCTCCTGGGGCTCCCCATGTGGCGCTAAACCCAGCTGCATAGACATTGTAGCTCAGCTCTGAAACCTGCCTCTCTCCCCAGGCTTCAGAGGCCGAGCTCCAGCCTCACTTGTTTTTAGCACCTAACACAAGCCCCAGTCTCTAGACCCGGACTCAGAGGGTTTTACAATACAGTATAGATGTATCCTTAAGGGCTTGATCCAAAATCCATTAAAGTCAATAGAGTCAAAGTCGACCTCCAGGGCCTTTGGGTCAGGCTTCTGAGGTGTACCTGATGCGCAGAATGTAAAGAAGAGTTCTGCTCCAATGACAGAACCGAAAAATATGAGACATCAGCATATGTATTGTGCCCATGTGACTTTGGGCTGCAGCTGAATTGTCCTAATGAGTTTGAACTTTGAGCAGAGAGAATTGTGCAAGGATGTTAATGCAGTTGTGATTACCAAGGTTAGCAAGTAAACTCCCTGTCTTGACCTATTTCTCAGGCATTGACAACTTCCCTGTAGCCTGGCGCACAAATCAAATGCATTGGTGAGTCTGTATGCAGAAATTATCCAGCCAATAAGACAGGGCTGAAGGGGAACTGTATTTGGGGACTGGCTCAGATAACGAGATACTAGGTTGATCAGTGAAAAGGAGCATCCAGGATTGACAAAAACAGGTGCCTACAGTAAAGTTGGGTTTTGTGTCAAGAGGAGCTGCTGAGTGTCCAACAACATTGAAAATCAAGCCACTTATTTCAATGCTTAAATGTGGACTTTGGAGTGGGGGCTGGTTAAAAAATTTCCACCTTAACTTCTTTGGGTTTTGGACTAAAATGAAAATTTTCATGGAAAATGAGCAAAACCTGATTTTTTTTCAGTCGTCAGATGAAAATTTTCAGTTTTTGGAAGTTTCCAGCTGAAATTAGTTTGGATTTCAATCAAAACTGAATTTCGAGGTTGGTGGATTTTTTTTGTTTTTCGAAGAAAAGGCAAAATTTTCTATGGAAAAAAATTCCAGACAGCTTAGACTCTCATTTTTATGATTTTGGCCTATATATTGTAACAAATGGATAGCATTCCCATGTGCCAATATCTGGAAGTAGATCATAATTGTTGTGATAGTTCCTCAATTTCTACAGCTGGTGTTTTCAAAAGAGCCTATGGGAGTCAGGTACCTACCCCCCTTAAGTAGTTGGGCAGTAGTTGAGTGCTTAATTCCCTTAAGCACCTTTGAGAATCGCAGCCTGTTTGGAGAGAAGAAACAGTTCTGCAGAAATCTAGCAATGAGCTACATAAATAGCAATCACCACCAGGGCCCTGGTGCAGCAAGATACTTGAGCACGTGTTTAAGTACACAACTAATCTCACTTACTTCACTGGGACTGCTCTGATGCTTGAAGTCAGGAGGTCAATAACATTATCCCCATTTTACAGACGGGGAAAGTGAAGCACAGATTGGGAAAGTGACTGGCCCAAGGTTGCCAGGCAGGTCACTTGCAGTGCTGAATGGGGGTTGAGCAGCATTAGTTATCTGCCTACTCTTATAGCAATTAATGATGGAGGATTCCATTCATAAGAACAGTTATGAAATTTAATCTATTTCCCTGGTATCCCTTTGCTGTATCTGGATTCTAACCCATTGACTAATCTTCATTCAGCCCCTGTGCCTTCTCATGAAAGATAACTAAGGAGATGAGAAGAAGTATATTTACACAGCTAAGGAGGGATTTACATAGCTGGTTCCTTAGGAGCTTTTACCATGTACTGGATCAAAAATCAATTTTAAAGAAATTGCCTAAATAAATACATATTTGCCTGATAGAGTGTTATAGCTCATTCTGAGCCCTGACGGTGCAGTGAGACAATCAAATGCACTCTCAGACTTGAATATAAGCAGCTAACATCTCCAGGCATGTGTATGTTCCGAATACAGAGGGCTATGCTTGTTCTAGAAAGATGACCAAAGTTAGGAAATGAAGCCACTTGTGGCACTGCAGTTCTTACCTCTGCCTGTGTCCCTTTTCATTTATATATTGTTTCCCCACCTCCAGGTGAGCTGTGGATTGTCTGCAGACATCAACTTTGAATTTTCAGTGTGGGTCATCGCTTTAACACTATTTACATGCACTTTGCTTTGTGTTTAATCTATTTTCTCTGGAATAAATAAACACCAATGGCATGTGTGTACTGCAAAGGTGAAGGTCCGCCTCTCTCCAAGCAATAGGGTGCTCAGATCGCCATAATCCACTTTCTTTTTCTATAATAGAAAGGCCATGTTTATCTAAGTTTTATTTCATCCTCCATTGTCACATGATAAAATTTACTAAGTCATTGAAAACGAACTTGTGTCAGTCCCCTGCACTTCTGAACAATGAGAGAGTAGCAGGCTGAGCTGAAAATGTCTGTTCTTGGCATGACATTTGCTTTCTATTTCCTTTAATATGCACTGGTGGGATATTACTGAATGTTATAGTTTTGGCAGAGTCAATACCATTGAGCTTTCTGTCTCTTTAATTATTCTTTGGTTGGAATTTTTTTTTTTGGCTAATTATCTTTAAATAGATTGTTTTATTTTTCTCTCTAAAGGATTTGGCAGATTTTCATCTCTGTGTACAGCAGACGTGCCCAAATAGCCCCCTATTAGCACTATGGGAGTTGTTTGACTAAAGCGCCCAATAAAATTCTCCTCTTTTCTGCCTCTATGTCCTGGTTCTCCTTTGCCTTCAGCTGAGTGGGTCAAAGGCTTTGTTGCTTTGCACCTTGTGTAGTTGCTTAAACCAGTTCAATGTGTGTAAAGTGGGTGTAAAATGCTATCAACTCACAATGGCAACAATTTGCAATCCCTTTGCATTGGTGTCAATGACTACACAAGGTGCAGGGCACTGGAGAATCTGGCCTCTGTAATTTCCTATATCTGTGTTTTGTGGGTATAAAATACCAAATTAACATTCACTATTCACTTATGTCAATAATGGCACCTTACATTCTCTTTGCACTGGTTTCAAGAACTACACAAGGTGCAGGGTAATAGAGAATCAGACCGCAGCCTTTCTGACACATGAGGTATTTATTAAAGAAAATACCTACATTACAGATGCAAATAAGCAGGTCTCAACACAGTTCCCGTTTTAGCCTTGTCTCCTTTGCTTACCAGTGATCACACCATGTTTGGGATTCTATATAGCATGCAGGGACAGCTAGTGGCTGCATAATATACTGTTAGTGAACATATTATCCCATAAATGACTACACAAGGTTCAAGGAAAGAGAGATTCAGGCCTCTAGTGGATAATCTACAACACCCATAGTTTTGAAACCAGCTCAGCCCACCTGAAGCCTACTTTATACTACAACTCAAAACACATTTTTAACCAATTAACAGTGGGTGGCGTGTGTGTGTGTGTGTGTGTGTGTGTGTGTGATGTGTAATTTTCCCCATGTTTGACTAGGCCTCAGAATCAAGCTGATATCTGGCATCAAGGCAAGCCAATAAACTATATATTTTTTCTGAAATCCCCTGTCTTTTATCAAGGCGGTAATAAGAGGCAGGGTTTTCTCTTTGGTCACACTGTACATTGTGGCTCCATTTACAGATAGTTTATAAAGAGTTAATAAATGACTAATGGACTGTAAAATGTTGTCACCACTAGTATTCACTTGTACAGGCAAAAAAATTGATCAGAAGGACAATAAAACTGTAAATCACCCTCATAAAATCTCGTTGTCATGCTCTACCATATATTTTCTCAAGGCTATGAATACACTTGTTCATAATGGACTAATGTTCTTTACAGAGTATGTCCCCATTTTCTCACTGTTCCATCACTTGAAAGGCAGCTCAGTTAAAATGGATAAAAGGAAGCACTTTTTCCACACAGTGAACAAATCACCTGGGGGGCTTAGTGGGATTCATATGAGAAATGGACATTTATATCCAATAGGAATGATTAAAAACCCAACAACAGTTAGAGGAGAATTATAAGCCATCATGCTTCAGGGCATAAGACAGGCTGAAATTAGTGACGGAGGCCATGTGATCCAGTGGCTGGGGTGCTAACCTGGGACTCGGGAGACATGGGTTCTAATTCTGACCGATACGGATGTGCTGAGAAACTTCTCTTTAGAGTCCTCGTTGTTTTTTGTGATACAGACTAACATGGCTACCATTCTTTAGAGTGTGAGCTCTTTGGAGCAGGGACTGTCTCTCACTATGTGGTTGTATAGTGCCTTGTCCGTTGGGGCCCTGGACTGGGGACGACCAACCCCATACTGAGCATAGGCAGAAGGGAGAGGAGAGTCTTCCCCGCTTACAGTCAGGCAGGCTGAGCACACCCCAGCACAGCTGCCAGAACTGCCAATGGCAGAGGCACACAGCCACCACTGTGCCCAATAAGGAAAACAAGCCCAGCTATAAAGGCAGGAGAACAGAGAGATCAGGAGGCAGAAAGATCTGGGACAGCGGAGGGGCAAAAGCCCTCACACTGGGCTGCCTGTAAGAATCTAACAAGGAGACAAAGGTCTGCTCTACACTACAGACCTAGGTCAGGATAAGTACATCGTGCCAGGGTGTGAAAAATCCACACCCCTGAGCGATGCAGTTATACAAATTTAACCCCCCCCCCGGGTGGACAGCGCCATGTTGGCGGAAGAGCGTCTCCCACTGACAAAGCTCGGGGAGGTGGATTAACTACGCCAACAGGAGAGATCTCTTCCTTCAGCGTAAAGTGTCTTTGTTAAAGACACTTTACTGCAGTTGAATGAGTGCTGCTGTGCCAATGCAGCATTTTAAGTGTAGACTTGCCCAAAGGAAGCCCACAAGCCCTAGAGTTTAAGAACTGATTGACACATTTTAGGTCAAGTTGATGGACTGGGCTCATTGGAGATGAGTAGAGGAAGGCCAGCTGGGAAAATCTGAGACCTCTAAAGAGACAACCCCCAAGAGCAGTTGACCCACCATGGATCTCAGGAGATGCCTCTAGGTGCCTCTGTAATACAAGTAATAATAAGAATGGGTGTTAGGAGAGGATTCCCCTGAGGACTAGCAATTGTTCCATAACAGCTGTTGGACAGATTCTTCCTCTGAAGTAGCTGGTACTGGTTGCTGTTGGAAACAGGATACTGCATTAGATGGACCATTAGTCTGATGCAGCATGGCATTCCCTGTGTTTTTACTGCATTCTAGAGGGGTAGCACATTTCTCTGATATATATATATATAGCTACAAGTCCAATTATTGCTTAAGATTGAGTTGACACCCTTCGATCCATAGTTTTGGGTACAATCAAATACAACCAACATGTGCACCCCTTTGTTCTCCTTTTAATCCATGTGGAGATGAAACCATGTAGAGGGAAATGGGAGCAGAGGTGCAGAAGAAAATCTATACTCCCCCATCATCTTTTTTGTTTTTGACACCTTAGCAAAATAAATCAATGATTCTTCCCCTGTTGAGCCGACTGCGTTGTGTGTCAGGGAAAATAAGATTTAAAATGGATGAGCGGTATTGAATTTTCTTCATGGAAGACAGCAGTATTTCAGTAGTAACCCATCTATCTCAGAAAGAAATGCTGTGCCACTTGTCTTGTTCTTTCCCCAGAGAGATATTCTATAAGGGGAAATGCATTTGTTTGTATCCTTTCATTGATTATGAAATAGGGGAATGAAAACAAATTTGCATACCAGGTGATCTGTGAGTCGTTGGTTTGCTACAGTTATTTCACTTGAGATAAAGAGCGGCATTTGCTGGGGTACCACAGACTGAAAGCCCGGGCTACTGGAATTCCAGACATATCTCTTAACATGCCAGGGTCTAAATGTGCAAAGCAGTGTGTGAGAAAGACCCCAAAAGAGGGGCCACATCAACAGCATTTTGCTTCTCTTAGGGACATATCCGGCCCGATTACTCTAGTATCTAAGTACCTCAAAGTTTGTAATGAAGTTAGCCTATGAGTTAGGGGATTGCTATTGTCCCCATTATACAGATGGGAAAGGAAAGGCCAGAGAGGCTAATATGCCCAAGGAAGTCTGTAACAGAATAGGGACTTGAATCCAGGTCTCCCAAATCCTAGGTTGGTGCCCTATGCACTGGGTCATCCCACCTCTCTGTGTAGTTGTGCCCTCCTCATTCATGCTGGGAACTTAGAATACCAGGGGATTCTTTCCGTTGGCGTAAGTCATGTTTTCTATCACCTCAGTGTCATGATTCTTTATTTCTGAGGTAAATAATTTGTAACAATTAAAGTGGGAGGGCATCAAATTGGGACGGGAGGTCTGCAATTTTGGGAATTAAATGAAGGACATTCCCTGAGAAAGGAGGAGGTGGGAGAGGCACGTCTTCTGGGCAAGTGAAGGGATAGCCATGCTCCCTCACCTGCCCCCTGGCTGGAGGGACCATGACAAGAGAGAAGGAGCATCATTTGCTCTCCATGCCACCTCAGTCCTGAGCTTCTGTCCTGAAAGTGGGGACAGTGCTGCCCCTTTTGATGATGGTGTTTGCTCTAGGGACCCATTTGTCCCCTTAGGTGTGCTGGTGGTGGATATAATGTATGGGTTAGCATCAGTTTTGGTTGGGGGGCAGCTAACAGATTGTAGGGTGGGCTCTCTAGTGAATTTGTTGGTATTAGTTCTGGGAAAACGATTGCATACAATGGTGTGTTGGTGTCTGTGTCAGAGAGTTGGCCAACAAATACGCTTGCTGCAGTTTCCTGGCAGCTGTGGCAGGAAGCTCACCCCTTTCACAGATGGCGCAGGAGATCAGTGCAGTCTGGGTTGGAGATAACAACAACAACGGTAGCGGCAAACGTCCTCTGTGTGGATTAGGTGAGGAATATGGGGGCGGTGTTTGGATGCACAATCCCATCTGCGTTCTCTTTTCACTGGTTGGCTCTGAGAGGTGATGGACTGTCAGCACAAGGCAGGCGGTGGACTGGTGACGGCAGATGAAGGATCATTATTAGTATTACAGGAGCATCTGGAGGTCTCAGCTGAGATCACAGCCCCATTGGGCTAATCACTGTCCATGCACAGTGAGTGGCCCTCCCCCAAAGAGCTTATGCTCTACACAGAGAAAGGGGGCAGGAGGGAAAAAGAAGATCCTGCTGGGGCTACCCCCTCTCTGCAGCATACTCACAGTCCCAAAATTGTGCAGGGGAGACATCCCCTTTGAGGCCATCTGGTCTCATGTAGTCTTACCCATCCCCCCACTCATGGCGGCTTGGGTAAGGGAAACACGCCAAGTAGGAGTCACACAGGCATGGAAGCCAGTAGGAGCAGCTGGCATCAGAAGTCACAAATTCCCCTAAAAAATGCCTTTATACTGCTTCTGCCAGACTTAAATTTTGATTTTGTACCTCCGTTTCCCCATCTGTCAATCCAGGCAACTAATATTTACTTTCTTTTCTGGCGCCACGTGGCTGTTGACATCTTTGTTCCTGTATATTGTGGTGGAAACATGGTGGTCATGACTGCTGGGCTAGGTGCTGGGATCATCAATGGCCTCTGATGGTCTAGAACATTGCTGGGTGCGGGGCTGTCGTAGCCATGTTGGTCACAGAATATTAAAGAGACAAAGTGGGTGAGGTCATATTGTGTACTGGACCAACTTCTGTTGGTGAGCGAGAGAGACAAGCTTTCAAGCTACACAAACCTGAAGGAGAGCTCTGTGTTGCTCGAAAGCTGGTCTCTTTCACCCACAGAATTTGGTCCAATAAATGATATGACCTCCCCCACCTTGTCCGTCGAGAACGTTATCAGCCATGTGCCTGCTGTGAATGACTCTGAGGGCAGGGTGTGCTCCATGCAGCTCTGCAAGAGACACAATTAACAAATATTGTGGAGATCCCCTGGCTGGAAAGGAAGGGCTGGATGTGCCCCACACTACATGGGCTTAAGGTGGTGGCTCTTACAGCTCCCAGAGTGAAGTCCTGGGACTGGAGTAGCACCTTACACACAGAAATCAATAGGACTATGCCTACAGTGCATGAGAGAGGAAAGATGGGTTAGTCATTAAGGACTAGGTCAGCACATGGAAAATTCAAGTTTAAGTCCTTGTTCGGCCACAGACTTGTGTGATTGTAGATAAGTTACGTGGTCTCTCTGGCCCAGATCCACAAAGGGTTCATGCTCCCAACTTGCACTGAAATTAATGGAAATTTGTGGCTCTGGGCCTCTGGGCTTTAGTAGTCAGAGGCTACACTAGACAACTTACAACAGTGCAGCTTCGCTGAAGCAGCTGCTCCTCCGTAAAGTCTCGAGGTAGCCGTTCTAAGCTGACAGGAGAGAGCTCACCCGTCAGTTTAACTGCTCCAGCCCCAGCAAGCAGCGCTAGCTATGTCGGCAAGAGACGCTCTCCCCCTGGCCCAGCACTATCCACACTGGCGCTTAAGTCGGCATGAATTATGTCGCTTGGGGGCATAGCTAATTCACATCCCTGAGCGACATAATTGACGTCAACTTAAGCTGTAATGTAGCTATAGCAATAGGATTTACCACCATAGACTCATAGAATATCAGGGTTGGAAGGGACCTCAGGAGGTCATTTAGTCCAACCCCCTGCTCAAAGCAGGACCAATCCCCAATTTTTGCCCCAGACTCCTAAATGGCTCCCTCAAGGATTGAACTCACAATCCTGGGTTTAGCAAGCCAATGCTCAAACCACTGAGCTATCCCTCCCCCCTCAGAGTGTTGGGAAGATACATTGTGAGGCATGAGACAGATGCATATTCTTGCCTCAGAGTCCTGAGGAGCTTGTTGTCAGGTTCAATAGTATAACCCATATCTCTGTCATTGTATCATGGACCTGTTCAGAAGTAATCCAAGGGTTAATTGGTTGGATTATTTCATTGTAACAAAAAATAAAATAAGCTGGTATAAGAAGTCATTTGTTGAAAAGTCTAATCATATCAGGTGCAAGACACATTTTAAGTGGTCATAGATAATGTAAAAAGAAAAGGAGTACTTGTGGCACCTTAGAGACGAACAAATTTCTTTGAGCATAAGCTTTCGTGAGTTACAGCTCACTTCATCGGATGCATTCAGTGGAAAATACAGTGGCGAGATTTATATACACACACAGAGAACATGAAACGATGGGTTTTATCATGCACACTGTAAGGAGAGTGATCACTTAGGATGAGCCATCACCAGCGGGGGGAGGAAGAAAACCTTTTGTGGTGATAATCAAGGTGGGCCATTTCCAGCAGTAGACAAGAAGGTCTGAGAAACAGTGGGGGGTCGAGGGGACAAGGACTGGCCTGTAATCCTGGCCACTATGGATGTAGAAGCCTCTACACCAACATTCCACACAAAGATGGACTACAAGCCGTCAGGAACAGTATCCCCGATACTGTCACGGCTAACCTGGTGGCTGAACTTTGTGACTTTGTCCTCACCCATAACTATTTCACATTTGGGGACAATGTATACCTTCAAATCAGCGGCACTGAGATGGGTACCCGCATGGCCCCACAGTATGCCAACATTTTTATGGCTGACTTAGAACAACGCTTCCTCAGCTCTTGTCCCCTACTGCCCCTACTCTACTTGTGCTACATTGATGACATCTTCATCATCTGGACCCATGGAAAAGAAGCCCTTGTGGAATTCCACCATGATTTTAATAATTTCCATCCCACCATCAACCTCAGCCTGGACCAGTCCACACAAGAGATCCACTTTCCTGGACACTACGGTGCTAATAAGTGATGGTCACATAAACACCACCCTATATCGGAAATCTGCTGGCACATGATGGCAATGCCCCTCTGCCATGTACATTGGCCAAACTGGACAGTCTCTACGTAAAAGAATGAATGGACACAAATCAGACGTCAAGAATTATAACATTCAAAAACCAGTTGGAGAACACTTCAATCTCTCTGGTCACTCGATCACAGACCTAAGAGTGGCTATACTTCAACAAAAAAGCTTCAAAAACAGACTCCAACGAGAGACTGCTGAATTGGAATTAATTTGCAAACTGGATACAATTAACTTAGGCTTGAATAGAGACTGGGAATGGATGAGTCATTACACAAAGTAAAACTATTTCCCCATGGTATTTCTCCCTCCCACCCCACCCCCCACTGTTCCTCTGATATTCTTGTTAACTGCTGGAATTAGCCTACCTGCTTGTCACCATGAAAGGTTTTCCTCCTTCCCCCCCCTGCTGTTGGTGATGGCTTATCTTAAGTGATCACTCTCCTTACAGTGTGTATGATAAACCCATTGTTTCATGTTCTCTGTGTGTGTATATATATAAATCTCTCCTCTGTTTTTTCCACCAAATGCATCCGATGAAGTGAGCTGTAGCTCACGAAAGCTTATGCTCTAATAAATTTGTTAGTCTCTAAGGTGCCACAAGTACTCCTTTTCTCTTTGCGAATACAGACTAACACGGCTGCTACTCTGATACCTAAGAGTGGCTATTCTTCAACAAATAAACTTCAAAAACAGACTCCAACGAGCGACTGCTGAATTGGAATTAATTTGCAAACTGGATACAATTAACTTAGGCTTGAATAGAGACTGGGAGTGGATGGGTCATTACACAAAGTAAAACTATTTCCCCATGTTATCCCCCCCCACCACTGTTCCTCAGATGTTCTTGTCTACTGCTGGAAATGGCCCACCTTGATTATCACCACAAAAGGTTTTCTTCTCCCCTCCCCCTCCTGCTGGTAATAGCTCATCTTAAGTGATCACTCTCCTTACAGTGAGTATGATAACATCCATTGTTTCATGTTCTCTGTGCATATAAATCTCGCCACTGTATTTTCCACTGAATGCATCCGATGAAGTGAGCTATAGCTCACGAAAGCTTATGCTCAAATAAATTTGTTAGTCTCTAAGGTGCCACAAGTACTCCTTTTCTTTTTGCGAATACAGATTAACATGGCTGCTACTCTGAAACCTCTCATAGATAATGTAAGAAACATTAAAATAAGGGCTATTTAGCAGCTCTGTACTAAGCCTTGTGTTGACATTATCTCCGATCCGGGAGTTAAATGCAATAATAAACTACTCATTTTACTTTTTAAGGATTCAATCACTAGACAGTGGAACAACAAAAGAAATACATTTTTAATTAACTCTTCCCTCCAGAGCGAAATACGGCAGAGAGTGGAACCCAAAATAACTAACAGTGCTAGCAGGAATAAATTATTCAATTTAATAAAAAGGCAGTTGTGCAAAAAAAAAAGTTGTGCATAAAAAAGCGTGTTTGGATGTAATTGGAAAATTGCTGTGTTTTGTTTTCTTTTCATATTAGTTATACAAAGTAAGGGTAAACAATGCCATGCTTCAAAGCTGGCCATGCAAAAAGTCAAGAAGAAAATACCCCATATATAGTATTGAAAACTTGGCAATGCGAATTAAGGAGCAAGAACACCATCTTCTGAATTTTCTATTGCAGTTATGGTGCCTGGTCCTGCTTCACTGAGCTTTACCATGCACTTCAAAGGGTACAGGACCTGCCCATTATAATCATTCACTTGACAATATTATTTATATTATAGCAACACATAGAAATCTTCTCCAAGATGTTCTTGTCTAGCTGTATATATAAATAATACCTGGCTCTTACCAGAAGATGTCAAAGCACTTTACAAAGGAGGTAGATTCACTATCCCCATTTTAAATAGCAG